>NC_058504.1:2805018-4005018 GCF_020382885.2 Scatophagus argus | reverse complement strand
CTCTTTGCACTTGTCACAGGACGAACGGTTCAGAGCTGAGCCATCTTCACTGGTCTCCCCCTGGTGCTCACTCCTCTTCACAAAATTCTCATGCATATCCTTGATGCTAGATGGCAAATACTGCTGATATGTTTTTCCTGTCGTGTGGAGGAGCAAGGTACTGAGGGTAAGGTAGAATGTTTGGCAGACCTCTTTTTTTCTCTACTTTACTGAAAGTATTCGAGTTATGTTGCATGTCTGTTAGGACAACTCTGCTGTGCCACATGTCAATGGATGCTGTGTCATCATATGGAATAAGTTTCGCTGGGTGTCAAATGCAGTCTTTTTGTGGCCACTCTTTGTCGCTGTTTTCTTCAACATTCCTTTTTACAAATCCAGACACAAAGCTTTCCAAGTTGTTAAATCTTTTCTTGCAGGCTTATTGGTGAGCCTTCCTCTGCTGGAGCACTCAAGGCTGTCGGGAACATCATCGTTTTCAAAGTACACTTCATCAACATCTTCTTCTGGCTGGTATGTGGCATCAGGGTGTAAATCTGGATTATGTTTATTCACAAACTGCCGAGAAGTGCTTCCTTACCATGCACAAAACTCTTGGTCTTAGCCACCCATTCGTCTGTTCCCTCTGAGAATGAAGCAAATACTGTGATGATGGTGATCTGTTTTAAATTCCTTATTAAAAACAGACCTTTATCGGACAAGCTTTCCTGAATTCACTTAAGTCATATTTTTTTATTAATATTAATGTTTTCATCTGTTTTCTTGTTTTTTTCTTTTCTTTTTTACACATTTTTATGTCTTCTTGTTTTCATGATTTCTGTCTTTAAATAAATCTCTTACCTGTTTATTTTGCTTCCTCTGTCAGTTCTACAGAAAAAAGTTAATAATTAAAAAATAATAATAATAGGCTTTGTAGGAATCTTGTCTTTGTCTATTTACAGTTTGTAATTAAGCTGAAATGGATGCAATAAAATTATTCATGATAGAACACAATGTGTGTGTTCAGATGTAGCTTAATGTTGAATTATCTGAAAGGAATACTGGATTACAAGCAAAAGTGGCAGTTACTGCTCACCTACCGAGACTGGTTTAGCTAGTGTTGCTTTCTCCGTTCTGTTTATATTTTCATTTATGTAAAATAACACAGTGTATTACCAAGATGTTATCATGAAAGAACAAGATATTGATATATAAACCAAACCATATCCAAAATCCTACGCTGTGCTTGTCCACCATCCTTGGTCATCTCCTTTTGAACTTCCATCCATCCATCCATTTTCTATACCGCTTATCCGTCAGGGTCGCGGGGAAGCTGGAGCCTATCTCAGCTGACTACGGGCGAGAGGCGGGGTTCACCCTGGACTGGTCGCCAGTCAATCGCAGGGCCAACACACAAAGACAGACAACCACACACTCTCACACTCACACCTAGGGGCAATGTAGAGTAGCCAATTAACCTAATGTGCATGTTTTTGGTATTGTGGGAGGAAGCCGGAGTACCCGGAGAAAACCCACGCAGGCACAGGGAGAACATGCAAACTCCACATAGAAGGGCCCAGACCGGGATTCGAACCTGGAACCCTCTTGCTATGAGGCAACAGCGCTAACCACTGCACCACCGTGCCGCCCTTTTGAACTTCCTTCACTGGAAAAAAGAAGCAAACAAAAAAAAACAAAAAACGCCAGTGAACATAATCTAAGCAGTAATAACAGAGTTACAAGTATAAAGCAACCCTTGAATCTTAAACACCTGGTGCAAAGCAACAACCAAAATACTCCACCTTCTTCCAATCCACCACATCAATTATTGCTTTCTTTCATGTCTGTTTACCTCAACCCCTGTGGAAGGAGTCACTCTGCAAAAATAAATCAGGGTTGCTGAAAGATAGTTCAAATACACGAAGACACAGTGTGGCAGAACTTTATCAATGGTGACCTGGAAATGTTGTAGCATAACCTTTTTATTTCCTTTGGACTGAAAATGGAAGGTAACGTTGCCCATCACACATATTGAAAATGATTCAAGTCAACCCTGTAGTAATGATTTATAAAATACCACCATTGCAGAGATGTCAGTGGGAGAAATGGCTATTTTTCTCAATTTCTAAAAGTTTCTGTAGATAAAAGAGGTATTTATGGCAGTAGCATTATATACCAAGTCTTTTGCTTCCCTGTAGTCAGTTCCTGTGTCGCCGGCTGTCTGTCTGTCTCTATCTGCCCTCCTATCTATTTCCAGCTGCATATCTTGCGCTAACAGTGCTTTGCTGGAAACTGGCATGAATGCTCAGTAAAAGCACTTTCGACAAAAAAAACAGCAGACAACAAAAACACCAAACTTCCCTCCAGTCCCCTTTTTGCATACCTCATCTCCCCAGAAAGACAGTACAGCAGAAAAGCCAATTGAAGGACAATAATATTGAAACACTAGCCTAGAAAACAACTCAGTTCAACCCATGAAACTTGAAACTCTCATCCTTGAAAAGAAAGAAAGAAAATGTTTCTCTTCTCTCTCAGTCTCTTTTTGTTATTTTCTTTTACTCCTTCATAGTGAGATCAGAGGTCATGGTAAGCTATAGGACTGCAGCTCTGGAGCTGGGGGGGGGGGGGGGGGGGGGGGGGGGTGTCTTTCAAGGACACTTCATTAGGATGGATACCTCTGTTGTAGCTATGCTGCACTGCTGCCAATCATGTAATCTGTTATGCAATAATAGATAATGCATTCTGTAAGATGCTATGGTTAGTCAGTCACATAAAGAATTTATACTTAGAATTATACTTCATAACTTATACTTATAAAAAATCTAATTATATATTATTAATAGTTATACTTTCCTTATCATTTTCAAATCACCTTTTTTTCCACCCACAGCTGCACCCGCACCACTCTAACACAATGAATTTAATCAATAATACCTTCAGTTCATGGAAAGTATGTGAGTATGAACATGCATTATATGTACCATATTGTCAGCTTCAGTCAGACATTTTCAAGAACATCCTCTCGTGCAGTATACATTTTTAGGTATATTATAAAGAACAAATCTAATTATGAAATTACAAATACAAAATAAAACTGTAGTAACAATTAAAATTTGTCCTTTTGCTCTAAAGTAAGACACAATTGTTCACAGATCGGAATGTCAAATTCAAATTAATTATTTTGGTTTTTGATCTGCTGGTAAACTGTATTCCACAAATATAAAATGTGACTGGTCTGAGTTTAGGTGGCTTTAACTATCAACCCTTATAACTTAGAGATTCTAAATGTTAAATTCCACCATTTTCTTACCTGCAACAACTTAATTATGCAGGCATACTTTAATAAGAATGAATATAAATGGAACAGATGTTCATTCAGAAAGAAAAAACAAACAAAAAAAATCTGACATACAGGACAGATGAACACCTGAAGACACAGATGCTGCAAAATAACTGACCCTGTGCTGCAGAGAGAACGTTTAAGGTGAACAAAAAAGAAATCAGGGAATGTTTGTAGTATTTCACTTTACTTTACTGTGAGAGCCTTAACACATTGGTCAGCTTGCACATTTAACCTCTTGAATCCAAGACTATTTTTGCTCATTCAGCTGTATTTCTTTCTTTTATTTCTGGCTTAAGGAATGGTCCCTCCATGTTTCAGCCAGACACACCATGTGTTGTTTAATTTTATGACACGTCACAATAGTCACAAATGCCATTTGACACACAAATGCTGTTAAAGTTGTAGTTGTAGTGACCTATAACCAAACAAAAGTCTAAATTAACTAAGATGTTTCAGTAAAACAAAAGTGGTATCCAGTTCAGGTATGTAGAAACAAGTGGGTGTAATGCTACTGTGGTTTCCACACAGAGAGACAGTCTACTTTTTCATGTGGATGGAGAAGTTGTTGGCAACATTAAACCTTTAAGGACAAAAATTTTACATTACCACCAACCAACTCAGCATGCTTCTGTGGTGTCCCACTGCCCTGCACTCCCCTTCTTGGACTTGCACCCATAATCTTTGCTTTATGACACCAATTTATCTGTAGGAACCAGATGGGGCTTTGCAGATTGGCAGAAGAATGACTGAAAGTAAAAGTTAATGTAAAGAAAACCTTGGCGTGTCATAAGACCTTTTGTGCTTGTATTCTGAAATGAATATGAGGATGAGAGCACTGAAAATCAGAAATTATCAAAATGCGCTGCACTAACGTCAAGTACCTCAGACCTTTGTTGGACTGACAAATGACCCAATGCCCATTAAATTTTCATACTTTCCAGTCATAATCCTGAATCCAAAGAGCACAAATCCAGTACAAAAACGTCAGCAGTGAGATTTAAATCCAACCTTGGACACCTCATCCAAAAACAGTAAATTAACAACTAAAGTTCATTGGAAGTTCAACCAGCAACAATTAATAGTTCTTTGATGAGCACTGTTAATCGTGCATTTGCACAACACTGTTTTCATCACTGAAAGACAATGAAACCAGCTAACCAAAACTTTCTAATAACTATCAGGGGAGCATTAGGATGTGCTGTGCTTCTCAAGATACAAAATGGAGGACAAGACACACATGTGTTGAAAAACTGAAGGAAAAATTGGTCTGAAAGATGACAGATTAAAGGGATTAATTTTCTTCTAACAGTCCTGCTTTTAGCATCGTTTGAAGAATTTAAACCAAACTACATAATGGCTGACAAAACACTCACTAAACACAAACAGCAGACAAAAAAAAAACTAAACAAAAAAAAACAGTATTTGATAAGGGAACAAAAAGCAAGTCAGGATATTAATGAAGTGAGCAAAGCCACTGGAACGATGCCAGCAGGGGAGTCAGAGTCTGATGCAATACTGTGTATGTGCATTCCATTGTGCATGTTTTTCAGGCCAACAAAGCAAACAGTCAAAAAAGTGTTTCATTCCAGTGAAAGGCTCAGAAAGCACCATCTGATGTAATGTATGAATGTATGATATGGACACTAAAAAGCTCGATGTGGCCTATTGAAAGTGTTTGTGCTACAATTCATTTTGTGGGGTTGGAGAAACATTTAATATTTTCTGCTGACTGGGTTGCCACCAACCACAACATGCTCAATTACGTTCACCAGCTCGTTGCTAACTGCGTCCTGTTTTCTTGTTTGTTTTAGTGACCCCTTGCACTTAGTCATAACATGTACTTTTCATGCAGTATATTGAGACTAAGAGTGTATGCGGGGACTGTATTTAGGCACAGCTGTGCCTAAATTTGTGCTAAATGCCAACATGATGCCTTTGAGGTCATGTATGAATGGGTCAAACACAGGACTTTCACTAAGGAAACTGGGCTTTGTGTCATGTGTGAGTCAACATGTATTTTTTCCTGTTTATATGCCTCAGGAAAATTTGGCATGCTAACACATTCACAGTGACATTGCTGATGTTTATCAGATACGGTATTCATATCATATATCGTATCATATCGTATAATTCATATTCATATCACCCTCAAAAGAGAACAAAAGGAAAAGCCAGTGAATCCCAAAAGTCAGTGGGCCTCAATCTTAATGCACCATGAATGTCTACAAAACATAATTTATCCGATTGCTGTATCAACAAAGCCACTTGACTTGAAGCATCTTTAACCCTGTAGTTTTTGCTTAAACTTAAACTTCCACACCTCAGAAGTGTCTTTTTTTAAAACAAAACAAAACAAAAAAACACTGGTTAAACATACCATTTCATTCTGTAGTAGGTTTCTAGCACAGCTAAACCATCGACTCAAAATCATCTAAAATATGCTCCATGTACAACCATTAAATAAAGGGTCCCTTCCAAAACCCTACTATGTAAGTGCCCATCTTTTATGTAAGAAATCTTGATACATTAACATGTATATTAACACATTAGAATGTATAGTGCAAATTTAAGGCCACTGGAAGAAGTAGAAGTAAAAAGACACACCCTGGGCTGCATTATTTTAATTTTATCTGGACAACGTATTTTTATTTCCTGTACCGGATACATAATTAAAGGAGCTTTGACAGACAGCATTACTCAGCATCATTAAATCATGGGGCTACAGCTAATGTGGACACACACAGACATACACAATTTAAATGAACTGTATGGAATAAGTACTAGGAATAATTACTCACAATCTGGTTTTAAACTTAATCCAACCCAAATGCCCTCAGGGAATGAGTCTAATTCTTAAACAGTACTGATAACCAGGTTGTAGGAAATACAAAATTACTTTCTACTACACAAAATTTAATGTCGTACTGTTTTGTAATGGGTCTCTATTATTTTGCCCCTTCCCCCACCATTTGTTTTTATTAAGATATAATACACAATTATAAGATATATTACAGATTGACCTGTTAGGGACTCTAAAAGCTGTTCAACGAAATGGTCTATAAAGGGGAAACATTTACTTTTTTAATTATTATTTTATTCAAACAGCAAATAGATAAGCAAAATAGAAATATTAGGTAGGTTTAAAATTCAAACTGAGCTTAAATTTTTATCATCTGAGTAGCTGTACAGTAACACACCCCAAATGATGGATTATACTGTTCATTATTTTGTTCCAACCAAACATGCAAACTGACCTCCTACAGGTGTTGTCAGTGTATATGTGTGAGTGCATTCATGTGCTTATGTATAGTTTTGTACTGTGTGCCGGTGAGTGTGTGGGTGGATGGCTGGAATAGACAAAGCATGACTCTGCAGTGCAGATTTAATGAAGGAAAAGGCAAGAAGCTGCTGGCATTCTAGGATGTGTCACCAATCTGAATGTCTCCCTAGTGCAGTCTGCAAGCTGCAGTTGTTGTTTACCCCATAACCACAGTGAGTACATTGACGTTATCTATTTTATTTAATCCTAAATATGTACTCCCTTCTCTCTATTTTAGTAATGTCCTGAAGGGCTGATTTACATATATTAATATTACATAATATTAATCCTATTTCTATATAAATATGTAACACTACTGCATCCTACAGAAGATGTCAGAATGCTTTCATTTCAGCAATACTTTCAGTGAATCTCTGTTGTTGGTCGTATGGTCCATGTTTACTGTTACCACATTTGGGATCCTCAGTCCCAAACTGTTCATACTTTCTCATTAGATATTTTCATAGTGGAACTGTTTCAAATAGCAACATCATATTGCTTCAAAGTGCACTCTCCCCTTTTCACTCTCCGGAAGCTGTGTTGTTGGGGGCAGCTTGCCCCTGGTCGGGTCTCCCAAGGTAAATTGGTCTCAGGTGAAGGACCAGACAGTACAGTTTTTTTGATGAAAAAGAACAGGGTACAAGTGTACCCAGCCCAGAGGGTTCCGGGCCCTCCTCCTAAAGCTGGGGGAAGCAAGTGCCTGGTGGCCCAGCCTTCGCCTGAGGGGCCCTGTTGGGCTTAGCCCAAAGCAGGGATATGGGTCTGTCCTCCAGTTGGCCCATTACTTACAGGAGGAATCGTAGGGGTCTGTTGAAATGTGGATCGGGCAGGGACCTTGGTGGAGGGTCGAAGCTTCTTCTGCTGAACCAGCTGCCCCCACGACTTGAACCAGGTCAGTTAGGTGGAAAAAGACGAAGACTAATACTTATTATTAGCATAATTTACATCTGAACCCCTTGTTTCTGACCTTTGTGAAGTCCTAATAAGTCCAAAGTCATATCAATTAGCAAGCAGTACCTTTTCAGGATTTCCCATACATTGACGAATTTGTGGGTAATTTGTATCAACACTGACTACCACATACTGAGTTTATTTAATTAATTTAATTAATTGGAACGACATCTAGCATGAAGATTTGTAGGTTTTGATTTGAACTGGTTGTCAATGAATGAAATTAATCATATTAATTTGGTTAGTCTTGTAAAGCACTTTGAGGAGTTGGTTGGCTTTAAAAGTAAATAAAAGTAAATCCAAGCCCATTTAACTGTAAAATAAAATTCCAGGTCATAGGTACAAATTCACATAACTGGACTCCTGAAGAACTTGTAACAACAAACAAAGGTCCTCACATTTTCACATTGTTTAAAATGCTTGGTGCAGTTAGATCTACTTTTATAGTGACTCTGTTGGTTCCCCAGTTGGTTGTTTATTTCAGATAATAAATATGATTTTGATTTTTAATGACAAATAGCTGTACAACTACACTAAACTGCATTGTTTTTCTGGAAAATACTTTTACTTTTCCAACAATTACTTACTTCATTTGTAGATTTGTGTTTTGTTTTCTTTCTTAATTGTAAATTTCTTTGTTCATTTGTTAAATCCAAAAAGCTTTTTATCCAGTCAAAGGAAGCACGCAGTGCTGTTTACTCAAGTAAACATTTTATTGGTACCTCCTGTTGTTTCCACTAATTTTCATGTGACATGGCAGACCATTCCTCTGGGGTTAGGAGGTAAGGATATGCAGCAATAGCAGCAAACATCTATATGTTGGCGGAGAACAATGAAGTGAATGACTTTGTGAGCCTGAATATAATGCTATAGGTAATTATTTTCCATGCAAACGACAAGTATGATGTTTATCATGTTCAAATCTTAGTTTAACTGATCAGCATTGATGACATTTAAGAGTTAGAACCACACACAAAACACAACTGAGGCTGATGAAAATTAGACTAGATTTGATTAGATTCAACTTTATTACACATGTACAGGTACATGGCAAAGAAATGCAGTTCAACATCTAACCAGAAGTACAAAAGCAGCAAATGCAGATATAATAAATAAATTAACTGGACGTCATCAATGGCTGGGAGCGGAGTTCCTGCAATGCAGTTTTCACCACCCGCTGCAATGCCTTGCGCTCCAGGATAGAGCAGCTTCCATACCAGACTGTGACACAGTTTGTTAGTATGCTCTCGATCACACAGCGGTAAAAGTTCACCAGGGTGGCTGAAGACAGGTGGTTCTTCTTCAGTGTCCTCAGCAAGAAGAGGCGCTGGTGAGCTTTCTTGACCAGGCTGGAGGGGTTGGTGGTCCAGGACAGGTCCTCCGAGATGTGGGTCTCCAGGAACTTGAAACACACCAGGAACACACCATTTTCACAAAATATAACTTAGTAGAGCCTAAATGGCACAAGAAAAGCATGACAAGCAAAACTATATAATTGGTCCCTTAGGTTCATGAAGTATCTCAACAGAAAAGATTATGTAATCTTTAATTCAGAAAGGTCAAGTAGCATCAGTCCTAATATCTGGTATATTCCATCAAGCCAACTTGAGAGGTGCTTCCACCCCTTTCAAGTATAAAACAATGGATTCATTTGTGCTTTGACCACTACATCAAAAGAATCTCATGCATTGCAGAGAAATGAATAAGAGTGGCAACCATGAAATTTTAGATCCCAATGATTCAGCTCACACTGGAGTACCCTAAAAAGATAACTCTTCATTTCATGAATGACACTCAGATGGCTCTTTGGCCTGAGAGCTGGTAAAGTGCTTTAGGAAAATTGAACTGTCTTTTCTGCTACGCAGTAAACCTTGGAGAGATACATACACTCTTGCAATATAAAACTTTTTAATACTGCATTTATTTATTTTATTTAATTTTTATTAATTCAGGGTAATCTCTTTTTCATGAACACCTTGATCACATCTGAAAGCCACGTTCTGATCTGCCACTGAGCATGTACACTGGAGCATTTTGGGAAGGTGCAATTCTTGCTTTTTATTTTTCTCATGGAGATTCATTCTTTCGTGCAGGAATCGAAGATTTGTTTGCACGTTGGCCACAGACACCAAATCTGGATGAGACGCACAAGGGCTTGTCAATACTTCAGTATGGGATGAGCTAGGCCTGCAAAGTGCTGATTTAATGCATAAAAAAGCAACATCACATGATGTGTTTGACACCCATTTTAAGAAAGGTACAAAGTGTATTCATACAATTTGTACAGATGAGCCGCAACACTAAAACCATCTGCTTGAGAGGGAACTCCATTTCAAACACCACATTTATGTTTTCTGTGCCTGCAATGGAAAGAGGGAAAAAAATGGATGAGGGGGGAAAAGATTCTAAGCTAACAGAAGAAATGCTGCGGAATGGATATGGGAATGAGTGTGTGAAGGTATACATGGGGTGAGGGGAATAAGTGAGATGATCTATAAGGGAACTCATAAAGGGATGGGTGTAGGATAGGAGGTGCGTGGATGAAGATTGGGAAGATAGAGGGAGAAGAGAAAGTAAGGAAGAATGAGAGAGAGAAACAGAGCTTAGGGAGACACCTTGCAAATAATATCAGGACAACCAAGTAACTGCGATGCACTCAGGAGACATGGGTTCATTTTCCATTATCTGAAAATGACTCCAACGGATTTTCAGTTCTCTGTAAACCGTAGTGTAACAATATATTTTCCTTTCCTGGAGACACTGCTACAAAGATATTCTATCTCAAAAAAGGGACTGAGAAATAGTCTGGTGTTGACAATTGGCTCTACTTAAGTTACTATTTGTAACTTAAGTATTTTGTAACTAAGAAATTTCATAACAATAACCTGAATAGTTTTTTTTTTATTATTATTAACAATGGCTTTTTTTTACATATTTATATAGTATTTTACACTCCTCTAAAACCTCAAATTAGTTATTAACTGTTCAAACATTTTTTTCACTGATAGTTGATAAGAAGTTGATTGCAAGGCAGAGCTGAGATCAGTTCCTTTTCATGAACTGATTCAGTTCAGTTCATTGTGTATAGCACCAAATCACAACAAAAGTCAAGACCATACTCTTAGTCTTCAATACAAAGAGACCCAGCATTCCCCCATGAACAAGCACTTGGCAACAACGGCAAGGAAGAACTACCTTCAGGCAGATTTTTTTTTTTTTTTTTTTTGCAGAAACAGACCCAATTTTTTTTTTTACTTTAGATGTTATAATTAAACATAAAATTTCCATCACATTTTATCAAATTGAATCGAAATAGTCACGTGATGCATTCCGTGATAAAAAAAACAAACAAAAAAACATGCATACAAACGATCAGTGCATATTACTTCGTTGGTCTTGTTCAGATTGTAAACATTACCACCAGAAACTGTGAAAGATGACATGAGGAGAGAACTGTGACAGTGTCATAAAGAAGATTTTTTTTTTGGTGACATAAAATCACACTCAGTACAATGAAGTGAAACTTTGTATCTTCAATTAACCCATCCCTGAGGGGCATTGGGCTGTCACAATATGGCAGCCACTCAGACCAGTACACTGGTAGTGGTCCACCAAAATGGAATTGTTACTTCAGCATTGTTAAGATTAAAAAAATAGTACTTAAGTAAAACCTCATTCTTAGACTGTGAATGCAAGCTTAAACCCAGGAACAACAAAAAGGTCAATGACCATCAGAAAAAGACAGCATTCTAAGCTATCTATAATATAAATGCTGTCAGCTATGTTATAAAGTCTAAATGCCCCCCCAGACTGGTAGCAGGTGCATTTGTCTCCCCATAGATTCCATAGTTTTAGTAAAATAACTGAGTTACTCAAGCACAGGTGACATAGAGGAGGTAGGAACAGGCAGAAATATAGTGTTTCATTGTCAAGTGTTTGTGTGTGCAGCTGAAAATGGCACCAATAATTACTGTCAAGAAAATGATACCATATACACAAGAAATCTGGTAGCCTTAATTAGATGCTACTGTTACTGTTGGTGCTAACATTCAGAAAACATTCTCTGTGAACCCTGCTTCCTGTCTGGTATTTTGGTTGAATTGGATAAAAAAAAAATTTAAATGATACTTCTATGAGCCTTTCATTCAAACCATTTGTGACTGCCAAAATCTCAAATAGCTTTACCTATATTTGAGCTGGAGGAATCACATTCATTTCCATTTTTGCACACCAAAACAAAAAGATTTCTTGCCAAATTCATTTCAGTGGCAAATAACAATGTTATCGACAACGATCTTGATCCTGTTGTAGTAATTACTCTATTTGTTTTGAATTATTGATGCTAAAATGTTACTCCTGACAGTTTTGATATCAACCTCTAATTTCCCTTAGTGCCTCATTTTCATGTAAAGGCACCTGTGGGTCATCAGGCTGTGCACGCTTTTTTTCTCATATTGATTTGAGATTGAATCCTCAGCATTTAGCCTCAGCTAATTATCCATAACTGCAACAATTACAGTAAGCCCCAAGCAGCAGAGCTATTGAACTGCTGGTATGGTTACAGGCCTGTGTAAATGTAATCCAATATTTGTTGTGTAAATGTTAAATCATATGCAGGTCACAATGGACCAGGGTGCTGCTGCAAAGAACCCAAATCCAGGTTTATACATGTGTTTATTCAATAGACCCTCATACATTAAGTGTGTGGGCTAAAACACATCTCATCACACTTAAATTGGGATCTGGTGCACAAGAAAGCAATTCATGGCTTTCTCTCTCTCTCTCTCTCTCTCTCTCTCTCTCTCACACACACACACACACACACACACATGCAAACATGCTGTCATGTTTCATCCTTTCTGGGGACATTACATAGACTGACATTCATTTCCTGGAAGCACAACCACCACCTAACCACAACAAACATTACTTGCCTAATCCCAAACCTTACCTTAACCTAACACTAACCTCATTCTAACCTTGAAGCAAGTTCTCACCCAAATATTTAATGATTTACATTGTGGTGACTTGCAATTGTCCTCATAAGTAAGGCAGGTCCTCACAGTATGACTGTCTAAACAGATTTTTGTTCCCACAACTACAGGAATATGCGTCCACACACACACACACACAGCTTCACTCAGCTAGGATATAAGGCAGCTTGTTGCTAAGGTAATAACATAACCAGGCCACGTGGGGCTGCTTTCTAGAGCAAGGAGAAATATTACTGGCACCCACAGTGTATATGTGTGTGTGTGTGTGTGTGAGAGAGGGAGAGAGAGAGAGAGAGAGTCTATTAACATTTTGTGTTGTCTTGTGTAGTTGTCCTTGCACCTCTGACTGTGTTTGTGCATGTGTGTGTATGCATATGTTTTCCTTTGTGTCTTTGTATGATATTCTTCACTCTCCATGCAAATCCCAGAGAAAAGGCCAAGCATTGTCTGAGTGGCTTGCAGGCAGTAAAATGCTGGATTTCATTTACAGTGCTGTCAACACGTCACTCATAGCAACAGGATTTTTCAGACTTAACTCAGTGACAGGTCACTTAATCAGTCAAACACCCACTTAGCCAGGCAGGAAAGCATGAATTTTGTTTTCAGTAATGCTGCTTTTCAGATGACACCATGGATTTTCTGAGATGTAAGCTTTTCGGCGGCTGAAAACTAAGCTCCTGTTTTGCCAATTGATTTTTTTTGCCCTCTATGCTTTAAAATTTTAAGTGGGTTTGTAATGAGTCTCAGGATTACAGAACTTAGTCAGCACATTGAAGGCTGAATGTAAACTTTTCATTCAAGTGAGAAAATGGGAAAAATCAGAGTTACAGGCTTTCCATGCATCATCATTAAAATATTCATATATTTGGCTCTGAGCCAACTGTTACTGCTACTCCACAGTCAACTGCACAAAGCAGCACAGCTTTGTTAATAATCTCAGAGCACTTGGCGATGTAATTTGAAACAGCATGGCTTTGCAATAATCTTTAAGAGGCACTTCAGTCAAACTTGTCAACAGAACAAAACAATGCAGTGCAGTGCAGGACTTAATATTTACATATGGCCATACTAAAGGCTGCTGTCTCTACTCCCACTGGTGAAGGGCTGCAATGAAGTATAGACTAGAACCCAGAAACAAGTAATGGGCTCTCGGTTCATTTGGTTTTCACAGCATTTAATTGCACAAAAAAGTAAGTGTGACTAATATCACTGTAACGTTAGATTATCCTCATGCTGAAACCAGAAAATAGTTCATTTGTCAGGGCCCTCTAAACTATGGCTGTCACAAAACTGACTCATTTAAGAGCGACCCCTTCTCTGGAAAGTGCATGATTGAGGCATCTAGAACTACTTGATTAAAGGTAATGTTCAATTGCTGGCAGGAAAATGGAAAATATATGAAACATGGTTCTTAGTCGATTGATCAAAGGACAATTAATGTACAATAACTCCAGTTTTTTCTGTCAGTATCATCTGGTCTAAATTCTGGGGATAACAAATACTCAGAGTTGAAGCAGTTTCAACTTGCGTGGACACATCTTTGCTTTAGTTCTGTCTCTGCTGGCATGCCTCTAAAATATGCCAATGTGTTCTGTCTGCAATGTGGAGGTCTAAAGGTTTTGTGATGGTAACAAATCACACTCCTTCACCTTACCTGGTAGTTTCCCCTTTTGGATCGTCTGGCATTTGCCCTGAGAACGCCAGAAAACAAGCTTGTCTCACATTGTCATGTCTAATACAGCTTCTGGGATTTCTTTGATAATTGTATCTAGCTGCCTGTTATTGACTTATAGCTTTCGAGCTTGATTTTCTGTTGTCTACTGTCACTGACATGAGATTGGCAATCAATCTAGCTGTCGAGAAGCTGTGCAGGCAGGAGTGTACAAGCATAAGGTTGTTCTAGTAGTCATTGTAATGCACATGGTAATAATCCCTTCTTTATGGCCTACTGTAATATAAAGGCAGGGAAAAAAACAAATACAAATGATACTGTTCACTTGTGGTGTTCACTTATTAATTGATAACAGTTAGTTTAGCTGGTTTGGAGGTTTGCATCAGGATATTCAGTTTCCTAGCTAGCACAAGGATCGAAATTTTTTAAAAAACTACAGGATAGTTAAAAGTGGTCTATTAAGCGATACTCGGTGGCCAGCTCTGATGCCACTTTGAAGGAATCTTGTAAATGTCAAAGAGTGCAGCTGCAGACCACCACATAGATGCAATCACAGCCTGTTGTGCCTCCTACAATCTTTCAAAACAAAATCATCCACCAAGTAATTTGCGGTGTAAATGACACACTAATGTGTTCACACCAGTGGGTGGTTTTCTGAGGTCTGACATCTGAATATATACGGAATTCTGCTGTGTGTCAGTGGCAATTTTCTATTGTTTATGTTTATTTGTATGATTTTTGAGCATTTTTATTTTTTATTTTTGATATTATTTCTTGAGTTAGAAAATGTAACCCAACATTGGACTTTGGTACAACCTCTGTGCCTGCTAACACCATGCATTGGTAGCAATGTATTAGCACTGGAACCATGCACCAGGCATTGCTGTATACCCAAAGCCACCATTGGGTAGATTTTGTGATTGGTTAACCCAGTTCTACTACTAAAAATGTACTCTGTCATTATATGAAGGCATTGCCTTCACAAAGTAATGCCTTATGTCCTCATGTTTTGGTATTCTTGTTTTTTAGTCAGCCTGCAAGTATCTTTCAGAGCACTAATTTCTTTAAATGGCAGCAAGTATAAATGAGTGTAAAATGAGGGCGAAAATGAGTTTTAGAAGAATAAACAATGGGTGATTTAGTGTTGCATCAAAACTGACATGGCAAAGTTAGGTGCACAGTTCTACCTAAAAAAATATTAATTCATTCATTAATTTGTTTTAACAGTGTGTGAATGAAAGGACATTACTGAGGTAACCATTAAAGAATCAAGTAAACAGTTAAAGGTCACATGATAAAACAAACTTATTTTTACTTAATTTCTTATAAATTTTTCAATGCACAAGAAGAAGAATGACAAATCAGCTTTATTGGCAGTATACATATTTTTACATGCACACACTGAAATTTTCCTAAGCATGTAAGAGTGATTGGAATTCCGGCTCTTTTTAGAGAGCCGGTTCTTTTTGCCCGACTCCCTAGAAAGAGCCGGCTCTTTCGGCTCCCAAAATTTTTTGTTGCTTCAATAAATTAATTACCAAATTATGTGTAAAATGAATTACTAATATATAAAACACATTATGTAAAAAGTGCATTATTTATATTGCTTTATTAATCCACAGAATGCTACAAAAAATAAACTGTAAGATTCAAACACAAAGTAGCATCAACAAGGTATCATCTTTTTGGATTATTGAACTATTTATAGCGAAGCAACACAACATCAACGAAACTACACAACAAAAGATACATTAGAATGTGCAAAAACGCAGCATCTCATGCAATCATTTTAGCCAGTTCCTCATCAATTGCGTTTGGTTTTACTGGCTCATAGCCTTTTGCAGTAACTGGCTCATAGCGCTCTGGGCTGTAGGTCTGGGTGGCTGTGGTGTTGTACTGGATGATGCTGTAGACATTGTAGGAGCAGCAACAGTTGCAGTCATTCACTTCATAGAGCCGGCTCAAAGAACCGGATCGTTCACTATCATTTAACCCATCCTTGGTTGAACACACATGCAGCACCCAGCAAATTACATGCAGTGAAACACACAGCAGCAGTGGGCTGCCACGTCAGGCACCCGGGGAGCAAATTGGGGGTTAAGTGCCTTGCTCAAGGGCACATCAGCTGGCTAATGGGGGGGGGGGGGGGCATTTTGCAAAATGGCTCTTCTCTGGGACTTCTAGTGTTAATCACTCCACCACGCCCAAATTTTGCCCCCAATGAATGTTATTATATGCGACCCTCTAAGACACTTTGAACAGACAGTCAACACCGTGACTGTGCATTTTCCACACATTGCTTTCTTGCATCAGTTTTGATTTGTTTTAAATGATTATCTAATTGAAAAAACCACCACAGGTAAAAAAAATATGAATTTTCACATATTTAAGAGTGGAGGTGCAAAGCACCATGTCATAGATTGGGGACACAACACAATTTCAGTCAAGCTAGCCCTATTTAGTGTTATGCAAGTCTTTTAAAATTATTTTCGAAACTCCTTTACCAAGAAATTCCAATTAATCATATTCCACATAATTTGTGAAGAATAAATTCTCATTACCAACAAAACTTACTCCATGTTTGCTTGCAAGACAAATAGCAACTCTCAGAAAATTTCTTACGTACGTGCACATATTCTAATTTTTCATGAATTATTAGATAAAAATAAATCAAAATGATGATCAACAAGAAAATATCTTTGATATCATATCCCCCTTGCAATGAAGGAACTGTACACTATGAAAGCATATGGTAGAGAATTTTATTCAGCAGCAGCTTTCTGTCCCTCTTAATCTCCATCCCGAGAGGCCTGTTCCAAAACCAGACAAGACAGGGAGAGAGGAAACAACCTCAGCTTTCATTGTATCAAGACAGAAGGGGGCAACTAATTGCTGTTTTCACACAAAAGCCACACATACACAAAAAATAGACAAAGGTTATGTTTTTTTTGTGTTTTTATTTTTTCACAGCTGCATCAAAAATGTACCATTGTTAATAAAAACAACTTGCACCTGTGTCATGCATGTCAGCTCTGGTCTTACTTTGCACCGGACACAAAGGCAGACAAAGACACTAGTATTCATAGTATTCATAGTATAATAGTATTCATTCCTTTGTTTAAACCAGTCAATAGAGTAGAACCCTCTTTGGAGGCCCTTCCAGAAGACTGTACACCAGCATTTAGAACAGCAGAATTTCAAGGGAAAATCTAAACATTTACAAACAATTGTCACAATTAGCAGATTGATCAAAATCATTTGTCAAGTTCAGCTGTGGTAAGCTGACATGCAGATTTTTGCTGTTGACCAAGTGCAAACCTTAGCTGAGATGAAGCATGTTTTTTTTTTTTTTTTTATAAAGAAACATGCTCATGCTACTTCACTTATGTTTTTCCACACCAAACTTGAAAGCCGTTTCTTTGCAAATCTGACTTCAGGGAGTTAACACATGAAAAAGACCTTCCCCGAACTGATGCCAGTTTGAAAAGTTTGCAACATGCAGTTGGCTGAAATAACAGTACATGGTGTAGCATTAAGATTAATGTGTGTCCATCTAAGCAAAGCAAAACTACTGTTTCTGAAAAAACAGAGAAACAACTGGAATATTGTTGTAGAAAAACAATTTTTCTGTTGAGGTAGAGGCTGTCATATAGTTTGTCTCAGAATTAAAAACAGTAAAGAAAAGGAGGTGACATGAAGTCTGACAAAGAAAAAGCCGGCGGACTAGGAAAGAGCTGCTTTAGTGAAGATGTTTAGACTACAATGATCTGTCAAAAGCACTTGCTTACTTACATTTGAAACTAATTTTCTCATACTCTTCCTTCTACTCTCTTCCCCTCATCCGTCTCTTCTGTCAGTACATATCTCTTATTTATTGTTTTCATCTCTCTGCACCTCTGGCACTTCATATTCCAGCTCTTACCATGAATTCACAACGCAGACAAGTTAAGCAGCCAGTCACTGTGGAGGCAACATTCATTTTATTTTTTCATGGCCTGAGAAAAGCTTTCAACAAGGATAACTTTGTTTTCAGAACTTTTAAAAACTTTGTCACCTTATTAGTCTTAAATAGTCGACTGATGTTTTTTTATGAAAAAGTACAGTAAAATGTAAACAAAGCAGAAGTTGACTTGTAAGAGTCCTGTTCAGCAATGAAATTCAGTCTGATTTTCATTTGAAATACAGTACAGAGAAATTATCCTGGCATGCACCCAGCAGACCTGTTTAGCAATCCATTCGTGATAGTAGCAAGCTAACTAGCTATGACCGTCATAGGGCTTGCCAATCATATTCCAAGAGGGGTTCAGCCCTGGCCAGCCCTCTGGCCCTGCCTCTGCTGGCCCCGCTGGTCTAAACCTGACCTGAATTCACTTATCTGGATTTGACTCTGAGCCCAGTATGCAATGAACTATGTTAAAATGTCATTCACATACAAGTCAAAAGCGGCTCATATTTGATCTTCTGGTGCCAGAATATTTTGTAGTTGCACACATTGACACCTGACAGGAGTGGTGGTGGAGGAGAGCAGATATATAGCAGATTTGCACTGAAGCAGATTGTTCTATTACTGCTATTATTTTAACAATTGCAATTCTTACCATATCTCAATAGAGATCGATAAAGGTCATAGATTAACTAATACTCTTTTAAGTCTTGATTGTCACTGCAGCATCCTTGGTGCTACAGTCGGTATGCAGCAGCTCTAATCAGACAGACAGCAGCTCAGCAATGCTATTACTAGAGGTCAGAACACAGTTAATCTCTGTCGTACTTGTTTTCTTTCTCTCTGCTCGTTACCCTTTCTGCTCTTCCTTCCCATCATATATTTATTTCTTTCCTTCCCGCTAGTTCTGCCAGTCTTCAATCCTGCCCTCTTTTCCCTCCTTGTTTCCCTAAATCATACTTCTGCTTCTTCTGTTTCTGTCCTACCAAAATGGCTGCTTATTTCACCATCAAAATAACAGCACTGATCCTTCCACTGAAATGCGTAAAATGAACTCTCTATATTTGCTTGACAAAGGACCTCGTAAGTGTTATAGTGCTGCAAAAAATCTGAACACACAAACTGTCTAGCTTTGATAGTAGAAGCTGCAGTCCATTAGTTAAGGTTGGTTTTTTAACAATAACCCCTCTCTTTTTCTAACTTTAACCAAGAAGTTGTCTGAACTAAGCGAATAACTTCCCTAAACTTTTCTGAATCACCTGCTATTGGCCATTTTCATTATCTGCGTATTATTTATTTTTGTCTTGCAGTTCATAATAGAAACTGATGGATGTCTCAGTCAGCACTGGGAAAGTTTAGAAAAAATGTATTGCAAATCAAGCCTGTGCATAACTCCTTTGTTACAATACTGGCCCCTCAGTACCCTTGATGTTGATGCTTTAAATGGAACACAACACATTTTAAGCATGTTGTTTAGAATTTTATTATATCCATTTTATGTTTATAACAAATTTTGTGTAAATTTTGTGTATTTTGAATTTTGCATCAAACTTTCTGTCTTTCATTGCAATATTTAGACTAAACCAGAGGTGAAGTAAAGAAAGAAGTCTAGTGGATAAAATTTGTCAGGTGTCTCAGAATCAGAGTGAGGAAGATTTAATGTTGAACTTGTTTGTACTTCTTGTTCATGAGTGAGGGAAGATGGGAGCGTGAGATTGACAGGCGGATCGGTGCAGCGACAGCAGTAATGCGGTCGTTGTATCGGTCTGTTGTGGTAAAGAGGTAGCTGAGCCGTAAGGTGAAGGTCTCAATTTACCAGTCAATCTACGTTCCTACCCTCACCTATGATCATGAACTTTGGGTCATGACCGAAAGAACGAGATCTCGGATACAAGCGCCTGAAATGAGCTTTCTTCGCAGGGTGGCGGGGCGCTCCCTTAGGGATAGGGTGAGGAGCTCTGTCACCCGGGAGGAGCTTGGAGTAGAGCTGCTGCTCCTCCACATCAAAAGAAGCCAGTTGAGGTGGCTCGGGCATCTGTTTCGGATGCCCCCTGGATGCCTTCCTGGGGAGGTGTTCCGAGTGTGCCCCACCGGGAGGAGGCCCCGAGGAAGACCCAGGACACGCTGGAGGGACTCTGTCACTCGGCTGGCCTGGGAACGCCTTGGGGTCCACCCAGAAGAGCTGGAGGAAGTGTCTGGGGAGAGGGAAGCCTGAGCATCCCTGCTCAAGCTGCTGCCCCCGCGACCTCGTCCCGGATGAAGCGGAAGAAGAGGATGAGGAAGAGAAGAGAATTTTAGCTAACTTAAAATCAACATTTTGCTGAAAGTCTGCTTTGTATTATCATGCAAAACAAAGGTGAGGACTTCCGTAGCTTGCGAAAAACAATAAGCTCTGTGGAAAGATAACGTTAAACCATTAATATTGATTAATACTGATTTCTGTTAACCTTCATCAAAAGTGACACATGCTCATGAATCTTTTCATTTACAATTTTTGTAACTCAAACCTCACCAGAGTAAGCTGAAATTAAATACAGTGTAATAAACTGTTAAACTTCCATTCTGTTCCTCTTGCTTTCTTTGATCACTTCACGGCATATTAGTGCAGCCAAGTTCACAGTAGAGCCGTTCTCATTCATGTTTTTTCTTTGTGTTTTCTGGTGTACAGTACTAACCAGCAGACACTGCAAGCTGCTGAAATCTATACTTTATGGGAACAACATTGTTAAACAGAATAAGGATGTGATATACTGACATTTATGAGATATTTATGAGTGTTACAACCAAACCTCTGTGGAAAACAAACTTTTAAGAGCTGACCCTATAGTCATAAAGGGACAAATCACTGTCAAATTACATTAACATATATGATGCTTCTTTCTCTCTCTCTCTCCTATTTTGTATCCAAATACAATTCCAAACAATATGAGCTACAAATAAAAATGTCTCATCTTACTTCTCATCCATCTCCCACATCCACTTTCCTCCATCTCCCTCCTTATCCATCCATCACACAGAACATCATGCATTACTCCCTACCCCTCCATTAACCCAGTCCATACATCTCCTTTCAAAGTAGATGTCATATTATTCCACACAATGCTCTCCATGCCATCCCTTCCTCTATCCTCTTTTCTCCCTCTGTCTCTGTCCTCCTTCACCCTTCCTTCCGTCACTATTCTTCCCTGCTGTCTCCCTTCCTGTCGCGAACGTCAGTGGAACATCACTGTCACGCTGCGCTGTGATGCATCCACCCACTCGGAAGAGCACGCTCTTCACTTTTGGTGTTCCTCCATATGGAGCTTATACCCCTCCTCTTCCCTCTGTCTTGTTAGTCAGATATTGAGGATTTGGAATCTCCTCTCGAGGGGGGGATGAGGGGCCAATTAAATATTTATGGATCAACATCCATTCAAATGTTTGGCAATGGAGAAATCCTGTGACCGGAAAACTGACATGACTTGTTTGTGCACAACTTGCAGCAGGGGAGGTACAGAGCTTGTCCTCAGCATGTGTCAGTGTGTATGTTTGTTTGTGTGTGTGTGTGTGGGGGGGGGGGGGGGGGGGGGGGGGGTGTTGTCAGATGATGTTATTGTACTGGCAGTTATTTTTAGACAGTTGGCTTTTCCTACCAGAATCATATTAATATTATCTTATTGACCAGCTGAGGGAAAGTCTAATTGCAGTCGGTTTGTAGACAAACTTGAGAGAAAAGTACAGCAAATTAAGGGCAAAATCAGTCCAAAACAGAATGGACCAATGAGCTGAGAAACAGTCTTGCATCTCTTAAACCTTTCAGTGACACTTCTGAAACAAGGTTCAGAAACTGTCCATTAGCTGAGTCTGACCCATGGAGATAACCCCGCCTGAGCAGCCTTGAGAAGTTGCTGCAATTTATTTGCATGCATTTACATTTTGAGTCTGCATGACCCTTTCACATCTTGACCACTTTGCACAGAATACACAGAGACTGCTTAATCCCAGGACACAGGACATGAAAAAGTGAAAACTAACCCCACAGACAGTCTTAACTCCATGTGGACTCTCTCAAGTTAAGACTCCCTTACCAGATGAAAAAATTGATCATTTTTGAATTTTTATATTTCTATGAAGGTTCATTCTGAGAAGTGCCTTGAAGGAAGACAGAGGAGGTCACAGAGCCAGCCAGTTTGAAATTCCCAGGTGAGGTTGAGGCTCCAGCCTCTCTTCTGTCTTAACTGATGTACAACTGAAAAAGATAACCCATTCAAGGTCCCTTTGTCACATATGGACAATGGCAGAAGTTTATAGGTTGGCAGCAATTGAATTAAGCTGCTCAAATGTGGTATTTTAATGCCTTTACAACTAAAGTGTTCCTGTCATCATCTTCATAAATATATGTGTGTGATAAGAGCAATTCAGCCACTGGGCTGAATTATGTGAAACTATGTAAAACATTTAGGCATTTGTACTTCACATGGGTCATACAACCCAAAATCCAAAAAAGTTAAATGGCTATGAAAAGGGTATTCTCGAAAGGCTTAGTCATTCACAAGCATGGACAGGGCAAGGTTATACATTTACAAAAGCTATTACTCCATGGATTAGGAGTTATTGTCGGTAAAGACAGCTCGTTTGCAAATGACTGCATTCTGCTTTCATTTGTAAGTTACACAGAGTTGCAAATTTTTGTAATCAGGTTGTCGTGAACTGACTGTTTCTTTGTTTTTCCGCAGATTTGTCATTTCTTACAATGTATAGGAATGTTGGAACTGTCCTTTCAAGAAAAATGACAGCATCTGTTGTTTTGGCAAATGCATCTTGTTCATCAGAAGCAAAGGAGGAATGAGGAATATTGTGATAAAGACAGAAGGAACACAGGGGAGACTGCTGTTCACTTCTCATTTCTGACCCAACAGTTAGATAATGAACAAAACCCAAATCATAACATTTCCCCAGACCTAAGCAAGTTACTGTTGTGCCTAAACTTGACCAGACATTAATCAAAGCATTATCACATCATGAAACAGATTGATTTTACAGATTGATGCTAAACCGTTTTGGAAAGCACAGAGAAATTATTAAAAAGTGCTTCTATGTCTTCTAACAATGCACCAAAACTTGTCAAATCACGTTTTTTGAACTCACTAATCAGCATCATCATTGCTGAAAAGATATTGTAGCATCATCAAGACAAGACAAGACAACATTATTTGTATAGCCCATTTTTACAAGCAGTTTGTCTCAAAGGGCTTAACATAACATCAGCAACATCCTCTGCCCTTCGACCCTCACATCGACTAAGGAAAAACTCCCAGAAAAACCTTTAACAGGAAAAAATGGAAGAAACCTCAGGGTGAGCAACAGAGAAGGGATCCCTCACCCAGGACGGACAGACGTGCATCATCATCATCATCATCTCATCCATTTTCCTAACAATGTGATGCATCATCAGTTCTCAAATATTATAGGCAATTCCCTAGGCAGTCAAAACAACCCAGTGGAACAGTAAAATTGTCCAGACGTAAACCTGATGCTGTAGTGCCTCTTGCTGCTCAGTGAGCTCTCAAACAGGTTATAGGCATGCTGTGACGTGATCAGAAGGTTTCTGTGGGGACTCCACAACAGATGCAGGCCTCCATGATGCACTGCAGCAGATCTAAAGCAGAGTTTGCAACAAGTGGCCAAGACATGGTGAAAAGTTACATTATTATAGCAGGTAGAGCCAGTATTTATGGCACAAAATGTCAATCAACTGTTTGTCAACTGTCAATCAAAATGTCAATCTAATGCTGCATCCCCTGTACCTCATAGTAAAGGCCTTTATCCTCTCCTTGTGATTTACTGGTTAACTTACTGTTCTGATCCAGTCAGATAGAAGATCCAAAACCACTGACTAAATCTACATCCACATAGAGTGAGTTGTGACTGGCATGTTCAGATGGCTGACATTTATTTGCAACTATCCAATATTCCTTAGGGACAACATAAGCCAAGACCATCAAAGGTAGGGGAATGGTCAAGGACTGCTGTTACTCTGCTCTTAGTTTCTTCTACACTAGCTAATGCTCCCTCTCTTTGTTAATTGGAAGCATCCCAGCATCCTGACATCAGTTTCCTGAATACTGCACGTCAGTGCTTTTCAAACACACCCCAACCGGGCCTGAAAATCTGCTGGTTTTCATTCCAACCAAGCACTACAGCAGCTGGCTCCACTGATTAACAAAACGTCAACAAAAGCAGAGGAGCTAAATGAGTCAAATTTCCCAGATTCTTCGGCTTTAATTTCTCAAGACTGTGAGTTGCAGTTAATGTTGTGAATATAACCATTTCACAAAGGCTGCTTCAAGGGAAGGACATGTTCAGTCCTGTAACCATGCAAAAGGATGACAAAGAAATGAACAGTGAGTGCTGGAAAATACATTAAAATCATTGTTAATAATAGAATTAAGAACAGAACAAAGTAACATTACTGTTTCTAATGTTCCTATATTTCATCTGGACCAATGGCTGTTTGGTGCGTTAACTTGCTATTGGCAAATCATATCATCAACCAACACCATAGCAACCAATTCCAGACCCACACTGCACAGACAAGCCACAGCCAATTTGCTAACTCCAGCTTAAGGTAGCTGGCCACCCCTGCCTTGTATTGTTGTTGGATAATAGAAAGAAGTAATTGTACACTTTTTCTTTGTACCTATAAATCATTTATTGCCAGCCAACTATCATATCCACTCTGTCAGACTGAGTAGTGATACATTCAGATGGTATTTTGCTAGCACTAAAGTTAGTGAAGATGTGCAAAAAGTAACCCTGTCATCTACCAGTCAGATCAGCCCTGGGAATCTGGATGAAGTAATTTAGGTTATCCAAGAAAATACACTATTTTGCTATGTGAGCTAGCTAGCAACCCATCTGCATTGGAAATCTAATCATAGAAACTTAACATCAACAAACATTAGCCATGTCATTTGTTGACATTAGTGCACTCTGTATCTAAACACATTGTTGGCTGGTGTCACACACTGTTGGCACTGCAGGGGAGCAGATTAGAGGAGAGCAAGACACACAGGAGCTTGCATAAATGTGACACCCACTGGATTTTCCTAGAAAGGTTGTCCCAATTCCTTTACAAAGAAATCAGTTGTTACACACATTGTGCACTCATATATCCTGGTACAGCGGAGGATCTTGATTTGGTCCTGCTGCTGTTTTCAGGCTAATGCGTGTTCTGTAGTGTTCTTGGTCACTTAGTCTCTTATTTTGGTGTCCCTGTGGAACGCTGGGAGATGGCGAGTGAACGATTCACTAAAATTACTAGGAAGGTGACAGTGATTACTTTTTGGCACTGAGTAACAGGATATTAGATATTTTGCCTTGACCTTGGGTCCATAACTTTTGACTCCCTACTGACTTAAGGTCAGAGAACCAGAACCAGAGAAAGGAGGAAGGGGCCATCCACATCTGATTCTATCTACTGTAATTGAACAAAGGACCATCATATGATGGCTGTATGTAAGTTTAAAATTGCCCCAAAAATGCTGCTTTTTGTTTGGTATTTTTAGTGCTACTATTACTATTATAATGTATTATAATAAAGCTTTGTACTACTTATGTCTTCCACCCTTGTTACAGTAATGTACAACAACATCACTTGTAGTCAGTGATGTGGCAGCAGACAAGAGGTCTTTTGGAGACAAGCAAAGAATCTGAAATGCTAATACTGGCATTGAGATTCAGACTGCACAC
The DNA here is from genome assembly GCF_020382885.2 of Scatophagus argus. Classification (NCBI taxonomy): domain Eukaryota; kingdom Metazoa; phylum Chordata; class Actinopteri; family Scatophagidae; genus Scatophagus; species Scatophagus argus. Next base: position 3,979,089 of record NC_058504.1, on the reverse strand, counting down.
ACTGTTCTGCTGAACCCTGGTATTTACATTACTAGAGCCATATCTTTAGCTTAGAGTTGAGAAGAGTTGTTCAAACAGGCACAAAAGCTATTCATTCACATTTTTCAACTTCAAAGGATGCTACCCTTACATGTAGATTTTGCATCATTGTCATGAAATCTGCTAAGAAACATGAAGTACAATAGATAAATACATAGATTTAGTGTAATGGGTTAATTTTTTGGTAACTGCCCTACAACGTATGCTGCACTGCTGCTATCTCCTTCCTGCTGTCCTCCTGCAGAAATTAAACAGCATGATTTATTGATGGCAAGTATTATTGAAAAGCTGCTCAAGCAAACCGACCTTTTTGATGTTGCTCAGCAAAATGGACTGATGGTGTATGACTCAGTGCCAGAGTGTGTCACTGTGTGTATTTATGCCTGTGTGTGTGTTTATTGTGCCTTTGAGATGTTGGCAAAAAATGCTAAATAGGGCAACCCACATGACCCAAAAATATTAATTTCCTCTCTCCAATTCTGTCTGTTTCTCCTCATCTCTCCATTCCTGTCTCTCTCTATTGCAAATGGGAACATTGTATGTGGCCTATCTAAAGCCCAACAACCTCCTCTGGGCATTATGGCACTCAAACACACACACACACACACACACACACACACGCACACACACGTCACCCGATGCCCTAGGCATACAGCAGACCGGCAGCAACTTTCAAACTGGCTTAGCACGGCTTACTACAGCTTAGAAAGGCAGATTGGTTACAGAGAGTGTCCCTGAACCAGAAAGGCACTCAGCCAGTCCCCAATATGGTCAACAATTCTATCAACAGCTGATAAGCAGCTATGCAAATTACATTAAACACACATACACACTGTCCTTCACACTGTGCACTCACACTCACAACACTTCAAGGATGCTGCATGTTCATCCCTGGACTGAATCAGAGAAATTTCAGGCAGGAGTCTCTCCATGACAGCCAGACTCACAAAAACACATTCCTGCTCATTTCTCATGAGAATCCACCAGTGCTTGGCCCATGACCTATTTAGCCTGGCCTCACTCTGGCCTGGCTGGTTTACAGGCGCTATCTCCAGCGTCTGTCCCAAGCTGGCTGAGCTGATGATGGTCCTGTCACATTTCTGACAAAGCCAGATTTGACTAAATCTATTATCAGGCTCCCATATGAAGCTGCGATTCTGAAACTTTTTTTAACCCATTATCCAAAAGCAGTTATACTAGGAGTTGGAGCAGGTGTAGACACAAAAGAAACACATTATTCATCCATGTAAGATACTTAAATGTCCATAAATTTGTAATGTACAATGTTTTCATAATTCCATTACAAAATAATCAGATTATAGTCTATGCCACATTTTTAGTGTGAGTGTGACTAACTGGCCTTAATCCCCATTTTTGCCAAAAAAAAAAAAGAAATCGGCTTTTTGGCTTCAGGGTATTAACCATTTGCATTTGGCATGTTGTATACAGTAGGTGTGACTGATGGTTAGTTACTTGTGACTATTGTAAGACTAGCAGGGACACTACTACTGACAACATTATAGGAAAACAGAAAGAAAAGACATTACAAGGACACACCAGACACATGCAATTCAAAAACACTATGCACATCACTGTTGATGTTTGTCATTGTGGACTGACCGTCTGTTCCTTCAAAGCACACAGTTTTACAGCTTTAAAGATGTGAGTTACCTCAGCTATGGGCTACACAGAGTGTCAGTTTTGACAGCTCTTCAAAATGAGTGACAAGCAGCACCGAGAGCAGCTGAGCCTCACAATACACTCCTCTGACAAAAGGTAAAAAGTAACATTTTGGATAAAACAAGAAACAAAAAATGTAATTCATTAAAAAGATGTCAGATTGTTTGGTAAAAACACAACAACACAAACACATGTAAGTACTTCCATGCCCCTGTGATCAGTATTGCGCTTTTGTTTTCAGCTGTGTCTGAGATATTGTAAATTCTTTCTTTGGTGACCTATCCCAAATATCCCCAACCACGTGCCTTTGTTTATTAATTTGTTTATTCACCATAGGTCTCACCTGAGACTCTAAGGAAGTAGAATCTGACTTGTAGATCTATGCAATGAAGCTATAGTTTAGAAAAGTATAGAAAAACTAGTTCATTCTTATTCAGTTTTCCCCAAAGTGGGCCTGCAGTCTATGTGCATTATATGGAATCACACTCAGTTTCGTTGTATTTTGCACAGCACAATGACAATAAAGGCTTTCTAATGCTTGCAGGTTTCCAAATAATGTGCCACCACAGTAATGGCAGCTTGTTAATTTCAACATCAACTCAAAATCAAACTAAAGGAACCTGCCTCCAGACTATTATGATGAGTCTCATATGAAATTATATACTGTGAACTGTTCTCATGTTTTCAAAGACCAACAGCCAAATGAGGGGAACTATTTTCCTCTTGACCTCCAGTTCTGCAAATCCATATGCATCCACTGCAAAGGCGCTTTGGATAAAACAGCAAAAGCTCTGCATGGCATAACGGAAAGGTTACACAACAACGAATCAAGAATCTCTCACACTCATTCACGTCTCTCCCAGCTCTTTCTCTGTGTTTTTGACACAATATCCACACACATTTCTTTCTCTTTTCACCCCTTTCTCCTTGGGCTTATCCCTCTCTTTTCTCTCTTGCCTTCCTCTCTTTTGCATACTCTGAAACACATTGATTTTTTTCTCCCGATGTCCTTCATGCACTTTTCTTGTTTCCTACACTCCATTTCTCAAGTAGCATATTCCTTTTCTCGCTCTTCTCCTTCCTCTAATCTCATTTGATTGTTCTTCCCCATCCCCTTTTCCTTTAACACAGATTGGATTTCCTGCTCTCCCCCCTCGTTGCTCATGATTTCCTCTCATTTTCCAGATTGCCACATACTATCCCTCCAACATTTCTCACATCCCCTCACTTCTTCATCAAACAAACAGCTACATTATTCAGCATGGAAATGAGAGTCAGAGAGAGCACAAGGCCCTGTGGGTCAATCTGTCTCCTATATCTACCAATCGCAGTGCTGCCCTCTCCTTATCACTGTGCCCTGGTTGGGTGGAGTATCTGCCCATCAAACTATATTGGGGTCCGGATGATTGTGCATGCAGACGAGCAACCCTGCGATACCCTCTCCATCTCAATCACGCAGGCTTGGCAAGTGAACACACACGCATACATACACGCACACACAGATATGCACACGCTCCACACACAAGCAGCATGCACATAACTCAGTCTTGCCTTTTCTGACTATTACACACACACAGTCTAAAAGGGACTTGGGATGCTAACAAACATGTGACATTGAGAAGGGTGAACAAGACAACACACGCACACACACACACACAGTACATCTGTATGCATAGATCAATAGACATTCTACGGCTGCATTTACTAAGGTCAAATGGGGCTTGGGTTGACGGGAAATAAGAAGACATTGTGTGTGTGTGTGCGTGCGATGAGGGTGGTATAACAGATAGACTGAGAGAGAATAATGAAAGCATGTCTTAGGAAAGGTTGGAAAGCAGAGGAAGAGGAGGAAAGAAGACTGTGAAAAGGAAAATGAAAAGGAGAGATGGGGTGAGCTAGTAGGAAAGATAAAGGAATGATGGGAAGGATAGATAAAGGTGGAGGAGAAGAGGCAGGTGTGGAAGAGAAGGACAGTTAAATGGAGGCTGCAGCAAGTGGAGGTCAATAGGGGAGATGATGGAGAGATGAGCTGGAGAAGGAAAGGAAGGACAAGAAAAGGGCAAGGAAGGGGGCATGAACCCATTTGCTGAGCTCAGGTGTTTTGGTGGGACTGTCATGTCTCTAAAACAACAGACTATTTGATTTCTCAACTGCTTTGAGAGACTGGCCTGGGTCAGAGAGCATGACTAGCATTTTATTTTTGCACTGCTATGCCACTCATTTTAGTTCTTTTAGTCCTGGTCCCACTGGATGACTTTATAAGGAAAATTCAAGGAAAAGTCTTTTGCAAGCGCTTTTTTTCCCCACAAAGCTAAAACATGAGTGGTCAGACAATCAGCAAATTAGAACAATTCTTACTGTTTTTGGTGACTTCCAAGGCTCATTTAGCACCAGAAAACAAATGCAATGACTTTTTAAACCTTATTTCATTTTTACACATTTCTTTTTTGATTTGCCTACCTTTTATATTCAGTAAATGTTGTAAAACAGGGAACACAAGAAAGCAGTATGAAAGCAGTAAAAATTTAATAGTAGTTGTGATAAAGTTGGTGAGAACCTTTTTCACTCACCACTCACCCTACTATCTCACATATTACACCATAATTTTTACTTTGTTTACTTTTCCTTTACTTTAGTAACATAGCTTCACTCGCTATCCTGGGGTTGTTTATGTGCATTATGTTACAGTTTATATCAAAGCATTCTTTGTTCCTACTGATCATTATTCTTTTATACAGGCCCACCATGCAGGTGAACTGTTAAACAAAGAGGCCCTGCTTTGCATTTCCTGATTTTTACAGTAACGGACATTCACAGAACTTAAAGTGAAGAGGGTTCCTTTTTGGTGGCAGTTTTCAACTATATTTGAGAATTTGTTTGAAAATGGTTGTGGTTTATCCATTTGTCAAAGACACTAAGTAGCATTATGAGTATTGACATTAGTCTTATAATGCTTTGAAGCTTCCGGGTTATGAGGACATTGTGAAGGTTTACCTGCAGAGATTATGATTATGGCTGAGGCAACATAGTGAATTGAACACCCTATATAATCTGTGGAGTTGCTGCTTGAGTGGAAAAGGTGAGACTGTGCTGGCATTATCGTGTACCTTTAGTTTCTGTTAATTAGTTACTTTTCTGAGTTATTTTTCTTTGTATGTATATTTTGCCTGAATTACACATGGTATGGTGAGCATGATGAATAAATTTCCACCTTTGAAACATCAAGATGTCTGCTGAGTCTGTCTACCTAACCTTCCTTGGCACTCATGGCAGGCTAGCTTGCAGTAGTTAATTTTTAATTTTTTACATTTTTGCTTTACTTCATTCTCTTTCAAATTCAGTGCCAAACCGTAATGATATTTGAATGTACTTTGAACCAAAGGTTTTCCCACAAAACATTGCTTTGTAAATAAGATTTAGTTTATTCACTTCACCTGTCAGTGGTTTTAATGTCGCAGCTGATCATTGTATAATAACTGCTCCTTTGTTGCCATGGCTGCTAACGTTACAATTGCTAATTTGTTATCTGTGCTATCCAGAGTCCTCCTGAGCAGATAGCAAGTACCTCCCTGTGGCCACATATGCACTACACACAAACACACAGCATTATTATGATAAGCACTTTTCAGTCACAACCACTTCTGTTGTATATACTTGGTTATTAAATAAACTGTTAAATAGTATAGCAAAAAGAGACTGTATTTCCTACCTGGAAGTGAAAGACCTGATTCTTCTTTTCTTTTCTTCTTCTTGCTTTTGCTAAGGAGTTAACTGTAATGTAAACCCTTGTTCACAAAACGTTTTTTATCACAGACATTTATTTTTCTTTTTTTAAGTTTTACCCATTAATGTAGTACTACAAGAAGCTTCATTTTTGAGTTGCCTACATTTCCGCAATTGTTTGTTTGATGGAGATGTTCATTGTTTCTGCTGTGATAACAGAATCTTTTAATGGTTCACATAGCTCAAATCACATGAATCTTAGCATTCCCAGGTTATGCCACTTTTAATCTGGAATGGGCACCATAGCAGCCAAGTGAAAACAACAACAAAAAAGCTCTTAATTGATGTTAGCTGCATGGGTTTCCTCCTCCATCATCAACATGTACTGTATATTAGGCTAATTCTCCTGTCAGTGCCCTTGAGCAAGGCACTGGCTCTTATACTGAGTATGACTGCATGTGAATAGATAGATAGATTAGATTTCTCTTCCACACATACAGAAAATAAAAAAATAGTATGGGGGCTATTTTTCAAGGTTTGGGCTGCTCGGCCCCTTACTTCCAGTGAAGGGAAATCTTAATGCTTCAGCATACCAAGACATTTTGGACAATAATTCCAACTTTGTGTCAACATTTTGTTGAAGGCCCTTTTCTATTCCAGCATGACTGTGCCCCAGTGCACAAAGCAAAGCTCCATAAAGACGATTGGATGAATTTGGTGTGGAAGAACTTGACTGGCCCACACAGAGTCCTGACCTCAACCCCATGCAACACCTTTGGGATGAACTGGAACTGAGTTTTTGAGCCAGGCCTTTTGGTTCAACATCAGTGTCTGACCTCACAAATGTTCTGCGGCGCACATGGGCAAAAAATCCCACAGAAACACTCCATAATCATGTGGAAAGGCTTTGCAGAAGAGTGGAAGCTGTTTTAGCTGCAAAGCTGTCAATGTATTTAGGGGCTTAGGGTTAACCCTAACCCAAAGTCATTAAAGTCCTTTGTCTATATAGCATAGTTGGCAGTTGACTCAAAGAAATAGGAAAATAGAATATCTGACCCTGTGCACCAATTGCTGGAGCAACAATATAGTATGGTACTCTATTTGCACCCAAGTATTTCCTTAGACTCACCCAGTCCTGCTCTCATGAAATGTGTACATAATCATTCTTGCTAAATGTGTTATTAAAAGCTAACACCAAAATATTAATTATGTCACAAAGTTCTCATCCTTGTCTTCACAGAATAGGTTCCACTCTCAGCATCTTTCAGAGCTGTATTTCTACTGTCTCTGTCCATCTGAACAATACCACTAATCCTGCCACTATGCAGTATAGCATAGTTCACACCAAGTTATGCATTCATGTGTTCTGCATTTTATGTTGTGAAGTCTGGAGTGAAATAAATGGTTTCCTCTCAGGTTTCTAAGGCAAGAACAGACTTACATTTTCTCCTCCTGGTGCCTGGTGACTGACAGCAAGCAGAGTGAAAACTGTATGCAGTTTTGATGTGAAAACTCTTGAGCCCTGACACAGTCAAACAGCAATAATGTCTTCATGATTGCTATGAAGTATTAGTTTGCACTGTAGACACTTAAGTCAATAACAGCAATACTGAAAAGGAAAAATCCATAAACTATATCCAAATCAGATCTGGTATGATTATAAACGTCTAATATTTAAAAGACACAAGCTCACAGTATGTGAAGCACAACACAAGGACCTCTCTGGCTCAGCATCAGGACACCTACACATCAGTGCACTGAAATCTAAATCTCTTTGGCCCACTTTGAGAGTTATAATTTTAGATGCAGCACTGCAGCGAGGTGCTAAAGCCAAAGGCCTCTTCAAGTGCCTGAGAGAGGCAGATGAAAGAGCTGCATCGAGCAGAAAATAAAAATGATCTTGGAACAAGAATCACATTCAGTTAAATATAATTTGCTGTCACACACAATTTGGGCTGTGTTTATTAATTTAATATTATATTTTTGTGTCATTTAATGTACTTTTGAATGGCTCTTTCACTTCCCCCCCCTGGTGATTGAAATGGCATCATTGCAGTCTTTTGTCTGTAAAGAGGATATTCATTTTGCACCTTGCAAATAATCCAGTCTATTCTATTTCAGATGATAGATTTCATAAAGTTGTTCCACAGTGTACATGACATTTTATACTATGGTGAAAGTAAGTGATACTGCAGTTGTTGTGGTACAACCACTTGTTTGTATTAAAATGCTGGAAACAGGTGCTTGTTTTGTGTGAGTGTTGGGGGTGAGGGGGCATTATCTACATTTATTTTACATGACAACTTAACACAGTACAGAGACAACAGTAACACGGACAGCAGTAAATTCAACAACAAACTTTTTTCAGTATAAATTTGGGAACAATAAAATAAAGTACTTTCTGTGAGGAAGTTTGTGGGATTTGTTCTTTTGACGCCATCATTCCACAGTGCAAATAATTAGCACAAAATTTCTGTACACAACCTTTCCCCAAATCCATTGTGATTCATCTTGGTATCTTTGTCGGCCCTCCTCTGATGAAGGGTTTGTAGAGTTCCCTGTATAGCGCCTAAACACACAGTAACTTATTTGGTATGTGGGCATATTTTCAGCATGCTGTTACACGATCATTATGACCATCAGAGAGTACCAGCAACAAACGAAAGGTAAGCTGACTATGTGAAGTAGACACCCTAACATTTGAGAACAGCTTTTTCCATTGGGTGTGGCTTTTTTTTTCACTTGAACTGCAACAGCCTACCCAGCAAGTACATTCACACTTAAGAGCTGCAGATTGCCACTCTCTCTCCTTTTGGCAGTTATGCAGACTGAGGAGTTGATGCTAAGACAGCAGTAAAAGGCTTAATTTTGATGTTGTTTTGGCAAATCTGAATGATGCAAGTTCAAAGTTATTGCCATAATCTTGCACAGGGAAGCCTCATATTCCTTCACATAAGTCTAGCCTACATTTCCTGCAAACAATAAAAACAATTGTTTATTTATTTATTCATCTTCTAAACATTGGAGCCATGATGACATCTCTTTGTTGGCACCATGGGAGGGACAGAAGGAGACAAAGACAAATTAAATTCAGAGACAATAACAAGACATAGCCAGGCAAGCAGCTGTGTAAAGCTTAGGCTCAGCGATGCTTTAGCTACATTCAAACTTCAGCATGCTAACATGTTCAGAAAGACAATGCTAAAATGCAGCTGTTTTGCAGGCATATTATTTACATTTATTGTATGTATTTAATCATTAATCAAATCAATGGCAAGACGTGAAATTTCAGCCCAATATTGTCTCAGATAAAATGTCATGTGATTAATGAGATAATACAGTTCATTCTCTGAGAACCATGAATGTCTGTACAGTCAGAGAAAATTCACTAAAACTGTCAGCCTGATGATGATATAAATTTGTATCATTTGTATGTACTGAGATATTTCACTAAATGAGTCAAAGTCAGTATACCTGAAGTATAAATGTCTGCCCCAGATTACATCCATGCTGCTTGCATGACTAAAACGAATACAGGGGGCATTGAGAGCTAAATTTTCTGCCATAGAAACCTTTTGTTATATATATATATATTATATATATATATATATATTATATATATAATACCAACATGAGGTATATATACATATATATGTATATACACTTCATGTTGGTATTTATTACCTTTATCTTCACCCTGACTTTAACATTTAGGCACTTGATGTTTCAATGACACTTTTTATTTGGTCTTTAACTTTAAATTTAAGTGAACTGTGTAAAAGATTGTCTGTTAAAACTAAACTGGCTCCTGTACATAGCTAAGATTTGTAGTGGCTAGCACTCAATAATAGTTGTATTGCTTAATTAACATGCTGGCTGGTTAGCTTGCTAACAAAGCCAAAAGTCATGTCTTTGTTGACTGAGCTGATGTTTACAACTGTTTTTATAATGCAATTTTTGACAGTCTGTGCTTTGTTACCTAATAATACTGTTAGCTACCTTGTTCCCTCGATTTTTGCTTAAACTCTGGTAAGAGCACACTACCTTTTAACCCTAATTACCGCTGCATGTATAGCATACTGAGGTCACAGCAAAGTGCCTCCATAAATAACGCTTCGCCACTGAGAGAGGTTAGAGTCATTTCCATTGAGTGGAGAATATTTATACAGTCTTAGCTGCATCACACTGAATCACTATGGGTTGACTTTCAGGCTGAGTGCAGAACATTAATTTATATGGAAATTTTTCATTTAGATGGCTGTTCATATACGGTATCACACCGCTGAATGATAAAGATCATTTTGTGATACGCGTCAGTACTGTAACCAGTGCCTCCATGTTTACTCTTTTCATCTCCTCTCATACACACATATCTACTGATGTGATTCATATTTATATGAATGTAAAAACATTCCTTGAAACAATTTGATATTAGTTTCGCGGATCACATCATTTTGACCTTTTTTCCGCCTTCTTTTATCACATCTCACACACACACACACACACACAGTGGTGTTTCCATCATTTTTGAGGACATTATATAGGTTTATATTCATTTCATCACTGGAGGCTTAACCACTACCTAACCATTACAATAAATATTACTTGCCTAATTTTAACCTTTACCTTAACTTAACATTGTGGGAACTTGCATTTGGTCCCCACAAGTCAAACGGGCCCTCACAATGTGACTGTGACAGACTTTTGTCCCCACAACTACAGGAATACGTGTCCACACACACACACACACACACATTTGTGGCGGCTCATGTGGATGAGTCAGAGTTATGATTGTACAAGTGTTCATTCAGTCTGTTTCTTTAGAAAAGACTGACAAATACATACACACGCATTGTGAACACACAAACACACATCTCTCTGGGGATAGGAACACAGTCTTTACATGGAAAAACACAAACATGGGCATGTGTTTTCCCGAATTTTAATTTTGCCACATCATCTGCATATTCCAGGATGATAAAACACACAGACTATGATGTAAAATTTATCATACATAAATTTATCATGCATAAAACCGCTTTCCTGTGGCTGTAAAAAGCAATAGGGTAGCACTGAAACAGATAAAAGTGCATATGCTATGTTTTACTGCATATGATCTTTCTCTATAGTATATGTGCTTATGCATATCTGGATTTATGTGCACATTTACATCAGTTGTTATTTTGTATTTGTGTGCATGTTAATAAGCACCTGCTCCTTTGCATGATATGTATGTACAGATAAAGCTGCATATTAAAAACAACAAGTTGTAGGCTACTTTATGGACAAGAAAAAGTAAAAAAGTGACACGTTCAAAGGGAAGATATTTTGCTGTTTTTCAGTTTTGATCTAAACTATGAAGGATTACAATTTATTTAACTTACAATAAAAGTTTTTGATTGAAAATGTAATAAGTACTCAAATCATTTGTTTAAACGCATTTTTGAAGTACCACTTGCGTATTTCTATTTTCTACTTTCTACTATCATACGGCAAAGCAAAAACACAAGTGTGTGTGTGTGCGTATGGAGGGAAGAGAGAGACAGGTGAAAGATGGCGGATGAGGTCACATGAGTGATATGGTCTTACTGGACTGAAGATAGCGTGCTCAACCATGAGGTTCTCCAAGAGAAACTCAGTTCATTGGCATGTGGTGGAAGGCTTGAAAAAAGCACTCGCTATGTGGGAAGAGGACAAAATGCAGAGTGTAAATAAACAATGAGCAAATAACGGGCAGTGTTCAGTGCTCAGTAACACTGGACACAGTGGTCTTACATCAACGGCACAGTTAACAGCAATACGTTTGATACACACTAAGTCTCTGCCCTGACAAAAGGCTCCTACTTTTCATTTCTTCGAGGAGTGTGTATGTGAAATCCACTCTCACGGCTTCAGCGTGGACCTTGGCTGAAACTGGTGGAGCTGTTGTGCACTCCTCTGGCGGCCATGGTGTGCTGGTTTTCTCAGTTGGCAGAGGGAAAAACAGCAGAGTCAACATGATCTGTTCTCTCCTTGACAAAGTATTTTGTCCTTCTGTGGGCAAGGTGTGAGATCAGCTGATTTGTCGTAGCTATCTTCTTTGGATCCAGTTAAAATGGTCTTGCTGAGAATGAGAATGGAGACTGAGTTTGGGTGCTCCCTTTAAGCAGCTGAGTCATAGATGAGAGCCTGAAGTAGCTCCCACAGTAACAACAGCACACAAGAAAAAAGCATGGAGGGGCCTCGCAGGGGTTCTTCTATCACCTGCATGATGTCATTGGAGGGCACCAGACATCCTGTGGGTTCGGGTGACTTTTGCCTGATGAGCGACCTACACATAGCCCCAGAAGGCTCAGGCTTCTGGGGCTATGTGTAGGTCCCTCTATTGTCTTAACCTCTATAATAATAATAGGAGGATAGCCCTCCCAATGAAATGGCTTGGCATTTAATCCATGTAAAACAAGCATTGCAGCAGTGACAGTGGCTGTCTAACAATATCTCAGCATACATGTAATTAGCAGAATAACTAACTAATAATTTTGCTTTGGACTTTACCAACTAGGCCTATGATGAACTGTTGACCGATCCATGGGATACCCCACCTCTTGCCCCCAGGGTCAGGCCTGCAAAGGATGAGCATTGATGGATAATAGATGGATGGAATAGCTGACTCTTTAGCTGCTAAGCACTCCACCAGTTCACTAGCTTGTTAGACTAACCATGTCTGTCTACTGTTTAGCGCTGAGCAGTGAGTGTGCATGCTTCCATGACTGTAAAAATACAGTGAGAGCACTGACGGTTAAACTTAATAGTTAAGTTAAGCCTCAAAAGTCAAAACATATGCTGAAAAATGCTCAAATGCAATGCAGCTCTGAGATAAATTGTTAATGTTGATGTAGTTGTCGATGATAATTCTCTGTGGGATCTTCACTATGCACAACATACAGTATAGAGTCATTAGAACAGCTTTAAAATTCTGAATGACTGATACTTATTAATGGATTATGTTGATACTTTTACTTACCCTAATTCGTCCACCACTGGTATAGGGTTAGATAACAAACACAACCAATAAAGGATCCTCACAAGAGCAGCAACACACACGCACTCTTCATGCACACTAGAGACCCTGGTCAGAAGTGCACAGCTTTAATGGGTGGTCATGAGCACACACACATACACACACAGACACAGAAAAAAAAACATTCAACACATACACAGAGAGAGAGAGACAGCATTTGGAAGCTTGTATAATTCTCTCTGTGGGTGTCAATTAAATCTCAGCTCTGTCAACAGCGCGTGCACACACACACGCACACACACAAGCATACACACTTGTTCTCTTTCAATAGCTAGTGCATCATCAACACCGGCTGGCTTGGCAAGAGAGTGAGAGAGAGAGGGAGAAGAGATGTTGGAGAGAGAGAGAGAGAGAGAGAGAGGGATAAGAAATGAAGAACTAGTAATAGCAGAGCATGAAAGCACTGCAGGTAAGGAAAACACTGCAGTTACCACACACACACACACACACACACACACACACACACACACACACACACACACACATTAGTCTCATTTCAGGGTTGGAATTTGGGTTTGAATGCTGCAAAACCCTGTAACAAATGAACAAAGATGCTACATGCAAAGGAATCTACTCACTCACAACTACACACACACACACACACACACACACACACACACACACATCTAATTCTAAAAAAAATGTGTTACCCATCCTAGTTAGTAAATACCTACTGGCTGTTTGAATGAATGAATTATTAGCTGAACAAACAGCTGTGTGACAGGGAAACTGTACACATTATACAACTATAGTGTTGGACTAGTTCAACAGGTCACTGTTCTCCGAGACAAGCTGCATAATGGGGCACAATGCAAAACCCATCTCGTGACTGAAAAGGCAAACTGTGTTCAGACAGCTAGACTCAGCAGCACTGCAGCCTTCTGAGCAGAGTCATCTGTGGCAGAGCACACAGGTTTGCTCCAGCTGGGGTGTCATCATAAAAACTTTAAGCTCACGTAACTTGGTCAGTGATGTCACTCAGCTACACAGTAATATATCACTTTGGAGCCTTACAGTTTCTGTCTCTTGTTGAATTCAAATATGCATGGACTGTTCCTCTCTTCAGGCTAACCAGGGCCATTTTAAAATGAAGAAACTAGTTGATGTGAGTAATTGTAGTTAAGCCTTATTCAAAGCTTATGCTGTAGCGTAGACTTTATCTTCTCACAAAGAATTTCACTGGGAGGGAAGTTGTTTCTTTGCTGTGCATATGACAATAAACACTGAATCCTTGAATCTTCTTTCCCAATTAAGGTGAATGAGACACGACCAAACTTGGCTAGGCCAGGCTTTCTAGTCTTTCAGCGTGTCTTTCTCATCTGCAATCATCTGTCAGATTGCAGGTTTAGATGAGGCTGTAATATGGGTATTACATTGGCATACTGGATGCTCTGGGTTCCCAAACAAAGTAGTTTAACTGTTTGTATGATTTACGGTAAAGTTGTTGTTGTTGTTAATTCAAAATGACAGGATCTTCCTTATTTTAACCAAGGGCCTTCTGTCGAACACTGGTGTTAACATCATCAATATCACTGTATATATTCTGCATTGTGTCTAATGTTTTGTAGCATTCAATCCAATTTATTCATATAGTGTCAAATCACAACAACAGTTATCTCAATTTAATCTCAATTAAACCTGGCACATTTAGTAACTAGTGTAATTAGTGGATTACAAAAACAATGTAATCAATCTGCAAACACAATGCATTTGCATATGCAGCATTTACAACTGGCCAAATAAATTCACCTTTATAAAAAACAGTACTGCACAAACTGCAGCTGCACTGTGTGTATTCTGCAACATTTAGGATGTTGTGGCTTTTGTGTAGGTTTTTGTGGCTTTCACTGTGGAGTGAAACAGTAGCTGTGTTGTTATTCAGGCCCAAATGATGTTAGTTTGAATTACTCTCATACAAATCAATATTGTCACTCTTATCATTATTAATGTGACATTATGAATAAGAAAACCCAACAATAATGGAGGAGATGGAGAGCAAAAACAAATATTGGAAATGCGGAAAACTTTTAATGACAAACATGCACTTCTTTTTGTCTGCCATCACAGGAATTATGAAACACACAGAGACTGATAGACTGACCTCTGACTTTAAGAAAGATGTATGCTGACTTTGATCTTCATCTTAATTTGCCTCCATCTGCTCAATAGCAAATAGCACATTGAAAAAAAAAAAAAAGTCATGAAAACACACTGGCCTTTATGGATATTGATGAATGTTTTCTAACATTAAAGCCATCACAGCAGGTGCTGATTCAGGTTGTACTCAAAAATAAATTAGAGATAACCACACAGAAGCAGATGATGAACATATTAAATCTTTTGATGTATCACAGCAGTACAGGACAAAATAGGCAGTTGAAGAAAGCAAATCTGAAATATTAAAGTGACCAATTTCTTGTACATTTTAAATCATGTGGTTCACCACATCCGTTTTTCTGGACTGCACCAAATGCTGAAACCTGAAGTAGTTCTGATGCTGGTTGCTGTGTTAGATTCAATAATGCATGTTTGCTTGTGACTGACATGAGTTTGTTTGGCTATTATAGGCCATATACACTATATTGGAAATATAAAAAAAGTCACTTGAGTCATTTTACGCTACATAGTTTTTTGGCCTTAAACATACCCCATATAAACATGAACCATAAGAAACCACTGCATTTTTCCAATGAACATAACCATCTATCTCTTACCCCTTAGACTTAAGGAAATGTTTCTCAAATCTTCTGTAATTTACACTGACATTAGAAAATGGCACTTCACCATATCAGGCTAAAGCAATACACGTCAGACCTGCTTTTAAGAAAACAGTAAAAGAGTACTTAATTTAATGAACTATTTGAACAAACAATAGGCCTTTGATGACTCCACTTGTTTGTTGATGAATGGCAGATCTGTGTAAGTAATGTGTTGTCTTGATATATATAATGCATATAAGTATATGTCAAAATGTGTATTTTTGTGTCAAAAAGACTAGCTCGTAGCATTAAATAATGGGGAAACAAATAAGCTAATAAATGTCATTGTTAGGCTAACCTGTTAGCACGCAATGGTCTATTTACACATCGGTCAGACATGGAACAAAATTATGATTCATGTGAAGTCATGTGCCTGGCCTCCTGAAGAATGCAAATACACTGCTGTTTGCTCAACTTTGGAGGGAAATATCTGCTGTAGCTCTTCATCTGCTGAATGCTCCACTATGTTTTCCAGGTAGTTGCTAAATTTTTCAGCTATTTGGTGCAGAACAGTCTCTAGTACGTTTATCATTGCTGTTTCACTAATAGCAGCTGCCTTTTTCATAGAGCAGTGAGCCTGAAGTAAAACAGGAAGCAAAACAATGAGCTGAAAAGCTGCATGGAGCTGAGTGGAACTGTGGGGGGTACCTTTCACCATGCACATTAGGTATTTCATATACTGTTAATATAAAAATATTAATTAGAGCAGTTAAAGTCATACATACACACAGTGCATCAGTTATTTTATCCTTTGGAAAGGAGAACAAAATCCATGTTTTAAATGATTGTCTAACAAAGATAATCACTAAATGTTTCACTGATAGACAGCTGCACTATTATTTGTGTATTAACTCCTTATTTTCCATATCATCACAAAAAAAAGAAAAAGAAATAAAAAGGAGAGAGACAGTTATTTCCTTGTAGCATGTCACTGTGGGACAATATGCAGAAAGTTATTAGAAATGCAATTGGTATCTATTTAAAAATTAAGCCCCAACAAAACCAATCCGAAAGCCAAATCCAAATAAACACTGAAAGTTCTAAATCTCTGGTATCAGGAGTCTTTGAGCTGCCTTCAGCAGAGTTCACATTAATACAAAAGCTGGCCCACTACATGTCCTTGAGGGGCCAATTCATTAGTTAGCTAGAAAGCCCAATCAATCACAACGTATCAGGGAAGACTACAGATCATAATTCAGCTCAGGTAGAGCAAAGAGAAAAGACAAGGAAATGAGACGATGGATGGATGAAAAGAAAGGCAAACAAGACAGATTGGCAGGCAGGGAGAAATGAAGAAGGATGATTGCGGCTTGGATAGTTTAAGGTGGTATTCAGTGAGTTGCTCGGTGTTGCAGTCATTCGAGATTAGCTGTCAACCATGAAGCTTTGAGCCCATAGAATTTTCCTTTTAAGACTTTTTCTATCAAAGATGGAAAAGGATTTTCTTTAAAAAAAAACTTGTGCTTTAAGTGAGAGAACAATAACCTATTGGACATTTACAGCCAATTTCATGATGAACTATAAGCTATTGATTAGGCATGCAAAGAGCAAAGGGAAAGCCTCCAATGTGCACCCCTGGGTCTGACTGCAAAAGAAAACGTGTTCGCATATATACGCACAAAACAAGAGTTCAGCCTCTAGAGGCAGTCCCAAAGGCCTAAGTATGTCTCCTCTACTTGCTCGCTATTGTTCCCTTGCCGTCATTGATCTCACATAGATCAATGTAATAAAATAGAAACAGGTGTAGGTTTGCACCCGGAGGAAACAGCAGCACATTAATCACAGCCTGTGCTCAGATGTGTTGCACATGCAGCTGCTAACGTGAATTGGATTAATAATGATTTTCAATGCGAATCTGTCAAATTATCAGGATTTTAAAGACTTCAGAGCTATCTGCTGCTAAACTGTGATGATACAAAATGACTGTGATTAAGAGCAGAGATGTAACTCAACAAAAAGAAACTTTTAATTCAAAGTTAATTTATGTACGGTTTTGAGTTTATAGTCGTGTTTTTTCCATTTAGTGAGCATTTTACTAAACATTTGTTTTTAATATAACCAACTAATATAACTATTAGCTAGCTATTATATAACCAAATATTATTATATTACTATATATTATATATACTATTACTAAATATTTATAATTATATATGTTTATAACATATAACTATAATATTTATTGATGCTGTTTTCACAATGTACATGATTAAAACTTAACTTTGTTAACATGTTAATGTCTCAGCAATTATCACCAGCAGTAGTATGTTTAGTAAAATGACTCCATAAATAAATTCATTTATGATTCCACACTGATTCAGTTCTACAGTCCTCATGCATTGAAAAACCAAGATCACTAACGTGTTCTGAACCTTACCAACATGAGACATCATGACCCAGTAATTACACCCCTGGATTAAACACAACCAACCTCTGACAGTCAATCAACAGTGGTAATTGTTGTGACTTTGTGCTTTAGAAAGATATATATGCTGCTTTTTTCAGCTCAAAGAAAAAGCCAACTGTGTCTATTGGCCTCAGAGACCAGTAATAATAGCTATGAGAATAGTGACTTTTACTTTTGTTCTCTCAATTATTTTCTGAGAGCAGGTGTCACTTTTTTGGAAGGTGGATATCTCATTTAGGTCAGGAACTCATTCTCTACATACCAAGCAGGTGCAAAAAGAGTGTTCAAAGGACAGAATTTGACTGAGAAATGCAATTAATTTCATGGTTTGGCCCTGCAGGGACTGTGGAATTCTCTTGGAGTGCTGTCCCTCAATATGTGGCTGCTTTAAATTATAAAAGGAAAACAAGGAATAATAGAAAAAAAAAATCAAACAAAGTTGTCTTGTGAAAGGCTGATGTGCCTCTGCTGAAAGTTTGGACTTTGTTGTTGAAGTTTCATGACTTTAGACGCTAAAGAAATACATGCACATCCTTCTGCATATCACCTGGATGGCAAATTACATAAATTACATTTTCGATACATGATTCTCTGGGGTGTTGATGGCCAGAACAGACATGTGACAGGAGATTTCTGACTGGCTTTTATGAATGTCACTAAAATGGTGCAAAAATGGCAGCCAAGTAGTTCCTACAGAGCAGCGCTGGCAGGTTTGTCCACGTTTAATGAGGCAGCTGGCGGGGAGGTGAGGCATTGTTGTCCTCTCATTGGGGATGCATTGAGTAATTTGCGGTAACCAGGGAGATGCCATCCCCTTTCATCCCTCCTCAAATGGCTGCCTTACCACAGTGGATGCCAGAAATGCGGCGTTACCATTCCTGAGCACATTCAGCAGACATTGTCCAGTGCTGCCACAAATGTGCCCCTACAGCTTAATGATGTGTCAAAAAGAAAATAGCAGTGTAATTAAAGTAAATAACACATAAATACAACCAAGAGCAGAGAGAAAAACTTATGAGTCAATGGTTTCATCACAAAATAAGTCCCTCAGTGTGAAAAGGTGTAGCATTAAAACCAAGAGAGGAACCAGAGGTGAAAGATGTAGAGTAGTTACCACATCAGATTCAAACAGGAACCTTGTCCAAAAGCAATAAAAGAATGTACTCTTAGCAGTGCTGGAATCCATGCTAGTTTCATCATTACCAAAGTCCGTTGTGTACGAAAATGATTTTCAACCTTGCAGTATGTTTTAAAGAACCATATTAGAGGTATGTTTTTCATTCAAATAATTTACATCCATCACAGTGAACATCAGGCCTGAATCATGGTCTGTGATATGTAAAGGCTATTGGGTAATGTAGGAACCTTTCAAACGTGCATGATTTAGCATTTACTTTTATTTTATTTTATTTTATTTTTTTCAAAATGAAGAAGGGAAGAATGCATTATACAAGTGTTTCGACTGGTTGAACAGTATTTCTCCTGACAAATAGCATGATCCTTGAGTATAAAATTGTGCCAACTACATAAGGATAATGTAACTCTTGACAAGCTTAACCTAATGTTGACGATGATGAATTACACAACACAGTCAAGTGTCAAGAGTCTGCAAATTGATTTTTATATGTCAACAGATAAATGTAAAACAGTGGTTGCCTGGAATTGTAGACAAACTAAATAAAATCCAAACATGCGAAATATGGCTTGATAAAATTGGTAAATTTTTGCAGAATTTTTACTGGTATGATCCTTCCCATTTATGTTAACATTCAAAATACCAATAAAAAACACTATAACTTTACACACACACACAAAAAGAAAAAGTAGAAGCGTACGTATAATATATGTGATATGCTGCATGTTGCTTAAGGTGACATTTAAGGCGAAAATCAGGGTTAAAGACACTAAGAAATGTAAAATCATTTTGTGACAGAATGACTTTTGAATGGACTCTAAATGAAAAAAAAAACAAAAACGTTTTTTATCAATTTTTCATTCATTCTATTTCCTTTAAACTATTGGTTCTAAACTGTCTGGAGAGCACTGACTGCTACACTGTGGCCACAAATTAAGCAAATTTTCCCTTTTCAGTTGAAAAAGACACATGGAGCAGTCTGGGGGCAAATAAAATAAGAGAGAGTAGATATTTCTTTTAAAATACACATATAGTTAAAGCAATTTGGGATTAATGCATCGTACCAGTGATTTCTGTTTTTCAAAAAGAGATACCCCATACATGCATTGTTCCTTTTTCAGTGATCATAAATCACGGTGAAGGGAGGACATGAGAGCAAAAATGAGAGGAAACATATCTAAATGTACAGTTTTATAAAGGTGAAAAGACAGTAGTAACTGTGACAGTAATCACAGCTATAAAGTGGTGCATTTGCATTCCTGTTGGGTGAACAATGCTGCAGCAAGGTGAAGAAATGCTCATTTTTCATATGTTTGTAGTTCAAGACAAGGTTAAATGATGAACCTGTCATATTCCATACATTGCTTTTGTACTGTATTCTTAACCATTTTTGCTTGTGGCCCTTGAAATCAACCCAATGTCTATTTGTAATGTAGTGACAGTCTGTTAAACTCTTTGGTTGGCACTTCCTCACTTGTTTTAATATCTTAAATAGGGTTTATTTTTTCTCAGTATTTCTTTCCTTTTATTTTCTTTTTCTCTTTATTGTTTCCATGTACAACTTTCAACTATTCCTTTTACTTATTTCATTCCTGGAAATATTAATCATTATCACCAACAAAAGCCCACTATGCAGCCTCTGAAATAACCTTTGTCTGTACAGAGAGAGGCAAATGCTTCAAAGGGAGTTAATGAAAGGTATTTCTCTATTTTCTGTCTTTCTCCCATTTCTTCTTCCAAAAGCCTTCAAACGGCAGTAATCCTCCTGCAGTCTAGTCATACCGTTTCACATTCTTTGTCCTTAGCTCACAGTGCCCCTTGTGGCAAATTCTAGACTTAATGCATGCTACCCTCCTATTCCAGCAGTGCTTTTCACACACATCTCACTGCAGCCCTCCCCCACAGATGTACATTTCACCAAGCAACCCCATCAAATAAATATACAATGAGGCACAGCAAACATGATTTTACAGTTTGGAGTCAGCACAGATTTGCATAACTGTCTCAACAGCGAGAAGAGAGACCAACCATCACGATCTTTGTTTTCACTGTACTAATATCTAGTCAGTCAAATTACAGTGAAAATGAACTAATGAACTATTTCTCCCATTTCTGGTGAGACCATGATAGCCCCTCAAGGACCCCTGAAACTTCCAGGAACAGAACCCTGCACAGGAGCCAAGTCACTGCAGTAAAATGTTGGGCTGAAAAGATCATTTTCCAGCCAATTTGAGTCTTTTTTAAGTGTCCAAATGATATTTCTGTTCTATTACAGAGTATCATGATTGAAAATATGACAGAGGAAGGAGGAAGGACGGATAGAGAGAGGGAGGGTTTGGAAGGGGTGGACATATCAGATTCACACACACCCCTCCACATCCCTTTTTAGTTCATAACTGCCAAGGGTATTAATAATTAATGAGGACAATTCTCTGGCGTCTGGATGAGTCATACTTTGAGCTACTTGGTTTCCCAAAAGTCCCATAGGTTGGATTAACACAGAAACAAGAAATCTGAATTTTTAACCCAAAAATGGAACAGGCATGAATGTTTGATTGGTGTCTAAAAACAGGTGGAGTGAGAATACCTTCTGACCAATAAGGCCAGTGGCACAAAAGCTTCAAAAGTAAGGAATGTTTAGAAATGCAAACAACAGAAAGAGAGATGAAAAAAACCAAAAGGGAGATGAAGAAGAAGAACCCTTCTGACATTTTTAGAGCATCACAAGGAGATCTGAACGCCAGCAAAAGCACAAAAACCTATTTCACTGATGTGTTCAAGCTCAACATAGTTTGGCTTGACAGGGTTGCTTAAATGAAGATTTTAGCTTGAAAAGCAATGTTAGTGGAACGTGCACAAACACTAAAGACATGGTTCGTAACTCATAGGCAAAGCACAAAGAGTTTCATTGCCCCAAGTGTAACAAGCTGCAGTTTCAACAGCCAGTTTCCTCAAACAGACTGAGCAAACGTACAGTGTATTATGCTTGAAGGGTGTTTGTACATGAAGAAAACAAGTGCAACATTATGTCACTTGATTTGGATTCTGTCCAAAACTGAGCTGTCAGATAATCCAACTTGTTCTAAGAAAAACTTAAAAGTATTGTACAAAGGAGTTGGCAGTTACAATGGAAGAATATTTTCTTGCTGAAGCAAAGCAGGCTGAAAAAGCCAAGACGATGTGAACTAAAAGAAATAGGGGGACACAATGCAAATAGGTGCTGATTTTAATACCTTGATTTCAATATGATTATACAAGAGAAAATTAACCAATATACAGCAGATTTATGACCAATATAAAATTGTATTTATTATACTTTCCAAGATACATTCTATTCATTTGTAATGTCAATAAACACTCATAATTTTAACGTAACAATACTTTTTAAATAAGGACCAAATAGAGTTAGGTTGATAAAAGAATTTCGAAATAGAACCTGTCTTGACAATATAACCTCAAACTAAATAAATTAAACAAAATTATTTGAAGCCATCATGACTGAGCATTTTTAATAATATTGCACATGGTGTTGTATGATATGATTCTGCCCAGGTCTAAACTTTTAGGGCTTCAAATTGCAGCCAACCTCATCCAACATCTCCATTCCCATCTCAACAGTTCTTGAACCATATCAAGGTTAATGCACATTTATTTTGGTTGCATAATGTTAATAAGAAACCTTTTACAAGATACTGTGGGAGATATAAGAATAAGGAAACTGCTTGAAACTTCACAAACTGTACCAGGCCTCAGCTTGTCGTGCGACACAGTAAAGAGGAAAAAAAAAATCACAGATCACATGTCACAACCCTCATTCGGCGGATCGAGTTCTTCAGCAAACTGAGACAAACAAAGACCTTTGAATTGACTCCATAGTCACTTCTGGTGGCCTGAATTAGCACTAATGCATCATTCTATCAAGTCCTTTGCACTCTTTGTGTATTCGTTTTTAAATAATACCAATAATTCTTTAAATAATCCTGCATAGAAAAATAAATTAATTATGTTGTTAAATTTTTTTACTACGAATTGAGAGCTGACGAGGGGAGGTGGATCACTGATTGAATTATATCAGCAGTTTGTTTGACAATTCTGGCTTATAGTCTCTTGATGAAGATGCTTCGTCGTACAGCGTGTGTGTGCGGATGTGAAGATGTTTGTCCTTCCTTGCAATTTACAAACCAATCCCACAGATACAAATAATGTAAGACTTACAAAATAAACTCCAGATTACGCTTACATGGCAAGCAGCTTTGTAATTTTTTATCCTTGGGTTTTTCATTTTTCAGAAACAACGTCCTCTGACAGTGTATGTGCCATTAAAATTTCACCCAAAACATACAGTTACTGTAAGTAGCAATTTTGAAGAGAAACACAACTCCAGACACTATATTTAACATGGCTCTTTACACAAAGAGAACAAGTCATGAAATCTTTCCCCAAAAGAGTTTTGCAGTGCCTCCAATTCCCTTGAATGGAAAACAGGAGCCGTTTAGCCTCCCGGCAAAGAGCAGGTGTACTGCTACTGATGTGTAATCCAGACAAGATGCAGCTGACTCCAGAGAGCATCCCCAGGAACAAACAAATATCCCCGCAAAAAAAAAAAAAAGTAAAGTAGCATCCACTGAGTCTCCAATTCTGCAAATTTCATCCCAGAAGTAGAACAACAACCAACATGCCCTCCTTTCTTTTTTTCTCTTTTGAGTCAAATGAGGTTTGAAGACGGCCAGGTATATTTTCGAGCACTGTTTTCAAGACCCTTTGATTTGGTTGGGAAAACAAAAGAAGGCAGAAAAGAACAACAAGAACAACAAAAAACAAGAACACAAGTACCTATTTCAATAGCAGCAAAAAATACTATGACTGTCTGGTTGCTTTTAAGGGTGTCCTGCAGTATGTATGTGAGATTCATACATTTAATGGCATGGATTAATCAAAAGGTCTTTTACTGTGAAATAGATCCACGCTGATTCTATCAATAGCTTTTGTCGTGTGGAGCCATTTTGTCCGTCTCTGCATTGGTCATTAAGGATTTCCAGAAGGCACTTTTTTGCTGTGTGTGGGGGAGTGTGTGTATGTTTGCATGTGTGCATGTGAGGCTGCAGAGAGGGCGATGAAGATAGAAAATAAGAGATCTGGCGGTATGAATAGTGTGTGTGTGTGTGTGTGTGTGTGTGTGTAGTCAGAAAGAACAAGAGAAAGGCAGATGTGTTTGGCTGTCTGCCTGTCTGTTTGTGTGTCTGGTATCCTTGTGTATGTGTGTATCATCAATGCACTACATGAAACACAACAATCCCTACATTTTACTTAGTGCAGTCTGCTCCTCGAGCACCTGCAGGTAATCAGGTGTTCCTTGGAGCTTGGCTTTAAGCTCATAATACTCACTTTTTCTCTGCTCCACAACGATCTTACTGTGATTCCCACCTATCAGCGATGACTTCTTCATCTTTTTATCCAGTGTTTTCTCTGGGTAGCGAATTTCATACCCACCCATCCCTATACTGTTGAAATCTCTTTTGCTGTCCAAGAAGTTCTGGATGAACATGCTGGGCTCTCGGTGGGGTAGGAACTCCTCGAGTTCATCGATGGTGCTGAGGCGTTTGTTGCGCTCCAGGGTGGAAAGAGAGTCTTTATCCTTGTCTGCGCTGGTCCGTAGAATGATCTTCTGCCTCTGTGAATCTGCAAACTTGAACCCAGCATCCATGTCTGAGGACCTGCCGATCCCACAGGTGTGGCTCTTGCCAATGTGCTCGATGGTCTGGGGGATAAACGTCTCGCCTCCCAAGTCGTCTCCTGGGATGGAGCCTTTCTTGCCAGATTTGTGGCTGTGTCTGCGGAGCCGCAACGGCATGGAGCCACACTCTTGATTTCCAAGCCCCTCCTGCCTGCCCACTGGTTTTTTATTCCGCCTCAGGACAAAAACTAGAAGGCAGAAGGCCACAAACACAGTAAGAATAAGCACTACAAGGATGCTGAGGATCATGATGGAGAGAGGCACAGGCCCTCCTTGTGGTGCTTTGCCGACTCCAGCAGGCGACACTGAGGTCGAGATAGGGGTGGCACTAGTGAGAATAAACGGTGGTCTTGCAACGAGCTTAGGACACAGGATCTCATTTTTCAAGAGGCGCAGCTCTATGTTGGAGAACTGCACAGGGGAGGCACATTTCACCTCTTTGGCAGCCACTCCATCACTTAGCTTCTCTAGCCAGAGTTTGAGGGCGACAAGATCGCAGGAACACTCCCACGGGTTCCCTTCCAGGTCTATCTGGGTCAACGATTGCAGCTGGTCCAAGACACCACTCACTGGCAGGGTCATGAAGTGGTTGTTTTTCAGATTCAGCCTGGCTAAAGAGACTCCCGCAAACACATAGGCAGGGAGACTCCGCAGAACGTTGTTGTTGAGATACAGGAGTTGTAGGTTCGGCATGGAGTCAAATGTGCCTGCTAAGATTTCTTTTATGGCATTGTATTCCAAATATAGATACTGCAGATTTGAGAGGCCCAGAAACATCTCTGGGTGTAACTGTTCGAGCTGGTTTCCATTCAGATACAGCCTCCTCAGGTTAGTGAGGTTAGCAAACACACCTTTCTGGATCGTGGCAATTTGATTACTGCCAAGATGTAGCAAATCTAAACCCTCAAACCCTTGGAAATCATTTGGGCTAATGTCATGGATGTAATTCCCACTCAAATGAAGTTTCTTGGCATTAGGGGGTTTGGGAATAAGATCAGCTAAATTTTTAATATTCCTCTCCTGACAGCTGACACTGATGCCAAAGTCAGAGGGGTGGGCTTTACAGCTACATGGCTGTGGACACAATAGTGGGGGAGTTCGTGTCTGAAAGGAAACAATTTGGCTATTTCTTCCGAAAGGGGGTAAACCAGCCACGATACCATTACCGTAAATCTTAGATGAGTCAGTGGTTTTTGGCGTTTTTGTGGCTATGGGAATGACAGTGGTTGGGGGTATTTTGGAGGGTGACTGCCCATTATCAGGTGGTACAGGCGGCATCCTAACATCAAAGTCGCTTCCTGTTCCCATGGGACAAAGCTCCTGTTTGTTGGTTTCCTTCAGAAGCCTCCCGTACAAATCACTTGGTGTTTCACATATGGCCTCACCAATAAAGATATTATAGGGCATGTTTTCAAGCCACGCCTTGAGAGGAGCTAAATCACAGGTACAATTCCAGGGGTTATCATCCAGCTGCAGCTCTACAATACGCCCAATATGCTCCAGAACTCCCAAATAAGGAAGCTTCTGAATTCTGTTCCCCCTTATATCCAGGTGTGTGAGTGAGGCAAAGCGAAAGATGTTATCAGGAAGTGCCTGTATGAGATTATCATTCAGGATGAGCACTTTTAACTTGTGCAGTTTGTTAAATGCTCCCTTTTCAATGTATTTTATCAAGTTGTAGTCAGCTTGAAGGTACTCCAAGTTTTCTATCCCTTGGAAAGTATCTGCTCGGAGCACCTTTAACTCATTATTGTTCAGGTGCAGCTGTTTCAAAGCACTCATCCCCATGAATGCTCCGCCTTCGATATTCTGCAGTTTATTGTTTCCCAGCTGCAGTGACACAGCATGGGTGAAGTTGAGGAATGAGTTTGGGTAGAGTATGATTAAAAAGTTGTTCTGAAAGTTCAGATGGTATAGGGATGAGGCCGGCGGGATGAGCTGCGTGGGTCGATAGACAGTGATCTTTTCGCAATTGACATACAGCACATTTTCCACCGACATGCAGGAGCAGGCACTGCAGGTCTCGGCCATCAAGTCTGAGGTGGACGGGTCTGCCATCTGGGGTCCATCGGACATGGAGGGGGAGGAAAGGGAGGAGGAGAGGGAGCCGGAGATGAAAGAAGAAAAGGCTGCCAGCAGGAGTACAAGCAGCATCTTGCCGGTTAGAAATCCTCCCCCAGAAAACCATTTAGTAACCTTTAGAGATAAAAAAAAAACAGACAGGTGCATGCACAAACATCCACACACAGAAAGCAAAAATCAAAATGCATTTTTGATATTGATTTTACTGAAGTTGCATTTCATTGCATTACTTTTTCCATTTTTAAAATTTAAAAACCACATGTTAGGGGATGGTATTCTTACCCTTACTTACTCTAAAAATAACAATACGCAAGTTACCATGCCAGTGATGTTAATGATTTTATTGCATTCTATCAGAATGATTGCAGTGAGTAGCTTTGACACAGTGATTAACCCTAATCATTGGACAACACAAAAGATTGATGCGGATTATTTCTACTGCAGGAAAAGTACCATGGTCTGGAAATTACTCAAACCCATGAACTGCTGCACATTACTGCATCTTATTCTGACATCCAAAGCGTGACAGCAGCACGACTATATTTTTCCTCTCTCAGCATATACAACATAATAGAAGTCAAATGGCTGCAGTTCTCTTTTTCATGGGGTCTCAATTGAAGCCAGCAGCACCACCACTAAGCAGCTCTTTCAGATTATTTAGGAGAGCAACTGAAAGAGCAAGGGGAAGAGGAAGAATTGGGACTGTGCCCATTGCTGACATATTGAGAGGGTTTGAGCAGCATGCATTCATCACACAGACATCCATTTTTTTTTGACACCAAGTACAAAACGAAAGGTAAATGTCCAAAAAAATTGTGGGGGTGTGTCATTTTAAAAGACCGAGGATGAAATCTAAATATATCACACTTACCCAAAGCTGAAGTGATAACAAATGCGGCTCCCTCTGGAGAGACGGGGCAGCGTTGGTGAGACATGGATGGAGACGTGCGCAAACAGTCCTCCCAGCTGAAGTCGAACGCAGACAGTTACAGGGGCGCAACAAGGTTCCTCCAGCCACTATATCCCCATGTAGGCTACTGTATATCAACCCGAGCCAGGCAAACTGGAGTTAGGGGGTGGGGTGGGGGTGGGGGTGCGGTAGAGATGTACAGAAAGGAGAGGGTGGGGGGTGGCTCCGATTTCACCCGATGCGTCTCTTGCTGACTGGCTCCCCTTGCTTGGAAAAATCACCCCTCTGGTCGTTCGGTTCCCAAGGTGGTTGTACTACCTCCATGGGAGAGCGTTCATTTGGTGGCAAAAGAGATAGACACTGTGAGGAATGAGAGAGGGAGTAATAAAAAGAGAGAAAGACAGAGAAAAAGAGGGAGACGGGGAGAGGCAGGCAGCTTTTAGAGATCTTGATGGCGCGTCCAGCGACTCCAAGGCGTGAAAAAAGGCGCAAGGTGGTCGGTGATGCGGTGTAATAAGTCCGTCATTCTTAGAGTTTCTTTGGGGTAAACTGGAGCAGGCAGATGAACAGAGTTAAAGAGAAAAGGGAGAGAAAAGATGACCAACACTGTGCGTCTGGCTTCAGCTTGGCTGGGCTAGCCCCAACGATCCAATGAATAAATACTGGTTCGTTTCGAGCGAAGTTGCGCACCGTAATAACGTTTCAGAGGGCAAAAGCAGTCAAAACGCTCCCATCAGGTTACGCGTATCAGTATATCATTTTCCATTGAGGCATCGATAAATTTAGTCCTTTGCCCTGATACAGTCGAAAACTGTTGTTTTCTTCTCAGTAATCAGTTTATTTGCATGCAGCAGTAGAAGAGATGCTTATTTCAGTCTCCATCCGACGGAAGGGGCTTTAAAAAATGGTCGGATGTAAAAAATGGCTATCGCGGTATCACAGCTGCTCTGTCGGTCGAAAAAAAACGGGAAAGCACAGAGAGAAACAAGAGAAACAAGTCGGGACAACAGAAACCGGTGCGTAAAAATGAATAATGCAGTTATTCAGCCTTTAGTCCTCTGCGGTACAAGTGAGGAGCTGGAAACTCTGCGCTTTCTCCCGCGTCCATCGGTACAAAAAATGTAATCAGCATAAACTTGGAGAGAAAATATGGGAATTTTTAAAGCCAAAAAATACCCAGTTGGATGAGATGGAGGGAGTTAGAGCAGAAAAAGGAAGCAGGCGTTGGGTTGCTCCCTTCTGTAAGACAGCACAGTATCCGTGTCAGGCGCATAAGTACGCTGGCTCCTTCTGCAGCCGCATTCACTGAGCTTCCCACACGAATATAAGAGGAGAATGCAGAGATGTGGAGAGAAGGGAGGAGGAGAGAGGGAAGAGGGAGGGATGTGGGAGAGAGCGAGAGCGAGAGAGAGACAGAGGGGTATCACATGGACTGAAATTGAAGAAAAAAATAACTTCAGACCTTGAAACAGATCCGTTATATTGAGTGCACACTTCTGTATTTCTGAGTCGATTATGATCTTCTAATCATCCCACAGATGAAATTTTAATACAAGAAGGCTCTCACCTGTTTCATTTTCACTCCCTATGTAACCTCTAAGGGAATCAAGATCAAAGCTGATGAGAAGCGAGGAAGAGAGTGTGTGTGTGTATCTGTGTGCGTGTGTGTCTTGGGGGGTGGCAGGTACACGCACACACACACGCGCGCCCGCGTACACACAAGAAGCTTTACCTGCCAAATCGTCGCATTGGACTTGACTTGCGCGACACGAGTGGAGCGCGTCCCCGAGGTACGATTGGAGGGAGGTAGGCAAGGAATGAGGGTGCTTTAAACCGGGCACGGGTGCGCGCCTGTGAGCGGCATTTTAAACAGAAGGAGAGAAAGAGAGGGAGAGAGAGAGGGGTTATTATTCAAGAGTGCTGCAGTCAGGCGGGCTACGAGAGGGAAAAGGAAGAAGGAGGTGGGAAATCAGTCAATCAGAGGCTTATGCGGTTCACATTTCTGTCTCTGTGTGTGTGTTTGCAGGAGAGAAGCGATCGGAGGGAGAGAAGAGGGGAGGACAGAACGGAGATGAATAAAGCCGCGGAGAGAGGAGGAGATGAGCGCCTTGAGGTACGGCTACACCCGTGCTTCTAACATTAGCTATGTCCAAAATTGTCTAAGCGCCTTAAAATGCCTGACAAGATATATTTGTGTGTGTATCTATCTTTTTATTTATTCATGTTAGATGAGTCCTGGGCTGAGTTTAGTGGCAGCGTGCATGGCGCAGCGCCCGCGCTACTTTCCATACAGCCCACAGCTGACACCCATGGGAGAAAAGGGAGTCGCACCTGAAACCCAACAGTGTTCACCGGAAGCCTCACCTCTGGTCTCCTCTTGCAACAGGTGGCAGAGCATGGGTGTGTTTGTTTAATGTTAGTGGTGACGCAGCAGCGGGGATGCTTGCTATCTTAAGTTTCTCCCAGTTTACACATTCGGCATATCGTTTGCATACCTTGCTATCTAGTCTTCGCTATTGCCCAGAAATATGTAAGTCTTGATGTAAATAACCGTTTTCTGCATGGAAGGTATCAACCATGAATACTCAAAGACAGAGAGTCTGCCATTTTGCATGACATTCATCAGATTATGTCGATTCCAAACGGCACAGAAACAGCGCAAACAAAAATGTCCCAGTTGCAGTACTTACTATTGACTGCATTTATAGTGTACTTCATGCAGCAATTAATAACTTTTAAAATATTTTTCAACAGTATCCAAGGATATATTATCATAGAAGAGAAATTCCCACACATTTAATCCATCACGTGTTAGGCTTTAAATTAAAAATTATGCTGCCTTGTGTTTGACATTATGTGTTAATAGTTCAAGACAGAAGTAATGATTCCCTGAAATCACAACTTAAGATCCATTTATTTGCTTCTTCTGTAGCCTTCAACCAGAACTGTAGATAAAGTTGAGTAAGAAGACATTGAGTTGGAATCCTATTTCTGATTTTTTGATTGAACGTGCTGCTTAATGAACTTCTGTTCTATCATCGTTCAAAAGTGTTCCAAGCATGACCCGAAAACCGAAGCCTTTAGTTGTGTTGAAAAGTAACACAAAATCTCCATTCATATTATGCTTGTGTTTTTCCATATCAGACAATGAATAATGCTACACAGCACCACACTATTGTATGATGTCTGAGTCCAAAAAAAAGATTATTCAACATTTAATGTGATTCATTGAACTGCAGAGGCTATGGTGGATATTTAAGATTAAAATATTAAAACGTGATAATTGTGTTCTTGAAAGTGGATAACTGAATGTAATGAAACTTCTTTAATTGCATTTATTATATGTTTGTTGAAGATTACGACAGATAATGGTCCACTGCAAAGATGAATATACACATTAAGGGAGCGTAATGTCTGAATAGTTAATGTAAACGCATTCATGATGCTTTCAGAGTCCCTCCTTTGACAAAAAGATAAGATAAGATAACATAGGCCTTTATTAGTCCAACAGTGGTGGAAATTCTCATGAAACAGTTGTCGTCTCCTCAACAAAAGCCAACTGGTCCATCAGTGATCCTTCAAACCTAAAGTAAAAGCTATCATGCTTTTATAGAACAGTCAGTCTCGGTTGTTTCTCGTTCAGTTGAATCCTGCAGTCTTCAGTATTTTGTTAAAAAAGCCCACTCACTCGACTGATTTGATTATTACTGATTATGTGTGCAAACTCGGGTGTGGTTGAGTTCTCATAAGGAGCTTCAAAAGTAGCTCTGCCACCTGCATGAAAAGAGCAGATCAAGCATTCTTCCTCAAGGCCCCTCAGTGTATGTAGATTAATCCATGGCACAGTGTGTGTGTGTGTGTGTGTGTATGAGTGTGCTGATATTTGACAGTCTTGGACATGTTCCTACACTGGCTGTGAGTGGCCTCGGGGAAGCAGGCCTACTAGAGAATGAGCCAGACAGTTGGCAAGGCCTGTGCTTCCGTCTCAGCTGTCGTTGGTAGTCTGGCCATGTGGCTGGGACACAGCTTCCTGTGTCCAAACACTGGAAAAACCTTGATTCTCATGTGCTCTAATCCCATTTGTAGGATTAAAATAAAGCATTTTAATATGTGTTTGTATGGTCTCAATTGTTCTTGTGTTGCCCCTTACAGCCACTGTGAATGCTGGGAATGTCTCCTGTGCTGAGAATTTAGTATTTGATGTGTCGCCCCCATCTGGCCAAAAAAGTAACTGCACTACATTTAACAGAGGTAGGTGATGGTGCTCAGGTGAAGCCTTTTCGTCCCTAATTTTAGTAATTGTTTCATTAAAATTCATTTCGTAGGAAAGGAATACGTTGACATAAAAGGCAATAAAGATAAAGATTCAGTCACTGTTTCTAAATATGATTTACTCCAAAGGAAAGAAGACCAGAGCCCAAGTTGTAGACCTCACCTTTATTGTTTCATCCACATGAGAGAAAAGACAAGGTGAAAAATGCTGATCTGAGTCGCCTTCAGTTGCCACATTCACGACAATCAGCTTAAACAATCAGGAGTGACTTATTGATGAAATGGATTTTGAGCTGCGTTCTCTAAGGCCACTAACAGCTCTACCCACTGACAGGTACAGGTTCTCCCTGCAGCCAAAGAGAAAGACACAAGGCTTTATATTTCTAAATATATATTTTTTGTACTCAATATTTTCCTAATGTATCGTCAAAGTGAACAACATCAAAAATTACATGTTAGATATTACAGTGA
The DNA here is from genome assembly GCF_020382885.2 of Scatophagus argus. Lineage (NCBI taxonomy): Eukaryota > Metazoa > Chordata > Actinopteri > Scatophagidae > Scatophagus > Scatophagus argus. The sequence goes on along the minus strand of NC_058504.1, from coordinate 3,946,817 downwards.
AGAAAAGTGCTCTTTTTACAGAATATGCACATAAAATGTTTTTCTATCATTCTGTCATTTTTCTGTTATTGAGAAAAATTTAAAGTGGTTTTGAGTAATTCTAGTAAAGCAATTTACACTGCATTTAAACTTTTTTTTATTAGACTGCTACAAATTAAATTATGATAATTTCTAGAATGACACACACACCAACACCACCACCCTTGGCTTTAAGGACCAAAGGTAAAATCCTCTGCAGTGATGAAGTCTAATACAGTAATACAGTGACAGAGGCATACACTGGGTATTATGCATTTTTAATAGTCTTAACAGCCTGTGGTAAATCTAGTCCCAACACAAGATGTATGACGTGATGATCCATTGAAAAGAGGCCTGCAGTCTTTTACTCTAAGGCCTCGTCTGCAGTTTATGAAAGGCTAACATAAGCAGCAACAGTGGGCTGAAAGAAATGTAGCATAGAGATAAGCAAGATTTCACTAGTTGAAGCATTCATTTCAACACTGGTTTCAGTGGTGCAGTGCAAGTGAAGTACACAGAGATGAGAATATAGCTACAGCATCACCAGTTTGAATCCTCACACACTGAGTGCTATCACTGAACAGTGAAAGGTCATAATAATTAAGTAATTAATCAAGATCCGTCTTCTTTAAAACTCACAAGCACACGATGGTTAGCTTAAAGTGGTTACAGTTACCAAGCTCTGCCAATTTGAGTTTTGTGTATTGTAAATAATATTTAGGACAATAGTAGAAATGCAAACTTGACCCAACATAATAGAAAAATTGTGAAAAATGCAAAATGTGTGTGTTATATTTAACATTTGTGTAGCAATATCCACTTTTATGTAATTGATAATGTTCTGTAACATCCAGTTCAAAGTCATTTAGAAAGCATAAAGTCAAAACATATATAACAGAAATTCTGAACTGCTTCTGATTTTCAATTACCGATCTACATGTGCACAGAAGCACAAACCAAGACATGACATGTTAGTATGTTTGCGTGAAAGTAAATACACAAAAAGTTAGTCGGATTTTAGAATCACTTCAAAAGCAACATAAAAAAGTGCTTCAGAGTTACAATGAAGATGATATAAAGCACTTGAATAAATATTTAAATCAAAGAGGAGCAAATGTGTGAGGAAACGAAATGTCAAAGCACATTGTGAAGTCTAAATTGTGAATCACTTGTGAATTTACTCTTCCACCTCAAGGTGTTTCAGTGGTCGTAGTGTGCAGACTTGCAGTCAAAGAACCAATTTATCTTGTGTGGGATTTCCTGTTGCACTACTGCAAAAATAAATTGGTGTGGAAGTCATCATTTACCTTCAGTAGTTGCATTTTGATCCACTTTGTTAGTGACAAGTGAGGACCCCGACCGTGGAACTGACTCTGGTTTTGGAGAATGTCTACTAGCATCTCGGGGAAACCCACTGTGTGATCATCACTGTGGTGTCCATGGAGTCACCACAGTCCAGATGTGTAGTTACAGTCTAAAGCAGGGCCCCAGCACCCACGACAAGGCCTCATATGCTACCAGGGAGCCTTTTAACACCTCAAGGTCCCTGATCACCTTTATCACAGCTGTCCTCCATCTGCCAGTCTAGACCTGTAGGTCCAAAAGGCTGGGTCTGTTGATCGCTGATAAAACTTACTGTTCCTTTTAACCTGTGAGGACGTTTGTTTTACAAGAAACCTTTAACATCAAACCTAATATCTGACCAGTAACAATGAACAATTAAGAAAACAGCCATGTAAACACCTGAAAGTGCGGTGAGAGAATCATATGTATTTATTCTATTTCGCACAGTGGCAGTGAGCTCATAGGGTGGTGAGTGTAGGTTCAAATTCCACAGTCAAACTTATGGGTCAGGGCCGTTAAGATTAACTGTGCTGGTATTTTTCAGGCTACTGTTTCTCTAATATTTTCTTTTTTCTTTCTCCAGGATAGTTTAACCTCTTCAGACCTCTAAATGAAATTCAAATTTTGTTATCCTTGAATAAAAAATCACTGTTTGGTTCAGCAAACAGATATACGATGACTAGTTGCAGGTAGACATTGCTTCTTTTTAAAAGTTCACACAAAAATTGAATCATAGCCTAATGCACACCTTTCCAATAGGGGTGTAGGAGAATAACATGGAGAAAAGGGTGAGGTTCTACACCATGCTCAATGGCGACATGCCTTAGAGTGGTGTAGACCGCCTATGTCTTTGCCTTTGTGTATGGAGGTCGATGTATCTTGAGAGAATCTGCTTGTATTTTCTTATTTTGTTAGTATTTCGCTGTGCACAAGACAACTTTTGGGCTGTGGCTGTGCAGTCCACAGCCAGGAACAGTACTCAGGGTGTTGAGTCTGTGTTGTCATGGGTTTTCTTGTAGTCTGTTTTCTGGTTTTTTTTTTTTTTGAAAAATTCTAATTGGAGTGACCCATCCTTTATTATCATCCTCTTTCTTGTGTATTTACTGTGCGCTCCTTTCATGCACCAGTGATGTCTTTTCCTTGACTTTATTCATTGGAACTATTTCTTGCTTTCACTTCTACAGATTTGTTTGCTTTATTGGACTGCATGTATCTGGTTTTGAGCCTTGCCTGCCTCAAACTCATGCAAGGTTTTTGTTCTGTGATTTATTGCATTAAATTTATTGAACTGCACTAGCTATGCCCATGTGTGTGCATCTGAGTGCAGTTCCTCCTCTTCTTGTTTCTGTCCCACAGGTTACAAGTCACTATAAAGTTAAAGTTAAGTTAAGTTAAAGTGACATATTTTGTCATTGGAGGGAACTCACTCCAACGAAATTTGTTCTCTGCATTTAACCCACCCAAGTGACGTGCACACACACACAGCAAACCCGGGGCAGTGGGCGACCGCGTGCAGCGCCCTGGGAGCAGTGGGGGTTAGGTACCTTGCTCAAGGGTACCTCAGCCATGGACACCGGGACGGGGAATCGAACCAGCGATCCACCGGTTATGGGTCCGACACCCTAACCGCTGACCAGGTCATCGTTTCTTCGCCTTCGGTCTTTCTCTTGCTCCCCCTGCTCTTGATTTGTCATGGATATACAGTATAAAGAGCAGCAGGTCTGTGTATCTGTTTGACTGAGCATTGAACCACACACACACACACACACACACACACACACACACACACAGAGCAGACAGGCAAACAGTGATCAGAATCTTGTGTGCTTTTTGGCAGGGCTGTGTCTGATTTGCTTCTTGATTTCCGTTAATGCTGCTCCCTCTCTTCATTTGCTCTCTAGCTCTCTGTACCACCACTGCTCTCTCTCTCTCTCTCTCTCTCGATCGCTAGAGAGAGGCAGATAGGAGGAGCCAACATTGTTTACGAACAGCAGCAGACAAATTCTGCACAATGCACCTTTAAAAACCAGCTCAATGCCAAAAACAACAAAAAGAATAATGTTAATTTTACCTACAGCCTGATCATAGCTGTCAGGGCAGTGTTAAAAACACAACTTGAAACACTGAAGAGATATGACTATGACACTTTGGATTGTCTTTTATTTGTGATGTATCAGCTAGGCATACTGATGAGATACTTAACATATCCATATATGCATTACCTCTACAGACCATGTAGCCCTAATAATAAAATAAAGATTTTTTTCTTTACAAGGACTCTTTACAAGGACTTTAAGTGAATTTATACATCATTCTGACAAATTTTAATCGATTGGAAATAAGTTGTGTGACAGTTATTTTGCGTGTAACATTCAAGGTGATTATCAGCATTGCAGGACAGCTTTAACCTTAATGGTAAAAGCCTGTTTTGAGCCCCATGTGCGGCCCATTTCTCTCTCAACCAGTGATGTAAGGAAAATGAATGCTTACACTGTCAAATAGTTTTACATAAATTACCAGTGCTTTATAGCTCATTATTTATTTAACAGCATGCACTGTGGAATGGGGCGCTCCAGTCATTGTTACAAACAGCTGAAGTGTACAGACCCTGTGCAAATATGCAAAGTTGGAGTCACAAAGACACAGGGAAGCATAGTGGGGCTGTTTAGTGTCCTGCAGAGGAAGGAAATAGGACAAGAGCTGCTGGGCCTGCACTAACCTTAAATACACACAACCTGTGCTATAAAAAAGTCCTCCCATTCTAGGTTGTATCCAGTCATCTGTGGTGTCTTTTCAGGGTGCTGTACTCACCATGTGAGCCTGCCATGGTTCAGTCCAGGGCTCATCTACTGCTTCCACCGAGACACACAGAGATATAGACAGAGGTTAATTGGGCTCAGATGCACCTCGCTGTCCCGATGGGCTCGGCCTACCGCTCAGCCAAGACTCAGTTCAAGCCTCAGTTTCCACGTGAACACACAGAGGCTTTGTCCAAATGTTCACTGTACTCTGATAGTGGGTCACAGGCCTGTTTCAGAATAATCAGTTAATACTGGGTATAGCTAGCACACAGCTTTGTGTGACTAGGCAGCAAATATGAATTGATCTGGTAATGGTTCCTAACACCAGCAAAAAAAAAAAAAAAAGCAAACTAGCTCTTTCAGTTTAACCACTGTTCAAGCTACATTACATTATTCCATTTTAGAGATACATTAAGCCTTAGTGGTTAAGCTTTTCGTATAACACTATTAGCACTTTCATTTCTGTACAGTAAATAAGAAGCCAGCATTTTGCATAGCTTAGCATAAATGGAAACAGGGAAACAGTCTGTCCAAATTCTGTCCAAAAGTAATAAAGTCCACCAATCAGCATCTCTGAAGCTCATGATTTATTGACAGTATTGTCACTACACCCATAACTCTTAAGCTGTTGTACAGGTAAAAAAAAAAAAAAAAAAAAAAAAACCTGATCCAGACCTGATTCTTTTACTGTTTCCAGTCTTTTTGTCAAGCAAAGGCATCTGGCTGCTGATTGTAATTGTAAACAGTATATTTAGCATGCAAGTATTATTTTTTTAATCAGTTTTCTAATCTGACTCAACAACAAGCAAATAAGAGCATTTCCCGAAAGGTCCAACCGTTAATTTAATGTTACAGGTGAAAGCACTGCAAACCATGTAGTTTCAAGCTTTGTAACCTCCTTTATTGTATTCATGTGTTGATCAGTCAACGGAACTCTCTGTTCTGTATAGCTGTGTTCTGCAAATGATTTGGCTAAACAATTAAGTTAGTAACAAAGAGGTTACAGACACATAATGTAAACTAACATTTAAATGCTCCAGCCACCAACAGACTCCATGCAAGTGAAGCCTGAGCTACAGGGATGTGTAAATGTGAACTATAACTCACAAGATGCCTACAGAAATTTCAAAACAGCCAAGAGGCACTGTTAGGAATGAGGGCTTGTGTTGTCGAATGCCTTGTTAGCTGTTCTAAATCGCTGTAGTGCACAACCTTTTATAAGCTTCACAAAAGAGCACGTATGAAATTCACATTTTCAAATGGTAAATGTTATATCTCACATGTAACATAGAAGCATTATTATTCCTATCACTACATGTCAGTGTACATGTTAAAGTTTATGTTATATATTCAAATATAGTATTTGACAAGATATAACAAAATACCATCAATATCTAAATGAATTCTTAAGCAGTGAGTCAGCCACCCACAACTTGAGCACCATATCAATTCATTAAATCTGCACTTACTGTGTAAGTGCCAGTGCCAACAACACCTGAGTTTGTAAACTCTTTTCCAGTCTCTTATATTTCCACTCTGTCTCTCTAACATCTTTAGACTCTTCTTCCCCATCTCTCTGTTTCTGCCCCTTTCTCCCTCTCTCTCTCTCTCCCTCTCTCTCTCTCTCTCTCTCTCTCTCTCTCTCTCTCTCTCTCTCTCTCTCTCTCTCTTTCTCCATGCCTAGGTGTCTTTTGATATGCTAAGCAGCACCCTATTTATAAATCATTGTGAGAAAAAAACATAGTAGTTTCGGGGACAAATAACAAATGCCCCGTGTCTTCTAAGGAAGAGAGAGTGATAAGAAGAAACAAGAGAGAGGAGAAAAGGGGATTGTCTGCTCAGTGACTCCCCACGAGGCATGTCACCCAGGTTGAATAGACGTACATATCATTATCTTTCCCCAGTACATGGAGATAATGATACAAGACACGGTAAGGAAAAAGAAAGGAACGTGCAATGTGCAGTGAAGGCTGTGAGCCAGTAAGCATGGCCTGTAGGCTGGGAGCCAATTCTCTGTGTCTGACATGCTACTCAAAGCCCTCAATTCAAGTAAGACAATTGGTAATAAATTAATTGATAAAAATAACCAAGTACAATAATAAACAATGACAACAGTTCACAAAACCCAAACAAGGTCAAATCAAGCAGTACATTCAAATTCAGGTTTAGCAAATTGTAATCATAGTCAGTGCATATATTTGCATATATATATATATATTATATATATTAAAGGAACAGTATGTAACTATATTTTATCTTTAAATAATAGCTTCCATTTTTATGGTACCCAATTGCGTAATAGGGTGAATAGTTCCTCTGTCATCTCCTCTATGTTCACACCCATTCTTGCCCTGTGTAACAGCATTAACCTGTGCACCGCTATGTCTGATTGCTCTTCCTCAGTTCTGTGATTTACAGAGTTTTCTAATGGACAGATAGCTTGCTGAATCCACACAGTCAAACTACATGCTTAGAACACCGCAGGGATTACTGGTGTTGTCATGTTCCTTGTCTGTTAAGTGTTTTATTTTTTCCTCATGTTTCATGTTTTGTCTTCCTGTTTTATTTTGTGATCACTCACCTCTGTCTCTGTTCCAGGTTCCTGTCTGGCCTGCCCCCTCCTCGTCTGTGTGCACCTGATCCCTGATTGTTTCTCCCGCACCTGTCTCTTATCACTCCCCATTAGTCTTGTGTATATATACTCTCTTGTGGCTTGTCTCGTTGCCAGTTTGTCGTTGTTCATAGCTTCACGTTCCAGCATTTATTCACAGTCATAGCTTCACAGTTTTTGATCCCCACTTGTTTTTGACCTCGTCTTTTTGCCTCTCGTCTTTGTTACCTTTGCCTGGTTTTACTGCCTTTTTGTGTGCCGACCTCTGCCCAGAATAAACCTTGTTTCCTGCTCTACCGACCCGAGTCGTGCACGAGTCCTCCTTTCACCTAGCCAGGCCGGTGACAGGTGTTTACGCCTCTACTGTAGGTGCTTTGGACTGACAGAAAAGAGGAGGTTTTCGGGTCTGGAGCCCTTAATGCTGGCACGGAGAAGCACTGCAAGGTGCACCAGAACTGTTTGCGGGCAAAAAGGCAGCAGAACCCGGCTCAGCAACTGCTATGAACATCATGATAGAGATAAAAAAGACAAAGAGCACCAAAGAAGGCAGCTAGAAGAGACAAAGAGAGAAATGGCGAGAGCTTCACAAATAACAGGCTTCAAGACAGATGCTGAGCTGGCCGTTGGAGCTGCTGTTGGAGGAGTAGCCTAAGTCTGAGTAGTTACAATGTTTCTAAACGTCTACCACCACGTCTGACCAACTGTCAAATAGTGCTCTTGCCAGAAAAACAACAATCATCACTGGTGCTTTTTATCAATCAGTTAATAATGTCAAGGGATGCAACCACAGCACTCACCTTTTCTTGAACTGCTTTTTGAGAAGCCAAGGCAGAAGTGACATAAAACACATTGTTGTAGCAGTGCAAAATTTGCCAGGAAGGAAGTTTAGCAAATGATTTCTTAGAACACAAATGAACCATCTCATGAAGTTTTTTTTTTTATTTTTCACACTGTTAACAATCACAAACCAAGATAATCTGGTGACCTGAATGTAACTTTGGAAAGAAAGCGAGTGATGACAAAATGCTCATATAGATTGTCTTGGAGGGATTTTTTTTTTTTTTAAATCATTTTAGGCAATGAGTTAGTGGACTTAATGAAGCTGAAGATATGGATATATAGTCTGCTAGAATTTCATTCAAGGAAAATTCATATCAAGATGATTTCACTGCAATAAAAAAAGTCAGGTATTGAGGTTGTTGGCTCAGTTGTCCTCAAGAATACAACAAAATGATGTGAAATGGTGACAGTGGGGGAAAAAAATGAAGACATTGTGTTGGAAGCTGTATAATCACTAAAGAAAACTAGGCCCCGTTTCTTTTGTATTACATAAATTTCAGAGGAAGCCAGATTAGGCTACATGAAAGATTTGTGTGTGACCAGCATTTTCTACTACATACTGAGAACAATGATTTGACTGATTTTCAGCCTGAAAGCGATGGTATCGCTCTGGGGTAACTTACTACTACAGTCCATAGTCTATTTTTTGAACACATATGTTCAAGATCATATGTAAACCTTTCCTCTTGGAGGATACTTCTGAGCAGACAACAACAATAGGCTAACATCAAGGCTGTTCAAATGATCCATTTTGGGAGGCTACTAACCTACTAGCCCACAGTGTTTTTTGCAATTTATCTTCCATTACAGGGACATCAATGTTTGCATGTTTTGGCAGCATCACACAGCCTGTGGATTCACACTAAATTAGACTTTCTCTAGTTAAAACCCATCAACTGTTTCTGCAAGATGATTTAGGGATTCAGTTTAATCTTCCCACAGCCCACTCGTTGGGTCCCAGCCCAGCTAGTGTGTGCATTGCTTTTAATCGTCGCTTTCCAGAAATTCTAATGGTTGCCCTGAAAAGGATTTTTCTTTTTTTGACGGGGACACCGACAATATATATATATATATATATATAAAATTGTGCTCTCCATCAGAAGAACTTCATGTTTTTGCCTTCAGGTCACCACTTAATCAAAGCTCAACCGAAAGGCTGAAGCACTTATACCTTGTGCAGCAACAAAGCTTAATTCTGACTCTCGTGTAAATGTACTGTACTATTTATCACACATAACTGTATCTCATTGCATCTAATTTACCATAAATGCTTCCATATTTCATCCACGTCTTGAGTTTGGTTGAAAATGGCTTTGCTGCTTGGTAAATTTCCCACTGCGGGGGAAGTCTTGAACTCAGAGTATCAGCTCAATTTGAAAACTGTCACATTCCTCTCAGTCTGTCTTGGACTTTGGAATGAAATATGTTTAATTATATCAGTGAAAATAAAATTGACCTAAACGTCTCAGTTAAGTACATTAGACTCCCTCACCTCACTGGCTCGCCCCCTCTCATCACCATCCAACAATGTCCTGAATACCTCAATAAAGTGCTTATAACCTATATTTCTGAGTCAAGTATATCTGTCACTCTGTTAATTACCCTATCAGTCTCTCCCTCCCTCTTCCTTCCTTCAGTCCTTTATCCAGCCCTGTTGTATTAAATTCAAATTTACATTATCACTAAAAATTCCAGTGCTATAACTGTCTTTTTTAAGTGCAGGGACACCCTTCATAATAATTCTCTAATGCTCTTCTTTATAAGTCCTCTCCTTTTAATGGTTCAATTATCCATGAATCAAATTTATATCACCCCCAAATGTCTTATTTAACTGCTTCTACCACCTGCTCAATCAACCCCTTAGATTTCTCTCTTAATCTAAACAACCTCAGAGTTTCTACATCAGCAGAAACAATGATGGCGTCTGTATTATTTGTAAGAAGTAGCACATCACATCAAATATTAACATGCCCGCCGGAGAAGAGCCGCTTTGTAGTTGTGACTTGACAATGTGAGTGAAGAAATTGAGTTGGAAGGGCCAGTGTTTTCCGTTTGAAGAGGGGCTTGTAATAAGCGTCTGGGTTCATTAGGGTGAGATGAGCTGGTGATGAATAAAGAGGTGTAGGGTTGGGTGGGGTTGTTTAGCATTTTCATTGCATTATCATGTCTTCATTCAATTCCTAGATCTAAGGTGGCTCCAGTCTAACGAAGTACAAAAGATAGAAGAAGAGAAGACTGAAATGAAAAGAATTTCAGCCTGTGGGAGGTAAAACCTTTGTTTACATAAAGTTAATGCTTTTGTGCAGCATATAAATGCAGAAACATAACCAGAGCCTTCCTAAAAAAAAACAAAACAAAACAAAAAAAAAAAAAATATGTATTTATTCAATTATATTTTGGAATGGAGAGATACTACCAAGTAGGATTTGTACGAGGCAAGATAACATCAGGGTTTACTCTATGTTTCCAGTGTCAGAGAGCGGGTTCACTTCTTACTGTACGTCGCCATGGTAACTTATGCTACACTCCTAACCTTCTCCAGAACACGTTATGTTCAAGATCAACTGGAAAACGGGAAGATTTACATCATTTTTGAAGCTCCATACAGCCTGATCCACACATCACTTATCTATGACAGCTTGTTGCATTTAAAAGATAAGAAAGTGAGCCTACTTACTCTTTGAATGTTGTTTTTATTTTTATTTTTATTTTTTAGTTGCTCCCAAGTCCATTTGAAACCACTGGTGGGCAGCTGAGAAAATAAGGATAAAAATAAGACTTCACAGCATAAGAATGCATATAAGCAGCACATTAATTTAATGGAATACACAAGTGTAATTATAATCAGATGTACTTGTGCCCTAATGATGGGGCAGTGATATCAAGAGTTGAAAATGGTTCATACATCAAAAAGCCCCAGTTGAATGTACGGCTCTTCCTCAGACTGCTTCTAGGGTGTGCACATCTTTATCTTTATTATCTTTGCAGTCATATAAACCTGTTCATTTACACATTCACACAGTTAGTGATTTTTTTGCCAGCTGTCCTTCTGCTATTTGGCAGCTGCAGCTGTCTTGCTTTTAGCCTGGAGTATGTGATTAGCTCCATCATATTTGTCTAATAAAGTTTGCTCTTCAATTGTAAAATACGCTGTTTCACTGCCAGCAGACTTGTCCATGTTTGTGGTTGGTCAAGCACTGTAAGCACCTCCCCATTTATGTCAGCCTGTTGCTAATGCTGTTAGGATAGTTTCTTTGTGTCATCTACATTCTGTCACTTCTTATGTCTTGCCGCCATGGACAGAAACATGTGGAAAGCATATGTCAGTGTCTTAACTGCAGGACTGGGCATCAGACCAAATACTGAGTTGGTGCTTTCAGACTTACTTGTGTCATAGAAGGTGTTGACAAGCCCCAAAAGACAGTGCTGGTTTAGTATATAGTATATATTGGTACATAGGACATATTATTATGTATGACATCAAAAAATTATTAATCTTGAAGCATCAATGTGGAAGCAGCTGTTACCTCTGTCATTGCTGGAGGTGAACCTTGTTTGACCTACTTTATAGTTATATACAGCGACACCAGATAAATCTGAAGGGTCCTTGCATGATTCAGAGCATGCTGTTGTATTATCCACTGTGTGAAATGTTTATCTCAAAAATAATTAGAAACAGTGTGCTGAATTCGCATCAGTCCAGGGGTGTGTTTCAGTGACTGATGAAAGTTAAAATAAAAGGAGGAATCCACAACACACTGATGCCACTTTAGCAGGTAATGATAGGAGAATGGCTTCAGAAGTGCTTTGCAAGTAAGTATGCAATCAGACTACAGCAGCGAATAAATTTACTGTGCAGAGAATTTCAAATGAATTTCAGCTTATGTGTTTGATTACATTAAATTTCATTGTGTTAGGGAAGAAATGATGAAAATAGTTGATGAAAACAGGGCAGACACACAGGTATGATTAAATTTAACTTTGGAATAGCAGTGAGGCAAGGTGGGTGTGCATATTTTACATGCCTTACATTCAGGAGTGGATTACAGGTGTTTGACTGGCATGCTTTACTGGGGTTGTGTCTATCTGCAGCCAAAGACAAACATGCTTTGAGAAAAAACCCAACCACAGATGGGGAGGCATATGGAAAGATGTTTGGAAAATGTTTGTTTTTTGTGGAGTCTGAGCTGTGTGTCAGAGTGCAGAACATAACTACAGCACCCTAAAGGTCCAGCTTCTCAGAAACCAAAGTAATGACTATAAGAATGCTTAACACTGTCAGTGGAAACTTTACCCTTCAGAACAGTTAGAAATGACCTGAATTTAACAAAGAACAGGAAACATTTCTTAAGGATTATCATCCATCCCACACAATCACAATAACTTAATGGATTTTAAATTGTTTTCTGGCACATTTCTTTCCACTCATTCCAACTCTGCTTTATCACAGTGGTTGTTAACCTGTGGTGGAGGTGGTGAGGGAACTCTACAAGTATTCTAATCAGATGAATCCACAAAGACACTCATATTTCGGTAACTATGTATATCACAGGAGTGCACAAAGCTATTGCCTGGGTATGGTGGTGCACATGGCCAGGGGATATACAGTAGAGTATAAATCGAATAGACCTTTTTCACAGCACACCTTTTCAGGCCAGGTCAATAATAATTCATTCATTCCTGTATGAAATACATTTTAAGGAAAAAAATAAAAATCAATGTGGTTGTGAATGACTAGTGCTGGCAATCGTGGTACACAGAATGAAATAATTACATCTTTTGTTCCTTTGACTTTGTTTTATATACATGCTATTACTATATATTGAGATAGAATATTTAAAATCCCAAGCATCGTTATGTTCCCAGTTCATGGAAAATGCTTTAACCTTTACTCCTGAAGTTTTGAAATTTGAAATTCAACATCACATTACACAAGGTAATTTTCCACATTTTGGCCCTGAGAGAGATGGACACATAAATAAAATGCACATACACGTCAGCAGATGTCCAACCGCCCACTCACACATGAATAAAATCAACCATGCTTGCTTTAAGCATGCCAGCTCACCTGCTTTTCGAATCATGCATGAACAAACACAGGCATAAATGCATAAAATCATCACATACACCAAAACTCATCTTAAAGCATTTACAGAAATACAAAACACAGGCATGATGACTATTAAACACACATACAAGAATCTCATTACAGCTGACACTGTGGTTTGATGTCAAGTGTAAAGTATGTGTAGGTGTTGATTTGTTCATTATTTACACTTTTTTTTCCATTCTCACCAACTCTGTTGCCAGCCTGCATCTGTACCACATGACAATTAAAATGCAAATACCTCGAGTTATGCCACACAGCAGATATTTGAAATAGACAGTAAGAAAAAGAGATTTCTCTGTGGAGACATCCTGAGAAAGATGGACAGAAATGAGAGAGAGGGTTAAAGACATGAATAGGTCAGGGAAGTTTAAGAAAAAAAAGGTTACACCTATTGCTTTTAAAGTAAATTTCCCATGCCAGCAAATGCTGCATTATTCATTTTCATGTTGAAATAACATTGAAGAAATTGAAGGAGTTTTGATGTTATGTCAAAGATGTGCTGCAGAGATGTTCTGACTCGTAATACCACTTTGTACCTCTAGGCAATAGTCCAACAGACCCTCGTATTTTTACTTGGCAGTATATGAAGTTGGTACATTTGCTACATTAAGCAAGATCTCTTTTCTTTTTAATCTAATAAATAAACAAAATATACTCACAAAATTTCAAGAAAGTAAATATTCTTACACGTATATTCTTACACTTTCAAATTTCTCTCTTTTTCTGAACTAGGACAAGCTCAGTTTGCTAATTCACACACTATGTATTCAAACTCAACAGAATTGAAATGAAACTCAACAAAACTGTTTCAGTTGGTCTTTCTACTGTTCTAACAATCTTCAGCTCAAAGCTCCTACACATTTGAGTGCATCAAACCACAATAAAAGACTGGAGTATTTTCGAATATTGTGCAAATAGTAAATAGAAATAAGGAGAATATGGAGATATTGTAAAGTCTTACCAAACAATATACAGGCAGGAAATAAGACATTTTTAACACTTTGGACAGAAGCAGGCCAACTATTTCCTCCAGCTGCTGAGGATGCAGTATTCAACAATGAACTGGACATAAGTGCAGTATTTACACACTAATTCAGATTGTGGGATAAAGTACAGATATTCCAAATAACTCAGCTGTCAGAAATGAAATGAGAATCAAATCATGAGATCTGCATGGCTCTACTGGGAATCAAGTGGGATATGGTGGTGAGTGTTTTGCAGATTAAAGAGTCCCATGGGACTCAGTGTGGGATTTGTTGGAATTTGTGTCGACTGAATTAAAAAGGCACACTAGGTGTCATGTCAGATTTGTTGGGTTATCCAAGAAACCAGAGTCAGAGTCAGAGTCCAGAGCCCAGAGTCCTAAAGCCCAAAAGGCCCTCAGTGTAGTAAAGTAAGCCTGCGTAAATTGGTTTGATGTCCAACTGTTAACATAAAAAACCAGGGTGAAAAAATTGACAGTTCTCAGAAATTCAAGTTCAATCAAATCCATTATGCTATATGCTAAAGTTCCAGAGACTGAAATAAAACTGGTCTTAATTCTTTTCACCAATTTAATTCCCAACCTGTCGGCATGACAGTCAAAGGAATTGTTCTAAAGTTCAGCTGGAAGTAGGCTGAAGTTCAAAGTTACAAAAATCAAGTAGGTATCTTAAAAACCGAAGCTGTGATTGCACTCATAGTCTCGTGTTTGTGTTTGGGTTTGGGTTTTATTTAATCTGAAGAAGAAATGATTCTCCAACTAACAAATCAAAAAGTGAAAGAGAAATGTCTACAACAGTCAGTCTTTTTTATTTGTATTAATACTGTGTAGTCTGTGCTCAGGAATATTATACATGCATTCTTAAAGGAATGTTAATATATTGCCTTATGTTTGTTTTTGGAGGAGGATTATTTTTGGACTTTACTCCAAAATTGCTTTTATCTACCTCCAGCTATGTGTGCATGTAAAGTATATATGTATATAGCATGAATTTTCTCTCATGAGCACTCATGATACGTATACACCTACAGCTGGAGAGCTAGATGAATGAAAGGTCGGCGCTTTAATAGCTTTGACTTGCTGACATTTTCTGTCCAGCCCTGGAGAAAATAGAGGGATTAGAGCACACTAACACACATCAACCTACACATGATGTTCAATACACAGGCTTTTCAGACACACATTCTGGACACCACAAGGATGCAAACACCAAGAGACAAATTACATTTCACGTACAACAAATTCAGACACTCTGAACTGTATCTGTGCATCAACTATCCTGACTGGTGATTATCTGCACCATTGTTCAGAAACTGCAGTAACAATGCAGTTACGTGTGCGAGCTGTTTCACAAGTTTCACAATTTAATAATTTGCTATATTAAAATATGGTGCTTCAGAAAACCGGTGACAATGATGGAGAGGCAGAGAGTAAGCCAGCTCTGTGATTCCCCCGCTCTCCCATCACTTGTTCTCCTTCGATGTATCACAGTAACTGAAATGTCAAATCAAGTATCAGCGTTAAATACTGAAGTGCCCGTGAGCTGCTTCCTGTCATCTCCTGCTTCTCAAGTGTGACTTATCATTCTGCCATGAAGCAAGATATTGAGAGAGTTCCACATACTAGTTGGACATTTGGAAAAACTATGAATTATGAGAAATGTGAGCAAGAGGCACATCATTGAGGCTAGTTCTCACCATTTTGATAATTCCATTCAGTTTCCTTCATTCACCATTAAGTTGTATGCATTTGAGCATAAATTAAGAAGCGGTACTTGTAAGACAAAGGACTATGTAACTAGTACCTGTTGTAATACCAAAGCATCATAAACCTTGCCATTGTATAAATACCAAACTAACATTTTCCCTCAGTCAAACACAAAATGTCTTCATAGTAGATGAGACGCTGAGAGGATAGCCTGATGCGTCCCATTTGCATCTTATTCACTGATAAGATGCAAATGGGAAACACTGTTTGATTCATTATTTTGGATTGTTTGACAATTTAGGAGCCTTTCCTTCTCATTATTTCCAATAAAATATTACTTGTACTATGACCAGGCTAGCCCTATCACCATCTCTATAGTATGGTATAGAACAGTCATGTATGTATGTTGAGAGTGACACAGATTACAATCATAAGGTTTTTAGTAAGTCAAACCTGTTGGCCAGGGAAACAGGAGACACTTTGGAGGAAGAAATAAAACATGCAGCCTACAGGGTCAGGCCCTCAAGTTCAAATACTTATGGTGGAAGTCTGGATCTTTTCAAATTCTCCAAACGATCTCAAAAGTATTTAAAATGACAAATACAATTCCATGCTGACAGTTATGTATAAACACGTCTTTTCAGTAATTTGCGTGAACTTCCATTATCAACCAAACAAACAAGTTATTGGGCAGAAGTGGCATGACAACTAGCAGTGTTAGTGTAATTTCTTAGTAATGGTGGTACCATCCACAAAAGCTACATTTACCCCTGTATTTCTGAAGCTTAAATACAGCAGAGGTTTCAAATCGCTCAGGATCATTAAGTGACACCATTCCCATACACAGACGTGAAGCATTTCCAACAAAGGCACTACTGACAGAAGCTTACCACACTTTCATGTAGTTTGTCCAACATTAATAGCAAGTTTTCTAACTGATAGATTTAGACTATAGTTAGCAAGCTTGCTAGCTTGCAAAGCATGGTGTCTGTCTCTTTGAATGATATCATGTAGAACTGAGTATCCTGAGAACTTGTGCGACAGAGCTTGTGTGACTGCTAATGCTAACAAGTGTCAAGTCTGGCTAGAACGTTAGGGGTAAAATCACCAGTAGATTCCAGATTAGTCTTACAAATTGTCACTATTTCAACAACAATTGTTTTCACTATATACTCACAGTTGTTTCTTTGATAATTCAAATGAATATAAAGTAAGAAAACAGAAATTATGTTCTAATTAAAAATTCTTTGATTGATTGATTATAGCCAATTCACTGTTTTCTCAATATCGCTTTTGCAGGAAATTTAATACATAAAGTTTAATTCACAGGCCACAGGGAGCAGTACTCAGCCTGAAAGACAATATAATTACAGAAAATCTGTAACAGAAAACAAAAAATCTTTTTGATTTTGAGATTTTTATTCCTTTGACTGCCTCTTTCAGATGTAGACATAGTGAGCGATTGTTGAGATAGTTTTTTGAGAAGTGATACATTATATTAATAAATAAATGCCCCTTTGAAGTAATGAGAAACAGTGTCCATGTAACTATGACAAAGGAAAACAAAACGTCAGCCTGCTGCCTTGCTCCCAAATCTTCCTCTATTCCATTTGATGTATTCAGCAGGGTCCCTCTGTTGAGTGGGAGGATTCATAACTGTGCCATCACTTCTTTCTTCCTCTTAGTCCCTTCTGTCAGACTCTTCCTTACATTGTCTGTCATTCCTGTTCCTTGATCCCCAGTGCGTTGTCAACAGGTTCCTGTCTTGAGTGGGTGTCTCCACATCCTGTCACTTAACTGGAACACTACTTATTTGTCACTTGTTGCAACTATGTCTTGGCTTCATTCCTCATCCTACGACCATGCTGTGTAATCTTTAGCTTAACTTCCACTGACTCATTCAGAGGCATAATTTTTAGAAGTCTACCAAAGGCTTCTGTTGTACCTTTAACCATAACATCAGATTTTGTAGGTGTTTTCTATTACGAGACTTTCTATGAATCTTGACATGGGCAAGTTAAGTACCAGTTCTAAGCACCTAATTACCTAACGTGTTAAAAAGTTTATTTTACATTTAGCCAAGCTATGACAATGATTCATATTATTTGGACCCTAGCAATGGCTCATCTGAACTGAATGCACCAATTTTTAATATTATCAAGTATACCTGTGTTTTGCCAAGGTGTCTATTGTGAGAAAGAGCTATTGACCCACACTACTATACTCTCTCTCCACAACTTCAACCTTCTCTAGCTTTGATGTGTACATGCTGTTTCTGCAAGCTATTTCTAAATTATGTCTGGCTCAGTGTTTTGTTTTTCAAACTACTGAATGAAGTATGTCTACTGTGTTGGGGTTGTTTCAGTTGTCTCCCTAATGCTGTTAGGATTCATTTGGGAGGCATCATCCAACACTCAGCAAAAAATGGTCAAACCTTTTTTGACCTGGAGTCTGAGATTCTTTGAGTTTCTAGACTTTATAGTTATATAGTGAGTATCAATGGGTGCTATACCAAACTCTTAATTGCTGAGGAAAGCAGAAAAGATTGAGTGTTATGTTCTGTAACCGCTAGCGTAGGCTAAGTTGTGGACCGCTGAACAACCCAGGGCCCAGGCTATTTCCCATGTTTCGTAGCTTGTCGGATAGCTTTACACCAAAATCTCCTATCCCTGAACTGTTTAACCAGACTTAGTTCTGCTGGACAGAACCTGTTTCTTAGGAGGTGTGCTACTGATAATGGTTAATGGTTAATTTCCCCCTTGTAGACATCTTATGAATTGGAGTCCGATTGGTTAAAATTATTATATTAATTAAAAATGAATTATTAAAACTATCTCAGTTAAATCTCATTAAGACAGAACCCGCATTTTGGGATCTTGATACAGGCCCGTTAGTATCTCCCCTTTCAAAAGAATCTAGGAAAAAGGATAGGAAAAGTGAATAATTCTAAATTGACAAGACAAAAACAAAGCTGAAAAGCAACAAGGAGAAAGCAAGGTAAGAGGGAAAAGAGTGCAAAAAAGGAAAGATGGTAAAAGAAAGTTACTGGCAGGTCAAGGGAACTGCAAAGATATTCCTTCCAAAAACACTCTAAATCTGATAATTGATAAGGAGGCACTGGAAAGAACTTGAATGACAAAAGAGACTAGAAAAGGCAGGATTTAAAAGGGAAGAGAGAGCAGAATGGGAAAGGGAATAAAGAAAAAGCAAAGGACTGGTGTTGGAGGGCCAGTACTCAGGATTTGCCACCCACAGCAATTTACAACCTCTACATTGTTACAGGGTCCTCATTGGAAACCAAATCCGGCAGAATTGGACACACAGCCCAGTGGCCATGAAGAGAAATCCGATCACATCAGAAATCATTAGAGCAGATTGTTCCTGGAGTGTGGTGCTGCGCACAACTGTGTGTTCTGTGTATGTGTACTTGTGAATATTATCTCACATGGCTAGGACTTAAACACTGTATGAACACACAGAGTGATGAAGAGCATTGTGTCACTATTGAGTATCACATTAAGACTGTTAGGAGTGAGGAAATGAGATTGTCAGTCCAGGTGGTTTATGGGTAAATAAACAAGAATGACATTCAAATAAAGGAGTGAGCTCTGAACTCTGTTGTGTGCAGCCTATTAAGTTCATAATAAGCAAACAATTGTGAGTCAGACACTTTTTATAGGTGATTGCTGATGCTTGTAACACTCAACCAGTGGCCTTTATTCAGCTAAATTGTATTATTTGTTCACTCCAGTGCACAAAGATGGCTGTAATTGAATTTTCCTTTCATTAAAAGTAAATCTAAAAGTAAAACTGACTGGGTTCAAAGAGGCAAGAAGGCACACAACTGCTCTTTTCTTCCTTAATATACATACAAGGGTTTGTTTATATGCAACAGTTCATCTCCCTCTACCTCAGCACACAGATGTCCATCTTCCTCCACAGCAGCAGAGGGGTCTTCTGCTTTGACGTGGTCTCTTCCAGCATGATGCTATAACAAACAATTTGGGATTGGACAAATTACAAAACGAAGATATACTTTTGTTCTACATGTCATAGCAATGCATTAAGGTGCTGCTCTTAATGCACCATGGTAGCTAATGCTTACTATGACAACATGCTTGCAATGTAATATCAACCTGCTGATGTTCCACAAGAGTAATGCTTACCATGTTCATCATCTTAGCTTAGCCCGCTAACATTTTCTAATGAGCAGTTAACAGAGGCAGAAAATCCCTGATGTGTTCTCATTCCCACTCATCAGATACAGCAGCTAAAAGTGGCCCGGAAAGCTTCAATCAATGACACTATTTACACATGTATCATGCATCAGGTGTGGTATGGGGCTGTTTGTCAGCCCCTATATATATATATATATATATATATATATATATATATGTATGTATATATATATATATATATATTCTTGTATATAACTTTTTATATATTATAATGTATTTTATTTATTTTAAATCTGTGCTGAGCCAAATGCAGTGAAATTTCGTTCTGTGTACACTGTTGCATACTGAATGACAATAAAGTCTGTTTAAGTCTAAGTCTTTCTGCCTGTCTCAGGTTTCAAGCTGTCACCTTCCTCCTGCTGATGTATGGAAAGCTGGAGGAGGTTCATTGACAGTCAATGGCTACCAACTGAAAACCAAAAACGAGTTCAGTTTGTCTCTATGTCACCAAATACTGACTACTGAGCTATAACTGACCAGTTTGATGTTTTCAGAAGTTTGTGTGGTTATTTTGCAGCAGTCTGATGTCATTTGAAAGAGATGTATGATTAACACACTGGATTATAGCTGAGAGCTGTGCAGTACTTCAATTTGGAGGCTGCAGATTTATCACATGTCTGTCCAGCTACCTTCAGATGGCTGCTGGGACTTAATTAACTGATTCTCTTTAATTAGCGTGCCTGGGGAATCACAGGCAACTGTAACTTGAAGATTAAGTACTTTTGGATATTTTACCAGCTCTTTAAGTGAAATACTGAAATAAAAACTTATTGTATGCTTTTAGGATTATCTTGGAATACATATTTTTTGTTTGCTTTTCAGCTGCTGGTTACTCTAACAGCAAGCATCTGTCAAAAAAAACAAAAAAACAAAACAAACATTGACTGAATCTGTTCGTGCAGTTGTTTGCACAACACCTCTTTACCATTTTACCACTGTTGTTAGAGTTCAAGCAAGTTTTTCCACAGACTGCTCAAGACTGAAGAATGAGAGACAATGGGGTACTTTGAAACAGCTGAATATCTAACAATGCCCGTGCTTATTTAAAGAAATGTCACAAAATCAACCAAGACAAAAGACAACCAAAGTCCTCATGGTTTTGATCAAACTGAGAAATCCTGCTTTAAAATTTCACTTAGCATCAATGTTAAACAGACAAACATTAAAACTACTGAAAGGTTAAGGAAATAACATTGTTCATCTCATACTTTGGGTACTGGCATTCATGCGGATGTAACGTTGACCACCCTATACTCCCAGCCTGCACTTTCATGACTGGAAATGTAGTAAACTCCAGGCAACGCTGGAGCTGTTTTTTTTTCCAGATGATTGTTTTGGTTTTATGATGAGATGTTGATGTTTTGGGTGTTTATGTTTCCAGCAAGAACAGCTCAGATTAACCCTTTCTACAACACTGAGCCAGCACCCAACAGCAGACAGACAAAGTTAACTTTGTCAACTAGCTGGTGAGCTAAAGAGACAGAAACTGTATTTCTCTCAGGAGTTGGTAGAGATCAAGACTAATTAAGAAAAAAAATGAAAATCAGATTGAAACACAGCTCAAAATTAATGCCTTTGAGGAACCAAAAATCCAATTATTGCATGTTTAACTGGGAAGAAATTTCTATTTAAATTTTAAAATTTTATATGTAAGTTTTATTTAAAAACTATGCTTTTATATGTTTCATGTGATGAATCATCAGTTTGTTTGTTCTCTACCAGTCTCTGGTGGTTGTAGGAAATAATAATTTTCGGTTAGTATCAACAGACAGCTGAAGAAATTGACATCTGAAAACATAGAAAGGATAGCTATTTTACTGTGCAATAAACCAATGTCTTGCGTATGACTAACATAAAGACTAAGCGATATGTCGATGTAGGTTCTCAGTCACCCGGATCATGGTAGCGAGGTGACAACAGCAAGGTGACAGCCCCGCTAGAGGTTAAATAGCTGGATTTCCCCTTCAATCTCAGAACTGAAGAAGCCTTTTGGATGAGAGGTGAAATGTCTTCAACAGCCTGAAGATCTCCGGTTTATATTGCTTCTAGCACTTCAACAATAAAGACTAAGCGCAGCGCAGGTTGACAACACTGCTAAATAGCAGTGGTGGGATTTGAACCCACACCAGATCATTTCAGTAACTAAGCCACTTGACGCACTCGAGAATGTATCAAAGATAAGGTTTAAACCCATCAACCTCTGAGTTGGTTTCAGCAAGCTTCTGCTGAGCCACTCTGTTCTCATTTGAGACTGGGGTCTGCGCCATCAGTGTCTGGCTAACACACTGATTACTTACCTGGCCACTGGAAGTACAAGCTGAGTTGACCAGAATTTATCAAAAAAGGACTGGATAAGTAACAGCCCTCCCTTGTGACAATTGGAAATCAATGAACCATCATGTACTCTAATGTGTCTGAACACTTACTTTAACATGAGGACTGCAGTTAACACTCTGAAAACACTTTCCTGGGGTGTGACTTTAAGGAGTAGCACAGAGGTTAAGAGTTAAATCAATTTGGTGAGCCAGAGATAAAACTCTGTGTTTTGAAGTTTTGTGCCATTCAACATTGAACTCCACCGGAAAGCACAGACATGAAAAGCCAATGATAAGACATGAAACCACAGTTCTACAAAGATTAAAATTAAATGCTCATTTTAGAGGATTTTATGCATACACTCTCAGGCCCAGTATGTCAAAGTAAAAATTAAAGAAAATTTAAAAAGACAGTTTTAGAAGCCAAGGCGGTTTTATTTACTAGTGCAGTGGCTATTTAAGATGTGCCTGTTCAGAATGGGTTGATTACACAGCCTTTGGTTTTCCTGCTTGCAGCTTTCTAGAGAACTGCTTGTAAACTACTTAACACTCCACACTGACTGTGTAGGGTTATCAAAAGATTAATATTAAAACTCAAATTAGCTGACACATAATAAGGTGTATCCAGTATTGAGAGAACGAGTCAATCCAGCCATCTCTCTACATGGTAGTCCACTGAATAAACTAATCTGTCTTCATTTCATCCACTTAAATGGATTTAATGTTGGTCATTAAACCAGTTGTTATGAGGAGGCAGGGAGACAGGTTTAAAGCCACGCCAACCCGCCTTCATCCAAATCTCAACCACAAGATGAACAATACTTTCTTTTTCTTTTCTATGCAAATCCATTCATGTGTTCATCTTTTTGATTCATCAAACCCAGTGGACCTGGAACCTCATGCAATTCCAGACTTCTGGTAAGATCATGGGCCTGGTCTGGGGAATGGTGCTTTCTGGGACACTGACATTCCTCCAATGCACCCACTGCTTCTCTCTTTCCTACACATATACACTATTTTTCTCTTCAGTGCAATGAGATGCTGAAACACACACACACACACACAGCTATTCCCCTAACCCCTAAGCTCCCCCTTATCTCAGTACCTCTGTGTCTCTTTAATAGTGAGGAGGGAGGTTTGTAGCCAGCGGGAAGACTGAATAACACTGCATGAATGATTTGTGTGTCTGCTTCTGTGGTGGGTACAGAAAGAGAGAGGGGTGAAAGAAAGCAAGAAAGAACTTTTTTTTAATTGTTGGGGTTTCACTCCCACTGGAAATATTCACCCACGCTAAAAATGCTTGCGCTCATGGTGCTGGTACTGCCAGGAATGTTTAAGTATCTATCAAATTGTAATCTGGTTCACAGGCAAGTCATTTTACTTGTTAGGACCCATTGAATTAGTGGCCTAAGACAATACTTCTTAGGCTAACAAACAGTGAAAGAGATTACATTTAGAAATTCACTGCCCTGCGCAGTCACTAATCAAAGTAATACTTCATTCATTTGACAATTTGGATGTAGCCTTGTTACTATTGTAAGTGGTGGATTATATGTTTAGCTTGCCACTCATTAGCTTACTTGCTGACATTAGCCACAGCTAATAATTCTGACATTATTTTGGTTTTCATATTAGGTGTGAAAGCATTCATTGTGAGGACAGGACTCTTACAGACAGTAAATATCCAAAACTCGGTTCAGCTCAGTTTATTTTCTGTAGCTCGAAAGCACAACGAAAGTTATCTCACGACACTTTTCAAATATAGCAGGTCAAGACCATACATTTTAGGCTTTTAATGTATAATCTTGACAACTTTAGGATGGATTGCTTTGAAATTTAAAAAAGGCATCCATGGGTCCAGAGGTTAACACATAATAACTTTGGGGCAACTTTTCTTCTAGCATCACCAGCAGATCAAAGCATGAACAAGAAAAGAAAATGAGGAAATGTAAATGTTAAAATGTATACAAGTTTATTCTCATCACCCCTCAGTATAGTATATTCTCATTTATGAAATGACATTTATGAAATAGCCTTCCTCTTTTTATGATCGTGTTTCTCAGTATGCGTCCATGTGCTGTCACTTATATACGAATGTGAAAGATGCCCCAGTGATTTCGCATTGTATCATATACAGGTGAGACTCTGTACTTTCACTCATGCGGATTTCAATGATTTCACAAACTGTTTCCCTGTTTTTCAGTATCCTCAAACTCCTTTGCTGTGAGAGCTCCACAATGGCTAGAATGGAACACACTTGACAGCTTTGTCTGCAGCCATTACCCAAGTGCACAGTTACCTTTGAATTTTTAATGGAACCTGTCTTGCTCTTTCTTTCCCCCCTCTCTCTCGTTCTCTTTGTCTGTCATAGCAATAACAATAATTGATTTCTGCTTTTAGACCACTGAATGCTTTTCCCCTTTTACTTTACGTTCACATGTTTCAATTAGCTTAGCAGAGAATGGTTTTTACCTTGCAGAAATGCGTAGAAGAACCTAATATGTTGTGGTGTATGTGTGCGTAAAAGCAAGAGAGAAAGTGAGGAAATGGGAGATGACTTTAGCAGACTGTTAATTAGAAAATTAGCCAATATGGACACTGCAGGGGGAATCCGCTAGTGAAGTGGCTTTTTAGTGAGAAGTGTTGTAAACACAGCTGTATCTCAGTGGAACCGTAAAAATTAAAGTTTTGACTTTGGGCTCAGTCCCTTATCATGGGCAGGGATAAATCCTAGCAATAAGTTGTAATCGTTGAGTCACTGCATCTGTTTTCTCGGGTGAGTTAATATGTAGGATCAGCACAAGGATTGTTAACTCTTTCAATTCCAGGCTGTTTTCTTCTTCTTCTTCTTCTTCTTCTTCTTCTTCTTTAATTCAGTCCCATAATTTACAGGCTTTTTTTTAAACATAGAGTTACAAAGTGCATCACACAAAAAAACAACAAACAATACAATTAAACAACATACAATTATAATATGCAAAACACTACCTTCGGAAATGTCAACTATACATGTTTTTTCCATGTTATTAAAGTTGAGTTGAAATGGAAAAATGCTTATTTAGTAATTTTAGAAAACATAAACAACCAAATTGTGAACCTATTTAACCTCTAAGTAATCCTGTAATGTATGTAAAATTACCCTGAAATATCTATCCCAGTCATACCCAAAATAAACTGAGAGCTGCCCTTGAGCTATTTGGATACAGGAATTGGTTTGGGCTCCTCTGAAATTTAATAGCCCTGCATCTAACATTAGTGGTCTTTTTAGCTGCCTCAGCCCTGGGGTGCTATTGGGTACTATAAAACTTTAACATGAAACATGTAAAGAAGCATACAGAAGCAAATAGACCTTAGCCTTCTGTTTTATGGAGACTTAAAAAATATGAAGTTTTTGCTTTTTTTACCTTACTGTTGTCAGGTTTTCAGCACACAGAAAGTAAGTTAACAGGATATAAGAACCCTATTGATGGGAGAGTCTCAGTGCTGTCTGATGAGACTAAATCTACAGCCATGCTAGCTATACCTAGGCAACTTTGTGCTTTGAGTAAAAATGCTAATATTATCACGCTATGCTTACAATGCTAATGTTAATCAGGGAATGTTGTACAGACAAGATAAAATTAAATATTATGAATAACGTGTGTCATTGGTATGTTCCGCTTATTTTAGGTTAAAACATTTTCTTATTTCTGTCCCTGGCTCTATAAAAAAACTAATAAAAATCTATAATTGAGTATTGATGTGGGGTGATGATGTGGGGTCGTACAAACTGAGCTATTACCTCCCGGTGCAGCCCATAAAACATAAATCTCTCCAGAAGCTTTTGTTTCTTCTAAGCAAAAGTGCCATTCCACCTACTCAAGTGGAATTTATGGTGGTTATTATGACAGTTGGAGTGAAGAGATGGGAAAATGAGCAAAGAGGAAGCTGCAGCAGCAAGTTGTCATCCAAGTTTTAATCACAAGACAAGCCTTGAGAGCAGCACGTGGACATTAACAGATTGAGCAATGGAAATACCTAATGTACAGCCAATCATAACTGTTGCCGTTTTGGATGTTCTTATGAAAAAATCTCAGATCCATGCCTGGCATCCATATCTGACATAAATTCAGAGCTGAGCAGAGCTGATGTAAATTTCCCCACACAACTTTATCTTGACAAATAACAGCTGTCATTTAATTGTTGTCTTTTTTAATTTCTGAGTGTGTAAACTGCAGTGAAGGTATATTTCCATCCAAGCATTTTTATGACAATCAAAGAATGAAAAGTTAATTAGTTTATTTTGATTGAGAAATGGAAATGGTTTTGTCAGTAAAGAACCTCTGAAATAATAGCGATTAGTCATTTGTTGATTACAAAGTAGCATATTAATTTGGAGTTGAAGTTTCTGTCCACTGAAACCCAAATATGTCACATCTGTTGACTCTCCAATGTCAGGGGCAGCCAATTTAATCAGTTTGACACAGGTGACAGAAGTGCACCATGCTGGCATTTTATATCCTGTGTGTGGCTCTATGGGGAAACAAACACACCATTATGATTTTGTCACTAGCCAGCACCTCCCCATTTATTGATTGAGATATGTATGAGTTTCAGCCATAAACTGAAATTAACAGGGCAGGAAGTGAGCCTCAATCTATCAGTATCTGAATGATTGTTTTACAGACACTTTTTACAGCCTCCAGACTTGGATTTTGAAGTGGAAGCAACCGAAGGAGGGAAAAAGTAGAGCCAAGGTGGTAACGGGTGTACTGTGACCCGTCACTCACTATAATGGTAAATCTAAAAATTACAATTAAGCTCCACTGGGACCGGATTTATTTCTCTTGGGGAAGTGTAGGTGACCATCTGTACTAGTTGGTGACTTTAATTGTGTCCTTAGGGCATCAGTAATTTTTAGCTCCCAACCCAGTAATAAGCCAGCTACCCACTGTTTTTCAGCATGCTTGTTTAAAATTATACATGTGTGAACAATGTTTTTGCTAATGTAATAAATGTCACACCAACTTATAGGCCTATTTGGAAAAGAATATGATGACAAAAAAGGTTAAAGCCACCAAGAGAGCAAGACCCTGTAAAAGCTCACCATGTGAACTCACCATGTGGAGCTTTTGATCATGAGTAATACACTGAAGTAATGTTTTACAGTATGTTCTCATAAGGACAAATATGAACATACATGAGTGTGACAGTACCATATATGTATTAACATTGCTGGAGCTGGTTGACAGCTATTTTCCTCAGCAGAAAAACAATGCTTCAGTAGGTCCCAGATACAGTAGCTGTTTATTTCCTTATTTACCAGCCACATTAAGCTTTGAACCAGATGTTTAATGGGTTACTTCTAAAAAATGGCTTATGACTGTGACATCTTGAACCTGTTGCATCGTAAAGTTAAAACAAATTGTGTCTCCTAATTAAAAGGAAGTTTTAAATAGGCCAATCTTTTGAAGGGAGCTAAAGTTATGGACCCAGTTCAGAGTCATAAATCAGTTGCGTGGCTCCAGGACTGCTCGAGAGCCAGTGATCAAACCAATGAAACATTCAGCGATTGGTTTTCACAGGCGATGGGGTTTATCAGAAAGAGACAAAACAGGCAATCAGACACCATTAGCAATGTTATCTGTTGTTCCTGTGCTGCAGTGGTTTGAGCAAATAAACTCATATTTACTCCCATGACAATCAATGTGCACAGTTCTTCAGTGAAGATGAAAGGAGATGTGAGTTATAGACACTGTGTATCTGTATGCAAGAACATATGTGTGAGCAATCTAACAAAAATATAAAAATGATGAGACTGTGCAGGAAATATGTATATAAAATACATGCATATAGTATACAGACATATTTTTATCTACACACATACATACACACACTCATCCTCAGGGTGGGCCGCTTTCACATGCAGTGGTTTGAGTGACTATAAGGAATATGTGCATACACCCACACACGCACACGCCTTCATCTCTGCATGTGTCGAGTCTTGTCACTGCATTGGTAGATGGATCGAGTCCCTCAGGGGTTCAAAACAGGAGCTCACCCTTTTCTAAAGTATCAGCACTTCAATCACATCCTTATTAGTGCCTCTCTCTGTATGCTTGTGTGTGTGTGTGTGTGTGTGTGTGTGCATGCATGTGTAGGAAGAGATGATTTTCATGATCTCTGTGACTGTGAATGCATGTCTGTGTGTGAGTGAGGAGATACAGAGCAAATGTGTGTGTATTGAGGTGGAAATAAGTGTCTTTCAAGATTCTTCCTTCAGTGTGAACTCCTATACACCTTGTTAACTGACAAAGCTTTGAAGACGAGTCCTTTAAACTTAACACAGCAAAGCTGGGATCCCACTTGTGCACATACATAGACACAGGCAAACAGGCACATATTCTATAACATAAGCGGTGGGATCAAAGCAACGACAACAACAACATGTAAGCACACAAGTGAACACAATTTCACTTGACAATTTCACAATGAGAAAGACATTTAGGCTGTGCCAGATAATGATGTAAAGAGTCACTAAGAAGGAAAAGTAAAATAAACTTAGGCAAAGGAGAAGCTAAAGCTCATGGAAATCTAGAGAGAAAAGAAGTGTAAGTAAGTAAATATATTTTTATTTTTCTTCTTATTTGTGCCAAATAACATCCATCCATCCATTTTCTATACCGCTTATCCATCAGGGTCGCGGGGGAGCTGGAGCCTATCCCAGGTGACTACGGGCGAGAAGTGGGGTTCACCCTGGACTGGTCGCCAGTCAATTGCAGGGACAGCACACAAAGACAAACAACCACACACTCTCACACTCACACCTAGGGGCAATTTAGAGTAGCCAATTAACCGAATGTGCATGTTTTTGGTATTGTGGGAGGAAGCCAGAGTACCTGGAGAAAACCCACACAGGCACAGGGTGAACATGAGGCAAACTCCACATAGACCCGGTCTGGGCCCTTCTCTTGCTATGAGGCGACAGTGCTAACCACTGCACCACCGTGCTGCCCCCAAAGTGAATTCTTTAAATTAAATTTCGTGACTATTTCATATGCTGCACTGTGGTGCAGGGAGATAACACATTTAATGTGAATCCTAGGTGAATTAAGTCGCAGTTATGCAACCATTACCTTAATTGTAATCCCAGTTCACTTATTTTTTCTACAAGAAGATTACAATAGCTTCAGACCCAACCAGCATGCATGGCAGATCATCCTGGCCTTGTATGTTTGAATGTGTTATCCTTACAGAATGCATTTAACATTTACAGAACAAACTATGAGCCTTTATGTCAGCAGTAAGTTGGTTTTATGTTTAAATTTGTTATTATTGTTATTATTGTAATACAAACATGTAGTGTTCCATGTTGTTTTATTTCACATTTGGTGATTTGGTAGGCCCTCCAGACACACAAATATATGTACTCAAGCACTGAAAAGTGAGTTTTTCATAATATGTCCCCTTTAACTCGACAGAGAAGATATCCTGCTTTATATTCAGACCACAGCACATAAAATTAAAAATGCATACATATTATTACCAAACTGTACTTGGCTAAAGTATCAAAAGTTAAAGTACTTGTTGTTATATTATGTTTAAACAGACACAACCATCTTTTTTTAATCTAATCTCTACCATATGTTTCACTTGCCTGACCTTCACTGTGCCTCAGAAGAACCCCCACAGTGGTGATTTTGCTAATTTGGCCTGATTAGATGACTTAAAGGATTTGTGCATGTGTGACCAGACTGATTGATTGTTTTCTCACTGACTGTTCCGTCATCTTGTTATTGCACCTGTTAAGATGTGAAATATAACTTCATTATTCTCAGCAGTACACCAAAATACAGCGACCACACAAAATTCTCAGAGCTCCACCCTTGTTTTCTGTGAACATGCAAGCAAAGAATCTGACCTTAAACCAAGGGGACAATTTCCAAAAATACATGCAGTGTGTTCTTACTTCATACTTCAAAATGGGTTTATTTTTAAAAACAAAATTGGTTTCTAAGCCGGTCTATTAAAGTATAATACATGTCGAAGCTGTCCAGTTAAAAAACAATGCATTTCTAAGTGACATGTTGACAGCTTTTTTGTTCTAGTAATCCATCATTGTTTGGTGTTCAAGAAAACTGATAAAATGATCCTGGTGAGAGGAACGTGACAGGCATGATGTCATAATGACTATGAATTTGCGTGTGTGTGTGCTAACAGCAAGCAGACCCAGGCCAAGTGATCATAGAGTCTTGCACAGTTATATTGCACAAGAATATCAGTTATATATTTAGGGTCAATTCCATATAGAGATTCATAAATAAGTCCAAAAAACTTTAAAAATTCATTCTGTGACTTTTTGCAATCAGTGTAAAGATTTAAGAACTGGATTGCATGTTTTCAGTCTGTGTGTGTATATTGTCAAAGGGTATGTGCAAGTAGTTAACGTTTTCATCCTATTCAACCTCCCATAATCATCCATACAATTTGAGTTTTCTCAGCTACACCTGCGAGAAAGCCAGCATACCTCCATCATCAGCACAGCCACACTGTACAGAAGGATCAAGGAGTCTATAAATATTTAGCTTTCCTTTAGATGAACCACGGTTCACTGTGCAGCATCCACAGCATCCACCCAACACACACACTCAGACCCTCACCAGCAGATGTGGTGAGTGAGCAGCAATTTGTTGTTGTTTTCAGGCTGATGAAAAGTCAGTGGGGATGTGGAAGCAGTGGTGGGTGAGGGGCGCCTATAATTTCACCCCTTTGCTCGTCTCAGGCGCCAAGGGTGCAGCCGGAGCTTAATTAGAATGCGTTTTAAATATTGATGGGGCTGGTTGTCCCTACTGTAAGGCCGTGTAGGGAAACTGGAGCGCAGAAGAGGAAACTTGATGAGAGCAAACACAGACTCTGACAGCTTTGAACTGATTGGCTTATTCATTAATTAAAATAAGACGGATGGTTGAAAAGAGGGAATGAACTAGAGAGATTAAACCAGATGGATAGATAGCGTGATGACTCCTCCTACACCTGCACTCTGCCTGGCCTGCTTGTGTTTTCTGCTGCCCTTTGAAGAAGTAGGCTGGAACACAGTGTGGTTATTCACCTGGAATGATGAGCTGGAAGGCCTATAATGCTGGCCAGTTCAGTATGTGTTCTCTGTCTCACTCTCTCAACTCCATCACAGCCTCTGGGGGTTCTTTTCTCTCCGTATCCAACATTTTCATTCAACTGTTCCTCGCCCAACTGCATCACTGATTTTAGAATTCTTGGTACTAATTTTTTGCAAAATGAGTGTCTGCCATTTGAACCACCACAAAACATTTTGATTATTTTACTGGTTGTACGCACAGACAGACTTTAACTTTCCAAAAACTGTAAAAAGACCAACAAACTGTGGTGCTGAGCAGCACCTGTTCATTTCAGGTTCTTACTTTGTTGACCAAAATTTGTCATATCATTCTTTTGAAGATTATTGTGGTTGTCTGTCCTTGTCTCCTAGATTAAGTATGCGCACACCATGTGTGAATCCTACTCTTTGTGTTAATGCAGTTATCTACAAGGACCCTTTCTTCAGATATTATGGCCAAAGCTGAAATGTCAGAGCTGGAGAAGCTGTCCCTGAATGTCACTGTCATCCTGTCTCTCACTGAATGGTGCAGCTGCAGCAAAGACTGTTTCCATGTTCCATGTTCTCCTCTTCCGGACATGGGAGAGAAGAGCAAAAGGACGACATGTGAGCCGCCCCTGCACTCAGATCTAAATGGCCTGGCAAAGTTTTCCTCAGTGGGGAGGAAAAACGCTGTCTCACTGTCAGATTGTGGACGCCAATCCAAGTCACAGCACACTGACAGCGCTAGTTATTACTATATGCATTAACGATCCTGCATTGGAGCTGAGGCGGGGATGGTAAATGCGTAGGAATGCTTACATGAGATTCAGCCAAAACTAGCAGACCGCCCAACACGGCCAAATTGCAAATTGTTGGCTGCAGTGTTGGAGCCTATCCCAGCTGACTGTGGGTGCGAGGTGGGGTACACCACTGAAAAGTCGCCAGTTCATCACAGGGCTGACATACAGACGCAACCAGTCAAGCTCACATTCACACCTAGCATGGAAGATTGTTTGTGAGGAAACTTGCATCTTTTTTTTTTTCATTTTTCTGATGTCTCATCTAAGGTTAATATTTAAATGCAGACAATTAAAACTAATTTCTTAAGGTTATGAAAATGCCGCAGCCAGTGTATAAATATTGTAATGTTGGTACTGCGTGTTGGAAAGGTGTGAGCTGCAGTCTCCGCTGTAGACATCACAGGCTTTGTAACTGTTAGATCCGGACATTCACCCTAACAGTGTTAACAAATTGGGGTCATACTCAACACATCATCTTTCTGTGATCCTTCATGCCTCATTTCATAAAGACAACTGTCAGATCAGGTGAATGTTGTGTTCAGTTGTTGCTTTCACAGGGTGCTTTAAAAACTGTTATAAGCATTTCCAGAGAGCATACACAGTCTCAGCAGTTTGGCCAACGATGTCTTGAAGCAAAATGTGCAGGAAGTAAAAGTAGAGCTGTGGGAGGTTTTGAAAACTTCCAGACCACTCAGTGTCACAACTGTTGTAGAAATAAAGCTTTACTCTAATCTGCCAGGAGATGTTTGAGGGGGAAAGACAGAATGGAACAAGGTTAAAGAGAAGGAGATAACATATACATACGGACACTGAATAAGAGCAAAGGAAAGGGCAATAAAAAATAAGAGCAAAACAGTAAATCACAGATGTGTTTTGCCATTAGATTAGTAGAAGATTTTCATGTACATAAAGCAGCTGATACTTAAGTCGAGGCAGTGAGTGAGTGAGAAATAAAATCATATTAGAAAGAAAGGTTTGGAACATGTTCAAGGGAGGAGAGAAGTGCAGAGAGGAAAAAAACAGAGGCAGAGGAGAAGAAAAAAGGTTTTGACAAGTGACAAGCAGAGGAGGAAGGGAATGAAATGAAGGAGAGTTAGAGGAAGAGAGGACAACAATCTAAAAGACTGGGAGAGAATTAAACAGGGAGAGAGAAGACAGTAAACATCAGAGAGGGAAACAGTGCCATTTTTGTTTGAGAAAGACATTTTCTTCATGAGAAGGGAAGTTTCTAATATAGTGTGTTATGACATATTTAAGTGGCTGTCCAAAGTGTTTGGCTTGCGCAGGGTCAGCCAGGAAACAGCACCGCTGGAGCAGAGAGACCTAAAAGAAAACAATGAAGTAAGACTTCACCTGCTGTCAGCCAAACCTCAAGATCGTAAGAAGGACACCAAGCTAGCTGTGATCCTGGAAAAGGTGAATATGAAACATTAATGATTCCTGTAGGGAAATCAAAATCAAAAACCAACACATCAAAGGCTCAGGTATACATGAGGGTAATAAATACAAACAACAAAACTAAAAAGCTATACCTTGTACAATATAGCTTATATTACTGGAGAAAAGGTCTGTTTACAGCCATCTGATTTGCATAGAAACTGCAGAAAAATGATTTTTTTACAATTTATGTTGCAGCTGAAAAAAAATGGACAAAATGTGAAAAAGAAGAAACAGAAGATTTTGTAGAAATTGCCTTCATTAATCAAGCCACTTGGGGGAAGAAACACAATTTCTAAAATGTTAAAGTATTAGAAACAGTCTGGTTTTTTTTCCCATCCAGTTGATATGGAGAAACAATAGCTTTCACTTGAAATCATGTTTCTGTCCACTTGATGAATCAAAGTTCATCATTCACTCAGTTTTTAGCTTTCTTTATGTCTCCACCAACTACTGGCAAAAACATCTGGCTATTCAGGTGGTAATTACCCAAATGAATTTCAATGGCTTTGTACCTGTACTCTTTCCAATGACAATAAAGTTGAATCTAATCTAATCTAATGTAAAATGTTCACTGCTAACTTTGGCTGCTCTTTGGTGCTGTTACAATTACTACCTCCACTGCCAGCTAAGGGAAGAAATGACAATAAATCCCCAGCTTAGTCATATTTGTATAAAACAATTGGATGGAGGTCTCGTTACTCTCACACCTGGTAGTATTGAGTTTATAGTTTCAAGGTAACAATGAAGTTGTCAACAATTTTAACGTTTGGGTGTATGATGCAAAGCTGGGGAGACGTGAAGATGAAAGATGAAGATGAAATAAAAGGAAAGCAAAAACACGATGACTTTGTTCAGACATGAGTCCAAATGAGTTTCACAGATAAGAGTTGAAGTAATCATTACTGAAGCATGTCTGTAATTTCCCAATCGACCCTCTGATTCTGGACCAGAAACATTTTCATCTTTTTTTCTTCTATGTTCTGTATTATGCCCAATACAATTATTTTGTGATTGTCCAAAAAATAACCTTGTTCCAATAGTTTAACAAAGAAAACAAACAAATAAAAAATAAGGATAAGGACACACAGATGGACACAAAATAAGGACACACAGATGGGACCGAGAAAATCAAAGTGGAGAAGAAACTTGGTGTAATAATAATATTTATAATGAAAATAATAGTATAGAAGCAATAAATAAGTGGAGGAATAAAAGTGATGAAGAAAGTCACTAAAAAGATGAGGTGAATAAATTTCAAGGAGAATTACATAAACCTGCCAAACAAATAGGTGGAAGTGAAGAAAAAGGATCAAAAGAAAACTTTGAAAAGGAGGGCAATGAAAGAGAAAGAACACTTTAAAGGTTAAGGCTGTGGCCTTGACTAATCATCCATACGGCTGGACTGCAGGGAGCTGCTCGCTCTGTGTGTGTGTGAAGGAGAGAGATGAATATGCATTGTTTTCTGTCAAACGTCAAGCTGCCAGCGGGTTGCCAGCTTGGCCCATTATTACCAGGGAAGACAGCTAACATGGATCATGCACAGCTACATACACACACACACACACACACACACACACACACACACACACACACACACACACACTCTCTCAAAAAGACAGGTGTAAAGGGCAAGACACACACACAAAAACAACAGCAATACTCAGACACAAGCACACCGACACAAATGTCTATGTGTGTACATACTGGACATGCACATACAAAAGCACTGATATGTAGGCCTATAGTCACAAGAAAACAGAAAACAAATCCCAATGTTTTTCATTCTATTCTTTGGCAATGAAAAGTCAGCTGAATTTCGGATTTGAAAACATCTCAGGTTGATTTGGGGGTCTGCCAGTAACAAGTGGCTCTCACATGGGACATTAATTTAGACTGCAATAGCAAATATAAACAAATGTATCCTTACTAATGCAGCCAATATGGGGGCTTTGCCACTGTCACTTTTGGTTGTTCTGAGTTGAACTACACTGCACTGATTTGCTTTTTGATCACCAGTTCACCCATGTCCAAGATGGACAAGCTCCAGAGTCTGTGTCCAAGCTGGCTGCCAAGATGCATCTCAAATCGCCTCCAACCTGTGACGACCCCCCTTCTCCCCCTCAAACAAGCGTGTCTCATCAGGCCCTACTCATGTTCAGGTGATGAGGGAGAATGATGCTTTAAAAGTGATTGTGTTCAGCTCTCAGTACTTTAGTGGTTTCTGACGAATCATCTGTGGTTTGAAGTTTAGTTTCAAAGAGTTGTGTTGAGTTATTGTGTTAAGTCCCGATTTTTATTGTGGAAAATTTATGGGAAATAAAATGTGTTCATTAACCATTTTAACCTGAAAACATCTTTTCTTTCAAGTTCATGAGTATGTTTGGTTCGCTCCAAGGTACAACACTGTGGCATCTAAATGAAACCATCTGCCTTAAAAGAATGCGCAGTCTCTTTAATTCCAAAAAAAGACCTTATTCATTTTGAAGAGTGGGGCGGGGGGACGAGAGAGGCAGCCTGTGTAGCGTGTGTGTGCATGTGTGTGTGTGTGTGTGATAGAAAGAGATATCTTATTTTTTTATGACCGTAATGCTGCCCAATTTAAAACTCATGTCTTCATGGAGAGAAGGAAGAGTTTGTTGCTGCATTGATTTAGAATTCATTTGACAATAACCAATCAAGATAAGTAATGTACTGTAATTTTTTTTTTTCTAATTAACTGTCAGGATTTGGAGTCTCTCTCCCCGTTTAATTAGTTTGTTTCCTGTTTTATTTTGTAACCCCCCCTCCCCGTCTCTGGCTTAGTTCTGCATTTCCTGTCTTTGTCTGTTTTCCATCCTTTTCTGATTGTTTGCCCTGCCTTGATTGTGTTCACCTGTGTCTAGTTACCCCTGTCTTTATACCTGTGATATCCATGTATGTTTTGTCAGTTTGTTTGTGCTTCCTGTCATTCTTGTGCTTCTGTGATTCTTAGTGATTCTCTGTGATTCCTGTGTTTCCTAAGCTGCCTTTTTTGAATTATTTCTTTGTTTGGATGTATATATCTTATATCCTCTGGACGTCCAGCTGCCTTTTGTTTGCATCTGTTTCTTTATTTTATTAAAGTCTCCTTTTTCACCTTATACCTCATGATGGTGTCAGCATTTTGGGGTCCTCCATTTGTAATTCTTAACACTAACTCCTAAAGGTGAGTCAAGACTCAGCGATGTCAAAGCTTCAAGATTTCAAGGAGCGAAACTCTGACCTGCAGAAAACTTTGTTTGAATATTGAATTCAGTCTATGATCTGAAAAAAAAAAAATTTGACAGTAGACCCTCACTATGGATTTTAGTTGTGAATATAAGCCTGATGAACACATGTAGAAGACATGTGGCTCAGTGAAAGACATCAGCAACAAAATAAGCAAATCGATTGAGATTTGTGCTGTTCTCCTGTGTGTAGCATCTGTCACAGTCTTGACAGAAAACATAGAAACCAATGGATCAAGATGGAAATGAGTGATAGGAAGAGTGAAAGAAAATAGGTAAAAGGATGGTGTGACAGTTTCTATTTCTTCTTGAGGAGAATATATGATGTCCAGGTATAAATTTACAGAAACTGCATTTATTGTAGGACAAGCGCTAATGCGATCTCTGATTAGTTCACATAATGACGTTGTCTTATATGCGCATATGTCAGTTGTACTCTGAATTTCACTTGCTGTCTTGTGAAGCTGAATCGCACTGCTGCTCTCATAGTTTTAGAAACAGTTGAGCCAATCACAAGGATGCATGACAACCGTGGGTCAGAAAGACAGTTGTTGAGAAAATGAGCCCCCCCAATCTATTGTTATGAAATATGACAGATTTATTAAAAATGCTGATGAAGCCATATATATGACCTCATAGATCTGTCACTATTTCAGTTTTAATCCTACTATATTTCAAGTCATAAATGGTCACATATCTTAAAATGTGACACAGCAGGTGATGTACTGTATTTCATGAATAAAAGATGAAACACTAAAATAAAAAAGGCACACTTGACTAATGGGCTGCTGTAATCCAACATCTCCCACATAAACAACAGAATATTATAACACACAGCAATTTTTCTAGTTTTATAGTGAATCAACTCTGAGAGAGTAGGTTCTAACGCTATGCTGGTGTTTATTTTGACCCAGTCTTTGCAGAGTTCCTAAAGTGGTTGGATGAGTTTGGTGTGGAAGAACTTGACTGGCCCACACAGAGCCCTGACCTCAACCCCATCCAACACCTTTGGGATGAACTGGAACAGAGATTGTGAGCCAGGCCTTTTGGTCCAACATCAGTGTGTGACCTCACAAATGCTCTACTGCATGAATGGGCACAAATTCCCACAGAAACGTCTGTTCAACATCTTGTGGAAAGCCTTCACAGAAGAGTGGAAGCTGTTAGTGTAAGCTGCAAAGCTGTGTGGGTCATTAAAGTCCCTGTTGGCGTAATGGTCAAGCATTTCAATAATTTTGTCTATATAATGTATGTGTCTTGCTGCCTGCAGATGGCTGCAGGGATGTTCTGAGACATTCACAGTACTTTCACATCTTTTTATAATATGCTACACTTTGACCTTGTGTAAGTGGGAACTTCATATCTTAACCCGTATTTGAACCCACACCTCCACAATGTAACTGTACAACTTTTCCCACAGAAACACAAACGTGTGATGATGCAAAAAGCAGTGTATTGTCATAATGAGATTTGAGCAAAGAGAATGGATAGTCTGAAGTATTGGATTCATTCATTCATAATAGCTTTTAGCTTTAAAACAACTTTAGCTTCTAGAAGAAAGGGAGGAATGACTCATGGGGAAAAAGTGTCACAAAATCACAGGAGCACAGTACATATCCTTGCCCAGCGAGCCACCAGGGTGTCTCCACATAATACGATTTGAATGCTGAAATCCATATGAAGAGAAAGAATATAAAGAGAGTGAACGGGGGATTGTAGCAGGCAGTTTTTGTGCGAGGAGAATGGATAATCTATAGGCATGGATTCACATTCATCTCCTCTTCTGTGAAGCTGACTTGGCACAGAAAACATAGGAGTTATGAAGACTTCAGCTCTGCAGATTTCAGTTAAACAGTATGTAGATGAATCTCTGTGCATTTGTCTGTGTTTGTGTGTGTGTGCGCGCACGTGTATACGAACGACTGAAGAAAGCATATGAACACATGAAGACATCAGTCATGATTTGGTTAGCCAATGTCTATGCAAATTATATACGAGCAACAGATTATACTGTGTGTGTTGAGCTTACTGCACTCATTCACATGGCCTACTGCACATTAAATGTGAAAACACACATTATTAAAGTTCATGATAAATAATGTAGCACTCACACACGTTTCATATGAATGTCATGTGTTTGGAAATACCAGTAAGGCTGAGCTTTGCATACTGATGACAGTGTCCATGCCTCAACAGAATACGGTGTATGCTTACTTAGCTCCGCACCAAGAAAGCTTATTTGACTCTCAAGATTAAGGCAACTATTTGCATCCTAATCCCCCGTAACATGTAGTCAAAAGCATAAAAGCACTGGAACAGTGAGTGGTCAGGGGTCTTCGAATGCAAAAGTGCTTACATTGCTTGTGTGAATATTAATTGCTCTTTGCCAGAGTCCTGAAAGTTTGAAAAGGAAGTTTAGCATGTTTAAAAAATTCTTGATCCTTTTATTACTGTCCATGCTTTACCAGACGAAAACAAGATGAGAAGCATGAAGGGACAGCTTATGCTCACTTGCCATAAAGTTAAAGTGAATATGAGTTTCCAGCTGACAACACCAATCTGCAAAAATCCATCCTACGAATGCTTTTGTCATGAAATTTAAAAGACTTTCACCATAGGTTTTGAGAGCACAGGTTCTGCATACTGTAGGAATGAAAGCAGCATGCTCATGATTCAACAAGGAGAGCAATCAGACCCCCAGGGAGGTACACAAGGGAAGAAGCAGAGGTAAATCACTGAGATATGGAAAATACGTCATTGACAAGACAACCTACATAAACATATTTGACTACTGATGAAT
The DNA here is from genome assembly GCF_020382885.2 of Scatophagus argus. Classification (NCBI taxonomy): domain Eukaryota; kingdom Metazoa; phylum Chordata; class Actinopteri; family Scatophagidae; genus Scatophagus; species Scatophagus argus. The sequence goes on along the minus strand of NC_058504.1, from coordinate 3,907,472 downwards.
AAATTAAAAAGGAGCTGCTGACAACAACAAGAAAATGACCTATTATTGAATATGGGACTAAAAGGCATTTTCGCACACCTTTTCATAGTTCTTTGAACTTAGATCTAAGGACCTCTTTTATATTGCAAGAAAGGTTTCCTAATGTAGATGCTTGATTTACATATCCAAGTCAATGCACTGACTTTTCCATTAAGGCTCATTGTGGGAATGGAGTGTTGTCAAAAAAGACAACGCTAAAGGAGGTAAACTGTCAGTTAAGCATACACTGTCAGCTGACACATGCTGACATTGGTCTTTACTTCATTTATCTCATCCACTCACCCATGTATTTTAATTCTTTTGTGCTCTTCCTCTATTCCTGTCAATGTTTTAAAGCTGTCCGTTGACACACATCATTAATAGATGTTAACTGACTATCAATGAATTCACAATTCATGTGCTTTTAAATATATGGATCTGTGTGCATGTGTTTACAGTTTTAATATCTGGACTGTTATGTGGTCACATGTGTATCACTGCATGCTGCATGACCTTCCTCACATTTACCCTTGTTTGTGTGTATGTGTGGTTATATAAGTGTGAGGAGTGTTCATGTATTATATATTACAATCAGACTGATGTATACATTGGCTGGTAGCAAAACATTCATTGCTCCTCATTATGTTACAGAGAGTGTTGGTGTTCCAGTCTAACATTGACCAACGCACCTCTCTTACTCGTGACAGGAATCGGTGCGCATACTGCGCATTACTTAAAAGAGTCGGCTTGACATGAATTTATTCCGAAGTCTGTTTACAAGTTGTGGACTGTCTCTTGTGAGCATAAGCATCCTTTATAAATACAGATATGTATTCATTGTAATTAAGGATGCTTTTAGAAATAATTGTAGATTAACAAGTGTCCCCTACATACCTGCAGAGGTCTTAGTGTCTTAGGATCCATGCAGATGAAGCAGAACACACTATTTGTATCCAGTCACCAGATCAAGCTTTGTAACTTGTGTTGTCATTTTACGTCTCAAAAGCTTGAAGGGCCAACCGATAGTCACACACTGCTGCTCAGAGGATTCCTATTATCCTTGGTGACAACCCCACAGGCTTCAACAAAGCAGGCTTTGTAAGTAACCTTTTGCTTTCTCAAAGAGTATTTAAAAGGACCATGATGGCATAATCTTGAATTTTCACCGTCATTTAAGAGTTCTTATTTTTTCTTAACTGTGTGAGCACAACTTTAAACAATTGAGGATATTCTTCCACTTGTCACTAGTAGAGTGTGTCCATGCAGTTAGTTTCTGGGTGATTTGGTAAGGTTTCCAGTCTGCCATGATCTCTGCTTTCTCCTAGCACACTGATGCCATGATGCTGGATAGGTGCTCTTTAATGGAGCTCACACTGTTGAAAATGTGCACTAGGAAAACGTCACAGCAAGAGCTCTTTTCAACCCCTTTGGGTGAGCTGTTTGTGTCATCTACTCTCCAGCCATCATAATCATTTCACACGTTCTCATATGTGTCTCTCGTGTGACTGTTTGAAGCTTACAAAAGTGTCAAGAGACCAGAATTGATGCATATATTGATACCACAGCAAAAAGAAAAAACAGTCACAGGTTGACAAAATGGGATATTTTAACAACCTGCAGACAGTTACTGACCAGAACTGGATGCATACCAACACATATGTAATAATATCATTATTTCTTTTTGTTTTTCGGGTACTTTTGGTTCTATCAGAGGTATACACAGTATTGTACTATGTTAAAACACAACACACATGCACACATACAAGTGATGCTGTCAGTGACTTGTATGTATGTATGTATGTGTTGGTTTGGTTTGTATGTGTTAATCAAATACAAACACAAAAGCCTCACATGGTTTCATTCACCTTGGCCACAAATACAGACATACATACAAAAGAACTGTTGAACAGGTGCTTCTTATTTTGCATTATGCAAGAACTGATGTGAGTTTAAAGAGGGACAGAAATGTCCAGTGAATCGTGTTGCATAGTACAGGATGAAAAAATGTGTACTCACTACTGCAAATTAATGCTAAGCTAAGATATGATAGAATTAACGCAGTTCATCTGTCCTCCAGTCAGGTTGGACATTTGAGATTTTGTGAATACGTTAAATGTCTTGATAGTGAGTTCCCCTTGATTTTACTTGTAACTGAATAAACACAAGCATTATTTATTTAAGTTTGCATTCAGTTAACTTTCTGTGTTTACTGTGGGTCAGACTCAGAGACAAGCTTTTATAAATGATTCCTGTAAAAATCAGAATCTGTATAATGATCCACTCGCTCAAGTGTCCTCACCTTTGTGGTGTGTGATTAGACCTCCACTGCTGACTGTGTGGGCATGCGCAACTCATACCTGGAGTTCAGCGACATCCGTGAAGTCCCATCATAGCACCACCCAACATCCACCTTAAATGAAACATGAAAGTGACATATTTTGTCATTGGAGGGAACTCACTCCAACGAAATTTGTGCTCTGCATTTAACCCACCCAAGTGACGTGCACACACACACAGCAAACCCAGGGCAGTGGGCGACCGCGTGCAGCGCCCGGGGAGCAGTGGGGGTTAGGTACCTTGCTCAAGGGTACCTCAGCCATGGACACCGGTACGGGGAATCGAACCAGCGATCCACCGGTTACGGGTTCGACACCCTAACCACTGATCCACGAATCATAAGTGATAGTCCAAGTAACACATCTGTCTTCAGGTGATAATACTGTTGGTGTTCATTATGTTTTAATATGCCGGGCATTGCTTTATGCTGTATATTCTTCAGTTTTACAAAGTTGTACTTTCAGAGATGCTTCAGTTCCTAATAACCATTAGCTCTCTTGAAATTGATTTTTTCCTTCTTTATTCTCTGACCATGTAACCTTTCATCTACAGTTTACACATAATCAACACCATCAAATTCATTGTATTTCATAATTAAAGTTTTGTATTAACCCCCAACCCCCAAACTGACATTTGAATAACAGAACACAGTGTGTAAAACTTTTGGCTGTTAAAATGCATGAACAACTTAATCTAATTTTGTCTGCATAAGGTTCATTCAAGCTACAACCAGTAAGTAGCCAAGTGCAAGGACATTAAGCAGAGAGGACAATTGGACCTGCTGTAATCTCTGTGTCCAGGAGATAGACAGCTGTAAGCAGAGTGACCGCTCAGGGAGAGGAGGGGATTACTGATTAGTCTGTGTGTATGTGTGTGTGTGTGTGCGAGAGAGAGAGAGAAATAGAGCGAGAGAGAGATGAGTCATGACAAATACAGCTTAAAATAGATGAGTATGTAATTAAATATCAAACTAATTTTAGTACTTTTATTCAAGTCTAATAGGAAATTATTTATACCAGAGTTTGAATAATACATTGCATCAAAGATAAAACAGCACAAACAGAAGTACTATCATCTTTTTGTAAGTATAACAGTGGTACTGTAACTAAACATTACATTACATACAAAAAAACATATTGTTTCACTGCTAATTATATAAAAAATCAATTAGTTTAGATAAACTTAAAACTTAAAATATTTCATTTCATCAGTATCACACAGCTTTAGTAAGTGACACATCCTAAAGTCTGTATGTCAAACTCTACATTAATGTTTGGTTATTTATGCCTTTACCACACTCACTTAATCTAAAAACATAGCAGTTGTTAAATGTATTGCAATTGAGGGTGCAGGATAGTGAAATCTTTAATAACACATTAACATTGCTCTCAGATTGTCTTTGTTCCCATGCATAATCCATTTATTTATTGAATAGCTCAGTGTCATACTTGCTTTTTGATAAAAGAAAATTTTCACACATAATACTTCATGTACAAAAAGGCATAATAATTTGCAGTTTTACATATCAGTAAATATTTTCAGTTGTAAAGACTAAGCCTTGCTTTGAAAATTGAATATCACCAGGAAAGAGTAGGTCAGATCAGTGTCTCTCTAAGACAGAGATATCAAGCAGAAGAAATGTTTTCCAAATGGAGCCTGAGGTGTTACTTTTTCCTGGTTGTAGTAGAGTGTGAACAGATTATGATTACACTTTATTATCTGTGTCCTTGGCTTGCTTTATGAAGGACACCCCCATCGTCTCTACTCATTGTGTTTTACATTTTTAATTCATATGCATTTTTAAACTGACACGCCTTCCTGCAAATTGTCTCAATTTAAATGCTTTTCTTTGCAAAATTACAATGTCAGATTGGTGGTTGTTGATTTTTCTATGAAATATAGTAACAAGAGAATGAGTGACTGTGGCATCTACAATGAGGACACACACAAACTCACACACACTTAAGTGTGTGTGCTATCCACTGCTATCCACGCTTCGAACAAAACTCAAACAGGTCATAAGATCTTCAGTTATGAAAGACAAGAGGAGGCACAACACTCGGATGCTTCCAAGAAAAATGTAATGTCTCACAGCAGTTGCATGAAATGGAAAAATCTGTGGTGGTAAACCCACGGTCAGCTTATATGGTTAGGAGGCTCAAGGGTAAAACTTAGTGATCTCCTGTTGCTGACACATTTACTTAGCAATATGTACCATTTTTTGTATATAGGGCCTTTGGGGCCACTATGGATTTTTGGGCATGTTTCTGACCAGGGCTGTAACTAATTGGAATATTACAAAACTAATCAAGATCTAGATTAATCAATTAGTCTGTCTGTCTTTCTAATGAGACAATGTAAGCTGAAGGCCTGTCTTACACCATAGACTAAGTGTAAAGTTTTTAATTACAGAATTAAAGATTAATAATTAACAGCTTCTTTGAATTATTTATAAGACCTGGTTATATCTGCCTGTGTGTGAGCATGTGTGTGTGTGGGCACGTATTCCTGAAGTTGTGGGGACAAAAATCTATTTATGCAGTCACACTGTGAGGGCCCACCTCACTTATGAGGTCAAAATGCAAATCCCCACAACATAAATTATTAAATAAGTGAATATAAGTCCACGTAATGTCCCCCAAAGTGATGAAAACAAGACTGTGTGTGTATGATGTTGGGGATAATATTGTGCACTTTACTCAAATGTAAGAGGTCAGACCTTGAAGTTCCAGCTGCACGTCTTGTAAAGCTTTAGTATCCTGATTAAAACTAGAATTGCCTCTCATTAACTGGATCAGAGCAGAAGCAAGCAGGCAGTTTAAAACACAGTCAGTTTCTCGTATATGTAAACTGCCAGATGTAATCTACAGACAGTTTCATACAGGGGTAGCGGATTTAGCTTATTCAGGTGCATTGGATTGGTGTCTGTGGAGTTCTGTGACTGGACAACTCAACACCTTGGGCTCTTTATTGTGTCCCTCGAGCCATTCCTGAGCTGTTTCTGAGATGTGGCAGGGCACACCTTCCTGCTTCAGGAGGCTGCTGCCATTGGTGAGCGCGGTTCCAGTGGTGCTGGTGGGTGTAGGTGCATGTCGAAGTAACTCCCACATGTGTGCCAGGACCCAAGGTTTCATAGCAGAACATTGTGTTGTGAAGAGAAGATAAATGTTTTTCACTTTGCCTCTCAGTGGTTTTAATGTTGCAGCTGATTTTATATCAGAAACTGTGCCAAATGTCTGGCAACCAACGCTACAGCTGAAGACACACAGGAGTAGTTCACAGGTGTTTGTATTCCTCAAAAAAATAACTACTCAAAAGTACCTTACAAATTAAGAAACATTTCATTTGCATATATCTTCATATGGATTTATAAGCTACAACAATGTCATTTGTTTTAGTTTTAGACTGTAAACAAAACCAGATGTCAGGGTTGTATTAGTATTTTCCTCTCTGTGCTTCTTTCCTGCTCCCCCTCTCTCCTCCTTGCCTTTTGTGTGTGTGTGTGTGTGTGTGTGTTTGTGTCATACCTGAGCCAATCCAGAGCTGAGCTGGGTGGTTCCAGTCATCTGCCTTCCTGCACACCTGTTCTACATTCCAGCCAATAAACCCATCTCCTGCCTGTAACTATTTAAGGACCAGTCCTCTCAGTCCACCTTCACCAGATTTTCTAGTGGTATTCACGTTAGGCTTGGTTTCTGCTGTTTTTTTTTTTGTTTTGTTTTGTTTTGTTTTGTTTTGGTTTGTTTTTTTTTTAAAATTGCCTTTTGATCTATAGACTTTCTGTTGCTTTTTGTGCATTCATTCAGGTTCGCTGCCTTGCCTCTGTCTTATTTGCCCTGCCAGCACTAGTGTGTCCCTAGTGTCTTCTCTTTGAAAGCCATATGCACTCACTAGCTACCCAGTTCCTGCTTTGAATTGTTCTTGGAAAAGACTGAATATTTGGACTTGCCTTGGCTTTTTAAATTGTGTAAATAGTTTTTGTAAGTAAAAGTCTTCCTCTTTGTTTCACTCTTGTTGTCAGCATCTGCTATTTGGGGTCCTAGTTTTTGGGTAAAACATAACACCAGATTATCTGATTGCCCTTATTTCAGTCTCTGTGAAAAGTGTTAAGTAGCTAAAACCAACTAGGTAAGATAACGAAGGTCAATGGAATTTGTTGCTGCTTTCCTCAACTGACCAGCCAGTCCAGAGAGGTGCATCCACATTCAACGCATTCACTGCGACTCTGGCTTCATAGTCAACACATAAACATGACATTGATGTTGGGCTTGGGATTAAAAACAAATGTTTCTAAAATATTGGCCTCTGGCAACGCAGTAATCATGATTAAAATTGCTCCTTATTTTGGAACAGTGATTTGTTTCAGTGCTGAAGATGAAGTGTGTGACCCACAATGGTACATGTCATGAGTCTGCCCATGTGTGGTTGACTAGGAATTTTATATATTATCACTATAACAACAACAAATGCCGGTGCTTTGTGTATCATATGCAATAAGATCCTATAATGGTGGCCTAAAAGCTGTTTATACTTGCTTCACAAGCAGCTTCAACACAAAAGGATAACCCACTGGTCCTGTCCTTTGTACAGTGCACATCAGTTAAACCTTTCTTTGTGATGTGGGTGCAGTGCAGGTAATAATATTAATAACTTCAATAAAGTTTGTGCCACAGCAGTCCAAATATGCTCCAAGACAATTTGCCTAACTGTCATTGTACCAATTCAAGCATGACAACAGTATAATTTCACACCACACAATCAGGCTTTTTAGAATTCCTCCTCTGAAGCAAAGGTGACGGAGCTCTGGTTACAAGACGACTGTGAGTGGAGAGACCTGTGTGGGAGTGTGTTTACGGTGTGTGTCACATGTGCTATGTGATCTCTGCTTGAAAAGTCAGGGTCAGTTACAACAATAAACATGCTACAAAGATCACAGCGTCTCTCTCACGCACACACACACATTCTTGTTTCCAGCATTGATGGGGACATTACACATACTTACAGTAATTTCCTCGAGACTTCCCCTTCTCCTAACCTTAACCCAAGTCTCTGAATTACACATATATATCCACATATCTCGATATATAGATGTTAATGACTGAAGTCACAGGGTCGAGCATTTTGGCCTCCTCAAAAAGTTGTCGGACCCCACACTGTAAATGGGGATGAAGGATGGTGGCAGGAATAAGACAGAGAGAGAGAGAGAGAGAGAGAGAGAGAGAGAGAGAGAGAGAGAGAGAGAGACACCATGCGCCTGCTATCATTTTGTAGTGCACTTGACTCTGTATGTGTTTGTTTGTAACCATAAGTACATGTGTGTTAAAGACCTTCAAAATGTCAAGAGAGGCCTAAGTCACATTATAATCCCTTGTATTAACCATGTGCGGAGCCCTGTTTTCTTTTACAGTGGTTGCTTAATTAGATGTAAACTGATATAGTAACTGCTGATGTGTTTTACTTGCATGAATGTATTTATATGACAACTGCATGCCTTGAGGACGCTGGTGGTGATCCTTGAATAAATTCTGCATGCATTTGTGTGTGTGTGTGTGTGTGTGCGTGTGCGTACGTTAATATGGAGTGGCTGGGGGGATTTAGTATGGATTAGCTGCTCCGTCACCTGTGGATATATTGTGGTGTCTCTTACACTGAAAAATGATGCCTTGGACCAAGTTAAATAAAGAACGACTGTTGCACCGCTGCTGCAGTCTAGGACACATGAGAGTGACAAACCAAAACCAGAAAAGTTATTATATGTCTGTGTGTGTGTGTGTGTACCTAATATATATAATATAAGAGAGACAGATTGATAGTATTGTTAAGACCACTAGTACAAGACAGCATTTGACCCTAGAACTCTTATATTTACCAAACTAAAACACATGGGTGTAGTGTATGGTTGTTAAAGGTGCTAAATGTGCTGTTTTAGTGACTGTTGATTTTGATCTTACCACCCAATGCTCTTTCTCTTCAGTACACTTATGGTGCAGTTCAGTACAAAGAGTTCACCTCTCAAACAATCATCTTGAAGAAGGTAAACTTTATACTTTTAGTGGGTTTGTTTGTGGAAAGCAATGAACCGCACATCAGCACAAAGCAAACATTTTATCCATGATGTCTTGCAATTGGAAAAGATCATTTATATTGAATTTAAGGAGAGCTCAGCACATATTAAATCCCTGCAAATTTGAAAGGTTAAGCAATTAGGGTTTGCAGCAATGGTGTTCAGTGATGCATTGTGGCTGACACATCAGCCTACTTCAACATAAAGAAGCACATTTACATGTATAAACACAAAAACATTGACAAAGAGTGTTTCATTTAACATTTATAAATAATTACAGTAATTAACAGGGTGGGATGTGAGGTGCATTCATGTACATTAAATTACAAAGTGAATGGCATTTGATAAAATTATGCAAGATATATATTTTATGCAGTCTTTCATTATTGTATGATACATGTATTTTCCCATTGACTGTAACATTTATGAGTGTTGTCTTGCAGTCTAATTTTGAAAACAACGTTCCTTGTTAGTCATTACTGAAGAGAGACTGTGCCACCAACAGAGGAACTTTTCAAAAAAATGTCCACAAGTCAAGTTTCCCAGGTAAATGCCTTTACACACCAGGGATGTCAAGAATAAGTGACATGAAAATGTGAAATACTCTCCTGCGAATATTAGATTTCATGTAGCTCAATGTACTTATCAAAGTTACTGATGGAACGTTCTCAAGCTGGACAGGAGTACATTTAAATAGATGATTTTCTGTCACTCCTTTTAAGAAAAGCTGCGTCAATCAGTAGGACATACAGCAGAAAATGAAGTTTTTTGTCAAAAGAAGTGACAGTCAATCAAAATATAAAGTGAGAGTGGGCAGTGTGTCCGAAAAGTGTCATTTCTAATCCTGTAAGTTATGAAGGCTACTGAAAAGCTCCACAGGCTGGTGGTCTCCCACTTTTTATTTCTCTTTGTGTAATGTATATACCACTTTCTGACAGTGTTCTCCCACTGACTCTTTTGACTAATGAGTTGAGAGGCTTTAATATGGTCGAAAAAAACTGAGCAAAATGCAGTTCAGTACTTGTACTCTTAAACTCCATCCATCCATTTTCTATACCGCTTATCCGTCAGGGTCGCGGGGGAGCTGGAGCCTATCCCAGCTGACTACGGGCAAGAGGCGGGGTTCACCCTGGACTGGTCACCAGTCAGTCGCAGGGCCAACACACAAAGACAAACAACCACACACTCTCACACTCACACCTAGGGGCAATGTAGAGTAGCCAATTAACCTAATGTGCATGTTTTTGGTATTGTGGGAGGAAGCCGGAGTACCCGGAGAAAACCCACGCAGGCACAGGGTGAACATGCAAACTCCACAAAGACTCCACAAAGACCCAGACCGGGATTCGAACCTGGAACTCTCTTGCTATGAGGCGACAGTGCTAACCACTGCACCACCGTGCCGCCCTACTCTTAAACTCTTTAAATATATTTTTACAGCTGTGTACTCACAGCCCTGCATTTTCAATGCATGTTGGCCTTTTTCTTAGCCTTCTAATATGGCAGTTAATCCTATGAATGTTAATGTAAATATTGTGTGACCTCTTAACCTTGCATTCACGTTTTCACTTCAGTGAACACACATTCACATAAGAGATGCAATCAGCACAAAGGAAGCATTTTGCTACACTTGGCTAGATGTTATCATCCCCATCATATAAAGGATATTGGTTCTTGTATATTTTGCATGTGGCTCCATGCTCCATTCAAAGCAAAATAATGACTGCAAACCTGAAACAGGTTTGTTCACTTCATCCCCATTTTTACCCACAATGAGTCAGAGTTAATTTTGTAAAAGGGATTGTCACTTTTCTGTAAAGGTCTCGTTCCTCTGTAGCCAAACAACACATTTACTGTATTAAATTCCCTTCTCCGCACAGTTGGCAGGTTAAGAGGTTTTGCTAATGAAGTCGGGAATGCACTGAAAAATAGCTATGTTTATTCCAAACACAAACTTTCATGCTATTTCTAATCAGCTCTGAAAATGCTTTTCTGCAAACAAGTGAAACACAGTGAGATAATATAATAAAAATCAAATCACCGTAAAGGCTTTGTAATCAGTTTCCTTGATAAAAGCAACTGGCCTGCTTCACTGTTATTTGATTGAAAATGATGATACTGGTTAATAGAAAACTATGATGAAACAGAGAATACTTTCACACAGGATTTTACCCAGGTTTTTCAATTCATTTTATTTATATAGCACAAAGTCACAACAAACAAAAGTTATTTCATAATAATTTCCTAGGAGGGAAGGTCTAAACCATGCAAAATATATAGAGGCCCAACATTCCCCCATGAGAAAGTACTTGGCAGCAGTGTCAAGGAACAACTTGGGTTTAAAAAAAACCCTAAACCCCTTAAACTCACCTTGACAAGACTTTAAGAGATATGTGATTTTACTCTTTAGACATATATTTGCTGTTGCTAATATTAGCATTTGACTAATGTTTTCTGTTCTCTGTCTCCATACCCAATCTGCATTACAGCCTTATTGTGTGATGAAGTCAGTAAACTACTAAACTCCCACTATGATACCATGAATCCTAAATTTTTTTCCTAAAAAATTTACTAATTTATCAATTGATAATCAAATCAAGGAAATGACATATTAAGGAGATAATTAACAGATAAACTGATGAGGGACTGATGCATGGTTTTAATGAGTTCTAAGTTGTAAAATCCCTTTAAAGTAAAAATTATACTGTCACCTTACCTGAAATATTATCACCTTTTAAAATATAAATAAAGGTGGTTTTTAGATTTTGGTCAGTTTTTATCTCCTTGAACATATAGTCTGTTAAAAATGCCTTGCCATATTGCCATAAATAACTCGCATAAATAAGTATTCATAGATAAATTAATAACAAAATATTTTAAAAAGTGCTGTTTCATATTAAACTCTTGCATGATTCTTCTTTGCATTGCAGTATTTCCTGCACATCCGTCCCATCACACAGTTCTCTGTGGATGGGATGGATCGTGAGCTCACCACGAGATGCATTGAACTCCCCTGAGGATTAGGAGCCAATATACCATCATCATATCCAATATCCTGCCTGGATGCTCACACCCAACAGACATGTCAGGTCCTGACACACACACACACACATGCACGCACAAACACACACAACCTTATGTCACTTATGGGGAAATTACACTGACTTACATTAATTTTCTGCAGATTTACCCTCATTGTAACCACTGACCCAATAATCAGGGGAAAAAAGGGTAAAACCAGATGCTTGTTTTCGAACATATTTGGTCTTAGGAATGCAGGTGAAGGAGCATGTTAATTGCAGTTGGACACTGTCAGTCTTGCTGGCAGGCACAGGGGCAGTGGTTGTGTGAGTGGGATATAACCAAAAAGATTCACAGTCCAGAAGTTGATTGAACTGGTAGCATCAACTAACAGTGAGAGGACAGACATTTTTATTGAGCCCCCAGATAGTGAGAGTGGTGACGGTGCAGAGGGCAGTTGAGATGAGGAGGTGGTGGAAGTCTGGATACACGTGCAAGTTAAAATGCTAAACAATTATGTAATTTAAAATTTGAATGTAAATATTCCTCATAATTACACATCGTTTGAACTACTGAATTATGAAATATTTCATTTTAAATGTAGTGAAAATTATATGCTTTAATTTTAATTAAATTATTTAAGTGAAATACTTGCAGTTGACCAAAAGCTACCTTTTGTTTAGATTTCAGGATGTTTAAATGTGACATTCTTCATGGTGCCAGTTTGCAACAAATGTGGGTGTAAACAAATGTGGGCTATAATGTAGGGCTCAGGTTGTAGCTTACAGCTAACTCACAGAATTCATGACCTCATTTTACTCTTTACATCCAGCAAAGCATCTGGGGAACTGCAGTTCCAAAACTTTGTGCATGATTATCCCCCAAATGAAAGTAAGTCATAGAACAATCAAAGTGACTCAGGTATGAACATTAGCATCATTACTTTTAGAGCAACATACAGGCCTCCAGTGTTCTTTTAAATTCAGTGTGGGCGCATGTACCTCATGGAGGAACAATGAGATATTCTGCTGATAGTAGAACTTTGAGAGAAAGAAACTTTTGTTTTGTGTTTTAGTGGGAAATCTGCTGTAAATTTCAAACTGCTGTGACATTCAGAGTTTATTTGTTTGTTTGTTTTATTCGGGATGTTTTTGCAGGAATACAATAAGCTGTAAGCTTTTGCTTCTGGGAAATGTATCAATATTTTTACTTACTATAATCTGCTAACATATAATATTTACTCTTTTAGTTTTATTGAATTTAAAGGGCTCTAATATTAAATTGTTCTGTTTTGCATTGAAGGGGTCTAATTTTTATTTTGGGAAATATGTTTTTGTTGTTGTTTTCTGTGCATTCATTTTGCTCTTGCTTGTCAACTTTTAACACTCCAGTCCTTATCCTTTTTTTTTCCATAAATCCATCTTTTCACATTTTTTAAAAAAAAAAACTACAAAGGTGCTGTTATTTCAGTTATGTTCACCACAAAGTAGAATATTGAAAGTGTATTACAGCTGCTTATAAAGAGTATGGAGTGAACAAGTGGGTGATTTCGGCACAGACTCAGCTGTCAGTTTATCAGATACACCAAGCTAAAACTAACTCTGGTTGGTTCATCTTAATTTGTAGCTTGTCACAAACATCCCCCATTATAATGTAATACAGTCCAAAAGTGCAACACAAACCACATGATCATTGAAAGTAATCATACAGTTAACTGTTTCAGCAAATTGATCATAACTTCCAAGAATGTAGGACTGACTGCAGGACTGACTGATTCAGCTGCTTTAGCATCATGTAGGTTGACTTAATAAATTAGTGACTCAGCATGTTTTATGTTTTATTTATGTTGGACTGACCCTTTAAAGATAAAAAGAACAAGGAATCCAGTGCTCTTTAAAATTCAGCTTTTCGAATTGTCTGTGGCATCTTCATCGAATATTAAGGAACTAAAGACATGAATGTGGAAATTGTTAAAAGTATTTTGTGTTTATGCATGTTGCGATGAAGACTAGACAAGAAACCCAGAGGAAAAGTTTTGTTTGTCATCCTGTGCGTGTAGTGTCAATGGAGGAATGTGTTTTTCTCTCTGCTCTTACCTCTTGCAGGTCCTGGTGATCTGCATCCTAAACACCAGGTGGTCCTCAACAGGGCAACTGTATGTCCTTCCCACTCTGGCAGCAGCTTCCTGCAGCAGTGGGGACAAGGCCCTGATCTGACGCAGGACTGTCATCTGGAACTCATGAGCATCCTGAGCACAAAGAGACACATGGAAGGTTTGAGAACAAGAGCTGTCAGGATTAGCTGAAACAACAAGAACCATCAGACCAGGTGGCTCACCTTTTGATGGTTATCCAGGAACTCAGGAGCATTGACTGAGAGCGTCCTCTTGAACAAATTGAGAGCCTGGATTTTGTGGTGGGAACTGCTAGAGCGATGACTGCACACAACGTTCATGAATCTTCTACAGTACGCGAAGAAAAGACAGAAATGGTGAGTTTCTGCTGTTTTAGTTTGGTTCCAGCATAGTGTGTGCGAGTGTGTTAGTGTCTGTGAGTGTGTGTGTGTGTGTGTGGCTGCTGTACCTGATGAGTTCAGCCTCATGGACCGAAGCCCACACCTCTTCGTGGTAGCTGATGTCCCTGATGAAGTCAGCCAGCGTGATCAGGCTCTGGAGGCTGGAGTTCATGTAGCAGATCTGGGATGCGTTTGGAAACCTGACACACAAACACAACACTTGAGAACACACAGCTGGACCAGTATATTTTCTTTTTTCGTTTGACTCAACAACTTTGTTTTGTTTCAGGTGTGTGTGTTTTTATGCAGATTTACTCACCCAAGCCAGTCATGCTGACCTTCACGACTCAGGAAAGCGATGATCTGCAGCTCATCGATGAAAGGGATATGATGTGTATCGGCACTACACAAAGACAGAGACACAAACACACACGGTCAATCAAGTTGTAAGTTACTCAGTGTATCAGGACCATTAATACAATCATGACGGTCACATCACTTGACTGTACTAATGGACCCGACACCCTAAGTGAGTTTCCATCCACCTGTTTTGTTGTTCATTTTTAATTTGAGCATAAAAAGCACCACAAAATACCATAAGAAAGTTTTAACATGCTGAGGAAGGATAGAAAATTGATCATAATCTGCACAAATCATGTGACTTGAACACAAACATTAGATCTGTTTGGATCATTGAGGAGGCTGCAACTTTTGTCAAACAAAACATAAAACAAACTAATGACGTGTTTTCATCATGAGGTCTGTCTGGTTCTGCACCATCTTCTTCTGTAAAGGTTTAGTGAACCGGAGGATTAACGACACCAACTGTTTATCTCACTATACTTTCCTCCAAATGAAGACTTTTTTTTTTATTATTCTGTTGGTTAATGAGCAACAAAGTAATCAGCAAATTCTTTGAATAATCGACTAATTGTTTTAGTCACTTTCAAGCAATAGTAAACTGCTGCACATTCTCAGGTCAAATGGCAGGATTTGCTTCTTGTCTTTGTCATTTAAAACAATAAACTGAATATATTTGGACATTTGGTCCCACAAGATGAAACATCACAACATCACAGGGCCTTGGCATCTATGAAAACTATGATTTAAATCTGGTCCAATCCAGTCAAAGAATAATTGGCCAGTGTCTGGAGCCCTGACTTGTCCCCTGAAGCGTGAGTCATGTGCAGCTCATCCCTTTGCTGCTTCTTAGTTTGCTCCTCATCTTCCTCTTTGGGAGTTTTACACTCGGGCTCACTCATCTGCAGTGTGAGTCTTCTTTGTAGATTTGACAGGACTACAACATCGAGTAAGAAGCAGGTTGTCATCTTTGCTGGTCTGAATAAAGTTTAAGTGGAAATCTACTACTTGCTGTGTTCTATGTGGATGTAAGTGAGTTTGATTTCTTCATGGGTGCTGTTTTAAAATGCTCAGTGCTGAATGTTTGCAAACATTTGCAGATATACAGAAACTCGACTTAAACAGGCAAAGAGAAGAGCTATGATTTAAATCTGGGCCCGTTTGGTCAATGAATAAGTAAACAAATACTACTACAGTGGTACTAATACTTACTTATATTAATACAGTCACATTTTACTTGGTACCAAAAGAATTTCTGAGGTCGAGTCAGCAGCTCCACTCTTGTTTCTGTGGTTCTGAATAAGAACTTAGAAAACGTGATGGTAGTTGTGCACTTACCTTCTGGAGGACGTGTCCTGGTTGCACAGTGGCTGCAGCACCTCCTGGTCTCCTGGAGTGCTAACAAAGGGCAGCTCGTTCCTTTGCTCCTTGTCTGTTTCCTCGTCCGCTGCTTCCTCATCTTTCTCTTCAGGAGCTTTAAACTCAAGCACCTCATCAACCTCATCTGCAGTGTGAGTCATCTGGAGTTTCCACAGGACTGTAACATAGATGCAGAAACAGGCTGCCATTTGTAGTTCATTTTGTTCTCGATTGACTTTCCCTCTCTGTGATAAACAGTGTAAGTGATCGACATGAGTCTATTTACCTTCTGCAGGGTTTCTCTGCTCTTCTCTGCTCGTCTTTGTCGTAAGCAGCTGGAGCGACTCGATTGTTTCTCTGTTGGAAGAAACAGAATCTCTGAAGTCTCAAAAGTACATACAGATACCTGCAGACTGGCCTATGTGGTCAATGTGAAGCAGTGAAACTTTGTGTGAAACCTACTCTGCAGCAGGCAAAGATTTTGCTGCTCCAGCTGCTCTTCTCTGATTTTATACTTTCAGCTGCTGTTGTGGTGGTGGATCGTGACAGGCCGCGTCTTTGCACTGTCCATTTTCTTTATTCTGAACAAACATTGAAATAAACCATGTCAAGCATCTTTTGTTTCCAAAGTCTGAACACAAATCCTACAAAGAATTAAAATCAGTTGAATGTGAAGCCCCAGTACTTCCTGTCAAACATACCACTGGTCGACCGAAAAGCCTGTGCAGCCAAGATGTCTTCCCTGTGCTCTTTTCTGTGGGGGTCTTGGCAGCAGGAATATCTGAGACGGCAACTCTGGTGATAAACACAGAAGGCCAGTTAAGAACTAATATGGCTGTTCAGAATGTCGATTGTTTGAAAGTATTAATCTCTCTGTAGTAAATACAGCACATCAGTGTTTTATGTCATTGTAAACTCAATATACATTTCAGACTGTTAGACAATATGGAATTTTTAAAGATAAAATTGTGTTGGATTTTTCATTGTTTTCTGGCACTCTCCTGCTGTCCGTCCTCTTGTTATCAACTCCATGACCACCTCTGTTCCTCCCACCCTCAAGCCTGTCTTTGTTACGTCCATTTTCACAAAGCTGCATGGCTGCTAACCCACTCTTGCACCAAACATCACATCACCTCAGTCCTTCAAAACCTTCAATCCAATCATACACCGAATTAGTATTTAATATTTTAGATTAAATATCAGTAATATGCAACAAAATTCAAAAGCATCACAAATTATAGGCTTCAAAATACTCTTAAAATTTAAGCAAACACCTTTAAACCAGTTTCAACAGAGGCAGGCTGTTGTATCAGACTGCGTTAGTTTAATGTGCCAACTGAACATGTGACAAGAAGAGCAGAAACCAGTGTATCATGTCATGTAATGCAGTATCAAAGTCCTGTCTTCATGTCTCAACAATATCTTTCCTTGTAAATGATCTGAACAACACATGAACAGTTTCCAGTAGAGACAAGGCGATATATCGCATGACATTGTACAGATGTTTCTATTTTTCTGGTTTGTCCTACCTTTTGGAGATGGAGCTGGAGTTGTTCTTATTCTCCACAACTTTTTTACTCTTGTTTTCATTTTTCTGTAAAGGATAAAAAGACAAATTTATTTGTAAATAGTCGGAAAAAATAGGGGCCAGGCATAGCAGACGTGATCTGACATCAGAGACAACAGTGTCCACAAAAGTCAGAGAAATATTAATATTTCTGACTTAAAAGTTCAAATAAACTTTGTAAAAACTGTGAAACCAACCTTTTTCCAAAAGCGAGGCATGGTTGAAGATTTTTTCGTTTCGTTTCGATCTGAACCTGACAAGAATCTGAAGTTCCTTTGATGAAGGTTCTGCTCCTCAGTTCTAGAATGCTGTCAGTGCACATTAAAGCCTGACATGCAGTAACAATGAGAGGCTGCACATTAGAAAGCTTTAAATAATTTCAATACAAAAAAGAAAAGTAAAGGACTGGTGGATCACATATTTTATCTGTCTTTCTTTTAGTTCTTTTTATTGAATGTCACAATTTACATGAAGACAGAAAGGATACTGCTCACAACCCACAACAAACATCCCCTCCACCCTGCTGTCACTCCACAATTAGACCTGCTCCATCTTAGAGAGGAATATAATTCATGTATATCAAAGTGTACACAATGAGGACCATTGATTAATTCATTCATTCATTAATTAAAAGACCCAAACTTCCAGTGAACTGATCCTACCAATCACTATTGTATATATATTCAGTCTGATACTGTATATCTTATTTCTCTGTGTTATCAAACTCTTTGTAGTTTATTTAGACTCCATTGCCCTAAATACTCAATAGAAAACCAAATGTGGGTTAATCCACTGCTGAAAATAGTCCCCAGCAAATGCAGTATGTCCTTCTGTTTTAGTCACATTTTCCAAAAACTATAGTGAACGCCTGTTTGAAGAAATTATTGAGCCATTGGGGGAAAAAAATGGATTTGGAGCAATAAGAAAATTATTGAATAGCATCAGATTTAGCATTTAAGCTAAACATGATCCAGGACTTTTTAATCTGCTGGGAAACAATCTCAGTGAGTGTGTCTACATGACCTGAACACTCTGCTCGTGTATCATGTGACAATTGAGCGGGAGGTGTCTTTATGATTTGTCTTTGTTTTGTTTTTTCCCTGCTTGTGGTTGAATTCAGTCTGCTCTCAGATTTTGTGATAATGTGATAAAAGCTACGGACACAATCTTGGGAAATTTCAGTGTTGCTGTAAATGCCTGTAAAAGCCACAGTTGCCATTGTTCAGGAAAAGCAACATGCAACATTTGAGAAGCACATTAAGTCAAAATGAAGCTCTGACCAGAGGTAACCTTAATTTTTGTGTATAACAAAAATGCAGTCACCTGCAATACACTGGAACTCCATCAAGTAGCCGTTTGATAGTATAACATTAAACACTGGATTCTATTTAAAATGATATGAAGACAAGCATCAGTTTAGGGGGCAAAACAATAGTTATATGAGGCTTTCTTCTTTTGAAGAAGTGTGTGTTCTTTTAAATGACTGCAGCTTTTATGCCAAAATATTTTCACTTTCAAAACCTTTTAAAAAAGAATAAGAATTAACATGAGGGGTTGGACAAGTATGTCCATCCATCTATTTTCTATACCACTTCCGTTGAAGTCTGGAGCTTATCCCAGCTGACTACAGGCGAGAGGCGGGATTCACCCTGGACTGGTCGCCAGGCAATCGCAGGGCTGATACATAAAGACACACAACCACACACACACACATCAGGGCAATGTAGAGCATGCAATTTACCTAATGTGCAAGTTTTTGGCATTGTGGGAGGAAGTCAGAGAAGCCGGAGTAAACCCACGCAGGCACAGGGAGAACATTAAATTTTTTATTTGAATATTCTCCCTGTGCAGACATGCAGGACATGCAGACTCCACACAGAAGAGCCAAGACCGGGATTTGTTGCTGTGAGGCGACAGTGCTCACTGCTGCACCACCACGCCGCCTGAAGAGGATGTCAAATATTCTCATATTTAATTTTCTTCTTTACTTTCCTTAATTTTTGTTTAAGTCTTCTACCTTGAAGTCTTATCAGTTTTGAGCTCAAAATAAAAAGGCATAAAAATTAATGATCATTTAGCTGCACTGATACTATTGGGTCTTTTCTTTAATTTCATGACCCTTCATCTGTACACTCTGGCAATATGTTGTCACAAAAAAATGAATTCGTATGTGCAGAAAGCCAAGAAGCTTCAACATAATGCTCTGCTCTGCATAATGCTTTGAAAGTGTAGCTGCTGACAAACACCAAGAAATTCACAACATGATGCGGCAGGACACAGCCGAAGCTGAGTAGCATATGTTGTATCAAGAAATTAAGACAGAGACACAAAAGAATACATAGAAATGAGTGATGAACTTATAAAACACATTTAAAACAGTGGGTCAACCTTCTCTCAAATGTGTTGGCCCTTAAGGATTCTAACAATATGGAGTCCATAGAGCTTGCATGTTCATTAGTTCAAAATATGATAAATGTGCATAAAACATTGACAACTGACAACATTTGACCAAACTGCATCAACAGATGTTTGCTCACTAACTGAACGTATTTACACCTGGCACTTACATGTAATCTGGATATCTTGTGTGGACAAGGAAAACATGTTAATGTAGATGTAACTATGATTGTAATGTGTTCGGATTGCATTTAGATGTTGTCTGGCTCGCATTGTAAATAACATAAATGCAGTTTAGCACACTTCTTAAGAAGGAAAATTTCCTCAGTATGTTAAGAGATCACTAAGTGTACCTCCTCCTTGCTTTAGTCAGCCAGATGAAGCTGCATGATGCCCGTCCATAGCACAATGTTTGCTGACAAGGCTGCCAGCCCTGCTTAGCTTAACTGCATGATGATCATGATGTGGGCAGATATGAAGAAACATTTCTTAATGCCGGGTGTAACTGCAAAGGAGCGTTGCTCCAAAAGTCAGTGGTCAAGTTTAAGTGTAACAATAATTTAAAACAAACCTATTGTATTTTAATGTGTGCATCTTTATTTCACATATATCAGTATAAAAAATCCATGCAATGAATAATCTGGATGATATTGACAATTTCAGCACTGTAGTGCAATGAATCATCTGGGATCAGAAATGGACTCTTTTAGTAAAAAATCTCTGTTTGCGAAGTCAGCTGAATGCCGTTTAAACATCATTATCATGAAATTATTCATTTCTGTCCCTAATAGGGACACCTGGCCTCCAAAAGTAGGCACCAACCGAATCACATATAACCCTCTTTGGAAGGGGGGGCATGACGCAGGTTTACTAATTTGTCTCCCACCTTCACTGATTTGTCGAGTAATGGAGTACAAAGCTGGATGATGTTGGACTGTTGCTTGTGGTAAAGACTGAGGCAGTTTTTGTTTTTTTTCTGTTTTGTTTCTTTCTTTGTAAAGCTGTCTGTGGCACTATTGTCTATCAGTGCTGAGCTGAAGGCACAATGAAAGAAATGGGGTGAGAAAATGAGAGAGACGGAAAGGAATAAATGAGGCTAAGTGATATCTGTCACGAAAAGAAAGGTGAAAATGTTGAGGAACTGACAGAATAAAGATAAGGTACAGGAGAGGGATGAATAGAGGAGAAATTACTGGCGAGGGGGGGTTCTGTCAACTTAAATGGAGATAAATGATTAGCTCTGAGGGGTAAAAATGAAAGAAGTGAGTGCAAGAGATAACTAAATGGGTGGACAAGGGTTAAATGAATGATGGACGTAAAGTAAAAATGGGCGCAACTGAGAGGAATAAGATGTCTTGTTCTGCATGTAAAAGAGTATGGTGTCATATTTATATTATACAGGAAATGAGTGAGTGTCACTTTAGTGGAGGATTATGCATGTGTTAAGGATACTCACCTCTTTCTCTGGATGTAGTACAGCAGTGATTTTATCAGGCTTTGTGGTTAGATAGATAGATAGATAGATAGATAGATAGATAGATAGATAGATAGATACTTTACTGATCCTGAGGGAAATCCAAGCATCCAGTAGCCTATTACAGCAGTGTAGGTTAGTCAAAAGTAAGCAGACAAACAACCAAACAAGGCCTAACTGTTAGTGTGAAAAATAGACTAAATAAACATATGCTACATAAAGTACAATAGAGTGCAGAGAAAGCAGGTCGACCAGATTGACTGTGTGTGAAGAACAAAGAACAAACCCTAACCCTAACCCCCAAACAAAGAGCCACAGTGTGAACATATGTAAATGGATTGCTACTCAGACTGCTACTTAGTGCTACTTAGTTATATGGTTAAGTGCAGGTTAATTGTGCCAAACAATATAAGGTAAGGTGCATAGTGGAATAAATGTCCAATAAATAAATGTGATTTTTACGCCTGATGTGACTCAGACACAGACTGTCACTAGGATCGTGACCTCTGAGTACCCAGAGATGTGTTGTAGAGTCTAATGGCCAGGGGATCAAACAAGTTCCTGAGTCTGTTTGTGGAGCAGGACAGAGACAGCAGCCTGATGCTGAACACACTCCTCTGACTGATCAGAGTCCTGTGCAGAGGGTGGGAGTCGTTGTTCAGTATGGACAGGATCTTATCCAGGGCCCGTTTTTCTGCTACTGATACTACAGAGTCCACCTCTGTGCCCACCACAGATCCTACCCTCTGCACCAGTCTGTCCAGCCGTGTTGCGTCCCTCTTCTTGATGCTGCCTAGCACACCACAGTATAGAGGAGGACACTGGCCACCACAGTCTGGTAGAACATCAGCAGCAGTTTTCTGAAGATGTGAAAGGACCTCAGCCTCCTCAGGAAATACAGACGACTCTCTGTTTTCCTGTGGATGGTGTCCGTGTTCACTGACCAGTCCAATCTGTCATCCAACTGCAGACCCAGGTACTTGTAGGTCCTGACCACCTCCACCTCCGTGCCCTTAACGGAGACCAGTGTGGAATGGGGTCTGTTCCTCCTGAAGTCAACCACCCACTCCGTGGTTTTGGATGTGTTGAGCTGCAGCTTGTTAGCCCTGCACCATACAACAAAGTCCCCCACCAGGCTCCTGTACTCCCCCTCCTGTCCATCCTCAATGCATCCCATTATCACAGTATCATCTGAGTACTTCTGCATGTGGCAGAGTTCCAACTAGTACTAGAAATCAGATGAATAGAGTGCGTCCGGGGAGAGCACTGTTCCCTGAGGTGCTCCGGTGCTGCTCAGCAGGGTGTCAGATGGTCAGTCACCCATCTTAACAAAATGTGGCCTCTCTGAGAGGTAATCCTTGATCCAGGAGATCAGGTGGTTCACTCTCAGGTTGCGCAGCTTGTCTCTCAGGAGGACGGGCTGGATGGTGTTGAAAGCGCTGTAGAAGTCAAAGAACATGATCCTCACAGTACTGCTTCCATTGTCGAGGTGAGAGTGGGCCTTGTGCAGAAGGTACAGGATGACGTCGTCCACCCCTACCTTTGCCTGATAGGCAAACTGCAGGGGGTCCTGGGCGTGGCAGGCCTGGGGTCTCAGATGGTGGAGCATCAGCCGTTCCAGTGTCTTCATCACATGTGACGTTAGGGACACCGGTCTGAAGTCATCGGGCTGTCTCT
Organism: Scatophagus argus; assembly: GCF_020382885.2. Classification (NCBI taxonomy): domain Eukaryota; kingdom Metazoa; phylum Chordata; class Actinopteri; family Scatophagidae; genus Scatophagus; species Scatophagus argus. Next base: position 3,884,684 of record NC_058504.1, on the reverse strand, counting down.
GGTGTGGCTTCTTGGGGATTGGGATTCATCCCCACCCAGACCTTTTGTTGCAGTTTTTGTTCCACCTTCCTACTGTAGGACTCCTTGGCCTCCTTCAGGCGGACCTTGAGCTCCCTCTGTACCTGCTTCAGCTCTTCCCTGTTTCCCTCCTTGAACGCCCTCTTTTTCCTATTGAGGATGTCCTTAATGTCGCTGCTAGGGCTTGTTGTTGGGGAAGCAGCGCACAGTTTTGATGGGGAGAACAATGTCCCTGCATTCATGTAGTCTGTAAAACAGTGTGTGACCCCTTCGATGTCCAGCACATTCCAATCTGTGGAAACGAAGCAGTCCCTCAGGGTTTCCTCTGCCTCAAGAGAACACTTCCTGACGCGGTGGGTGGCTGTGGGCTGCCTCTGAATCTTCAGTGTGTATTCAGGCTGAAGGAACACCAGGTTGTGATCGGCTTTTCCCAGTGGGGGGGGGGATACCTGGACTAACATGGATACCAGCATGGATACCTGGACTAACATGAAGAAATGGATAAACGGATGACATAATGGATAGAATAATATCCAGGCACCCTCGAAAATAAGATGCTGCATCTGCAGGAGTTTCTCTTCTATTTAAATTTTTAAATTAAATAAAATATCAGAGTGGTATTGGATTATATAAGGAAAAAAATAAATAACTGTTAAAAAGAAAATTAATAATAAAAAGTAGAGGGAAACAATATGCCACTGTGGAATCTAGGTTGCCTAATTCAAAGAAGAAGAAGAAGACACAAGGCCGAAGTGTTAAGATGTACTAAAAATCTCATACCGTTTTAGCATTGGTGTCAAGTCTTAATTGGGGCTCTCAGGTTGCGCACACTGCCACACTGTCAGAGCAGCAGCATGAACACAATTGTGGTAATTAAATAATTAATCTTGCACTGTTGAGTAGTTAAAAACTAGCCAGCCCGCTATCTACACTAGATTGATAGCTATGTTGGATTTTGTACTTAAGACAACCATCAGATATGTAGTCTTTTCAAAAGCCTGCTTTTGCATGTCCCCAGTGCAGCACTATATATAAACTGACAAGTGTCTGTACCCCACATTACGGATGTGTGATTAAATCAGATGAGGTCAAGGAAACTCCTGACATTGTATTTGATTTAGGGCCACTTAGCAGTGTCTGTTTTCTCTGATATTCCACTTAGTGTCTCTCTTTTTCACCAATTTACCTGGTCGTACAATGCAAAGACGATGTTGCTTCAGTCATACTTGCTGTTTCTCATGCCATTTTGCATTCCTAGATTCATTTTACGGTGAGGTGCCTCATAGTGGCTACAGAAGAATGCTTAACAGTGCTGTCAAGACAATTTGGCACTCCAAGTCAGCATCAAAAATGCCACAAGCTTGGTTCTAAGGTGGAGTAGCTGTTTCAACAATCCATTATATATTTATATATATATATATATATATTTAAAACACAGTGCCACAATAAGAAAGCTATCATGGCAGCAAAGTTGAAAATGTTGGAAAAACAGTATAGGATTTATATTGCTTGTTTTGCTGTTGGTAGCTTGTCCTTGAGATGTTTAACATGAAGCCACCAACGATTCTTTCACCTAAAATCCCCTCAGATCTGTATTGTCTGTCCATGCCTCGTAACAGCAGTTCAGACACCAGGTGGCTTTGTCCATGTATTGAAGTCCTTTCATTCAAGTTCAAAACATGTTGCTGCTGATGCCATCATCAGACAAAAGACTGAACCATTTCCTGAGAATAATGCACATCTCTTCTCATTTTCTTGAAAAGACTCTGATGCCCTCTCCATTGTTGACAGTGAATATGTTTTCTGTCATTCAAGTCATTGATAGAAATGTAAAGACCACTTGTGAAAGGAGTGCAAATGCTACTTCAAGAACAAAAGCTATATATATATATAGATAGATAGATAGATAGATAGATATGTAGATATGACACAAGTCTGCGCAACACACATTCAGTCTATGTTAAATTTGAGGCCTGTATGACAGGTTCAGTTTTCACCATCACTGTTTCCAGTGACTCCTGAACCAAGCTGAAAAAGCTTTGTTCTTTCTTGTAAAATGACAAAAATCTCATTTGTCAATCAAGGGTTGTTAACCGAAATACGTCTTTTGCTCCTTGGTATAATGAACTTGAATAACTCTTTGTATTACCATTGATACTGGAGTGTATTGTCATTGTTAAATTCTCTTAAAAAGATCAATTTATGCCCTTAATCCCATCTACGTGCCACAGCTCCATGTAAATGGATAAGAACAAATGGACTTTTTACACAGCTTCTTACGCACCCTCTGAATATACAATGTCAAAGTGAAACTAGAATGTCTCAGCTCTTTTCCCAAGGCAGAAAAAAGAAAATTTCCATGAACTATGGGTTTTGACTGTGTTTAGATGAATGATGTGTTTCCACTTTCTTCAACTGCCCAAAAATAAAGCCAGAATTTAGCTTTTGTGCTGGAGACATAATTTGGAGTCACAGTCTGTGCAGTAGATATCAGACAGTGGAACTTGAAGATCGAGTTTCCAACAAGGTTGAGTTTGTCATGGTTGAGATGTCTGTTTTGATAGTTTCCTGTTTTATTTTGTAGTTTTTTCTCCCTTTGTTTGTGGTTAATCTTTTCATTTCCTGTCTTTGTTTGTTTTCTCTCCTTTTATGATTGCTTCCCCCGCCCTGATTGTTTTCACCTTTTCTAGACCCCCTAGTCTATATAAGCCTGTGCTGTCCTTGAATGTGTTTGTTGCTTTGTCTGTTTTTCCTGCGTGAGTTCTGTGTTTCCACTGTTCTGCCTATATGCAATCTTGCACCTATCTGAGCTATTTCTTCGTCCTTTGTCGCCTCAGTGTTCCTTGATTTCTTTGCTTTCCTTGTATTCTCTGTTCTGCCTTTCCCTGGGTTCGCTATGTATCTATGTTCCACCTTTTTCCTGTTTGCCTCTTTTCTGACGTTCAATGAAACTGTCTTTCCCTGTGTTCCTTGAATGTGCGTGATTCTGGTTATTTTAACATGTTAACATTTGGACTTATACAAAAGTTTTGCTTTTCAAGTACTGAATCTCAATATTGTGTTTGAGAAAAAGTCAAGGGATCACCAAAGTCAATTGGATTAATGTAAAAAAAAAAATACAGATTTTGTGGCAATCCATTAAATAGTTGCTGAGATTTTTCAGATTTGACCCAATAAATAACTGACACACTAATGTTGTCATGCCAGCATGTTTTTGGGCAGATGCATCAGTGCATTGAGATCAATATTTCTGTCTTTACTGCACTGTGTTGTGAGAACACTTGTTGCTGTCCTCAACTATACAGGCAAGGAGAATGCAGTGCTTTAAGTGCTGTAATTAGAGGAGTCTTTCTAACGCATTGCTTCTCTGTGCTGATTTCTAGTGAATAAAGCAATAGCGAGAATGACCTTTTCAGAGAATACACTCAAGGAGCCAGCAAGGTCCAGGACAAAAATTTCAAAAGCCCTGGGTTATTTTGAAAGTTTTATATCTCTCTCTCTTCAGGGGTGAAGTCTGCAGTGGCATTAGTTAAGCCATCTGTGAGACTGCTTGATTTTATTGCATTACAGCTGTATAGAGCTTTAAATCAGCCTCACTGAAGTTGATAGATACAGCCTACAACTCTGTCCACTCCTTCATTAGACAGTGTGTAATATTTATTTTATTGCAGGAGTTATAAATCTAGCTCAGTGAAGCAAAATGAAATACAGGGGAGGGCAAAGAGGAGGATATTGGCCTCTAATATATCCTAATTTCAAAGAAGCATGTAAAAATGTCAAATCTCTTGTTTGTGGGTATGTGTGTGTGTGTGTGTGTGTTTTGTGTTCATTCAGTCTCTCTTCTTACATTCCCTATCTATATATTAATTTTTAGGTTTCTTTATCAATATCTTGAAGTGTTATTTCCATTCAAAACTTCAAAAAAGAAGCATTTACAATGTCACATTAAACTGCAAATTAGGTATATTTCCAGAGCTTTCAGTTCAACTTCTAGTTCAGTACGATTCCTCTGAGGGATTCTGAAATGCTCGATAAATATCGGCACTCAAGATTTTCTCACTACCCCTTTCTTCTCCCCTCTTTTCCATCCCTTCCCCTGCCCTTCCCTTCATCCTTCTTTGTTCCTGCTGTACTTCCCTAAAGCTCAGAGGTACACTTTGGAAAACAAATGTCTCAGAGTCCTGAAACTAATGCAGCTAGTCCAAAATCATCATCATGTCTGTCTTCCCCCTCTGCTTCCTTTCGTTCTCTCTCATCTGTTTCAGTGTATATTATTTGCCACCATCCCTCGCTCTCTACCTTCCTGCTTCCCTCCTTTTTATTTCTTTCCCCCTGAGGTGTGGAAGTGATGCCTTTGAAAACAAACATCCCCGAGCTCCACTTGCTTCTCCTCTCTCTAAAGGACTAAAGGAAAAGAAATCCTTCATCCTTCAGTAACGATGTCAGATCATCTGTTGTTTGGGGAATGGGGGGAATCGACAGTGTATAAAAGTGAAAGTGATGAAAAGACAAAAAAAATGGGATTGACTGAGAGTGTAATGAAGTGTCTGAGAGAGAGACAGAGGGACACATATGTAGAATAAGAGAGAAACACTCTCTGGATTCTAAACCATCTGTTTTATGAAGTAAATTTACTTACATACATTCCCTTGAGGGCTAATGTGTGTGTGTGTGTGTGTGTGTGTGCACACTGACAAAGAGCCACCAGCTGTGTGTGTGTGTGTGTGTGTGTGTAGCTGCATTCTCCATCCCTGTTTCCGACTGACATCATCCTCATCTTTCTTTAAAGATTAATGCAACATAACAGCATTAATATCGTATTCGAAGTTCAAAGCCTCGCCAGGACCGACTTTTATGCAAAACACATCTCCTCAACCTAAATCGCAAACTGAAGCTGCAGCTTGTTGAAGAAGCTGAAGAATAAAATGCAATTGTTTTCCAAACAAAAGAAAACAAATTGTCAAGCAAGGTCAAGATGGAGGTGGAGATGTCATGGGGGATTATTAGTGTTTATGCTCTTGTATTCAAAATGTGTGTCCAAGAACAGATCCCAAAAAAATGACAAAACTCAAGCTAAGCTGAAGCTAGCACATTTCAACATAGTTTAATAAGACGTCTCAGTGGTGAAAATGTGAATTGATGAACTCAGTATGTGTAGGCTGTCGACATTCTGACCTGAGTGGCCACAAGTAACCAGTCACTTCACTTCCTGCTGCCACAATACATTTAATAACTAATTTAAGACATTATGTACAGGCAAATGAGTTTTTCCTCCATGACTTCTGCCTGTATAAAACAATTCTAAACATTCATTATCAATGAGATTTTTGCAGCACTGCAGCATGAGCTGTGGACACAAAGGAAGAGATATCACAATCATTCTAACAGTTTTCAGATTGTGATTGTGCATGTTACTCGGAAATTTCCTTCACACAGCCTTTTACAGTTACTTTGAAAGATTCTGTAGGGTAGAAAGTCTTTCTTGACCAAAGAAAACCGCATGTAACCTGCAGGTATGACTTGTATTGGTGGGCGTCATGGCCAGCAGCCATCGCATTATGGTGCTACAACAAAATTGGCTGCTGGAGTGGGTGTGATTGGACTTGTAGTGGCTGGTCAAATGTGTTAATGCACAAGTAAAATCTTGTAGTAGGGGTACAACAAATATGCCTTCATTGTCTTCTGGATAGTAAATACATCAGACTGACAAGAGAAACTTGTTTGCACAGTTACATTGAACAAAGCAGCAGAAGTGGCAGCACATCAGGTGTTTTATAAAGAATACAATTCTGCAGTGACATATATGTGAGAGAGACGGTGAGCCACCAGGTTGTTTTTTTTGTCTAAATGTCACACCCTTTGGTAGTGGCTAGCGAACCCTCAGAGCAGCAAACATCATTTCATTTTGTGTATCAAATTTGCAAATTAGACAGACACAACAGACCTTGTTATCACCAGCAGAGGCTGGCATGCAGATGGTTGACCATTACGCAGCACCAAAACACAGAATGGTTATTAATAGAAAACTCTTAGCAGAAAAACGCATGGTGTCATCAGTCTGACAGTTTGAAAGATTTACACCTCAGAGCAGCGCTGCTACTACTTTTTCAGTTCAACTTTAAGGCAGAACTCCATGATATGCTGAACCTCAGGCTGAGGCTGAAACGATCTTATTTGTCCATCATCTATCCAGAAAACAATGCTTAACATTTGCTGCTCACTGCTTTGCCATTTGTCTCATACCTTGAGCTCTGGGAATCTGGGACAGATATTTTTTTCCAAGATAAGAAAAACATTATCAAACTGCACCTCAGATGATGATAACACAGTTAGTTTACAGAAAGTATATTCAGCTTGAGTATTCGAGATGCAAGGTCATCATGGATCAAGTCATGGGCTGAAATTTAAAAAAAAAAAAAAAAAAAAAAAAGGAAAAATAAAGGAAATTTGGTCATGATTCTTCAACAATTTGGGAAATAAGCTGATGTGCTCTTTTGATGAGCATTAAGTAAGAAAATAAATGCCTCAATTCTGAATGGCAAATATTAAAACCAAGGAGCTGGAGGTGGACTTCAACAGGCACCAACACACCCCACCCGCACTGGTGAACACAGACATTGAGAGAGTCATCTCCCACAAGTACTTGGGCGTTCACCTCAACAATAAACTGGACTGGACTGACAACACGGACGCCCTGCACAAAAAGGGCCAGAGCAGACTCTGCCTGCTCAGGAGACTGAGGGCCTTTGGAGGACAGGGTCCACTCCTCAGGAGTTTTTATGACTCAGTGGTGGCATCAGCCATCTTTTATGGTGTGGCCTGCTGGACAGGCAGCATCTCTGCCCGGGACAAAAAGAGGCTGGAAAGACTGGTGAGGAGGGCCGCCTCAGTCCTGGGCTGCCCCCTGGACTCAGTGGATGAGGTGGGTGACAGGAGGACGATAGCCAAGCTGTCGTCCATGCTGGAGACCCCCCTCCCACTCCATGCAGGACACTTTGACAGCTCTGGACAGCTCCTTCAGTGACAGACTGCTACACCCGCGCTGTGTGAAGGAGAGGTACCGTCGCTCCTTCCTGCCCCCTGCTGTCAGACTCCACAACATCACAGCTGATAGACTGGACATTTAAGCTGTTGAATGCGTTAACTGGACAATAAATCATGTGCAATAATGGGACAAATGGTCACGCTAGACCTGCAATAATACATGTGTAGTAATAATGGTGCAATAATCCTTACTCATGTAACACTACTACTAGGATCAGTACATACATACTTAGTCTTCCTGAAACAAATTTGTTGTTATTTGTTTCCTGTGTATTTATTCTTTTTGAATGTTCATCCTTCCCTTATTATTGCATGCTTTGCACCCTTTGTATCCTGTTTGCTGCTGTAACACTGTAATTTCCCAGTTATGGGACTAATAAAGGATTATCTTATCTTATCTTATCTTATCTTAAGCTGTAACCAGCAGTCGGTTAGCATAACTTAGCACAAAGACTGGAAGCAGGGGGAACATCAGGTCGGTCCAAAGGTAACAAAGCCCATATACTGGCACTTCAAAACCTCACTAATTCACATCTCATAGATGTTTGTCAAATTTGTGGGTAATGAGCCAACATGTTCTCACTGCCAACTGTGCAGCTCTACTTATTCCTCTTGCATGTGCAGGGCTCCTGTCAAGTTAGCAATAATAAATATGCAATGTCTGGTTTGACTTTATAAAATAGAACATTAAAATAAATAAAGCTTGCTGAGAAACATTGCTCACCTAATGAGTTTTCAATTGTTAACTGTAAACTGTTGACTGTTGATATCAGGTTTCCACTACACTACATTATTGTGGTCAAAAGATGGTCCCAAGGTTGTGGTCATGTTTCAGGGCCACAGTACATTATCTCCACCTACCTGATATGCAAATACTGGTATGTGGTTGTGCACACAGTATCTTTGTATTTTCCCTTTCCTGCAATGATTCAGTCACTACTGCGGAATGCTATATTTTATTTATTTGTGATGTGACCTGTTAAATCACAGGCAATGAATTTTAAGTAATTCCTAAGTTAATATTTGTTGAGCACAAGGTAGTAGCAAATCACAAATTAATATCCAACTTCCCTTTTAGTCACTGTGTCAATGTAAACTAATACTTTCCACAAACACAACAGAGGTTCCTGTTGTATTTCAAGTATACTTTTGGGAGTGTTTGTAGCCTTCATCTGTTTTATACCTTCAGGTGATCAGCTGTTAGCATTGTCAAAGCATGACCAATCACCAATCAGCATGCTGCTGTCTGAGGTGCTAGGCGATATATCATGCCTCATCTAGGACTGTTTCAATTAAGGGTGAAGTTAATTTCACCTTAAAGAGCTTCAGAGTTAAGTAAACAATCTAATCTGCGTCACTGTCATGCTCATATTTGTGGATCTGTGGATTCTAATGCTTCATTTTAATCTTGGCATGTCTACACTGAGAGATAGATACGAACCTGAGGCAGCGTTTTGCCATGGCACAGCATGATTGAGATGTCTTCAGTCCTTTGTAAGCTATATATTGCTCTTTGCTGCCATGACATATTTGATATTTTAAACAGTATGTAGTTGTAAACAACACAAGACTGTGCAAACTTGCACGGTACTGTTGAGGACTTTATTGAAAGGAATTAAGTCATGTGTTACTCTGTTGTTTTAATAGATCATTAGCCTTTTGTTGTGTGGGTATTAATTCTCTATAGGGCCAAAGCTGGAATGTGGCCTGCAGCTGTGGCAGTCTGTGGTTATGTTTGTATATGTGTGCCTTTATCCTCTAAAGGCTTACCAGTAAATGTGATTGACACCACAGTGCAGAAGGCTCAGTAGCATTAAAATAAAGCTGAGGATGATGCATTGATTCAGTCAGCCGTTTTCTGTCTCTATCTGTTGCTGTTGTTGCTGTGATGGGAGCTGTTGATGGGTATCCATTAATTATTGTATTAGTGTACTTATTTATTTATTATTATTTTTTTCCATGTTAGCTCATAAATATCTATATCAAAAATGTATGACAGCAACAGTCAAAAACTACGCCCAACCATACAGTATTTTTTTTCTTCAGTGTTGTTCAGCATTGTTCTTTTTTTTTATAATGTATTAATATTAAATTTGGGTCACAGGGTAAACATCCATTTCTCTAAAAAAAAATAATTACCCAGACATTTTTGAAAAACTGTCATATCTTTTCCATTCTGGAGGTGTTTTCAAAATCCTCTGCACACACTCACAAAAAACATGATTTTTTTTAAATAAGAGTCACTGGCCTCGTGGAAGCTTAACTAAGGCTTGACATTACAGTGCATTCATCTGTAAACAAACTCTACAGCATCCTCACAGCCATTCATCTATTAAAATCCTGCTAAAGTTCATTCATTACAGTAAAACAACAGTGGAAAAACCACTAAGACGAATAAAATAAATAAACTCAAAATGACTGATAAAAGCAGTAAAACCAGGATGGAGTTCGACCCCCTCTACAACATTCATGGCAGTCTGCCCAAGACGAATACACTTCGTTAGCTTACACTTAAAGTGGCTCCACTGACAGGTTACCTAACCATGCTCTAAATCTATACCTGATGCTGATAAAGCACAGTTAAGCCCGAGCCTTCTCAAACGGTACAGCTGCAGCTCTAACCTTGAACATGTGTACTCAAGTTGTGAGTCGTGTTTCCTAATTCAAACAAACACGCTGGGCTGTTAGACCTGGTAGGTCAGCGGTGACTCTTGTTCCGTGACCTTTCAATCATGACAGTTTATTTATCTTTTAGAGAAACACATGCTAATAATAGTCTAATATAACTATAATGTATTGTTTTATTTCTTGAAAAAAATAAGTGCTTTAGGATTGTAACCTCAGTGACGTGCATTTTTCCATGAACAAGTTTACAATTTTACATTACACTACACACTCTGTTTAGTTACAAGAATGAATGTGCTTGTGTGCCTGTCAATTTCATTGCTGTTGACTTGGTGAACTTATTGCAAATTAAATTCTATATCTTGAATTTAGTTTATATTTAGTTAATTGCTTTTTGCACCTGCAAGCACTGACAGCAAGGAACGAACCAGAAAATAAATGGTTCACAATACATCTCTTCGCCATTCTTTATACAAGATACCAACAGGATTATTCTACAAAACAAGAAAATCACAACCTTTAAAGGAACTCTGAAAAAACTAGAGAAAAAGAAAGAAAGATCAAATTAAAGCCCTATGTGCCTGCTGCCAGTAGCAAAACTGTGGACTATATCCATGAACAATATCCAACTCAGAATCAGCTGAGGCTGCTGAGCCTTGACACAACTGTGCAGACATCGGTTTTGCTAGAGGACATTATGTATACACATTGATAGATTCTCTTGTTGTCTAGTTCCTCTGTTTCTCTTTATCGTGTTTCCTATTTAACATTTATTCTTCTTTTGCTCTCTGTCTTCATGTGTTTTCAACCACATCATCTGTAACACTCTGGTAAGAACCCGGCACTGTAAATATTGTGTGTTTTTTTTTTCCTTTTGTATAGCTTCTTTTTTACTATTACTTTTTTGCTTATATATTAATATATATTAATATTCTATTTATCTGTATCTTTATTTACTATCCTTATGCTGCTGTGACAGTGTAAATTTATTCTTATCTTACGCACACACACAATTGTCATATTATAATGCAATAATTTGAATGTATATTTGGGTCAGGCAGGAAGCTTATGTCCTCCTTTCTGGTCCTTTTCCACTGCTGACCAGCCTTACGGTTTTGACTCAGAAACATATTATTTTTTTTATCTGTTATGTGCATGTATTTGTAAAGCGGGATACTAAATGATACTGCTCAAGATGAGGATTTCATACCTAACTAAATTTCACAAACTATTATATTGTTTAACAAGTTATTGCATGCAGAATGAATGAATAAAATAATGGTATAAAAGATCAAGTCAAAAATTGAGTGAAGAAATGAAATAACTAAACTAATGAAACAAAAATCATCTTAGAATAAGCTCTGCTTCAGCTATCAGCGGTACCTCTTAAAGATGGAAGACAGAACATTAACTACGTCAGATCCTGACCAAAGCAATGGCTCCTGTGCCTAAATGTGCTTCACTCCCTCACATTAAAGAAGGAATCGTTTCAGCAGCTGTGTAATCTTGCAGGCATTTGATAAACGCAAAGAAAATAATCGGACACACTGAGCTGAATGGTGGAGAAAAGCACCGCAGACGACTTTACTCACTTCATAAAAACTGCAGGTCTGAAGCAGCAGCGACCGGCAGGATGTGCAGGTCAGACCCAAAGCTTTGGCACATTTACAGCTGCTGTCTTCACTGTTCAGTGCTGTTAATGTGAAAAAAGGAGTAGCAGGAGGCTTTCTGTGACTGATGTTTAACATAATGTTTAAAATAAATAAAAATACAACCATTTAACATTGCATGTTCTAAGCCACAACAAAAAACATATAATCCTCCCCAGTGCTTAAAAATGGGTTTGACATGTCTTGCCGTTGCAAAAAAAATGCAGGGAAGCAGAACAACAGAAAAAGATGTGTAAGGCAGACAGATGGCACACTGAAGCAGCTCATTGATTCCCTTTACATTCTGACCTTGGAAAGTGTGTTTGTGTGATTGTGTGTGTGTGTTTGTGTCTGTATGAAGGAGTGTGCTTGTGTGATCAAGGCAGATTGAAATGGAATATTTTCTTTCATTTTATTGGGTAAAATTGATTCGTCTTGTGAAAGGTGATGGGTTTTCTTTCACACTCATTCACAAACACACACACACACACACACAAGTACAGATATGCCCATACATGTATGTGTTAATAATAATAACAATAATAATAAAAAGCAAAAACTTATTAACTTTCTGGCTTCACATATGCTTACCACATGAGCTATTGTGATTATAAGATGAATTTACTCCAGTAATGAAGAATTTGCCTGGGACAAATGACTGATGGCAGAGACTCCTACCCGTTAGATGGCTGGGATCTAACCATTTGCACACAGTGACGCACTGATAGCACAGCACCAGATGCAATTTGGGGTTCAGCGTCTTGCTCAAGAACACTTCTACATGCAGACCAGCAGAGCCGGGGATCAAACCATCAGCCTTCTGAGAAGTGGATAACCCGCTGTACCTCCTCTGCCTTTCAACAATTGTAATGCTGTCTTATTTACCAAAAAACAACCAACAAATAGATAGCATACACATTGGAATGCAATGATTTCTTAAGGGAAACTGGCTGGACACAGTAAATGTATGAAGCAATAGCTTACTAGGTAGGTGCTAGCAAGTGCAAGACTATTGCAATGACTAGCAGCTTCCTATTGTTTCAAGTCTGGATTTCTGTTTTCTGTACATATGAAGATGGATGACATGAGAGCTCTTAAAAAGTAAAGCCAAAACATATTGATTGTTCCCTAGTGGCAGGGTGCAGTATGGGTCATAAACCACTCCTCGTCCATGCAGGTGGGACATGGGACTGAACTAGATTGACTACACACATCACACTTTGTCTCCATCTTTGGTGCTGCTGTAGTTTCTTCTCTTTCCAGAGATCACCTTTGTCATCATGTACTGTCATCTTTTTTGTAGATTTTCAATTCAAATTAGATGGCAAATGGTAAATCTTGGATTATTATTTAGAGTATGTTTTAATTTTATGTTATCACATGTGACTTGAATATATAAATAAAGCCCCTGGGCAACTAGGAGGGGGAGATTAATGATTAGGAACTGAATTAGTTTGCATATTGCCATAGGCAAGGACAGCATGAGGTTGGATTTTTACGCCAGCAGTCTTGTTATTGGTTTACTGGAAAACAGAAAGAACATCTTAATGGATTAGATTTCTTATATTTAGAATGTGCATTATGTGTATCCTTGAAGTCAAAGGTTTTGTTCATACTGCCAGAAAATCAAATTTAGATTGACGACAGACTTTTGCACTGATATTAAAGTAAACAGATCAGATTTGTGTGTCCAGACATCACCATACTGGTAGCTGCTGCGGTGACCATAAAGATGTCAGTCGACACACGGTGGTGGCACGACTTTTCAACATGAATGCGCGAGAAGTGGTGACCCGTCATTTTGTCCTTCGGTCAATAGTGTTGTGAAGTCCCAGCACTGACAATGCATTTTGACTTCATGTTTCCATGAACTGTTCTGTTCTGTGCTGTCCTCCACACCACTTGCAGCATGGATGGCCAGCAAGTAACAGAAGCATAGTCTCTGAATGCACAAATCTACTGTACTTCAAATGTTTACTCCTCCTCCACCTGGTGGGTTGACAAAATAACTGTGATTGACTGGATGGCCCTTTCATCGATTTCATGTGTGGGGAACACAGGTTGTGTTCAGGAGAGTCACTTTATGTGGGATGCTCACTGTCTATGGCTCCAATAAAGAGTAGTACTGATGTACAGTGCAAGTCTATTAATGTAACTGTCATGACTAAAAGATACCCATCATGCTTTGATCTAACTGTTTATTTACTTGCCTTGCTTTGACAGAAAGTGGACCATCTGTACTATCTATGTAGTATCGACAGGGCTGACTACAGGTGCAGGCTTATGTGAGTTGGTGACTGACTGTACTGTACATCTAACTTGCAGGGCTTTTTAAAGAAATTAGGTTTGTGGAGTGGGTGTATTGTTCTGCAATTGTATGACCATATTGTCCCTGAGTGCTAAGCTGTGGCAGGAATGAAAATACAGAGAGACAGAGAGAAAGGGGGAGATAAACTGAGAAAACTAGGGAAAAAGAAAATAAGCTACAAAAACAGGGGGACAGTGAGACAGAAACAAAGGGAAAGTGACAGGAAAAGATAAAGAAACAAAGAGAAACAGAAGCTGACAGAAAAAGAGGATGGGTTGTGTGGGCAATGAGGGAGGAAGATATTTTCGGATATAGAACTTAAAAACGTGAGATTTTATTCAGGTCCATTAGAGAAGGAAAGTGAGAGAGTGAGAAGAAGAGTGTTTTAGTGTTTATATTTCAACTTGGTGTCACTGGACTTGATGCACAGTTTTCACCTAAAAGACATCAGTCTTCTAGCAAACTGGCTGATGTTCTCTGTCAAAGTGAGGAAAATGTTGTCATAAGGAGTGCTGAGTAGAAGAAACATTCACAACTCATCTTAAAAAGCACTATTTTATTTGATTCAAGTAAAAAATAATTCAATATTTTGAGATGCTCTCTTATTTGACTCGAATGAAAAGATTGATACCACTTGTGTCAGTATGTAGCCAGAGCTCGCAGCCAGTTAGCTTAGCTTAGCAGAAAGACTGGAAACAGGAGGGGTTAGCTAGACTTCAACTGGTGTTGGTTCGATGAAATGAAATGAAATGAAAGGAGGACAAGGAGAAGAAGAAGAAGACGACCTGGTGATCTAGAGTTTTTTGTTTAGTTTAGGTGGTTCTCATTGGGCAGACATCTGTACTAAAATGACCTGGAAACCCTGGTTGTTTTTACACCAACGCTTCAAAAGCTAATTAATTAACATATTCTATCTTGTTAGTTTAATCCAGAAAAAAAGATTCAGTTGAAAAATGACAGTTTACATGACATTTTATTTGAAGTCATGATGTCTTAACGGTTGTCAGACAGTGAACCAGTACTCCTGGAAGGCACCTCTCCTGGTCAAAAAATAGTCCCCACTTTGGTTTTCACATAGAGGGAACATAAAAGATTTACTATGTTAATTAGTGAGCTTCAGAGGATTTTCTCACTGTCAGACAGCCAGACAAGCTGTTTCGCCCTGTTTCCAGTCTTAAGGCTTGGCTAAGCTTACCGTACTGAATGACAGATATGAGAGTAGTGTTATTCTTGCAATAAGTACAAGGCACACCAGATGCGATCAACTCTCATGATCTTATATCTGCAGAGTTGTCAATGGAGACAATCAAACAGGATAAGCATCCTCCTACATAGTTATCTTAGTGAAAAGCAGATCCCAGAATCCCCTCAGGCTTTAGGCAGAGCAGAGGCAAAAAGTAACTCAAGACTTTAACTTGAGGCACAGTTTAAACCCTGGCCATGAACTTTTTATGCACCTGTTCTCCACTTCAGCCTTTTAGTTTAAAGACTCAAATACTTGTTCTGCCTCACATCTTATGTACTCTGGGAAAAGTGATGCATTAAATCCCTCCAGGCAGAAACAAAAAGCATGGCACCAGCAGAGCGCTCTTTAACAGTCCCCCTCCACACCCTCTCTATTTATGTTTTATTTCATTTTTTTCCCCAATGTTGTGAGAGGGAGTAATTTCCATTTAGGTTATACATCCAACCATGGTTCAGGCATAGTTTTTTAGTTGTTGTAATGATTTTTCAGTGGTGCTAGTTTATGCTTACAGTCTCAGTTATTAACATGTGTCTTGTTAACGTATGCACTTTTAAAAGATTCACACGTTTACATTTATCTTAATGATAATTCAACCATACTAGCTTTGGTGAGGCTGTTTTACCTCAGTACTTCACTAAGCTTTCCTGTGAGTACTTGGTAGTAGTTTGGGGTTGGGTACTTTGCTTCAGGGCAACTTATGGCTAGTTGTTTTAAGGGGGGGGGGGGGACAACAGCTTTTTCTCCGCTTGTTCCAGCTGTTTCAAGCATTTCGGCTGACAATGCTCCTACCTCAACCCTTCAGGCTACTGTTCTGGTGGAAACATCTCTGCTAGAACTGCTACCTCTTCACTGCACAATACTCACCATGATTGTTTTATACGGTCTTTACTGACAGAGATGGATCCAAATGAAACTAATTCGTGGATGCCAACTGTTACTGAAAATGGCCCCAGGGAGGTTTCCAATTCATCAGAAATCTTTGCTACTAAAGCTTTTATGACATGTAATGTGTTAAAATTATACATCTTGGCAGTCCATTTGAGAAAGGAATTGGTTTTCATTTAATTTAATATAGTGAACATCTGCAGCATGTTTCAGATTATGCAGTGCATCCAGAAAGTATTCACACCACTTTGCTTTTTCCACATTTTGTTAGTCTCATTCCAAAATGGACTAAATTAAATTTCTCCCACAAAATACCTGATAATGACAAAGTGAAACAAGTTTGCTTGAATCTTTTGCAAATTTATTAAAAATTTAAAACAAAAAGTATAACATGTAGATAAGTATTCACACTCTTTGGCATGACACTCAAAACTGAGGACAAGTGCATCCTGTTTCCATTGATTTGTTGTTGATTTGATTTGTCTTTTTCCATTGAAGTTTGGAACCACCAGGACTCTTCCTAGAGCTGGACATCACAAAGGAGTGGCTTGGGGACAACTCTGTGAATGTCCCTGAGTGGCCCAGCCAGAGCCCAGACCTGAACCCTAGTAAGCATCTCTGGAGAGATCTGAAAATGGCTATGCACCGACACTCCCCATCCCACCTGATGGAGCTTGAGAGGTTCTGCATTGACGAGTGGGAGAAACTACTCAAAAATAAGTGTGCCAAGCTCATAGGCTCATACTCAGAAAGACTTGAGGCTGTAATTACTGCTTCGACAGCAGTAATTACAGCCTCAAGTCAATCAAGTATTGATCACAGGGTGTGAATACTTACGTACATGTTATATATATATATTTTTTTTTTTATTTTTAATAAATTTGCAAAAAATTTAAGCAATCTTGTAGAATTTTGAGGGGAAAAATGAATTTAATCCATTTTAGAATGACACTGTAACATAACAAAATGTGCAAAAAGTGAAATGGTGTGAATACTTTATGGATGCACTGTATATCAACCTGCATCTGCCCTTCCCTGCTCTGCCTGATTATCTATTTATTTCCTATTCCCCCCTCTCATTCTATCTCATTCTGTCTGCAATTCTCTTACTTCTTTCTCTCTCTCTCTCTCTCTCTCTCTTTCCATTTAAATCAACACAGGGCCAGAGAAGGGTAGTTGCACACCACTTTAATCTCCCTCTTTCTCTTTCGAGCCAGTCTTATGCTTTAAGCCTCTATTGGTAGGCAGCCAGTGACTGCTGAGTCTTGTTAGCTGAATCCCCTCTTGAGACTGTTTAATGTGTTGCATTACTATTCAGTAGCCAGGGAGAGAGGGTAATGATAGAAGGAAGTATGGGGGACAGTGTGCCCCCTCAAGCCTTCTGCAGCGTTGAGGAATAGTGATGGTCATTTGTCCTTGCTTGTCCTTCCTCATCATGTTCTGTTTTTTTTTTTTCTTTATTCTATGATTCTATTTCCATTAAAGAGATTTCTATTGCTCTGAAAAAAATTTTATACCTACAACTATTCACAAAAGTCCTTGGCCAGTCTGTGGTTGCTGTTGCAAAGACAAGCAGACCACTTCCTGTCTTCCTCAGAGTATCAACTACCAACAATGCAACACTTAGTGGGACTTTGTTCATTCATTTAATCCATAATGGAGACATGAAAGCAGACAGAAATAATGTCAGACTGCCAGCCCAGCTAAATCACTAGTCAGCCTTCAGTTTCTGAGAAGATTTCATGCCTGACCGCAGACAGAATAATATGGTGAAAGTGAGGCTCTGAACTAAATGGCCATTACACTGTGCAACCAGCTTTTATTTCATGATGACGCTTAAAAAGCAAAACAATTATCAAAAGTATCAAAGTGAGTCTAATTGCTGACTTTTAAAAACACAAACACAACTGCCTTACAGTAAAAGAGTCCTCTGTTAGCTTGTCACTCAAGATATAGATACCAGTAATCCTTCAGTCCAGTTATGGTGTCAAATGATGTCAACTTAGTAATATAAACAAAGCAGATAGATCAATATAAATCCTTGTCACAAATAGTAACTTTTGGGACAGACATGTAAATTAAATCTAATATCTTGTAGAAATGAGAAAAATATCATTTACATATGATACGGTAGGATTGATACGGTAATCGATACAAGACCCATATGCAAACAGTTAACGCTGGACAGGCATGCTCCCTGCTCACTAAATGTCAGCATGACTGCAAAAAGCAGCAATGGAGAGTCTATAACATATAAGTATCTTAAAAATCCACAGCTGCACTGATGTCCATTTTTTTCCTGTCTTTCACGATGCGGAATAGCCCGCAGTAACATTTTAAGCATCGCACTGTAGCAGTGCAGCAGCAGTGCAGTATAGCAGGAAGAATGAGCCGTCTTATGCTGACAAGGTCTCTTTGACTTCCACGTTTGCTCCGGGGTTAAACACCTGACAAGTGGGGCTGCATGCAGCCTTGGTGATGACGCACACACACACACAAATGCAGGTGGAATGCTGGAAATAACAATTATAAAAGCTCAGGGACACACACACACTTTAGACTGATGTGAATGAACATAAAGTGCTTGGATGTCACATGGTGAGGCATGAGAGTGACAGTGTGAGGTCACTCAGTAAAAAGTCGATGTGAGCTCGAGGCATTTGTCATTCATCCATTTACGTTTCGTTCAGTGGTAGCACACTGAAAAGTGTTTGACTTCATAAAATATCTCACATTCAGACACTTGTTATAGTCAATAAAAGACCACACACAGTTACAGACAAGTACATCCATTATTGTGATAGGGCTGCATAGCAGTTTGAAGTATTTGTGTTTATTCCTTAAAAGCTTATACGTTTTATATAAATACAGTATATCTATACATATATCTATATAATATATATATATATATATATATAGATATATGTATAGATATACTCGCATTTAAATGCGAGTGCACAATTTAAAATCTAAAGCTTGTGAATCCACGGTAGCAGAGCTACATTTAGCCTCATTAAGGTGTGAAAAGTCAACATGGTGTTTGATCGGATTTAGGTTTCTCTTGGTTAGGTTTATGCACCAAAACCACTTTGTTAGGTTTAGAAAAAGGTCAAGGTTTGGGTGTTTGACCCGGCCTTCAAAGTTTTTTCCTGCGTGTAAAAGATTGCATACAGAATGAGACAACAAAGTTTTATTTTTTTTATCAATTTGGTCAATCAAACTGAACTGATGCTATACAGCCAAATACTGTTCAGTCCCACTGAGCTTTCTTTTAACCCTTGTGTGTGATGGTAATGGTTTTGCTATTCATCTAATGTTCACAACATTGTTGTGTTTTTAATACAGCCATAACACTTTATATAAAAAGTGTTACTGTAAAGTGTTAATGTTTACTTTATCACAATTACAACTTATATCGAGGGTGCGCATTGCAAATTTTTGCAAGGTACCTCTGCTAGATCAGATATGAGTCAAAGTGCCACTCATTTTTTGTGATAAAATGTAAATGTAATGTAAATGTTTTGATGAGGGAGCTGACCATCATCCCTCATCAAAAGGGCCCAGCAGAGGATGTTCTTCCTGCGGCAGCTGAGGAAACTCAAGGTGCCAGTCAAGGTGATGGTTCAGTTCTACACGGCCATCATTGAGTCCATCCTCACCTCCTCCATCACCGTGTGGTACGCTGGGGCCACTGCCAGGGACAAGCACAGACTGCAGCGTGCTGTACGCTCTGCTGAGAAGGTGATCGGCTGCAGCCTTTCATCTCTCCAAGACCTGTACCTCTCCAGGACTCTGAGGCGTGCAGGTCGGATCACAGCTGACCCTTCTCACCCTGGTCATGGACTCTTTGTGAAACTCCTTTCAGGCAGGAGGTTACGGTCCATTCGGACCAAAACCTCACGCCACAAGTACAGTTTCTTCCCCTCTGCTGTTGGACTGTTGAACACCAACTGACTAACATGCTGCTTTGCACTTTAGCAATTGATTTTGCTCATGTCATTATCCACCTGCTGTTCATTTGCACTGTTTACCTCACCCACTTGCACTATACTCCACCCTGCACTACCTCACTTTTGGACTACCTCCAGAAACATATTTATTTTACTTATCTTATTTTATTTTGCGTTACCTTATTCTATTTTATTTTTATTTTATTTTATTCTTCTATTATATGGTACTTGTTACATTCTATGTATGCACCAATCACCAAGACAAATTGCTAGTAATGTGAAATCTCTTCACTTACAATGGCAATAAAGTCTTTTCTGATTTCTGATTTCTGAAGACAGTATTTGTCCTTTTTTGAACATCAGAAAATGCTTACTGTGCTATTTGGTGTGACATCAGAAAATATTATAAATACTGTTTTAAAGGACTCTTATCGCTCTGTTTCCCATGCTGCCTTGGGTCTCTCTGACCACTGCATGGTCCATCTCATCCCAACCTACAGGCAGAAGTTAAAATCAGCAAAGCCTGTAGTGAGGACAATTAAGAGATGGACAGCTGAGTCAAAGCTGGAGTTACAGGCCTGCTTTGACTGCACTGACTGGAGTGTCTTCGAGGCTGCTGCCACAGACCTGGATGAACTGACTGACACTGTGACATCCTACATCAGTTTTTGTGAGGACTCATGTGTGCAGACCAAAACCTTCTGCACATACAACAACATTAAACCATGGTTCACCAATAAACTCAGGAAGCTGCGCCAGGCTAAAGAGGAGGCCCACAGAAGTGGGGACAGGGCCCTGTACAAACAGGCCAGGAACACACTGACGAGGGAGATCAGAGCTGCAAAGAGGTGCTACTCTGAGAAGCTGAAAAACAAATTTTCAGCCAACGACCCTACTTCAGTGTGGAAAGGCCTGAGAAACATCACCAACTACAGGAGCCCATCCCCCCACCCGGTGGGTAACAAGGGACTGGCAGAGGAGCTGAACAGCTTCTACTGCCGTTTTTCACACCCTTCTCCCACCCCATCCACAACACTCAACCTCTGTGCCATACCTGACACCTCACCCTCCCCCCTCAACTCAGACCTCCTACCAGCACTGAAGGTCAATGTGGAGGAGGTGCATCGGCTCTTTCAGAGGCAGAAGACCAGGAAGGCTCCAGGACCTGATGGAGTGTCCCCCTCCTGCCTGAGAATCTGCGCTGACCAGCTGGCACCCATCTTCACCCAGATCTTCAACAGATCTCTGGAGCTGTGTGAAGTACCCTCCTGCTTCAAACGTTCCACCATCATCCCAGTCCCCAAAAAACCCACCATCACGGGGTTGAATGACTACAGACCCGTCGCCCTGACGTCTGTGGTCATGAAATCCTTTGAGAGGCTGGTGCTGAACCACCTGAAGTTCATCACAGGCCCCCAGCTTGACCCCCTGCAGTTTGCCTACCGGGCAAACCGGTCGGTGGATGACGCAGTCAACATGGGACTGCACTTCATCCTCCATCAACTCGACACCCCAGGGACATATGCCAGGATCCTGTTTGTGGACTTCAGCTCTGCATTCAACACCATCATCCCAGAAATCCTCCGCCAGAAGCTCTCACAGCTCACAGTGCTGACCTCCACCTCTCAGTGGATCTACAACTTCCTCACTGACATGAGGCAGCAGGTGAGGCTGGGGAGCATCACCTCCAGCACCAGAACCATCAGTACCGGGGCCCCCCAGGGGTGTGTTCTTTCCCCACTGCTCTTCTCCCTATACACAAACGACTGCTCCTCAGGGGACCCGTCCGTTAAACTACTTAAGTTTGCGGACGACACAATTGTAGTTGGCCTCATCAAGGACGGTGATGAGGCTGCCTACAGACGTGAAGTAGACCAGCTGGTCCTCTGGTGTGGTCAGAACAACCTGGAGCTTAACCCGCTCAAGACTGTGGAGATGACAGTGGACTTTAGGAAGAACCCACTCACCTTACCTCCCCTTACCACTCTCAACAACACAGTGTCTACTGTGGACTCCTTTAAGTTCCTAGGAACTACAATCGCCCGGGATCTCAAGTGGAAGTCCCACGTAGACCTAATCAGGAAAAAGGCCCAGCAGAGGTTGTATTTTCTGCGACAGCTGAAGAAGTTCAACCTGCCACAGGAGCTGCTGACCATCTTTTACACCTCCATCGTCCAGTCTGTTCTCTGCACTTCCATCACTGTCTGGTTTGGATCAGCCACCAAACAGGACAGAAACAGACTGCAACGGACAATCAGGTCTGCAGAAAAAATCATCGGGGCCGACCTGCCCTCCATCCAGGACTTATACCAGTCCAGGGTCAAAAAACGGGCAGGAAGCATCACTGCAGACCCCTCACACCCTGCACACAAACTGTTCGATCTGCTTCCCTCTGGTAGGCGTTACAGAGCTCTGTATGCCAAGACCACCAGACACAAAAACAGTTTCTTCCCCCAGACTGTCTCCCTGATCTCCCCGTAAACCACCTGCCATTGTGTGAACCATCACACTGTTTGCACTACATGTATATATATATATATTTCCCTTTCTTGTAAATACTTTATTCTTCATTTTTATTATTATTATTGCTATTTTGTATTTTGTATGGTGCACAGGACAGAGAAAAATCCGGAGTCAAATTCCTTGTATGGTCACACATACTTGGCAAATAAAGCTGATTCTGATTCTGATTCTGAAATACACAAATAAAAAAGATAGCAACCTTTGACTGGATTAGGACAAGCAGACATTTTATTTCTGTGACTCATGTGTAATGGTTACACACAAGCAGCTGACTGCTTAAACGTTTGAAAGCTCAAAAAATAATGTGACTATACAACTGCTGAGTGCTCCTCTATCTTCACCAGCTGAAGGACTAGACATTTGCCAGGAGTTGGTAGAGACCAGAAAGTGTACATACTACTGAACTTAAATTCAACAGCCAGAAACAAGTCAAGTCAAGTCAACTTTATTTGTATAGCCCATTTTTACAAGCAGTTTGTCTCAAAGGGATGAACATAACATCAGCAACATCCTCTGCCCTTCGACCCTCACATCGACTAAGGAAAAACTCCCAGAAAAACCTTTAACAGGAAAAAATGGAAGAAACCTCAGGGTGAGCAACAGAGGAGGGATCCCTCACCCAGGACGGGCAGATGTGCAATGGATGTTGTACAGGCAGGAAAGCAATTAACAACATGAGAAATTACATTACTGAAAAGATAAGTAAAACAAAATCTCAACTGTTTAGTTTCACTTTTTGCTACCACCTCAATATGATTTTAACATTTCACAAGTTATAAGAAAATTATAGTAATGAAAATTATAACAAACTGCTGTAACATTCATGTATTCTTTTTTTATGTGATGTTGAGAATCACTATCCTATCAGTTCGATTTTGGCCCGTAGGGAGAACCACCCCGCCGATAGTCGGTACACAGAGGAATGACAGGCAGATGTCAACAATACACATTGGGTTGGTCATAGAGCCGGCTACAGTTCAACTTGAAGATCTGGATGGAGAGATACCTGCGGAAAGATACAGAGAGAGAGAAAGGGAGGGAGAGACACAAGACTACGAGGAGCACTGGACACACAGTTAGTGACATAAAATAATGAACTGCATGTTAATCTGACGAGGGGAGAGGATAGAAGAGGAGAAGGAGGAGGGGAAACTGCTTGGTGGATCATGTTTGTGTCCCCCGGCAGCATAGGCCTATAGCAGCTTAGCTATGATAGAGAGAGATTAACAGTTAGTCAGACCTATTCTACCTGTGGCTATATTGCATGAGGTGAGTGAAACTATGCCTACCAGCCCTACACACTTTATTTGGTGCTAACTATATGCTTTACTAAACAGAAAGGTTTTAAGTTTAGTCTTAAAAGTGGAGGTGGTGTCTGCCTGTCGAACCCAGATTGGCAACTGGTTCCACAGCAGGGGTGCCTGATAGCTAAAGGCTCGTCCTCCCGTTCTACTTTTATGAATTCTGGGAACTGTAAGTAAACCTGCACTCTGTGATCTGAGTGATCTATTGGGAATATATGGGACTATTAGATCCTGCAGGTATGATGGGGCTAGTCCATTTAGGTCCTTATATGTAAGTAGGAGAATTTTAAAGTCTATTCTGAATTTTACCGGAAGCCACTGAAGAGAAGCTAAGATGGGGAGATATGATCCCTTTTACTGATTCCTGTTAAAACTCTAGCTGCTGCATTTTGGATCAGCTGCAGGTTATTAATAGAATAATTTGGACATCCTGACAATAGTGAGTTGCAGTAGTCCAGCCTAGAAGTAACGAAAGCATGGACAAGTTTTTCAGCATCACTCTGAGAGAGGACACTCCTAATCTTAGCAATATTACGGAGGTGAAAGAAGGCGGTCTTAGAGGTCTGTTTAATGTGATGAATAAATGACACGTCTTGATCAAAGATAACGCCGAGGTTCCTCGCAGTCGTACTGGAGGCCAAAGTAATGCCGCCCAGAGAGAGAATATTATCAGCTATTCTATTTCTAAAGTGTCTGGGGCCTAGAACAATGATCTCAGTTTTGTCTGAGTTTAATAATAAAAAATTGGAGGTCATCCAGTCCTTTATGTCCTTAAGACATGCCTGGAGTCTGGCTAACGGCTCCGTTTCTTCAGGCTTTAAGGATAAGTACAGCTGAGTGTCATCAGCATAACAATGAAAGTTTATCAGAATCAGAATCAGAATTCCTTTATTAATCCCTGGAGGGAAATTCTTGGCCATGTTATGCCATGTTTCTGAATAATATTTCCTAGAGGGAGCATGTATAAGGTGAACAGGATCGGCCCAAGCACTGAACCTTGTGGAACACCGAGGCTAACCCTTATATATGAAGAGGAAATATTATTAACTTGAGCAAAGTGAAATCTATCTGTTAAATATGATTTGAACCAGCATAGTGCAGTCCCTGTGATCCTAGTCTCATGTTCTAATCTGTGTAATAAAATGCTGTGATCTACAGTGTCGAAAGCAGCACTGAGATCTAGCAAAACAAGTATGGAGACAAGCCTGCGGTCTGATGCCATGAGGAGGTCATTTGTGACTTTAACCAGTGCTGTTTCTGTGCTGTGATGGGCTCTGAAACCAGACTGAAACATCTCAAAGAGACTGTTCCTGTGTAGGTGATCAATCAACTGATTTGCAACCACTCTTTCGAGTATTTTAGATAAGAACGGGAGGTTGGATATCGGCCTATAGTTTGCTAAGATGTCTGGGTCAAGTGAAGGTTTTTTTAAGTAAAGGTCTAATGACAGCGGTTTTAAACGCCTGTGGTACATAACCTGTTGTTAAGGATAAGTTGATCTGATCTAAGAAGGAAACGCCAATCAAGGGAAAGACGTCCTTGAGGAGCTTAGTTGGGATGGGGTCTAAGAGACATGTAGTTGGGTTAGATTTGTTAATGCTGGAGGTCAGCTCGGGGAGGTCTATGGGCAGGAACCTGTCCAGAGATGGAGTAGGATTAAAAGAGATTTCTAGAGATGGCACTATATCGGCTATTCTGGGAAGATCTTTATTGATTTTTTCTTTAAAGTTATTGATTTTATTGGTGAAGAAACTCATGAAGTCTTTACAATTCCAAATGAAAGTTTTGCTCTGCAAATGGATGACGTTTGTTTCTGCTGCCCAGCAGAACAAATTTCAGACAAACAGTAGCAATATAACTTCATCAGATTATTATGGTTGTTATACTGCTTTGTGTCCTGCTGAAAACCTGAGTTATGCTTTGTGTCCTGTTAACTTTTAGCATTTTTTTGTCTCTGACTCCTGTGGAAAATACTGTAGCTGGTTCCACTGCTGCACTGCTGGTTCACAACTCCACTCTGTTCTCACTCATTTCTTCATCTATCACATTCAGCTCTCTCTCTTTGCTCTCTCCCTCTCCGTTTCTCTCTCTTTCTCTCGTTTCTTCCCCTCTTCGCTCTGAGAATCATGTGCTGCAGTCTCTCATACCAGCCTCTATTCTCACTCTCCTCTTCTCTTCTTACTCTCTCCATTCTCCCTGTCCAGTTGCATTCAGCATTGTTTGTGCTTAAGTTGGGGACTGCCCTTTCTTTTTAATGTCCTATCAGCAGGCCAGCCCACTTACTCTGATTGCCAAGATGTGAAAGAGTCAGTATTTAACACAGTGAGAAGATATGGTTAATACATTAAAGATAACTAAACAACCTCAAAAAGAGAATGATATTTAGATCATGGCTAAAATATTCTAGTTCAGGCAGTCAGATGCGCCTGTTTGTGTGCAGACTCATGTGCCAGAGGGAGGCAACTTTTGAATATATTTATTTGCTAATCAAATAAAACTAATCAAAGTTTTTCCACATATACCATATACACAACACATACAGCTTTTTGATCTTAATTAACATCAAGATTTAGCAAACTGACTGGTCTAAAAAAAAAAGACTGGTCTAAATCAGTTTTGGGATACCCTTTGAGGGGAGCACAAGGTACAGCATCTGCTGATTCCTTCAGCATCTGCCTTTCTAGCATGTGGTTAATGTGAAATTACACTTTGGTTAGGTTTAGGCACAAGAGCAACATGGTTGTGTTGACAAGAAGATTGGTGACGTGAAGGATGCAAAATCCACCTTCCTGTATGAAGCATGCTTGTGTGACACACCGCTCAACGACAACCAACAACCTTCTTGGGACTTTGTTATCTATTTATGTTTTGCTGTGCAGTTGGCTTGATCATCTCATTCTCACGTGAATGTGCTTACACTGGAGTTAGTTCAAAGCCTGGTGTGTCTCGTGCAGACTCTAAAGGGCACCTTCTGTGTATGGATGAGACACTGAGGGACATAACAAGTGTCAAGGCATTTGACATCCTGGGAATGAGGCCAGGCTACCCTGTACATCTGTCCCTGCACTGAATTAAACAGAAACAACTTTCAATATTATGTAATCCACTATCCACTAAAATTTCTGCTATCTATAGTTTCAAGAATTATCAAAACATTGTAGCAGAAAGCTGTCATGGAGTACCTAATAAACTGGCAATTATGTGTAAAAGCAGGCATGTGAGTGCAACTACAGGTCTGTCACACACTGTACTTTAACAGAAGAGCTGTTAGAAATTCAACCCAGAGGAGGCTTTGATTTGAATAAAAATTGGATCAAGACAAAATAATAAAAATGTCTTTGGCCTCCGTCCTACCAAATCCCTTTACAGGGAGGGAGAAATCCCCAGAGAGTTTTAATTCGAGATATCTATAATTTTTTACATCCACTGTTAGAAAATGATGGATGGCACAAATCATGCTGTCTTATGATAGAAAGTAACAAGTCTTTGATTTGGAGATTGATAAGAACCGCTGATTGGGTCCTTTAAGTATCCAAGATATGATGGGATGAACTTAAGGTAATGATTTATTCAACCAAAACTGATGTGTTGCGTTTTAAAAGGGAGAACTTGCATCTATACAGAAGAAATGTGTTCTCCGAAAGTTTCCTTATGCTACGCTTTTAACATACACAACACAGCTTCTCCTGTTCTCAAGAGTTTTCTTCTTCTTTTAACATAGAGTTCAAGCCAGTTGTTAAATAAACTAGAAAGCCACAGAACTTTTAACAATGTTCACTATGACATGTTTGACATTATATGTTCCTTTTGCTATTAATAAACTTGAACAACTGTCAAATTAAAAAGTTCCTGCTCTTTTAGACAAAGAATAAGGAACTCCAGATGAATCACACAGGAACGAAACAGCATCGCATATTTGAACTCTTACACTTAGCCAGAGGCGTGTACCTGCTTCTCTTCCCTAAATCACGAAGATCCTGCATATGAGAGAAATGCTGCTGTCAAACATGCATTTGTGTTGTGGTATTAAAGTATTAAAGTCTCACAGTAGTGCCTCCAAACATTACTTTAATATAGCTTTGTACAAGTAGTACATTCTAAAGATAATCTGAATATTTGTGTTTTGTGCTGCGTGCATCGTGTGAGCTTGATTGTGCCATTCAATCTTTGCCACATGTTAAGTGTATTATTCACTTTATATTCATTTTTAAGTACCATTCAGTACGGTTTGTAGCAAAAATAACCTACTCAGTCAAACGTTATAACATTTTATCGCCAAACTTTGATAGCATTTTCAGTAACACATCACCGTCCTTGTTCATTTATTCATTAGCTTCATTGGTCAGTGACCAAGATGGGGGATCCTGGGACAACAAACATCCATGATGTTTGAGTGTGACTTTGTCCAGACTCAAGTTTCTCAACAGCTATTCCATGACTTTCATGTCCAGAGGATGAATCCTTCTTCCTTTATTGGTCTTCTCAGCAGCAGGTTGACATTTGTGGATCTTTTTGATGTATCTTGATGTGTGATCTTGACATATCTTCTGGCTAACCTGCTGTTGCAGTTACAGCAAATTTTAGTACTTAGCATCCAACCTAACAGCTCAGTTTTTTCTCTCTCCTTTTGTAAGAGAAGGACCCAAATGCTTTATCGATCTTCTATTTTCCAGTAATACACAGCATCAAGACCTCACTTCATCACACATCTTCCAATGTCTGATGTGTCTGTACTTCGTTGCATCCTTCGCTCTCTCTGAAGTGAATTGTGTTGAAATTGATTTGTTAAAAGTACTCTACATATCAATGTGACTTAATCAAACTTGACAGAAAAAGCACTGCATTGCCTGTTTAAACTTGGCCTCTTTGCTTCGAGGGTCCTTTTCTATACCATTAACCAGTCCTACATCATGTGTCAGGACACTCACATGTCCAGGAGGAGATGGGGGATGATGAATGGTTGATGACAGAGGATGGATTTATACGTGTAGACTGACACATAGAAATGAGCAGCAGAAAGCTCTGCAAAAAGCAGGCAGAAGTAGCAGAGGCAGTACTTAGTCTATATCATAGGCCTTGAGGGGAATTTGTCTGGTATGGAAGGAGCACACAGCTCTCGCTAAACCAGAGCATTCACCCCTTAAGGGACCTAAATGTGTGTCCAAAGGAAAGTAAAATGTTCTTGTAATAGATGGTCAATGTCATGGTGGTCTATTGTGTTTGCCTGGTGGGTGATAGCTACAGTGATGGGGTCAAAAAAGATTAGAATAGGCATTCCAATTCCCCCTGTGAGTGAGGTAGAGAGTGTGATCGAATATGAAGCTGACTGAACTGACCTCTACAGCTCATCAGGTTTTGTAGGCCATGAGAAAGCTGTTCTCTGTGTTTGTGAGAGTAGGTGTGTGGTGTTGAACACTGAATATGTTGCACATGCAGCCACAAAACTGGTGCAGGGCAGATTTTAATAGCAACTCACCAGGATGAGGTAGGTGAAGGGGTTGAGCGACAGGTTAGATTCCAGTGGGATGCTGGGAGCAACTGCAAGATCACCCAAAATGTCCCTCTAACTCCATTCATTATTCTCCATTCAACAAGCAGGGAACCTTACTTGATGTGTGGGTGCTAAAAAAGCACACAGGCGAGTTTGTCAAAAGTCTGCCACAGCTGAATGTTTCAGTCATCCCAGCCCTGGGGGTCCAATCAAATTGCTGTGCTTCTGTGTTTCCTTCCTCATGGGTCTAGGCTCTTCCTTCGAAGGGTAAAACTGACAATAAGTTGGTTAGAGCTTTTCAAAACTTGCTTTTTCTTTTATCTGAAAGACTAGAGAAACGCACTTCTAAAAAGGTGTTCAAAATATCTTGCTGCAAGTAAGCATTCTTGGCTTGAGAGAAATAACAAGATAGCACTAGGACTGGCTGTGCATTTATCTTACCATCATTCCCTCTTTGTCTGGGAAGGGACACGCTGGAGTTTCCAGAGAGACCACACTGCAAAAAGTGCAGTACATATTTTAAACAATTTATTAATCTAATACAGAATCTTAATATATCTTAATCTTAATATTTTGCTGGGCACCGGTTGTCCTGCTCTATCAGGTGCAGCAAAAACGTCAGTCAAGCAGTGTGTACACACCTAAACAGTCCTTAGAACAGCTTTAATGAGGTAAATAAACTGAAAATGTTTGACAACTTTCAACTTTTCATATCGCTATTCTTCTTAAATTTGTGGTGCGGACTAATTTTAATGTGTATACTGATGCTTGTTTTTTGAAACAAAAAAGTTTTTGGATACCAAAAAATAAAACTTAAAGCAACAGGGAGTGCATGACAAAGTCAAGACAAAGAAAACAATAAGTTATGACTGAAGGTAAGTTGACATAAGACGTAAAAAGCTGCATGAATTGTTGATTTCAGCCTTTCTTATTTTAATCTCCACCAACTACAGACAAAATATTTGTCTTATTAGCTGCTAAATGCTGCTAAAAATTATGTGCACCAGCTAGTTGCTAACTCTGTCTCTCACATGTAGTTGATTTCCATGAACTTGCCTGCTGTTCAGTCCTGATAGACCTACTTTAAATAGGAATCAGTATTAAACTTTTCAGCTTTTTCTGCTCTAACAGCATGGCTAAAATTATCAATTCATACAAACCAAAAAAGAGACAAAAGGAGAGTGAATACTGGACTTAAGTGATTTATTAAGACACTGACATTTTTTACAGAGGGTTTTTTTATATGCCATTATTGGAACCGTGACAGTTGCTGGAGGCAGACACCCACCACAGAGACATGACCACAGCAAGTACACCCTCCCGGCATGGCAGATCGTAACTTCTGTCAAAACAGCAGTGAGGCCGCAACCCCAGCTGAGAGTGTCAGCTGGCCTTGTCTGAACAGTGCAAGACAGGCAGCTGAAGGTCGACCTAGAAAGACTACAGAAATTCCCAGAAAGCATCACTGACCGTACCTAATTCAAATATTGTGTCTATCACAGAAACATCAAGCAAAGTGGTCCTGCTGGCACAAAATTTTCACTGAGACTGCTGCACACAAAAAAGGACATAAACCAACCACATTTCAACCCCATAGATAAACAGCATATAATATTCATCATTTCATTTTATGCTCTGGTAATATGCAGTTGATATAATTGTGGTGTATCAGAGGTGTGGAGATAGGACAGGGCCCACAGTAAGCCCTGATCAACAAGCAGACCTTGTTTGTTTGCCTTTCCATGTAATCTGTTTCATCTTCCCATATGAGCAACTAATCCTTTTATGTGAGCTGTTGTAAGACTGAGATGGTGCTGTGTGCCTTCATGTGAGCTACCGCCCCCAAACTTCCTTATCTGCCTCCCTCCCTATCTAAAGCACTAGGAAGTACACACATTGACATTCATCTCATATGACTTTTATCACTCATCATTGTTCTCACCACAGTTGTGCTTATATCTGTTTATATCTTTTTTATTCTGATTGTTTTTATATTTATATATTGTTGTTTTGTATTTATAGCATTAGGTATTTTGTAAGTTATTGGACTTATACCAGGACCAGGGAAACTAATTCCACTTCATGTTTCTACATGTGTGAAATGACAATAAAAATTCTTGAATCTTGGAATCCTTGAGATATTGCTTGCAAATGCAAAAGTCCCCGAAAGCCCTCTTTAAAAAATACTAAATAGGAAAGCAACTGAGTAAAAAGGTTTTGTTGGTTCTGTCTGTCCTAAAAGTTAAATTAAAGAGTTTGATCTAGATCTGCTCTAATTGGAAAATGTCGAGATAATTGGAGTGTTAGTCACCCATGTTTTAGCTGTACCCAACACACCACAAAGTAGAAAAAGAAAATGCAAAGGTGAAAATACACTCCTGGTTACGTTCACATAACGTGTGAAATGCTTCTTATAACACGTCCATGTTATGCTCCTATAACCTGTTTTTATTTGCTTATTTGCTGATGCACTAGAAAACAATTACATGACATAAATTAATGCCATGTACATGGACAACTCAACTGTATCTGACACATATGGATGCATGTTAGTATGTATTTATACAGTTTTAGATTGTATTCCGTGCCCAAAGAAATAATATTGATTTGTTTACTGGAAACTCGGTTCCTCTTGCTTTCATATCAACTATTCATATGCACATACAGTTGCTGTCATGCAAAATTTGTTCATAGCATTCAACTAATATAATAGCATAACCCACCAGCATGCAGCACCCTGTTTTTCTTACCTCAAATACAGATGAGCATGTTCTTTATGCATATAAAAGTTATTGACATTTTCTGAGAAGGTTTAAACTTCTGTTGCTTGGTATTGTGCATAAAATTTCACATAGCTAACAATCCTGTTATCGTAGGGGAGACCTTACGATTTTGTTCAC
Organism: Scatophagus argus; assembly: GCF_020382885.2. NCBI lineage: Eukaryota > Metazoa > Chordata > Actinopteri > Scatophagidae > Scatophagus > Scatophagus argus. Next base: position 3,852,741 of record NC_058504.1, on the reverse strand, counting down.
TGGTGACTTAAAAGGCATATCATATTTTAGTTAGTTTGGCTTTCTTAATGCAGGATGATTGCATACAGAAGCCAAAAAAGAGACACAGAAAGTGTAATTTTATGAATTGTTCCTCTTGGGAGAGGCCAATAATGCAGAATAATTAACCGGTGAGCCATCTGCAGATGCAGTCATGGTAGATGTCCCACTTTCTGACTCAACAAAGATGAGCTAATGCTAGTTAATTATGGCTGTGCTTCTCCCTCCCAAGATGAACTATTTGGAAAATTCACAAAGAACTGTCTCGTAAGGAAATGCAGTAATTAAGGTGAAAGAGCAAATAGAAGACTGAAAAAAGTGGAGGGTGGAAGCTTTCTTTATGCACAATTTTCATCCTGAAACATTAGGACTCTGTGTGTCTGTGTGTGTGTGTGTGTGTGTGTATTTCACTATGAACCATGCAATTTTAATTTGTCCAATAAAACAGCTCCCAAGTGCAGCAGCGGATCGCTTACAAGGCTCTAAAAGTTTGATGTGGCTCTTGTCAGGTTGAATTTAGCGTCCTGTGCTCTGTAAATCGGCTGCCACAGCAGACCGTATGGTCAAGTGCAGAGTGCTGGATCTCAGTCCTGATTTATTTATCATTGTCTCATGTGTGCCAGGACAAGCAGTGCAGCTTGGTCTATTTCTGTACCTGCACAATACTGGAAAGTATCAGGTTCCATGACACTTACCTGATGACTTTACAAACAGAACATTTCATTTGGGACAAACAAGCCTAAATTTTTTGATAAACAGAAAACATTAGCATTCGCAATAGAACTGGAGATTGTGGTGAGCCCCACGGCCAGAACATTGATGGGCTCACTGAGTGCATCACTGCCTACATAAACTTCTGTGTGGACACCATTGTCCCAACCACACCTGTAAACTGTTACCCCAACAACAAGCTGTGGGTAACCAAGGACATCAAAGCCATGCTCAATGACAAGAAGAGGGCTTTCTGAGCAGGCAATTGGGAGGAGGTGAGAGCTATTCAGCGCACCCTGAGATCAAAGATCAGGGAGGCAAACGAGAGGTACCGGTGGAAGCTGGAGTGGAAACTCCAGCAGAACAACATGAGAGAGGTGTGGAGTGGCATGAGGACCATCACAGGTTACGGGCCAAACAGCGGAGGAGTTGATGGCAGTGTGGAACGGGCGAATGAGCTGAATCAGTTCTTAAACAGATTCAACACGGGGACCCCAATTCACACTTCAAACAATTCCTCAGCAGTTGCAGCAACTAGCCACTCCAGCCTCTCTCCCTCCCCCCACATTCCATCTGGATGGCCTCGCTCACACCTCGTCCCCAGAAGCCTGGGTGGACCACTCTCACCTGGGTACCACATGCACTCCTCCCCCACCCACCACCTCAACGATGACCTTCACAGCTGATCAGGTGAGAAGACAGCTGCAGAGACTCCGTGCAGGCAAAGCTGCAGGCCCAGATGGTGTGAGCCTCAGGGTCCTGAAAGCCTTTGCCCCCCAGCTAAGCGGAGTACTTCATCATGTCTTCAACCTGACTCTGAGTCTTCAGAGGGTCCCCGTGGTGTGGAAGACGTCATGCCTCGTTCCTGTCCCGAAGATGCCGCGTCCCAGCAACCCCAAGGACTACAGGCCTGTGGCTCTGACGTCACACATCATAAGATAAGATAAGATGAACTTTATTGATCCCGCAGTGGGGAAATTCACTTGTTGTGGCAGCTCACAAGAACACAAGAAGAGTGCAAAAAGTGTGCATAAACAGTTACAAAAAAATATAGAGGTGAAATAAATTAACAATTTACAAGGTAAGTAAAAATAGTACACTATAAAGCTATATACAAGTCCTCATAAGGGAAGAAAGAGGACTAGACCATAGAATTATACAGCCTAACAGCAGCGGGAATGAAAGACCTGCGGTAGCGCTCCTTCCTACACTGAGGGTGTAGCAGTCTGCCACTGAAGGAGCTGTTCAGAGCCTCCACTGTCTGATGCAGAGGATGAGAGGTGTTGTCCATGATGGATGTCAGCTTGGCTAACATCCTCCTCTCACCCACCTGCTCCACGGAGTCCAGTGGGCAGCCCAGGACAGAGCTGGCCCTCCTGACCAGCTTATTTAGTCTCTTCCTGTCCCGGTCCGTGCTGCCCGGTCCCCAACAGACCACAGCATACTGAATAGCAGAGGCTACCACAGAGTCATAAAAAGTCCTTAGGAGGGGCCTGCACACTCCAAAGGACCTCAGTCTCCTCAGAAGGTGGAGGCGACTTTGGCCCTTCTTGTACAGGGCATCGGTGTTATGTGACCAGTCCAGTTTATGGTTGAGGTGGACACCCAGGTACTTGAAACTGTCCACAATCTCAATGTCCAAGCCCTGGATGTTCACTGGTGTATGTGGTAATGACCTTCTCCGAAAGTCAATCACCATCTCCTTTGTTTTACTGGTGTTTAAGCACAGGTGGTTGCGCTCACACCAGTCCACAAAGTCCACGATGACTGACCTGTACTCCGTCTCATTCCCCTCAGACACACAGCCAACAATGGCTGAGTCGTCAGAGAACTTCTGGAGGTGACATCTGCTGGTGTTGTAGGTGAAGTCCGAGGTGTAGAGGGTGAAGAGGAAAGGTGAGAGTACTGTTCCCTGGGGGGCCCCCGTGCTGCAGACCACCACCTCAGACACACAGTTACGCAGTCTCACATACTGTGGCCTGTTGGTGAGGTAATCGATGATCCAAGCAGCCAAATGTCCGTCCACACCTGCTCTCTCCAGCTTCTCTCTCAGCAGCACCGGCTGAATTGTGTTGAATGCGCTAGAGAAATCAAAAAACATGATTCTCACAGCGCTCCCAGCACTCTCCAGGTGAGTCAGCGCCCGGTGCAGCAGGTAGATGACAGCATCATCCACCCCAATGTTTGGCCTGTAGGCAAACTGCAGCGTGTCCATCGCTGTACTCGCCACAGAGCGAAGGTGACTGAGGATGAGCCTCTCCATGGTCTTCATCAGGTGAGAGGTCAAGGCGACAGGCCTGTAGTGGTTTGGCTCCTTGGGGTGTGCAGTCTTAGGAACTGGAACCACACAGGAGGTCTTCCACAGGACGGGGACCCTCTCCAGGCTAAGGCTCAGGTTGAAGATGTACGAGACCACCTCACAGAGCTGGTCAGCACAGTCCCTAAGCAGTCTGGGGCTGATCCCGTCTGGTCCTGCAGCTTTCCTACACTTCAGCCGCCTCAGTTCTCTCCTCACCTGGTCCTATGTTAAGGAGAGGGGTGAGAGAGGGGGGTGGGGAGGGGAAAGGGGTGGACAATAGGGGATGGTTGGGCTGATGGTGGAAGGGGGGGCTGGTGTGAAGTGGTGTGAAGACAGGGGGGTGATGGGAGGTGAAGTAGAGGACAGTGATGGTGTGGTGATGGTGGTAGTGTCTGCTGGCCTGGAGATGTGTGAAGAGGGTAGAGGATGGGTGGCAGAGGGGGTGGGGTTGGAATTAAACCTGTTGAAAAATAGGTTTAATTCACTTGCCCATCGCTGGTTGCCTTCAGCTGTCCCTCTGGCTCCACTCTGTCCATGTCCTGAGATGGTCTTCAGGCCCCTCCACACATCTCGTGTGTTGTTATGCTCCAGCCGCTCCTCCAGCTTCTTCTTGTAGCTGTTCTTTGCCCGCCTGATTGCATACTTGAGTTCACCCTGTACTCTCTTCTGCTCCACTCTGTCCCCAGAGAAGAAAGCCCTCTTCTTCTGGTTCAGTAGGGCTTTCAGCTCAGGGGTCACCCAGGGCTTGTTGTTGGAGAAACACCGTACTCTCCGGGTTGGCAAGGTGTTCTCCACACAGAAGTTGATGTAGTCTGTGATGCAGTCGGTCAGGCCATTGATGTCGTCACCATGAGAGCTGTAAAGTGTCTCCCAGTCATGAAGACCCTGGAAAGACTCGTCCTGGAACAGCTCCGGCCCATTGTCCAACCACTTCAAGATCCCCTTCAGTTCGCCTACCGGAGTGGACGATGCCATCATCTACCTGCTGAACAGAGTCTACACCCACCTGGACAAGCTGGCAAGCACTGTGAAAATCATGTTCTTTAATTTCTCGAGTGCGTTTGACACCATCAGGCTGCTCTGTTGGCTGAGAAGCTGACAGCGATGCAGGTGGATGGTGTCCTGGATCGCAGACTATCTGACGGGCAGACCGCAGTATGTACGCCTGAAGTGCTGCCTGTCAGATGAAGTGATCAGCAACACTGGGGCTCCACAGGGGACTGTCCTCTCTCCCTTCCTCTTCACGATCTACACCACAGACTTTAAGCACTGCACAGAGACCTGCCATCTTTAGAAATTTTCTGATGACTGCAGTGGTTGGGTGTATTACTGGGGGGGGGGGGGGGGGGGGTGAGAGAGAGTACAGGACTGTAGTAGACAGCTTTGTACCATGAAGCGGGAAAAACCACCTACAGCTCAATGTGACAAAGACCAAGGAACTGGTGTTGGACCTGAGGAGGACTAAGGCTCCAGTGACCCCTATCGACATCAAAGGGGCCACTGAGGAGGTGGTGGAACAGTACAAGTACTTGGGGGTGTACTTGGACCACAAACTGGACTGGTGCAAGAACGTGGACATGGTCTACAGAAAGGGCTAGAGCCGCCTCTACTTTCTGAGGCGGCTGAGGTCCTTCAACATCTGCAGGACGATGCTGAGGATGTTCTATGAGTCGGTGGTGTCCAGTGCCATCACATATGCTGTTGCCTGCTGGGGCAGCTGCCTGAGGGTGAGGGACACTAACAGACTCAATAGAATCATTAAGAAGGCCACCATGTTGTGGGAGAGGAACTGGACTCTCTGACAGTGGTGTCTGAGAGGAGGATGTTGTCCAAAATAAGGGCTATACTGGACTTTCCCTCTCACCCTCTCCACAATGTGCTGATCAGCTACAGGAGCTCGTTCAGCAAAAGACTCTGACTCCCACGATGCACCACAGAGCGACACAGGAAATCATTCCTGCCTGTCGCCATCAAACTGCTAAACTCAGCACTGTGACGGACACACTTACTTTATATCTACAATGTATATATTGTTTTTACACATGTACATACCTGTATTTTTACATTTTTTAAAATTTTGAACACATGTAAATACTTGTACTTTTAGATTTTAGATTTATACTTATCTTGTTTTGTTTATCCTATTTTTATACCTTTCCCTTTTCTTTCTTGGTCGGGAATACTGCAAGTGCAATGTCTGTACGAAAACGATTTTCCCTTCGGGGATAAATAAAGGAATTTTGATTCTGATAATGCACCTTCAAATGTAAAATGGTTGCAGAAGTAGACATTTTGCTGACAGCACGAGTCTGCTCAACTGGAGCTGCACATACAGGTATTGTATGTGTAATGTTTTATTAAAAGAGCAATGTCCACAAGTATGTTTTTGAGGGTGAAAGAGTTCTAGTACTTCATATGTTTGTATGTTATTTATGCACGTTTTTATGTGCGCTGTGTGTTGTTTGTGGAAGTGTGTGTTTCCAAGTCAACATTTTCTGTACCTTTAAGCTAGTGTGTGGGTGTAAAAGTGTTGTTTATTTCTGATGTAACCTCCTGCCTCTCTAGTCTGTTCCAGTTAACCATTTTGGTGGATCAATAAACTAGGCTCGGCATGGCTCTATGGTTGTCAGTGTTGGTCTGTCAGGTGGATGGTTTACGACTTTGTTCCAGAACCATTAGGTGGGATGGCATAACATTTTGACAAGTACCGCAAGTATCCTGTACAACTAACATTGGAGTAAAATGTGTCAATATTCATATTCATGATGAAGGAATGTCCTTATTGGGTTTCTGACTTAAATCTATTCATTTGACTTTATGAAAAACTTGTTCCATAAATGGTTTTTAAGCTCAATTCTAAGGCTGTTTTGTAAATAGTTTTCTGATAGATAATAAATGTTTCAGATTTCTGCCCAGTTCCTGACCTAAACAACAACAACTTTTTGATTAAATTCCGCCCGTTGTGAGTACATTTATGAATGCAAATAATTTCATACAAATGCATATATTACAGATAATGAGCTGGCTCACTCCTAGCAGACTTTTACAATGAATCCTGATGATGGTGATCACACAAAAAAGGTGGTTTCAGATTGTGCAAGTACTTTACTTAGGAACATTTAAATTGACTTATTGGACAACTTTAAATTTGATATTTAAAAACATCATCAAACTCTGACAACAATGACAGCAAATGACCAATGGCCAATATAGTGGCCAGCCAATGAATAATTTACTTTTTTAATGTCTCCTTTCTAAAGACCTCCTAAGCCACAGTTCTGCTTATTGTACCCAGTATTTAACTTGAAAACCTAAAGCTGATAGGGCCTGATGTTGAATGAACAGCTTCATTAGTGCCAATGATGGAGGCTTAATCTGTGGTGTCACAAGTCATCAGCTCCATGATGCTGCAGATAAACACTGAAAGGGTACATCTCTATTCAATTCTCACTAAATAATTAGCAATATACCGCCATCATAGGAACCTGGCAAGCACATTTTATGGAAGAAAAAAAAACCCAAAACCTTTAATTGTTGGAGAAATATGCCTTACAATTAAAAATTCAATTCAGCTGTGACCTTACTTAAAGAAGGATTTTGTTTCCAGAAAAGACTCTTTATTACTTGATGTGCTTTAACGGGTTTCAGATATCAGGATATTTTTTTGTTGTTGCAAGCCAGAGAACCAAAAATGCTTGTTAAAGCTGTGGTAAACAACAATGACACATGATAATCTTCTATGGATTCTTGACTATAAACAATGTCTTTTGCAGTACATGTAGTCATTTTTTATATCAAAATATTAATTAACACAGCATTACAATTACCATAAAAACAGCAACAGAACACTTAAAAATAAACTTAACGTAGAATCAAAACTTGCATGTTGTTTGAATGGTGTTACTCGTGACATTAACAGTCAAACCAGCAGTATTTTTAAAAGTCCATGATTAATCTCAGATATCATTTCATCAGGAGCCACAGGATTTTTGATTATCCTTAAAATACAAAGTGTTTTTAAATTAACCCTGTCTGCATCCTCTTTCTTCATTTAAATTGGATCAAGCTATGTAAATAAAAAGTAACATTAATTTGGTAGCGGCTAAACATAACCTTAAAGTGCTCAACATACACTGTAGGGGGTGTTTTCCTTTTAAATATCAACTAATCACATAGCACAATACTAAAACTGTCATATGTGTATACAGCAGGCATGTCATTGGGTAGGTATATTAAAAAGGGGGTATAATTCCATCCTCCACGTGTTGGTTAATGAGACCCATGACACCTCCAGAGGACGAGTAAGTTCCCTCTTCTCCCCTACAGACAAACACCATCCATATTCAGTCACAGCTTGCTATGACATCAGATCCATAATGGATTTAAGGGCATCATTTTCAGTTACTGATCACACTGTAGTGCCAGACTGTGTTCTTGTGTACTGGTAAACAAGAACTGCAGAATGCCTATTAAAAAAATAATTTGTGCTTTTATGTATTATGTGTAGTATTAGTAGAGTGACAGATTCAGTCAGTAAAATCACAGCATGTTGCTTTGTGTTGATAGGAACAGATTGCGTCGCAGCACTGGGGAGCACTGGAGCAACTAACTGTGTCTCTAAGAGCTTTCCATCTTCTCTGTCAAAGCAGCTAATTAACAAGACAACAAATAGTGTGTGCAGTGAAGATGGGGAGAGTTTCTCATACAGAGAGATAACATGATCTAGTTAATGTTAAAGTATGGATTGTGAAGATTGATCTGAATGCAACAGTCATCAATTACCCATGATTCCCCTGTTGTTTGTTCATGATTATTATTGGTATATATAGGCAAATAATAAGAAATACATCACAGATATTCATTTATATTACAACTTGAGTTTTATTTTTCTTGTTATGGGCACTTTTTTCACTTAGTTGTAAGAATAGTTACTGAGATTTCAAAACACAGTTATAGTACACTGCTTCAACAATGTCTACTGTGGCAAGAAATGACAGATAATCCAACAGGATGTCTGTCCAGCCAGTGATTTGGCCACAATATCTAAGCCACTTTATTTTGAGATAACATTCAAAGTGACAACACTGGAGGAACAGTAAATACAATTTTAAGCTGAAAAAGAAGTTGACCTGTAAACTGAGAAGGATGTTTGCAAGTGATGCTTGGGTATCACTGTTTGCATTTTCCTTTACAAATAATTTTGCCTAACATGATCTCCAGACCACATGTGTTTCTTGCAATTTCAAAATCCTGTCTAGTAATTTTGCCGTGTTCTCAGATCATCTCACTGTGGCCACTAGACTTTTAAGTTTAATGTTAAATGATTGTAAATGCAGTGGATGCAAACTGCTGACATTTTATGGAGAAGTTACAGCCTGGTTACACCAGCAACGACGACAATTGCTAAATGTGTTCATCATCAACGTTTGGCCTGAACTGCAGATGTTGATAAAACTGACCAACGGCGAATCCTCTTGAAAGCGTTGATCTTGAAGTAGCATAGAGGTTGACTGTCAAAAATGCAGGAAAGTATTGTACAATGAGTTTAATATGTCTGTACATCCACTTTTATAAAACTCTGCTCTGTTAAATAAAACAGATGCATTTAAGAGGAGTAGTCTGAAAACAGATAAACTCTAAAATTTGCAGGGCAGAGATAAAGACTGGTGTGATATGATAAATGTTGCTCTTTCTGAATGAACTGTAGTTTTTACTTTTTAATTAGGGAGATTGCACGTCACCAGATCCACCTGCATGGTGTTGCCTAGTTGTGTTCAGGCATCAAGTAAACTGTTATGTTGTCAGGGATTAATGCTTGATTCCTAATGATGAAGAACACACTGCATGTCCACAATGTCCAACCCATTGTAATGAGACAAAATTGAGGTTTAAGTGCTGGACTAGCCTGCAGTTGGTTTGACTTACAGTAAATACAGGACACATAGGACAATATGTGTTTGGACACTGACAACACTTTTGGTTATTTTGGCTCTGTTATGCGGCACATTGATTGTAAGATGAAACAATTATTAGCAGTTTAAAATGCAAATATGAGGTTATTTATTATTTGGTCAAATTTGAAGCATCTTACTTCTGTAATCAATCTCATGAAATATTGGCTTTCCTTTTATATTTAATACTTGTCCTTTTTTTGTCATACCCTTTAGCACTGTTTCATCATTCTTTACCTTTCCTGTGACACTGTCTGCTTCCAATAGCGGAATGTCTGTAACATAACTTACAGAGTGGAGTTTGAATGCTTTTGCTAGTGTTTTGCGAGTGTTGTTGTGTATGTTTATATCAATATGTTAACATAGGATAATAATAAGATGTGAGTAAAAGAAGACCAAAGAAAACAGAGGAGGGACCAGAACAAGAGGAAGACGTCATAAACAGAAATGTATAAAACACAAGTAAAGTTGACATTTAGACATACTTGTGGAAAATACGTTACCCACCAGTCCTGGCTGAGCCCCAGTCTGTGCTTCATTAGGTTGAAACAACAAATTATTTTACTGCCATGTCTGCAAGGTTTAAATGTTTGATATTTAAATTGTCAATATCACTTTGAGACAGACATTCCAGAGTTTAGGAGATGTGCTCCACTCACTTACACTTTGTAAGAACTCCAAGGCAACCAGTCTCATGATGGCTGTGAATGTTTTGTTTTTTGGTTGTGTAGGGAAATAATTCCATCTTGTCAGTTATTTGCCTGATGATTCATGATTCATTTAATTATTTGTGAATAATTCAAGAATCAATTAGCCATGGTATAAAGTATTTTGAGTGACTTTCAAATGTGAGTTACCTGGAAAGACTTAAGTCGAACATCAGCTGGCACCAAGTGGGCCATTACATTTTTTCATGTAAAGTTGCATTACAAAGTTACATTAAACTTTAGATAAAGCTTTCCTAAACTGATGCAAAACTTTCTGGTGGCATGGCTCAAGTTCATTCCCCATGTAGGTTGTGATGTTTCACAATATTTATTCACTATTTTAAAACCACTTCTTTCACAATGTAAGTCAAAGGGCTGGTGCACCATGTGACGCGATTGAACATTTTGGCCACTATGTCAAAATGGCTTTAAAGCCTGCCACACTTCCTCAGGAATGGGCCAACTCTGCCTGAAGAACCAGAGGAGCACTAGAGTTTACACTGCTAGCACAAGAGCTTTGCTTTTCGCTGTAAATCACATCAGTGCAACGCTCCCTCATTTCTCTGCCCTCCAATTCCTGCCATAGTTAGCTGATAGGAACACTAGCTATACTGCTAACTGAGCTATCTACTTAACAGCATTAACAGCTAATAGCAGTTAACAGTTACTTTTGCAGCAAGTAAAGCTCTCTGTCCATCAGTAAACTTCATAACAGTAAATTCATCAAAATTCAGTGCACCATATCAGTATTTCTCAAGCTAGCTGATGCCATCAGTCCCAACAGCAATAGGATGAAGCAGTCCTGAGTGCACCTTATTCTTAAGTTATGTCAGTGTTACTTATATAGTCCACAAAGTGGACCTCCAGAATAAAAGTACCAAACTGGGGATGAGCATAATAGGGTCACTTTAATGAGACTAAAACTGTGCCCAAACTGCACTCTAATTAACAGACAAGTTGTGTTTAGGGAAATATTTGATGATGAAGTAATTTACAGAAACAACAGCTGAACAATGGTAAAATCTGGTTTATCGTTTGCTTTCCTTTGCTTTTCATGTTATAATTAGGAAATATTTTTTTAAACACTTTAGGGTATAACCAGCCCTTGGTTTGCTTGCACAGACAACAGCAAATGTTTTAGGGTTTTAGAGTTTTAGAGATAAAACTTCACAAAGGATGAATTGATTTAAGCCATGCTGTCTATATTTTCTGTTTTGTTTATCTTTATATTTTCTTTTATTAACTTTAAATTTATAAAGTGAGCATATCCATCATATTTGAAGTGGATGGTAGTGTTTTCTAATAGCTAGTATTTCTGAATAAGAGGACAATATTGCATGAGCAAACATGTTAAGTATTGTAACAACACTGCACTAACACACAGGAAAATGCAATATGACACATTATGACGACACCTGTCATTGTTTCAGACATGCTTGATGTTCTTAAACTTTAAAAAATCATAAACATTGCATTACTCCTAATTTTTCGGATGCACAAGACAGATGGAAGATACAGAATGCAATTTATTGCTGTTATTATTGCATTAATGTTGCAGAAAAAGTTTTTTCTTTTCCTCATGTGTCAATTATGGGATCATTAAGAAAGCAAAGATGCCTCTAGCTGTTGTGATAGTTTCCTTTATATGTGGGTTCAACAAAGGAATGTACTGATGGCATAGTGACTTCTGCATAAATATTCAGCCTAAATCAGCAAGGCTACGTTATTAAATTCGCTATCCGTATCATTGACTGTATAGAAAGAGGGACGACATGAGAGCCCCTAAAAGTGAAGCCAAATCATCTTGATTACCCCCAGCGGCTGACTGCAGTACACATCATGATGGGACTTGGGCCAAACTAAAAACTCAAAGTACACATCCAATCATTTTTTTCTGTCATTTTAGGTAATTCTTACAATGATGCATGTTTAACTGTTCATTTTCCTGATAAGTTTGGTCTTAATTAGGTATTTGAAACTATTCAAATATTCATGAATTGAAGTTTGTTATGTCAGTATTATGTTATTTGATAGAGGAAGACAGTTATACTGCCCTCTGCAGAGTAGATCAATTACATTAATAATTAAACTAAAATGACATTGCAGTTTTTTTACATATTGTTTTTTTAAATGGTATTTTCATTTTCTGTCATAGTCTTATGCTGATATGTGTTTATACATCTAGATGCTGTCAAGATCTTATAGACTGTATCATCAAATGTTAATTTTACATCATCAGTAATCAAGTGGTGGTCAGAACTGGCATGACAAAACAAAATAAATGAACTTGACTTGCTGCTAGAGGAAATGACGGAATGAGTGAGAAAATGAATTAATAATAGGTAAATATACAATATATAAACAAAAGTATTGGGGTACCTGACCATTACACCCACAGAGACATCTCATTCTAAATACAGCTTCGCAGCTATAACAGCTCCCACTCTTCTGGGAAGGATTTCCACAAGAGTTTGGAGTGCTTCTGTGGGAATTTTTGCCCATTCGTGGGGTGTTCATGGGGCAATAGTCAGGTCGGAGGCAGATGTTGGCCGAAACTGTATGCCAACATCCCAAAGATGTTGGATGGGGTTGAGGTCAGGGCTCTGTGTGGGCCAGTCAAGTTCTTCCACACCAAACTCATCCAACCATGTCTTTATGGAGCTTTGCTTTGTGCACTTGGGCTGAAATAAAGATAGACACAGAATGGCCCATGTATCATAAACTTGTTTTATAGCTTAGCTAAAAACTGAAACATTGTTCTCATAACATTAAAGAGAGAAATATTCTAGGAAGTAGCAAAATCTTGATTCAGCACTGCCAAACTTTACAGTTTGATCTGCGCTTCTGTCAGTCTTCCCTCCTACTCTCCCTTTTGTTCTTTTGTGTTTTGTCCCCCTCCTTTGTGTTTTGGTTCGTCCTTGTCTTGTTTCTCCCCTCTCCTGTTTTTCCTTTTAGTTTGTCCTGAGTTGGGCTTGTTTTCCTGGTCTGCTTCCCACCTGCACACCTGCTGTCTATTGCTTTCAATTGGCTCCACCTCTGCCTGCTGCATAAAAGACCGGTTGTAAATACCTGTACTTTGAGATTTTAGTTTTGTTTATCCTATCTTTATTAAGTTTGTCCTATTTTTTATACTCTGCACTTTTCTCCTTTCTTGGTCGGGAATACTGCATGTGCAATGTCTGTAAAAACAAGAATTTCCCTCCAGGGATAAATAAAGGAATTCTGATTCTGATTCTGATTCTGATTCTGATTCATTCACTCCAGCTTCATCAGGTTATTGATGTTTATGTTTCAGGTCCTAACTATTGGTGAACTTTTTGCTATTGCTCCTTGCTTTTGACCCCCAGTAACTTTGTTTCTTTTTCTGCCTCAGGTTCACTACACTTCCACTGACTCTGTGCCCAGCTCCTCCCTTTGTTCTTTGTTGTGTCCGGTCATCTACTGACTTTTTGGATGTTTTTTTCTGTTTTTTTTCCTGATTATTATCCTGATTACTGTTTCACCCACGATACTGGGTTTTTGGACTGTTAATTTTACCAAAGAGAATTTAAGAATTTAAATTTAAGAGAATTTGTCATTAAATCAGTTTAACCTTTTCCCTTTTGTGTGAGTGTAGTGTCCAGCTTTGTGGATCAGATTTATCTTGGTTCAAATGTAACCGTTTCATATGGACTGTGTATTCAGATGCACTGTTTGTTTTTTTGCTCTTCCCAACTTTATTGATTAAATGATTAACACGCTAGTTTAAATCTGAGATGCTGCTGCTGCTCTAGTGCAATATCAAATGTCAAAGTAACTGCGAAGTACTCAAAGCTGAGAACCACATGCCATGTTTGTGTTTCCACAGAGCTGAGCTGCAGTGGAAACAAAATAGACCAGTGTTATCTGCTACAACTTGGCTAAAGCTACTACCTGTGGAAAACGTCTGACAGAGACAAGTTAAGTGAGAAAATGTGCTGTTTAAAGGTGAAAAAGACACAATTTCTCACAGTGAAGTAATGCAGTGATGTTTGGGTGTCATATCTATCTGCGTGTCCTACGGCGTTTTGAGTCTGAGGTTTGATTTAGACATAAATCAAATTAGAAAAGAGAGTCTGAGCAAAAAGATAAAGAGAGCATGTTCTCGTGTGTGTGTGTTTGACCATCTAAAAAGGTTAAAAGCACAATCTAAATGATGTCAGTGACCATCCTCCAAAGGGATGTCCTCCTGACCTGAAACAAACTAACCCCCCTCCCCCCACCACCACCAACATACACACCTCTTTAAGCAAACCCTCAGCTTTGCCCTCTTAAAGAGGCTTTTCTCTTTTTAATCATGAGATTTCTCCCAAGATGCCTGAGCCCATACTTAAATCTGTTGTTCACTTCTGACAAACACACACCAGCGTGAGTACTCCCACACACATAAATTTAATGTGTTTTGTTCTTTTCCTCTCCCACACAGTTTGCAAAGATTTATGATATGCAGTTTTTAAACCTCAGGATCATTTGTGCTTTGTAACATGCACACAGTCTCACAATGTGACAAAGAGAGTGGGCCCTGCAACAACACTTGAAATAAATCATTAGTGGCAAACCCTCAAAGATGCACTATATAAACAAAAGTATCCAGACACACTAATTCATGGGGCTGTTTTCCAGGGTTTGCGCTCGGCCCCTGACTTCCAGCAAAGGGAAATCTTAATGCTTCAGCATACCAAGACATTTTGGACAATGCTATGCTTCCAACTTTGTGGCAACAGTTTGTTGAAGGCCCTTTTCTATTCCAGCATGACTGTGCCCCAGTGCACAAAGCAAAGCTCCATAAAGACATGGTTGGATGAGTTTGGTGTGGAAGAACTTGACTGGCCCACACAGAGCCCTGACCTCAACCCCATCCAACACCTTTGGGATGAACTGGTACGGAGATTGTGAGCCAGACCTTTTGGTCCAACATCAGTGTGTGACCTCACAAATGCTCTACTGTATGAATGGGCACAAATTCCCACAGAAACACTCCAACATGTTGTGGAAAGCCTTCACAGAAGAGTGGAAGCTGTTAGAGCTGCAAAGCTGTCTGTGTGTTTAGAGTGAGACGTCATTAAAGTCCCTGTTGGTGTACTGCTCAGGTGCCCCAATACTTTTGTCTACAATACAGTACAATATTTTATTGTCCCAAAGAGAAATTTGTTGTCACAGCTTACACAGTTGGCACATGGATACATACATACTTACAATATATAGTGTACCTGATAGGGACATGCACTGTTCTTATACACTCACATGCACTAACATGTATGCCTGACCTTCTAGGTTTTCAAAAATATTGGCAATAATAATAATTTAAAAAAAACAACCGAAGGAGAGTGGCATCATTCTTTGTTCAGGACAGCATAACTCCACTTTAACTTTACACAGGCAATAGTTGTTTGCTGCTGTATTAATGTTCAAAATATCATGTGTTCAAAATTTAAGATAGATGTGAAAACATGTAGATCTACCCTTTACTGTCTTTCTCTCATTTTTACTGTCTTAAACATACATGCACACACATACACACAGAAATACAGATATTTTATATTTCACATGGTCACTGTGTTGTCTCGCTCAGTGTCATTAATGGGGACACTATAACTTGTAAATACATAAAGATATTTGTTAAAAAAAAAAAAGCACAATCTGTGTTATATCTAATCTATATTTTCCTAACCTACATTGTCTGTTGCTGGTTTTGACCCAGTGTGGACAGTATGAGCAAACTCACTGTAGATGTTCTTAACCTTTTATTTTGTGATCTTTTGTGGATGAGATCTGAAGATTTGAATGCGTCCACCAGTTCACAAGGAAAGAGCAAAACTGACCAAAAGGAGAAACTCTTGTATTTAGTTTTATGCCACTTACAGATCGCTTACCACAAGTCCATGGATATTAACCCAGGTTGACAGCTATAATCACAAGCACTCTGCATTTACGACTATGTTATAAGACAATATGAAGTGTTGGCAGCTTAAAAGCTTGACAATAAACTCTGCTTTCCAAGTCTGTTCTGAGCTACTTACATTCATCCCCCAGCAAAACCCAACCCGTCTAAAAATCTGATGTTTAGACAACAAGGAAAGCCACTTGAGTCTAAGTCCTAAATGCTAAATGTCACTCATCAATTCAGAGATGACATGTTTTGGTCCATTAGACCATCAAGTCTAGAAGGAGATAACATTCTTTCAAACTCTTTTATTGCACAGTGGACCTTTAATCATATTCAGTGTTGAATGTGACAACTTGAAATATGCTTCATAATTTTTAACCAAGAATAGACTAAGGGAGAGTTCAGAGAGTTCTTCTGTCTCCTTCAGCCCCAAGTCTAGACAGAGGCACTGTCAAGCTTTCTCCATCACCTACAAAAGACATTTTACAGCAAACAACAGCACATGGTTTTACATGTGGAGGAATTATTTCTTTTTCATCTCTTTAAAGGGAGAATGGAGAAAAGAAAAGTGGTTAACAAATTTAGAGGTTTAGATTTAGAGGTTCAGATATCACTTCTGTGGCACTGCGGTGACCACACCAAAATCAAAAAAATGAATTTTGGTTTGAAAGGGCAAACAGAGTGAAACAGGCAAATCTGTGGTAAATAATCAAGCTCCACTTTCTGAAACAGGCTGAAATGAAGGGTGTGTAATTATTTATGTGCCCTTTCTTGTGAAACAGAAAAGCAACTATTCTGCAATTTGATTGCTCCTTTGTCTTTCTTAGACAAGAGTATTTATTTTTTCTTGATTTTTGTCCCTGTGGAACACCACCACCACCACAGAGAACAAGCACCCCAGGGGGAACGAGACAGCAGCACAACACTTAGCAGATTTTACACCATGTAGTGTGGTGGGTGCTACTTTGTCCGCTCACTGCTGCCAGTGTGAGCTTGTCAAAAGGACTCCAATGGTACACTCATGTTGTTACACACACACACACACAACCAGACAACAGTGTCAGGATCTGAGCTCGTGGTCAAAGCATGTTGTCTTCTTTTTCAGAAGAACACGAGCCACACACACTTGTTAATGTACAGAGATGTGTGAGAGTAGTACTCCGACTTGTCTTTACCCTTGGATGTCTGCACACTTCAATGAATACACTTAGGTCAGTAACAATGAGAAAATCTGAAAGGTAAAATCCTTTTGGTTTTCTTTTCATAGACACAGTGCAGGTCATTCATCATCTCTGTATCTCACTGCAGAACTCCAGGACACCAAATTTCTGATCTCATCTGAAAACCCTTTATTTCCACCTCACCTCATCTCAATTCACTTTCAACTGACTTTCAGTTGGCACAGTTGAGAATGTCAAATGAAAGTACATTTCACACAATAATGATGGAATTTCCACTCTCAGTGACTCCCTGTGCTTTTTGTGTAGATTTGATAGAAGCCTGGAGAAGTTTTGTAATTTAAAGAAGAAATATAATCAGATGAGCTCACCAACTTGAAAGCAAATTGACTGTGTCAGAGCAGCCCTTGGGAGACTGAAAAATAATAAGTCATTGAATTTGGGAGCTGACACTAGTAGATTTAAGTCACATGTTATCCCCAAGTTTTGTAACTTATGATGATGGAACCAGCTTTTCTCTGTTGATATTTATTTTTTGTAACACAAGGCTGAGAATTGCTGTGGCACTAAAACCTTAGTCAGCGACCCGACTCAATAAATGCAATGAATGGTAGACTAATTGTACATATAGATTTGTTTCATTTTTACTTACGTATCTATTGATCTGAACAATGGCCTGAAGTTTTGTCAGTATTCACTGGTGCACAGGATCTGCATGTCTACATTTTATTCTTTGGTGTACTGTGACTTTATCTTGCGTACAAACTGTTGGTTCTCTTTTCTGTCCTTTTCATATCCTTTTTGCTGGTCCTTTTGATTCCTTTTTCCTGTTTAGAGGAGCGAGGAGGATCACAGAGCAGGTAGCAGCAAGTATGCATGAGATCAGTCTTTGCAGACCTTTTTTTTTTTCTTAACAGACACAAGCATTTATTAGTAATAGCTGATTAGAAAGATTGTTTTTCTTCTTTTCCTATTTGATGGAATGTCTCCAAGAGACTGAATCGAACGCAACCTGACTTGGTTATATGATATATGATATGAAATTTAAGTAAAGTTTTTCTGTTGAATGATATGAAAAACTCTAAACATGATAAGTATGAGTAGACAGGCCTCAACTTTGTCTGTCCAGCTGAGGTAGTGATAAGCCTAAAATGTTTGGAGTGAACACAATGGCAACTTTGGAGTGGCAGTAGTATGTATGAATCCACTCAACATTTCAGAAGAGCTCCCTGTCTGCTCCAGTGTAGTGTCATAACCATCTGTTGGTCACTAAATCAACGTTTGTGTGTGTGATTGCATCTGTGAAAGCTTTCATGCCTGCCTGCTTGCTTGTTTCTTCTACAGGAAGAGACACTCTTTGACTGAGGTGTAAGTGTTGCCCTTGCTCTCCATCACCGACCCGTGTGAATCTGGGCTGCTGCCTGGGTCAGAGGTCTCACTGGTTGGAGGCAATGACAGGAGGGTGTTTCACCAGTGCCATAGAGTTGACCATGCATACAGCATGTCAATTAGAGATGCTCTGGTCCTTCGAAGGAAGACACAAGTCAGACCGAAGAAACGAGAAAGTCACTGAACAAGTGTGAGGGGGAAGTAAACTTTTGGTGGAGCCCCATGGTGAAAATCATCAAAATAATAAGTTTTATGACAAATGCTTCAACACACAATCACACTTAATGGTTATTGCATAATGGAGATTTCTTTGTGCGTTGCTTAGAATGGAAAACACTCTGAGTGGTCAGGCAGACTAGAGGAAGTGCTACATGAATGCAGTGGTGGTAGAGTGAGGTAGACAGCAAATGAAGAGGGAGACCGACAGTTAGCGCAGAGAACAGTGATTTAATTTTGTCTATCCTCTGCTTAACAAGTTACATGCTCCGTTTTAACCAGGGAACAGTGGGAAATAGAAATCTATTTTGATTTGCACATAAGAGAATATTTTTTGTAAGTTCTTGTAAAAAAAATATATATTGACCATGATTCAATTTAGAAAAAGCAATAACAAGTGAAAACATCCAAGGAGGTGAGTACATTTGATAGGCACTGTATATGACACTCCAATCCAATAGCCAGTCCACAGCCTGTCTTCTCATCAATCAGCTTTCAAATATGACGTTTGTCAACATCTTGATTTAGACAACAACTCTGCTTTCATAGTAAACTACAGACTGTTTTCACACAAATGAGCCTGTATGTGGCTTGTGGTCCTATGGAGAAAGTCGTCCGTCTGTTCCAGAGTCCAGGCTCAAAATCAATGGGGGCAGAAAGGCAGTATCATCGGGCTTTTTGCCTTAAAATATCATTACTAGGTTACATGCAGGTTAATGAGAAACACTGCACATCATGTCAGGCATTCCATTTCTGGTTTTGGAGGAGTTCTTTACTCAGTCAATCATACTTTAACTATCAGTGAACAATGTCCTGTAGCTTTGGATTTAGCAGCAATTGCACATCAATTCATTCACTCCATTTATGTAGTGACTGTTTACATATCTCTCTGCAGAATATGAGAGCTCTTTGTAAATATTGTTGGGATGACAAATGTATACGATGCCCTAATAAAGTGCCAGTGCTAAAGTTTAAAAGACACAATTATTTTCATACTAAAAATTAGCTCCCAATAGGCTCATTTATTCACACAATGTTACATTCAGATACTGAAGATCCAAATGCAGCATTCTTTTCTTTAAACCTTTTTTATTTGCAAAGCACTTTCTCACTGGTCTGTCTTTGTGTGTTGGTCCTGCGATTGACTGGCGACTAGTCCAGGGTGTACCCTGCCTCTCGCCCGTAGCCAGCTGAGATAGGCTCCAGCTTCCCTGCGACCCTGACGGATAAGAGGTATAGAAAATGGATGGATGGACTTTCTCTCTAGTAATCCTCTTGGCCTCTGCAGCAGAAACACCATTACCTTTTACTGTACCTTTTACCAACATCCTGTGCTGCTAATATTTATTCATTACAATTCTTCCTTCATTGACATAAAAGCATAGCTGCTGTTGATCCATCCTCCCCATATGTAAAAGTAGGGCAATATGTAGCAGGAATTGTTATATTCTATATTTATTGCTGCTTGTTTAATGGTTATGTGCCATTTGGTGTCTCTTCATCACTTTACCAAGTAATTAAACCTGCTATGGACAATACTATTTATATTATACTATTTATTTATATTTTGGAACAAAATCCTGACACACAACACTGACATATTATCATGTTCTCTAGCCACTTGTGGTCTTCGTTAACATACAGCTGTAGCCAGATGATATCATATCAGTGGGGAAACACTGCCCAAACAAACGTAACTGAAATACTGTCACCTTATAAAGTTCATATGGCGAAGTGTTAGCTAATGAATGTTTATTTTGTGGATTATATCCATGTTTTCTGGCCACCTAATGTATATAAATCCAATATTCACTCTGTTTAACCCTGGTCCCCACTAACTCCTGAAGGAAATACTTCACTCTTTAGCTGTTGCATATTCCACTATGTTTGCCAGATACTTGCTTACTTTGATTGTCAGCTGTCTGGTGCAGGACAGTGTACAGTGGGTTAATCAGAGCTTGTTCAGTTAACTTAACTTGCCTGTTAAGGATCAGAAGACACACATGACAATGAATCAAACTATGAAAGTTTAAAATTTAGTTCAATCTTACCAGATTAGTCGTGCAAAGTTGCTTTGAAAGACACATGTGGGCACAGAAACCCTGACGGAAATCAAGATCCAAGAAGCAAATATATAGAAAGTGACTGAGAAACCCGAAATTACAAAAAGAGAAATATGAGGAACCTGAAGGTGCGATTTGATTCACTTCAAATTTTAAGAATCAGCATGTCAAACATTCACAACTTTCCAATGAGCCTTACAGTCACATCACATAATGATAAGAATAATAACATCACTTTAAGTTTTTCTCTCCACTGAATCACTGATTCAGATAACACTAAAAGTCAATGGTGGGTTATATGTCGCTGGGTTTTTATATAATGTCTCCAAATATTCTGTACTAGACAGAGTGAATCTATGCAGTGAAAAAAGGAATTAACATACTTGGAGAAGAAAGTAAGAAAGAAATCACTCCACACACTTAAACACACTTAAATACTGTATTTTGACTGAATGCCAGCTCGTCTAAAAACATCAGTTCACAAAAGTGTTTGTTTGCTGACATCTTGTCAGTCTGTAGCAGTATATCCAAATGTGGGCAATAGAAGAAAATTATCTATTGACACCCACACAGATAATTTTAATAATCTATTGAGACCCACATTGGTGGCATCTGACATGCATCAAAACAATCACGCCTTGTTTTCTATGAAAGCCCACCTACCGACAGCATCTTGATCCTCCACTGTCCTAGTTCTTTTCACTGAAGTGTGTCATCTCTCTGGAAAAAAAAATACGGCTCTATCACACCTACGACGATAATCGTAGGCCATCTGACGTGCATCTGACACCCCAGTTGATGTAAATCAAAGTGGTGAGAGTGAATCAAAAAATAAGTGCCTTCTTGGGTCAATTTCTGACAGATAATATATGATAAAGTGTCCTCTAGGGTTCTCGTCCAGTGAAGAAAACATGGGACAGCGTCCTGTGCAGCAAGAAGTCCTCCCAAGAAGACATCTCTTAGTGCCTTTCATGGCCCTCTTCTAATGTAGAAGTATTGTTATAACTTTAAATCTGAGTTACATAATTAAAAAATAAATAAATAAATTACTGTTAAACAAAAATGCATGACTTTCTGTGCATGGTATGTTTTCAGTCCTGCTCCTCAGTCTGTCTGACTCAGCCACTGGATTTGACTGTACTTTTCTGAGGTTTCTTCACTAAGGTAAAAACAATTCACATGCCATAGCCGCTTACCTTAGCCAATACATAAATATTCTTTAATGCAGTTTTAAATAGTGCATGTATTTTTTAAACAGATGAAAGTACATCTATATACCACCTATACTAAAAATGACTAAATAAATAAATGAACTGTGACCTGTTATCTTGTGGTGCCTCATGTCCACTCTTGAATTGAAGGACCAAAAGTTTCTGTACAGTTGCGACAATGAACTTTTCAATGATTGACACAGTCACACAAGTCCTGCAGCCTGTGATATTTTTCTTCTCCTTCAGTGTTAAAGTCATGTTGTTATGTCTGTCTGTTTCAAAGAATTTTTCCCAGTGGAAACCTACCACAGGCGGCACGGCAGTTAGAGCTGTTGCCTCACAGCAAGAAAAAATAATAAAGAATAAAGGTTGCCCAGTTTGAATCCGAGTCTGGGTCCTTCTGTGTGGAGTTTGCATGTCCTCCCTGTGCCTGCACGGTTTTTCTCCGTGTTCACATGCACATTAGGTTAACTGGATGCTCTACATTACCCCTCAGTGTGAGTGTGTGTGTGGTTGTCTTTGTGTATCAACCTTGCGACTGACTGGCGACCAGTCCAGGGTGTACCCCGTCTGCTTGGATACGCTCCAGGCTCCCTGCGACCCTGGCAGATAAAGAGGTATGGGAAACGGATGGATGGAAACCTACCACACACGGACACACTGTTTAACACAGCTTAAGTGCTAGAAAACCGAGTGTGTCAAAGATGTGTATACTTAAAATAATAACCTGAATAATCTGAACAGAAATACTTTCGCAGACGTAAAGAAGTTTAGTGAAGTGGCTGATTTCCCATAACATTTGCATGCATCATAAAGAGCAGACTTTGTTTTCCTTCAGAATAATTACTTGTCCTTCAAACTGTGACTTCCCCCTTTCCCTTTTCTCTCTCTCTGTCAGTTTCACTGCTTAAACTGTTTAGTGTCTCTGTGTGTATGTTTCTCTCTCTCTCACTCTGTGTGTGTGTGTGTGTGTCCTGCTGTGACAAAACTGCAATCTAAGGAGGGATGCCAAAGTCCATTTAAGGAAATGTCTGAGGCAAAAAGAGCATCTTTGTGTTTGTACACACACACACACACACACACATACACACACAAACAAATATTCCTCTTTATGTGTGTATGTGTCTGTGTGTGAGTTGTTCAGTGCCTTAAAACTGGGATGTACTTCTTGAGTAGAACGATGTGTTTCATTACATGAATCTTGGCTGATAATTAACACCAAGAATAAAAGCAAAGTCATGGTGTTGCTTTTTCTGCTTCTATTTCAGATTCTGGAACATGTTTGCATGCATAAACACCCATGGCTGTGGAGGAATTTCAGACAGCATGAGGCAACTGCTGGCAAACGGCAAATCAGCTTCTTGTGACTGCGATCTCGTCACTTGATCAATATGGCTGTTTCACATGCTGTCTAAATCAAAGGTACAATGTGGAGGGAAAGTATTCCCAATTACTGGCACCTCGTGTCAGAATTAAAGCTCGCATTACTGTTAGTTAGCCACCTTGTGGCTAACTTTGTCTGTGAACAGAAATGTTCACAGACAAAGTAATGCTTGAAAGTTTTATTCACGTCCTTACTCAGAGAGTGAGGAAGGAAATACATTTAATTTCCATTGGAAGTGGAAGCTTAGTGGGTAGTAACAGAGCATTCATTTTAATTCCTTTGAAAATTATACACTTAATTCTGTCATTAACAAGTTTCATTATTTGTCTACTTAAGGAAAATATTGTATACAGCACATCTGATGCAAATGGGCAGCTAGTTTTTGTCAGTGAAAATTTTATCCACTAGGGTGTTTGCCACCTTGGTGTGTCTTTATACCAGCACACTCTTCCCTCCTGCTCTTCTCTTATCCTCTGTGTTTTCTGCAGAATGACGAATGATGAAGAACCTGAACAAACCGATGACAGACACAAAGCAAGTGGCCTAGTAATAATTCTGTCATAGAGGCCCCGGCTGGCTTGTCTAGTCATGTCTCAGGCAGATAAGGTCTTTCTGTCGAAGAAAGTTTCCAAGGTCACAGACACTCCAAATTTGGTTTTAGTCCTCAAGAAGCAAGTTGTAAACAAAAGAAAAGTCGAGGTCGCAATATGTTATTCACTTTTCACTTCCTCTTGGGGGTTCGGTAACTCTCTCCATCTCCGTCTCCTTTACTTTCGTTTTCTTTACTGCACACTTTCCTCCTTCTTCCCTACCTCCCTTCAAACCTCCATATGATCTCTTTTGGTGCCTCATTTCCTATCTTTTTTTGCACTCACTTCCACTGTGTAAACATTTTTTTAAATGCTTGTGTGTGTGAGAGAGAGCGTCTAAAGTGTGCGTTACGGGGTTATTTTTCCCATAGAAACTCGCAGCAAATATGGGGATAGAGGAGCAAAGCGCAATTGGCTGAGGCTTAACTTACTTTGCATAATTATTGCCTATAAATGCATTTCTAGCGTCAGGGGTTTAAGCTCCTGATACGCTTAGTGGAGAGAGAAAGAGGGTTGAGGCTGTTGCAAACCGTCCTGACGATGGAGATGGAGAGAAGGAGGAAGAGGCAGAGATGGGGGTTACACAGGGAGATAGAGGTAAAGGACAAAGGGAAGCAAGAGAGTAAGCACACCAGGAAACACGTACAGTTCACCAACATCTTATGGCTGTTGCCTTCATTAAGGTACATAGACTGCATTTGGTTGCCTGAACATTTATGTGCTCTTCCACTGTGAATATCAGGCATGTTTTGACATATGCAGGTGACATTAATTTAAAACACTTGAACCCCAAGAAGTTTTTGGGTGTGTTTAGCCATCAAGAGTCCACAGTGAAGGCCACCAGGTGTATTTTGCCTTAATGACTCTGCTTTAATTATCCAGCTTCTCTATTCTAAAGAAATGATGTTAGTATTTGTGTCAATTATGGACCAGCTGAATATGTGCTAGACTCTGCCTTAACATGGTGACTGCTAGACACTGATTGAAGTCAAAGATTATTTAATGCTTCTTTAAGTCAAAATTGAATTACTGACATTAAACTGCGCTCCTTCACCGTAAGGACACCAGGTGTATTTTCACGGGGGCAGCCGTGGCCTAGAGGTTGGAGAAGCGGCTTGTGATCGGAGGGTCCCCCACCGGACGGGCAGGAAAAATTTGGGTGTGGTGGAGTGATTAATGCGAAAAAATGCCCCCCCTTCATTAGCCAGCTGATGTGCCCTTGAGCAAGGCACTTAACCCCCCAGTATGCTCCCCGGGCGCTTGACGCTGCCCACTGCTCCTGTGTGTGTTTCACTGCATGTAATTTGCCGGGTGTTGCATGTGTGTGTTCAACTAAGGATGGGTTAAATGCAGAAGTCAATTTCAGTATGTGTATATAAAAATATATATACTGCCAATAAAGTTGATTCTTCTTCTTCTTTCACTCTTGGTGAACACCGGCAAGGACCCGTTCTGACAACAGAGCTGCTTTTTGCTGCTTCTGCCATCCACATAGCCCTGCTCTCACCTTCCTGCTGCCTCCAGCTCCCACTGCAGCATCTCCACATAGGGGGGACATTGATCAAGTGTCATCTGTGGGAAAGGACCCAGCAAATCAAGAGCTGCTGGAGGAGGCCATGAATTTGGAGCCCATCCACTTTCCTGTCTTTAAATCCTCCAGGCTGTTGGGAGGCCAATGGGTATATCCTCTCACATCCTGTGCTGGCTGCTTTGTAAGCCCAATCATGTGCATGAGAGTCCAGATCCTACTCTGGCTGCGGTCCTGGTCCAAATCCCAGCCACTGCCTCGCTCCTGGCCTCAGTGCAGTCCAGATAAGAGGATTTTCCCCGACAGCGATTTCCTACCTCAGACACCTGCTGCTGACAGTGCTGAGGTGAGGTTGTCGAATGTAGTTTCACAGCAATGTCAGGTCACGTCAGGAGGTGTAGTTTCTCTCATGGAAGTTTTTTTTTTTTTTCTGTTTTACTGTTCCCACTGCCGGAGAGAAGCAGCAGCGGAGCAGTTTACACAGAGCAGAGTCGGATTCTGGGGTCCTAATGCTCATGGAAGCCACAAATCTACGATATTAGCTGATTCTACATTTGAGTAGTTACCCACAATGCTGGCTGTGTGTGTAATGTTCACCAACCTGGACTATGTTTAAAAGGATCTGGAAAGAATAAATTTCAGAGCGTTCTACAAACATGTAACCAAGCCATATTTTAACCTAATACCCCATTCACATCAGATGGTCGCATGCATCAGCCAGAAGTACAACCTTTTGCAAGGACTGCAGCCTATCCCAGCTGATATTTGGCAAAACGAATCACCAATCAACTTAATGTTTTTGGACTCCAGGAAGAAGCTGGAGCACCTGGGGCAAACTCATGCAAACATGGGGAGAACATGCGACAGTGCAAACCATTGCACCACTGTGCTGCCCCATTAGCTTCATGTTATGTGCAAATGCATCCATCCCCTCTCTTGCCACAAAATAAGAGTCCTCCAAATGCTTAATATCATGCTGACAGACGGAGCAGAACAAATGCGGCTGAAGTAGTCAAATGTTAAGTGGTGGATTTCTAGAGGCTAGATTGGGGTTAGTGTCTATTTAGGTCAGAGTGAGAGAACAGTGCAGCATGTAAATATCTCTCTTCCTTTGTGTTGCCATAAATAAAAGTCAATATGAGACCTGAGAAGACCTGGGAAAGGGAAACAACAATCAGTTATGTTTTCATTTAATATAATATGGAAATGTTCTTCATCAACATCCATGGCAAGTCTCAGAAATGTTGATGGAGAAAGTACCAGTAATAGTAATAGTACCAGAAATTTCAACCAAAAATATCTTTCAGTCTTTTACTAAACCAAACTACAGACCAGAGTCTGAGATGCACTTTGTACAAACTCCAAACATCTGCATGTGCCTCCAGTCAGGCATATAAATGTAGTATTTCATTTAGTCAGACTTCTCCAAACATTATTAGTGAATTACATCTCCCTTTTTGCTGTGGCAAAATAGTTTGATATAAACATAATGCAAGGCTTCTGTAAACTCATTCTCAGAGTTTGTCTGAGTAGGCTGGTTACTGGAATGCATGTAAAAGCACAGGCTGTGAAATAGCATTAAGAAATCAGCCTTAGAAATATATCTGACCACGAAGATGAAATGCAACTAAGAGGTGTAAAAGGGGCCTAACACTTTGATTACACTGGTCATACTTGGTCACAGTCACACAGGCTGCCTTCTGCTAAGGTTCTGCTGTTGAGGCAGCGATCACATTCACTGTAGTTACATATGTAAACTGGAACAAAATAGGGTTGCAGTTGTATTCTTATAGGACATACAAGTAATCCTTCATATCTGCATTATTACCATTATCAGGTTTTGTGGAGATTTTGATAACTGTTTTCAGTGGTACATTATATTAACCAGGTGTTTTTTGACAACTGGATTGTAGTTCTGATGGGTGGATGTCATGATATTGTTGGTTGTAACTGATTGGCTCAACCCTAACTAAGAAATCAGGGTTATGATTTAAAAGTTTTAAAAAGGCATTTCAGCTCGACTTCAAAGAGGACTCTTCTTCAACATGAGCAGGGTCAAACCCAAACTGTCCTCCCATGTAGAAAAGATGCTGGGGCCTTTCTAAGACAAGATGAGACTTAATTGATCCCTGTTGATTGCTGCGTTGCAGTCCTGTCAGACACAATACTTCCTAATAAGTACAACTGTTGTTGCACCTTGTAAAACTCTCCCATACTTGTTGCTTTTTAAAGGTCAGCACTATTATCTCCACCTCTGCTTCATTTAGGGTTATATATATAAGGGTTTGTATCACAGCCCACTTTGCTGATGCGCTGAAACACAAACACTGCTAATTACTCCTGCCTCTGTCACAAACCACTAATCAAGTCTGATGCTGATAACAAGCACACATACAGAGACCATGCTGTGCCCACAGCTAAAGATATGAGATGCATTTTTAAAAAAAGCAAAAAAAAAAACCCAAAAAAACAAAAACGTAGTTAAACTGTTTTTTTTTTTTTTCAAAAGTTACTTACTGAGAACAATGACATGAAGATATGAAGACAGAAGAGCAAGAGGGAAGTTTCAAGCAGCTACAGAGGGTTTAAACACCTGCCATATCAGACTCAGATATGTGGCCTAAATATGCAAGGGTACACAACCATCCTCATCCATCTGTGGATGTTTGGCCTCCAGGACCTCTGGCACCACTCCCCACCCAGGGGACACTGCAACGAGGTGGGTCGAGGATGAAAACATCTCTGGATGATGCTCCAGATGATGACTGAGTGGGTTAGAGCTGAGAGGAGCAATAAAGCTGCAATTTGGGTCAGGGAGGGGAGCGAGATGATAGGGAAACACAAAGAGAAAGGAACAGACAAGATGAGAGAGATGAGACTGGTGTCAATGTTATTGTCCAGTCAAGTGTGTTTCCCAAAAGGTTCAACTATTTCTTTAATTTCCCACTTTTTTCAGGATAATCCACAGATCTTTTTGGGAGCGGTTTCCTGTAGGAACTACTTTCTTATTCCCACACAGAAGGAAGTGTGTACTAATAGCCAAAATCTCCAAAACTCTGCAACTCTCACCTAAACAATGAAATGCATAAACAGAACTACAGATAAGAGGAATGTAGTTTTGATTTGGGGATGAACTGTCCCTTAAAATTGTTTTTGAACAATTTTGGAGCTCAAAAGAATACAATTAATCATTACTCCCAGTTATTGACTTCTTTTTTGGTGTTGTAGAATATCGAAGCATTTGTTTTTTAACATACACCAAGAATATACTGTACAACTACTTTATACTACAGTGACTGGATGAGAATGTGTTGCCATATACTATGGTTACAGTGTGCTCAGAACCCCGTAATGTCACATCTTGGCAAATCTGTCTTCAAGTTGTGTTTACAACTTTGGCTGGGTTTTATATATGGTATATTATATAAACATTTTTTTTTCCTTTCCGCTGCATAAGCGTAACCTCCCTTAAAAAAGCTTGTCATCAAGTATGGGGGCTGTAAACACTAGAGGCTATTAATCATCATCATCAGGCTCT
The DNA here is from genome assembly GCF_020382885.2 of Scatophagus argus. NCBI lineage: Eukaryota > Metazoa > Chordata > Actinopteri > Scatophagidae > Scatophagus > Scatophagus argus. The sequence continues at coordinate 3,824,053 of NC_058504.1, read as the reverse complement.
ACTTTGAACATGCAGCCAACCTTACAGCCTGTTGTGCTCTCTTAATGTATAGGTATGAATATTCAGACTGAAAATGTGTTGAAAGAGACACTTTGATCTCTTAGGGTTGCTTCCCAGGACATTTGATGCATGTTGAGGAGATTAAGGATTTATAATTTGTAGAGTACTGATATTTGCCAAGCAGAAACACATCATTCAGCCTTCAGATGTACAGTACAGAGTAGCATTCATACATTGCAAGGTCATTTAGAATCAGAAGCCTTTCTTTCATGCCCAGCTAGTTTAAAGTTTGGACAAATGTAAAAATATTTTCAGTCAAACTCTTTTAACCCCACAGTTGAAGAGCAAAAGGCTATGGCCCGTAATAACAGAAGTCATGAGAGTTCATGAAATGCTGTAATTTTGCTAAATGGACCTGGGAGCCACAAAAACAACCTGTTTAACAGTGCTTTCACACTTGCAGCAACATTTTCAAAGGTAAAAGTACTTTAGCTTTTAGTGTGTTTTAATATATCATTTGGGCTTATACCAGGACCGGGAAAACTAATTTCGTTCCACTTAACATACAACTTAATGTCATATTAATATTACATCAGGTTGATGTAGAGCTAATTTTAAATACTCTCTATACAGTCAGGCTTAAGATACTTTTTGTTTCATCTGTAACTGTAATTTAAACTCACTTTTGTTTGTAAAATTCCTTATAGGAAAAGCTTTCGATTGGCAACCAGTCCATGGTGAACCCCTCCTCTTGCCCAACGGCAGCTGAGATAGGCTAACAATTCTTCAAATTTACCAACTCCATCTTAAAAAGTGCATTTCTCTGTGCCAGTCTCCTTCTCATCTGCTCTTTCCTCATCACAAACAGAGCTGATCTCTATCATAACCTCATGAATTTATAATATATAGCCTTTTAAGTTGCTGGATAAGTGGGGCGTGGCTTCTGCAACAATCAAGTGCTACCTTCTTGTGTGATAATCTGCCAAGAGGGGTTTGCAGCCTTTGTGTGCCTCTTTCTCTCTATCTCTCTGTTGAGACACAATTGACAAAGTCCTGTGATACTAGTTAGATAACAGATTATCAGTGTGTTTTCTGATTAGATTCGCTTACAGTGCACTTAGAAAATAAAACAAAAAATCAATTGCTACACTTTACAAGCCAGGCAGTTTTGTGACATAGTGCAGTCTTTGTATACAGCCCAGTTGGTTAACATGGGCCCTAAAAGTAAGCAGGGAGCAGTCCCTGTTTAAGGGAGTCCAGTCATGATGGCACTTGACAAGTACTGGCCAAGAAAAATTTGAGCAAATTTGAATTAAATTAAAAAGACATAAGTCAACAAAACTTAATTTTCATTCAATTTAGAACAGACAGAAGTTGTACTTCAACTTTAATGTCTAGTTAAGATTGGATCAAGGGCAACCTTTCACTGCATTTCAAGGGCTTAGAGTTAGGACAAATAATATTTCATCAACTAACTTTTCAAATTTTTCATTTTACAATTGACTAAGTGTCTTATTTTTTTTTTCACTTTGGTGACCTTTAAGTTGAAAGGAGGCACACATATTGTACTTATTTCAGGAATAGCTGTTGTAAAATTGGCGCTCTCACAGATACTACTTTCCTCAACATGAATATTTTTAACAAAACATGTTTTTTTGGTTAACAGAACAACGTTTGAGGGGCTGAACACCCAAAGACACACCAACATGCTGTTGCTAGCTATGTATTTTAGCTCTGTGCTGCTTAAAGTTTAAGACTAATTGATGGCTGGATGTCATGATTGGTTGAAAGTGGTTGGTTCAAAGCATGTGTAAGCACATGTCTTATTTTGCATTATAGCTTTTGATATGGGAATATAAAGACTGATTGATTTTAGGATTTTTTTCAGCATATATTGTTAAATAAGTGCACAATTTGATCAGAGATGTGATTTAAAATGGTTTAAAAGGTACTTTTTTTTTTTTATCTGGACATCAACTCTGTTGTATAGTGTGTACTGTAGGAGGGAAATCCTAATGTAATAGGTCTGTGATACCACTCTGGATATCTGGATGGGTGACCAGCGGTGTATATGTGATGAAACTTAATGATATTCTGAGCAAGGATTACTGGACCTGACTAAACAACAGTCTTATTGTCAGAGTGGTGTTTCTGTCTTTGCTATCAACATGTCTATGTAGACACCTATCAATTAGTCATAACATAATGAAGACCCACCTAAAATTGAGTAAGTCCCCCTTTTGCTTCCAAAACAGCCTTCACTCATTGAAGTATGGACTCCAATAGACCTCTGAAGGTCTGCTGTGGTACCTGTCAACAAGCGAGTCAGTAGCAGGTGGGGGATTTGATCGATCAATCGATATGCTCGATTGGATTGAGATCTGCAGAAAGTGGGGTCCAAGTCAACACCACTGCCATCACCGAACACCATTTCCATGAGGGGTGTTCTTGGTAAGCTGTAATGTTGAGGTAAATGGTACTTGTCAAAGTTACATCGGTATGAATGGCAGGACCCAAGGTTTCCCAGTAGAACATTGCCCAAATGGTCACACTGCCTTCGCTGGCTTGCCTTCCTCCCATAGTGTGTAAAAGAAATCGTGATTGATCAGACCAGGCAACCTTCTTCTATTGATCTGTGGTCCAGGCCAGATTAAGGATTTTTTTAGGTCATTTGTTGGTACTCCAGTTTCAAAGAGCATTGTATGCTGTAAATACAGCAACCTCTTGACATTTTCTAGAGAATGACTCCAAAACCTCCTGTTCTGACTCTCTTGGCTGGCAAGTCATCCCTCCCGTCCTACCTCCATGCTTTCCATTCCTCTTCCCATCCTTCCATTTTCCCCTCCCCTTCTATCCACCCAGTCCATCAGTCTGTGAGTCAGTGTTTCAGAGCCGTGGGGAGTCTGGCAGCCTGTCTGCCACTTCATCACTGACCTTCCTCCTTCATCTTCTCCTTCTACACCATTTTTTGTCTCTTCTGTCTCTCTTTACTTGCTCTTTTTCTTGGTGTCTCTATTTGACCTCTGCTACCTCCTTTTCCTTTGTTCCTAACTCTCCCACTCCCCCCCCGACCTTTTCTCTCCTTCTCTCTTTTCTCTTTCTTTAATATTGACCTTTCACTCGGCCTGATGGTAAACTTTCTCCCTCTGTCTTTCTCTCACATTTTCCCCCTTCTTGTATGGATTTTGATGAATGCGAAGTGTTCAGATTTAACAAGTGAGTTGATTTTTGACTCAAATTGTTGTACTAACTTAAATGACTCCATGAGCTCTCAGTCACATTCACTGCTGCAGTTCCAACTGCTGACCCAGTTAGTGGCTGAATTTAATGGGGAAAAATTACAAACAAAAATCTGTTGTTTTTGGAACACAGGCATGCACCTTGTCTCTTTCAGTTCAGTGTCTTGCTCTTACAATTCTCCATCTGCACCTCCCCCTCAGCTCTCCCACATCTCTTTCAGTTTAAAAAAATGCAGCCCTGGTGCATCTGTTCAGCTTCAGCCAGTCACGACAGTGCAAGGATGCCTCGCACTGAGAGCAATGTTAGCTAGCTAGAACACTGGACAAAAGAGAATTGATCTGATGGGATTACAGTTTGCGTTTGCGACTATGAACCCACCTCCATCAAGTATGTCGAACCTGCAGTGAAGAGACGTTCTGAACACAACGATCCCTCAAATCATTACTCAGTGACCCCAGAAGGCATCCTTTATGGCCCTGTATCACACTGCACGCAGCCAATGAAGATTTTATTCCACCCTCTGCCACAAACATTGTCTGTGAAGTTGACGAGGCTGGTAGGAAGGCTGTGCTCCTTGTTGTGCTTTTTATTGATACAGTGATGTGGTTCATGTGAGATGTGATGCCCTGGTATCAAGGCAAAGATAATCACTGATGTGAATTAAAGAAAAATAATAAATTGTTAATACTGAAATGTACATTGAACACATCATTGATGAAGCAATGTGAGACATAATGAAAGAATTGAACTGGGTAAAACAAAATGTAAATAGTATGTAAATGTACACACTTTCATTTTGCTAAAATTTAGTATGCTAAATATATTGAATATTAAATAGAAAAATTCTCACAAAGTGTGACATTTAATAAAATGAACAAAAAATAAAATAAAAGAAAAAGAAGGTATTGCAGGTACATCTTGGTTATTCAACACAAGTATTATCCAAATCAGATGGCACTGAGTCTTGCGCAGTATGTGGGTGGACCATAGCTTATGTTTGATTGGTGGGGGGCCCTGGCAGGGTAATGCGCTATTTTGGGTGTCCTTGGCATTAAAAAGCTTGACATTCATAGGCATACTTTAGCTTTGATTACAATTTTATTCACTGTAATATGTTCTGAAATTGTCCACAACCTGGTTTTAAATTAATAATATTTTTAAATATTAAATAATAATTATTTATTATTAGATCTTGTAGATTCATATTCATTTCACATCACATCCCCAGTGCACAATGTCTGATGTGTGACCATCAAAGCAAAACCCTCTGACAAACTAAGAGAGAAAAAATGTTATAAACTGTGCAGTTTTGAACAACACTACAATTGGATGGACTTGAATTGGATCACATTGGATCAAATTTCAGTGATATGGTATTTTGAAAAAAAGCTCCATTCATCAACATTTTTAACACCTCATTTTGTAAATGAATGTGCATTCAATTCAATTTAGCTCAATTCAATTTATTTATGTAGTGCTAATTCACAACAAAAGTTACCTCATGATACTTTCCAATTAGAGCAGGTCTAGACCAAACTCTTTAATTCAATTTTGTAATACAGAGAACCCAACATGAGCAAGCACTTGGTGACAGTGGTGAAGGAAAACTGCCTTTTAGAAGGCAGAATCCTCGGAGCAGACCCCAGTTCTAGGTGGGCCGCCATCTACCTTGACTGGTTGGGTTGAGAGAGAGAGAGAGAGTGAGAGAAAGAGAGGGAGAGAGAGGGAGAGGGGTGTGACAGGTGAGAGAAGGAGCACATAAACAGAGATATGTGGAAATAGCAATGAAAATAGAAGTACTGGAACTAAAGATAATGATAATGATGAAGTATACAGAAGGTACTATGGTGATTATGATAACAATAGTAGTAACAATAATGATGGTACCAGCTGTACAGAATAGTAAGAGAATTAAAATAAATTACGCCTAAGCAGTAGTAATCGCAGTAGGTTTCAAGCAGGACCACAGCAAGAGGTCCGACCACGATCCATGGGAACCTGCGAGACGAGAAAGCACAAGGAGAAGTTGAGTTAGTAACGTGCATTAATGGAACATAGATGTGTGCAGAAGGAGAGGAAGAGAGAGCTCAGTGCGTCATGGGAGGGCCCCCGGCAGTCTAAGCCTATAACAGCAAAACTAGGAGCCAGACTAGACCAGCTCTAACTATAACCTTTATCAAAAAGGAAAGTTTTAAGTCTACTCTTAAACGTAGAGAAGGTGTCCGCCCCCCGGACCAAAACTGAAGATGGTTTTGCAGCAGAGGAGCTTGATAACTAAAGGCTCTAGTTCCCAACATACTTTTGAAGACTCTAGGAACCACAAGTAACCCTGCGTCTTGAGAACATAAAGCTCTGGTGAGATAATAGGGTACTATCAACTCTTTAAGATATGATGGTGCCCGGCCATTCAGGGCTTTATGTGCGAGGAGAAGAATTTTAAACTCTATCCCGGATTTTACAGCCAGACAATGTAGAGAAGCCAGTACAGGAGAAATATGATCTGTAATGCTGGTTCTTGTGAGTAATCGCACAGCAGCGCTCTGGATTAGCTGGAGAGTCTTTAGAGACTTATTGGGGCAACCTGATAAAAGGGAGTTACAGTAATCCAACCTGGACGTAATACATGGATTATTTTTTCTGCATCTTTCTGACGCAGAATGTGTCTAATCTTTGCAATATTGAAATGTGTGCTACGTGGGAGTTAAAGGACGTGTCCTGAAAAATAACTCCTAGATACCTAACAGTGGAGCTTGAGGCTGAGGCCAAGCCATCTAGGTTTGCTATAGCACTGGATAATTTGTTTCTAAGGTGTTTAGAGCCCAAAAGAATAACTTCAGTTTTGTCTGAGTTTTTGTCCCGAATATGCCCATTATTCCAAAACCCCAACAATCCAAAAGTGGTTGCATTGGACGAAAAGCCCATTTGAGCCATAGACCCATTGTTAAAGTAAATACAGTTTGAGTTTACCCGAAAGTAGCAGCAGCAGCTAATCCGACCAGCAGTGAGATTTCGCTATTGGTTAGATTTGGTTTGTCAAAGTCCTTAGCAAAGAAACACAGTACATAAAATAAGCACCAGCATGTAAGACCAATGACAGAAAATGACAACAGAAAAGAATTTGGTATGTTGGTCTTCAGTGTTTTTCATGGGTGCTGTGTGTCAAAGAACATCTACATGTTTGCCAGAACCCAAGCTTTCCCTGCAGAACACTGCATTGTAAACAGATGATTAATGTTATTCACTTCACGTGTCAGTGTTTTTGATGCTGTGACTGGTCGATGTACATCTTATGTATGTGATGTGTACCTGTGTATCACACAGACTGTATTACCGCACTATATTTTCCAGCCCATTTACCAGCCTTCCAGTCCCCTCAGCGGAAAAACTCCTCCATAAGGAGTTCAGCTAGAATGACCACCAGGTTCTTGGTCAACTTCCTCTCAGGGCAGCCAGCTGTACAAAGAGCCCTAGTTGTCGTAAATTTTCATTTAAGAATTTTCAATAAAGCATTTTTTTCTGACACAATCCTATCTCTGAACTGTGAGGGCTCCTTCAATATCATGGCTTGGTTTTTGCTTTAATAAGCAATAGAGAGAAATTTCAGGCACCTGAAGTTTTAGAGTTAAAGGGTGTGAATACTGTGTGATTTTATATTTTTTTTTCTTTTAATAAATATGTATGATGCTCATATGCAAGTTGCAGATACTGTATGTACAATTACATTTCATAATTTCTCCTTCTGACATGTTGAGGCAAGCTGTCCCAACATTTTACACCAAATTTTCATTCAAGTGGAGGTAGTTTAAGAGCAATAACTGCATTTGTAAGACTGATTCAACTCCAAAACCAAACTAATGCTACTGTGTCTTTGCAAACTAGCAGTTTTAGTTTTCAATACATGATGAGTCACAGAACTGGTTAACTGACATGAGCAAATCGTTCTCCTTTTAGTTGAGTTGCTTGGGTTATTTTGATGAATTGTGAGAATTGTCAGGTTTCAGAACTCAGAGCTGAGAAGGAAAGCATCATTAGTGGCAACGACAACTTGTTCTTGTATATCATGAATAACAACTGCGAACAGGACACATGCACAACTCCTTTTCACTCTGTGATGTAGCAGTAAAAATCCCAAACATCATGTGCTAGTGTGCATGAAGGGGTGTTACCATGGTTACCATGTGATCTGACAGAAATATATTGCTTTAGAAGACCAATTCATTGACAATGCATAAACATCAGCAGGACTGTAATAATTCCAACAACAATAATGCTAGTTTTTATGCTAGAATTCACGCTAAGTGCATAATATAGTGCATGTCTATATTTGGTATTGTCAGGTGGTCTTAGTGTGGCTGTTTGGGCTTCTTCAGAATTTAATCGACATCTTTATACAAATCTAAATGAAAACAAAAAACAGATAAACGCACCAATTGGTCAGAGCATGTTATGCATGCATTTACACGCTGAAGTTAAACCTATACGTCGAATTAAACCTGAAAATTGATTTTCTGTTATTCATAGTTCCCCTTTACAACGTTACACCACCACCTCAAAATCACAACACATCTTGGCAGGAGACTACAGCATGACAGAATGTCAGCAGTTTGTGAAGAGACTGACCACACCCGTACGTATACATAGCATTAAAAGATGTTACTTTAATCAGCTGTCATGTTTGTTTTATGTTTATGTTTATGTTTGCAGGAAGCTTTTTTTGTTACTAAATCTACTCACTTACAGATTTCACAAAGAAAAATAGACTCAATAGCAGCGAGTTGTTCTTCCTTCAGCCAACAATCACCTTCAGCCAGGCAGAGTGAGAGAACCTTGTGTGTAATCAATAAGTCTGCCAAACACTAATTCAGCTGTTGTAACTCTGAAAGGAAATGTATGTGTGCCTTGGTGGGAGTGCAGATGCTGAGAGTGCAAAGCTTGTGCTGCATGTATATGACAGTGTGTGTGTGTATGTGTGTGCGTGTGCGATGTGAGCAGCTGTTTGGTAATCCCCTCCCATGGATTGCAGAGAAGTTATCTTTTTTGACAGAAGAAAGGCCCAGCAGAAGGAGGAGGTGTTCTAAATTCTAATCTCTCAATGGTTTGTCGATAACGCTGCTGGCGGTTTCACAGCCCATTCTGCTCAGCTCCGTCGATCGGGTAAACCGAGCACAGGCCAAGATATTGCTCGCTTTCTTCCCCTCTTCCTCACACACACAAACTCACAGCTTCTCGACTTTCTTCCTCTACTTACTTGTGATAAGGAAGGAAGGGCATGAAGAGGTTATGTGTGGTGCTACAGTATGTGTGCCATCCAGTGTGTGGGGCTGCTGGGAGATACTCAGCGAAGCTCTGCTTTATGCTGCAGCGATGCTCCGCCTCCAGGGGGAGGCCTGTCTCTATCAGCAGAGGGCACATGGATTGAACTAATCATCCTGTATTTTATGTCACAGATTCATCTTTCTTTGGGAATGTTGTACTGCACAATGAATGATGCCCATTATTAAAACCTGGTTCTTGTTTTCCACTACAGTTTTTTAATTACTAGTATTATTATTAGTATTATTATTATACAAATTCCCGTTAAAAAAAAAAAAAACCTTCAAAAGGAAAAGTTTTAATTTTCATTTTTTCAGCTTCAGGCAGAGAGACTTTAGATTAATTTAGATTAATTCACATATTAAGTCTGTGAGACACTTAAGGAAGTTCAGAAGACTCAAGATACAAAAGCTTACTCACAATAAGGGAGAAAATGCACTGAAGTACAAAAAGAATCACTTAATGAAAAAAGAAGGATTTGTTTGCTTGGTTACAAAAACAATTATCAACATCAATGTCAACATTCAGATAAAAACAAACAAACCAAAACACTGATCTGATTTGAACAAAGATTGTGCACAGCCATGCTGCTCTCCTGGGTGCCAGCTGGTGCAAGAGGAACAGCAGACCAAACACACAAATACAACTGGCCAAAAACAGAGCTCAAAACAAGGTTGATTATGACTCTTTTGATTATGATAGTTTTGATCCACTAAAATTTTCCTTGAGCTGAGAAAAACGGTTTAAAAATCTTTTACTGCACATATTCAGTGAGCCCCATAACCAGAAAGTCGACCAGGAAAACATTTTGGCATATTAGTCTGCATAGGAGCCATATTTGTGTCTTTGTACTTTCTGTAATCTTTTTTGACTGTTTACCAATCTTGTAATCATTTAATTTGCACAATAAAAAAAGTCACCTTAAAAAGTGAAACTGAAAAGCAGAATTATTTCTATTGACCAAAATCGTGCCATGATTAGATGTCATTGTTCAGGTAATAGCAATTAAAAATCAGGGTATTTCAGTTCACCCGTGACTGATAACCTTACACTCACACTGTCTTAATGAGAAACGAAGAAAAAGCACTCAACAGAACCCTGAAATCTGTGCAAGAACTGGATGGCTTAGAACCATTTGCTTTTTATTTGGTAACGAATAAGTAAATAAATAATTTGCACAGCAAATATGCTTTTAGTGCTTTTGAAGATGCTGAGGCTGTAGGAGTACAAGGATGAGTCACCCACCCAGGTAAACAAGTCATACAAATTCAGAATGCACTGGTATGATGGAAATGAAGGGTTATGGCCAAGGTGAGGGTATTTTGCAACTTTAGTTCAGACTGAATGTGGGAGATAGCTTAAATTTCAAAGCTTTGAAAGTCATAGTTAGATTATGCAGAAATCATTAAATCAGAATTTAGTCTGGAAATGGCAGGTGGGTGAGGGAGGCTGTGAGGGCAAGTTTCTGGACCCTCTGCTTACTTCTTGAATTTTTGTCTAAAAGCATCAGTATGCTTTAAACTAAATGCTTGATGGATTATATAACAACATGAAACATGAAAAAAACTCTCTCCAGACACAAAACTCTCTTTACAGTTTGACAAGCCTGCTTCGCCTTCTTCTGACCTGGCGACCAGGGGTGAGAAATTAGGAAAGATGCAAACTTCTCTTCAAAGAAGAACAACTTTATTAATCTTCTGGGGGAAAATTCAGATTTTTCACTTTAAATCAGAATCAGAATCAGAATTGTCTTTATTGCCATGTAAGTGAAGAGGTTTCACATTACTAGGAATTTGTCTTGGTGATTGATGTATACATAGAACGTAAGAACGAGTAACATATAATAGTAGAATAAAATAAAATAGAATAAGGTAAAACAGAATAAAATAAGTAAAATAAATATGGTTCTGGAGGTAGTACAAAAGTGAGGTAGTGCAGGGTGGAAGTATAGTGCAAGTAGGTGAGGTAAACAGTGCAAATGGTCAGCAGGTGGATAATGACATGAGCATAAATCAGTGCCTGTACTGAAGTAACTAAAGTGCAGAGCAGCATGTTAGTCAGTCAAATATATTTTCTAATACACACAGACCTAAAATACAAACACACGCACCCACAGAGATGCAGTTGCTGTGGAGACATGTTTGAGAAGTTTGATTGATGGTTCTACTACAGTTACCCCCTGAGCAGTTAAGGGTTCGGTGCTCAAGGGCAGGTCAGCAGCTGCCAGGGGGTGAACTGGCACTTCTCCATACTGACTGATTTGTGCTGGATTTGAACTTTCTTGATATCAATTTGTCGATTCCTACTTTTGCAGCTGTCTACATTAGAACATGCACAAGGGGGCATGTGCATGTGAGCAAGTAGGCTTTGCAATATACATTCCTGCTGGCAGCCTCAGGCTTTTCAACAAATAGACAGTTGGTGGCAAAACAATACACCAGCAGAGGCCAAGAAGAAGACAGCAAGCACGGATGTAAACAAAAAGCTTTTAAAGTGTCCTCACAGATGTCTTAGGAACGAAACGCATTCAGCGCCATGTTGCTAGACAGTGTATTTAGGAGATTACACAGATGACAATGAAAAGCTACAATCAATCATCATGGACATAAAAGCAATAAAATATACAGTACATACAAACACAACACATATAAATATAATATAATAAAAATACTTACAAAATACAAAAGAGTGTAAACAAAATGCTACGAGAATCTACTTCGTATCAATTATTGCTACTTGCAGACCTCAGCAAAACCTACACAAAGTTATTCCCAAGTATTTTGGGAGTGAACATATTCATATTTTTCCTAATACTGTGAAAAATGAAACATTTAGTTTTGAGACATAAAAGTCAACAGGGGATTTGAAAAGTCACTGAATCTAGCAACAAAGTTGTCAGCAGTGTCTTGCTGTATGGAGACGATTTCCCCCAAGTGACCATCGCCAACAGCAGAATTTAATTTGAGCAAAAATTGCAAATACACACACCAACAAACACACTGAGACACACACACACAGGCTGTTAGTGGTGAATGTTGGATAGACTCTGCTGAATGGTGGTGGCAGGTCATTCTCTCCTTGGACTTCAGACAAAACCCTTTTCCTGAGATACAAACATCCATTATCACCTGTGTGTCCCTGGTGGCAAATGGCAGGAAGGGAGAGAACAATAAAACAATAAAACGCAGTAACACACTCACACAGTGGTACATGCACTTCAACTCACACACATAGTATATGGTATCTTTCATGTCCAGGAAACTTTGTTAAGTTAATTTATCAGTTTTGTCTTGTGTTTATGTTGTCTTGTGATTTCCAGTTTTATTTTGTCACTTCTTCCTGTCTGTGTCTAGTGCTTTTTCCCTTTGTCTGTTTTCCCTCCTTTGGGATTACCTGCCTCCGCCCTGATTGTTTCCACCTGTGCCCTTACCTTGTGTGTGTATATATAGTCCTCGTCTTCCTTTGTCCTGTGCCAGTTTGTCTTGTCTCTTGTGTCCGACAACCATTGTCATCTTCATGCTATTGCCAGGTCTTGTTATTTTGTTCTAGTGAGTTTTTGTTTCTTAATTTAGTGTTAGTGATTTTCCTTTGTGAAGAGTGATTTTCAGTTTGTACTTTTTGAATAAAAACTTTCTGGTCCATAGTTCAGTTGTGACAGTATCAGCATGCACACACACAGTAAGAAGTATAAGCTTGTGTTTAATCATTAGCACACACAGGCAGACACACTCAGTGTTAACCACTTTGATTAAACTTTTTTACCTTTTCAAACACATATTTCAGTATGACTCCATGGGCGATAATATCTCTGAAGTGTGCTTTCAGCCTTTCTATTCAAGCCTTTAGATATAGCTGGAAGAGTGTGTGTGTGTTTGATTAAACCTCTATCAAAGACAGAAAAGCTGTTTGGTGTGTGGTTTCTTTGCATGACTAAATTCTTACCTTCTTTGCATGTGCACAGAATAGAACTTGTAATCTGGAAAGTGTTACTGCTGCGCTTCAACAAGTCTTCATATCCTAAATGGCAAATCAGGTCTGTCGTTGTCTTCCATAATATTCCTTGTGGCTGTTGTAAAACCAGCTCATAGGAGGTTTTTTTTTTTTTTTTCATCACCCTAGCAAATGACCAAAAAGGTATCCCACTTGCTAACCTGCCATCAATCTCCATTCTGACAGATGACTTATTATGTGACTTATAGGCGGGCTGCAGTCCAGGTCCAGAGTTAGATGCCCTCTTATTCAGATGCAAACCTGGGTCTGTTCCAATCTTTAGTCTAGACTGAAATATTACAGCTATTAGATTAATTGCCTTAAAATTTTCCACAGAATGAAACCTCATAATTTTGATGATCCTCTTACCATTATGCAGTGGTCAAAGCTTTTACTTATCAAGTGGAATATTTCAACATCTGCAAGATGAATGGCTACCGACATTATTGGTTCCCGGGAGATGCCATCATGAGATCAAAGTGTTCAATTTGTTCAAGGCTGATTTTCAAACTATGGTGTATGGTGAACTGGCGGCACTGTGGTGCAGTGGTTAGCATTGTCGCCTCCAGGTTCAAATGGCTACTCCACATTGCCCCTAGGATGGATGGCTACCGAGTGTGTGTATGTGCGGTTGTCTGTCTCTGTGTGTCAGCCCTGTGATTGGCTGCCAGTGTAAACCTGTCCATGTTAATATGAAATGATCAGAGCAACTGCACAATCTGATGTGGTGCACAAAGTGAGAAAGTCTCAAGGTGGGCAGAGGTCTGGAGCCTATACCAGCTGACTATGGATGACAACTGTTAAATTAATTTGTGAAATAAAAACAAAACATTTGGTAGTTTGATCTTCTCAAATGTGAGAATTTGTTGCTTTTCGCTCTCTGTTTTTCTAATGATTAATCAAACAGTACAAACAAAATTCAACAAAAAGTACAACAGTAAATCAGTAGCAGGTACGCCTTTTCCGTTTAACATTGGAATTAAAAGCAGACCATCTGTGTGTGGTTGAAAGTGGATGGAGGAAAGAAAATGATGATAAGCAGGGATCAATTGCACTCTATTAATATTTACATATTAACCCATTTCATCTCTGTACATGTTGTATCGTGACATGAATGTGGCAATTAATCACAACCCGTCGTCCTCTCAGCCACTGCATGTGCGAGCAGACCTGACACCTATTATCATGCAATTACTAAGCCCCCATTAACATCTGTTACTGTCATGGCATGCAATATTTGTTCACACAGCACCATCATCATAAAGCTGTCACATGTAGAACGTGTGCTGGGACCTTGACACAAAGTCAACTCTGTGACTGTGTGTACATTAATAAATGGAAAAACAAATGGGATAGCTTCAAAGAAAAAAAATTAGTCCTGCTCGCTTCAATGTAAAAAAAAAAAAAAAAAGAGAGAAAGAAAAAAGTCCTTGAGAGTAATCGTCTGCTGCCGACACTGACTTCATAAAATAAGAGATTTTTTTTTTTTTTTTTTTTTTTTTTTTTTGGCCATATACCCAGCTTGACAAAAATATTCACAACCTGTCTGCTATTGTGGCCTATTGGGTTATTAGAAGTGCTTTTATATTTGTTGTGTTAATAGAACCCACAGTGAAAAACAAACAAAGAACAACTTTCTATGCAAAATATATTTTACACTCCATTTGCTCTCAGTTTGGTTCACAGACTCATAGTTTGCAATATATTCAGTCTGCTTCATGTAAAAGGATCCACTGATAATAAGGGGAGCAGAAATACAAACCTGCCACATTCTGTCCACTCCAGTGATTCAGCAAATCACGAACACTATAGTTTACTTCCCATTTATATTAATTTTTGAAGTAACGTTGTGCTTTGTCCAAATCATTTTGTAAGCTGTTGATTTGTTGACAGCATGTGTTGTTTTGATGCCCCTATTGCTCAATAAGCTTGACCTCGTGAAAGAAGGCAGAACAAACACAAAATGCAATCAAACTGTGTAATGAGATGTGTAACAATGATGGGACAGAGATTAAAATGGACTGGAAATGCCACAGGGCAAAGGTTCAAGTTCGAAATGGAAACTTATCTTTGACATCGCCAAAGAGCAATCCGTGTTAACACTTTGAATTTTGAGGACTCTGTGATCCAAAATTCCTTGAACATGACATCGGAAAATGAGGCGCACTGCTGTGTGATGCTTAGAAAGTGTAATGCGTTTTCGTTCAGCTCTCAAAGGTAAAACACCTGCTGTGACATCACTGGTAAAGGTCTGGCCTGAAGTGTCACATGCTTCCAAGTTTCATCCTGCATTAAATGTTGGGTTTTTCTCATGTTTATTTATGTTTTATATCCTGGATTTTGCCTGACAAACCTTTTGCTTTGCATCACTTTGAGTGGAGCACGCTGTGGATGTAGAATGTATCATTTGAAATTATCGTAATTTTCAACTCTTTAGCTGCACACACAACTGAGTGTAGGTGAGTCTCTTATCAAAACACTAATTTAACCTCCTTACATTTTCATACACACGATGACTGTTGAGTTTTCTATTTTAAAAAAAAAATGATTTTCCTTATTTACAAATTGAAAAATTACTAACTACAAATACAGTATGTTTGAAAAGGTGAACACCAGAAATTACTCCTAAAGCTTCAATGCTCTAAAATAAAAATCTCATTAAACTGTGCTAACCTTGTTATGATCAGCTATAACAAGTCTACCGCTGGCAATATGGTGAGCACACATCAAGTTACAAACATTACAGACATGACTAAACAGCCAATAGACAGATGATGATAGCATAAAAAGTGTATCAGATTTTTTATTATTTCCATGTCACAGTGCATATTTGTGGATTTAAATGACTGCTTTTTGGAGACAGCTTTTCTACTTTATTCAACATACAGTCACTCAAATGATATACATAGTGACAGCAACAGATGTTCATGAAATCAGTAACTAAAAGGTAAAAGGTGTCAAATGGGTGGTATTTGAGGTGTCATCACTACATGTAGATATCTTGGCAAGCACATAACGTGTGTGTATATTTGAGTGTGTGTTTGTGTTCGCTAAATGATTCATTAGCACCGTGACAATCTGGACAATTCAGGGAGCAAGGGATTTGACACACTGAGTGGTAAGAGTATTCACACACGCAAAGGTCACTCAATGGTTCACACACACACACACAGTCGTGTTTCCATCACTTTTGAGGACATTACATAGACTAACATTAATTTCCTGAAGACTTAAACACCACCTAACCATAACAATAAACATTACTTGCCTAATCCTAACCCTTACCTTAACCTAACCATAACCTCAGCCTTACCTTAAATCACCCTAACCTTAAATCACCCTAATATTTGATGTTTTAAGTTGTGGGGACTTGCATTTTGTCCCCATAAGTAAGGTGGGTGCTCACGATGTGAACATGTAAGCAGGTTTATGTCCCCACAGCTACAGGAATATGCGCCTACGCACACACACACACAAACACACTTACTTACACCAGTGAGCAGGTGAAGGCAGAGGACACATGCATCTGGCTGGGTGACTGATGAGCTTTTGTATGACTCAGACACAGTGACATGTCCTCTAAACCTCATCCCACGGTGATGTGTGTGTACAGTGTGTGTACAGTGTGTGTGAAAATGAGTAAGACAGTGGCAGGCCCATCAGTGTGTGTGTGTGTGTGTGTGCGTGTGTGTGAGAAAGAGAGAGAGAGAGAGACAACTGAGGGTGATGGGACAGTACATGAATGAAACAGAAATGGAGAGTGAGTATAAGAGATAAAATAGGAATCGCTTTATTAGCAGTATATATATTTTTACATTCACACACTGAATTCGTCTTCTGCATTTGACCCATCCTTAGTTGAACACACACATGCAACACCCGGCAAATTACATGCAGTGAAACACACACAGGAGCAGTGGGCAGCATCAAGCGCCCGGGGAGCATACTGGGGGGTTAAGTGCCTTGCTCAAGGGCACATCAGCTGGCTAATGGAGGGGGGGAGCATTTTTCGCATTAATCACTCCACCACACCCAAATTTTTCCTGCCCGTCCGGTAGGGGAATCGAACTGGTGACCCTCCGATCACAAACCTCTTCTCCAAGGTATAATTGGAAAATGTGTTAGCATTATGTTCAGGCCTTCAGGAGAGCTTCGTGGGAAATACGTCACACTGGCTCACACTGGCTCACACTGGCTGCGTGGGTGGATAATGCCATTCAATTCATACACCTCTGGGCTTCTGCTTTGTGTTTTTAGCTGTGTGCAGCCATGTTCAGCATGGCTGTGGGTGACAATCAGCGTCATTTACTCAGCATGAGGAGCTACCTGGAAGAACAACAACATCTCAGTTATTGTATGTCCCACTGCTGTGCACCAAGAACCACATCATGCAAACATTAAGATTCTTAGATTGCCCTGTGAAAACACATTAAGAACAAATGAGACGTGTGCCACACATAGAAAGTGGTGGATGAATGATGAGTGGTGCTGTATATTCAAAGGAAGGCCACAGAAACTGCCAAAGTTACAATAAACATCACAGATCTGTTGACAGCAACCCGAGTCACAGCCAACAGTGTTTCACTGAATGGAAGCAAAAGTGACAACATCAAAATCAGTCACTCTTCCTTAAACTAGTTATTGTGAGTAAAATACAGCACTCATCTGACTAATCGATCTTATCATTGCAACTCTGTATTGAGATTTAGGGATTTTTTTACCCCAAAGAGTTACCGGCTGTAAAATTTTAGTTCATACTCTGTTGGTTTAATTTTTCATTTAATCCAAGTTTCACAAGCTTTCTGCTTTTAGAGACATCAGAATCAGATCAGAATCAGAATTCCTTTATTTATCCCTGGAGGGAAATTCTTGTTCTTACAGACATTGCACATGCAGTATTCCCGACCAAGAAAGGAGAAAAGTGAGGAGTATAAACAATAGGATAAACAATAAAGAAAGGATAAACAAAAATTAAAATCTCAAAGTACAGGTATTTGCAAAAACTGTATTCAAATTTTTTAAGAAAATTTAAAATGCAGGTATGTACATGTGTAGAAAACCAATAATCAACTTTGTATTGCGTAAATGGCAGTTACTGCTCGAAGACTCTCAGGCAGTTTATTGTGAAAGTCCTGGCCACTGGTCTTTCTCATTTGTTTTCTTAATTCTTATTTCATTACTTTGTATGAAGAGAAGACAAGATAAATACTGAACCCTAATCAGTAAACTACTTTCTCACATATGTGTTGCTCTGGTCCAGGTGGGAGAGAGCATTGAGCATTGCAAGAGTTTAAACAACATACAGCTGCAGTGTAGCACAAACTGATCTTATATTTGGCCTTGAATCATATTGATTGTCATGCTTTCATGTTTCATAACAAACTTAAATTCTAAAACATGCTCTTTAAAGATGGACTGAACTTGACTCAAACTAAAAGATGAACAATTTTGTTATTCTCTGGCTCATATCAGTGGTGGAACTCAAAATGCAAAATTTGCGCTGAGCATGATAGAATAGTCAAGGTCACAAGTCATTTTAAAGTTTTAAGTTTATCCTCTTACTAACTCAATTGTTGAGCATATGTCATTGCAGTCTGCCAAATAAATCATAAAATAACTAAAATAGCTGTGAGACTGTTGAACTCTGGAGAACCTCTGTAGCCCCTGTAGTATTAGTATTGTAGGTTATTGGGCTTATACCGGGACCGGGGAAACTAATTTCGTTCCACCTCATGTTCATGTTTCTACATGTGTGAAATGACAATAAAGCTCTTTGAATCCTTGAATCCTTTGGATCTTAAAGGTTAAAAGTCAACAACATTAGAATCATCCTGTAGCAACCGTGAACATACAAAACAGCAAATTTTGTTAAAGGCAGCCAGTAGGTGTTGATGTACTGTATTTTGCTTTGAACCAAAGTGTTCAGTAGGAACAAGCAAACCTGGCAGTGCTTTCTTTACACCTTGTCATCACTGTCCATGCAGCCGTGGAAATGATTAATCACTTTGCTGATTCAAATTGTTCAGTACGTTTCAGTTCAAATGTTCTATCTCAAATCAATTAATAGCAGTGATAACACTTATCACTGCAACATTCAGCCAACGATTTATATAGTTTTTTTCTTCACTTCTGTGGCTTTCATGGTCTTTCAGTAAGCTAAACTGATAGCTTTCAGTCACCTGTGTGGAGCTCAACATTTCTTAAACACCATTAGAAGTCAAAGCAACACATCAGCAGCAAGTTTCAATCCTTTGTCAGCATCCACGCTGGACTTATTCAGCTTCACACACAGTACTGCTGTGCACTCAGTGTTTTGACAGGGGTCACTGCATAAACAAGACTAAAAGTCTAAAGCTATGCTAACAGCTTTGCCAGGTTTAGACTCAGTAGTGCACTGAGCTCAGTGTTAATGTCAGTGTGCTTACATGCCCCGTGGCAAAGTGACCCTTCTGATGTTAAGCACGTACAGTATACTGTTACTGTGTTCATCATCTTTTTTAAGCTTGTTAGCTCAGGCTGATGGAAATAATATGTGATCATAAAAGTACCTCACCTGACCAAAGCAGAACATGGTTAAAATGTGTCTGGTATAAACAGTCAGTTAGGCTGCATTACTGAAGACTGTTCCTCCGAAAACACAAACACTGTTGAAATACATATTTCGTATTAATGTTTTGTGATTACATCAGGGTCTACATATATATATTTGGTGTACATTTGATATTTCTGTAAAAACTAATGTAACAATGTAGACAATGTCACATCAGTTATGTAGATAAAATTCAGGTACTGGCTATGTTGTGTTCCAGAACAGGATGACTCACTTTTTTTTTCTTATCTCAAACCAAAAATGTCTTTCTGTTGCTGTTTTTCTTGTTTCTTCTGCTAGAGCCTACCTATAAAACTGCCATGTGAATGGGACACAGAAATGTAAAAGATCTCTCACTGAAGGTCATGCATGCGATCAGTCAGAGGGAAAGTGAGTGCAGCAACAGTCATTTACAGTACGGATTACACACAGTAAATCTTGCAGTGTACTGAACAGCATAGATTCAACAATCTAAATAGTGTGGTAGAAACTAGCAGCCTATTTTTCTTTCAGGTTTTGCTATATTTTGCATATTTCTGCAAAAGTAATGGACCTCTTTGCAATGCACAAAAATGCAAACCTTATGTTGTGGAACATCCCAAATCATCATTTTTCTGTATCCGCCACTTCCTCACTCTCTCTGCCCTCCTTCTCATCTGTGCATAGGCCGCGTTTGGCTGGCTGGAGAGTGAGTCTCACTTTCTTCCTCCAAGTTCTGCTTTGATACTGCAATGCTTTCATCATCTCATTTCTGTCTAATTAGGCTATTAGGAAATTTCTCTTTGTCATATGCCCTGTGTGAAAGGTGAAAAGCAAGGGAATTCTGTACTATAATTCACAAAGACAACAAAAAACTGTTTCCTTTTACCATTAAACCAGTTCAATTTTAACACGAATCTTGATATAAAATTATTTTGCATGTTAAAAAATGTTAGAAAAAAGTCAGAACTGATATTTGAAGGACTGATAACATGGAGGAGTTTCAATTATATTTAGGGCTATCTGGTCAATAATGAGCCATGACTAAAGGTCATCTGAAAGTCATCCAATCATTTTATCCAAATGCTGATAAACATCAATGACTGGAGAACAGAAAATTCAAGGAACTCACATGTATTTTTGTATAAATATGTTCCTAAATGACTAATTGAAAAAAAAACAAAAAAAACCCCCAAATATATTAACCCTCCAGTGTTGGAGCAACACAAGCAATTGTATATTTGTGTGTATGAGTGTGGCCATACAGAATTGTGTCAGCTAGAGAGATGGTGTGTTCTGTGGTGAAAACCGCTATATGTTGTAAAAGGAAACTCAGGCAAGTAAGACAAGCTAAAACTCTCAACACACACACACACACACACACACACACACAAAAGGTGAGGTACAGTAATATGTTTATAGTAGCCCACAATTTCTACCATGCACATTTGATGAGCTCGAGCTCTACCAGTCAAAAGACAAGGAGCCGAATTTCTGCTTTGTCCTCAGTTTGTCTCCAAAAACAAATGAGGTTCTTCTTTATCACCCACAGAGTGAAAGTTCAGTAAGTTCAGTCATGCCACTTAATCTGTGGAACATAAGTTAATAACAGTGGCAGCTTTGACACAAACAACATTTAAATCCTGGTCTCCTGAAGGGAAGGTCCTATGTTTAGCCACTTCCCAACTTTCTCTTTATTCTGCTACAAAAGTGGGGCTTTTTAAGAAATGACGCTCAAGGGTGTCGCACTTCAGCTGCTGTATTTGGCGAGTGGGGAGTGAGAACAGCCTGCACAGGAAGAAACATCCAGAGTCAGCTGTTAGACGAAGAGCTGCAGATTACAGGCTCATACTGTGAAACCAGCACATCTACAACTCACCATCAAGGAAACAAATCACTGTGCTGTTGTGTGGCAACCTGCTTGTGCCATGTGTCCATCAATCACAGCATGATGTTAATTGTTCACTTCATTATTCATAAAGTGTGGTCACCCTTAACCCACAATTCATTTGGCTGCTCTGTAAACAGGCACAGTTCTTACTCCTGTGCATTTCTGTGTTACTCATGGAGGGTCTGCTGCCCTCAGTGTTCAGTGCTTGTGAGGTCAATGGCAAATTGCTGTTGATTAATTGCAAAAAAATAGCAATTTAAAATTATTAGTTCCCAGTTAAATTTTAGAAAATATGGCATTACCTGAAAATCAAATACTTACGGTCATTCTTATTCTTCATCACAGAGCGGACCTGTGCAATTGTGTTTCATGAACTGATATAAATGTGGGAAAGAGATGAAGGAAGAAACAAAAGGCTTTGTGCCACAACTTCACTTCCTGTTCCTTTGTGATAAAATGAGTCAGCTGAAGCGGTGTGGGGATCTGATTAAGAAGTGTCCCTGTGGAGGTATCCTGGGCATGTCTATCAGGGAAGACAATATGACTGTACAATGTTTTTGGATTCCCAGGAGGATCTGGCAGATGCAGCTGGGGAAGAATGACATTCAGGCTATTGCATACTCTGTTCCTCCTAATACTACCTGGATTTAATAAAATGGCTGGCTGGCTGAATGGAGGGATATCAAGCCAATCACTTTGTCTTTATAATGAGTGTGTGGTAAATGTATAGTTTTTAAATCTTTTCAGTTTATGTGAAATCCGGATGTACGTCCTGAAGGGGTACGACTGTTGAATCATACTGAAGGTTGTGTAGTGCGCATATGGGAAAAGCTTAAAAAAAGAATCACAGTATTTGCCAGTAAATGTGTACAAACATTGTGTAAATTTCTGGATTGCTAGTACTACAACCCACCCTCAACCCCTTTTAAAAACATTTTTCCACAATAAAATATAGATGTATAGATGTACAGATATACTTAAATCAAATACTGTAACTTAAATAAATTAATTTCTGTGGCCTTGGAGTGCTGAGGACATTTTGTTCCACACATATGTAAGCATCCATGCAGATTCATGCTGCAGCCATTCATTTACCATATACAGTACCCTCCTATTGATATTCAGGGTCACTGCCAGCCTGCAGTCTATTTTAACGTGAGTCGGGCAGCAAACATGGAAATCATGATGTAGATCTGTCATTGAATTACAACTACCTGAATAACGATGCTGTTGAAAGCTAATATGACTTACGTTGTGGAGTTGAAGAGGTAGCTGTGCGTGAGTCACTGAGCACAACTGCTGTGCAACAAGCAAAGGCTATAGACTACAGAGTGCTCCTGCTTCTCTTTATTATTTTATGGTTATTTTTATGAATATTGCAGCAATGTTTGGATTAACACAATACATCCATCTGTCCATCCATTTTCTATCCGTCAGGGTCATGGGGGATCTGGAGCCTATCCCAGCTGACTACGGGCGAGAGGCGGGGTTCACCCTGGACTGGTCGCCAGTCAATCGCAGGGCCAACACACAAAGACAAACAACCACACACTCTCACACTCACACCTAGGGGCAATGTAGAGTAGCCAGTTAACCTAATGTGCATGTTTTTGGTATTGCAGGAGGAAGCCGGAGTACCCAGAGAAAACCCACGCAGGCACAGGGAGAACATGCAAACTCCACATAGAAGGGCCCAGACCTGGAACCCTTTTGCTATGAGGCGACAGTGCTAACCACTGCACCACCGTGCCGCCCTAACACAATACATTAAAAGTTTTTCATTGACAAGTCACTACCGCAGCATGTCCTCAGGTATGATCCAATCAGGATAAAGGCACAGGAAGCTCAAGCTGCATGGCCTTGTCTAAATTAGGTCACTTCTGGCTCCAAAAAACAAAGATAGTGAGGGCCTCAAACTTGAGACTTCAAAACTGTCCTCCACAAACCTAAGGGTGATATCAAGATGGCTTTGTCCACTAGTTATTATATGTCTTTGGTTTCTGATCCTGAATAGGAGGATTTTTTGATAAATACATGGCTGCAGTGCACATATGATCTAGCATGATTATTTTGTTTCTGTGTGGGCACTTGAAATATGTGCAGTACAGAATGTCCTTCCAAAACTTCTCATACACGCAAAAATTATTTTGATTATTTAACTGTCATTGAATTCTGGTGTCTGTGTCAATTAATTTTAACTGTTCTTTTTTAATTTTTTTACCGAAATGCCCTAATTAGTGCCTGCAAATCTTCCTGTTGGCTATTTACAACCCAAATAACCTCTGCCAAATAGAGGGCATCATTGCCTTTTGGTAGCCTAAGTGGTTGTTTATGGGCATGTTTCTTTGAGTAACAGTGAGACATAAAATATGATGAAGTAGGTCAAACACTGAGCAGAATTTTATAAAATGATAAGAAAGGATTTTACTTCACTCTAAACTTAGTTAATGCAATCATTTTATCCATAATAGTACGAGTAATAATAATATTTAAATAGATAGCAAATCACCCCTACACTTCCCCTGCAATCCTTTAATCTTTGCACATCAATATTTTATTTTATTCTATTCTATTCTATTTGTACTATAATTTATTCTTTTATTCTATTTTATGTTTTTTTGCACTTACTATCCTATCCTTGCCATATGTATTTTTATGTTGTATATGTAGTATTTTTGAATAGTTGATATTTTTATATTATGTCAAGCACAGTACAGGAGGGGCGACAAAACATTTAACAGTGCTGTATAGATATGTTCATGTTCATATGTTCTTTGTGACCAATAAGAACTTGAAACTGTATCTGTTTTGCAAAGATCACAAGCCTATAACATAAGCCTATAACTAGTCTATAACAAATGGACGAAAAAGTTCAAAGTTCAATGATGGAGACTTGGACCTGAAAAAAACAAAAAACAAAAACAGAAAGTTGAGCAATCAGCATTGTGTGTGTTACAAATGCCTGCTGATCAGCATTCAGCGTTAGTATTCACACAGACCTCTAGTATTGTGTCTAATCAGACAGCAGACGATGTAGATGAGTTTGAATTCCTAATGAAACAAGATAATGACAGATAACAGAATGAATCAGACTGTACTGACACCAACAATGATGAGCCTCTCATCTCTCTCTCTCTTTTAGTTCATACTGTTTTCTGTCTCTTTGTGTCTTTCTTGCTATCTTCTTCTCTTTTCTTTCCTCACTCTTCTCATTTGTATCATATCTATCACTCTTCCTCTATCACTGTGTCAACACACAGACACGCTCTCTATTAGAACCAGGCGTTGATAAGAGGCAAGCTAATTCTCCACAGGGTTCTAACAATACTTTACAACAACGTCATGCACCAGACACCAGTACTGATTCATTTTTGTTTCCTGTGTTTATCCCCCATGACCAAAATGTTAATTTTGCAACAGGATGAAAAGGCAAAGTTTTGTTTCAGTGTCTCATCATACATAGTCGAACCAACGCCCACATGTAGGATATCAATTTTGCAAAAGGTTTATTTCAATTGATAGATCTTCCTTAGGGGTTGTGTGGTTTGTCTGGGGGCACACAAAGGACATGAAGGAGGGACGATGACCAGTGGAGGAACAAGAGAGAGGAGAACATGCAACAAAGGCTGACTGTTGGGTCAGCAACTTAATCTCTTATTGAATGTAACATAAAAATCGAGGTATCTTGAATTATCATATAAATACAAAGCCTCACAGCTGTGATAGATGACCTGGCTGTTTGGGTACAAAAACTGGATGTGTCTTTCGCTAACTTTGTCATTTGCAAACAGTGTGTTAGTGATAAAAATGCCCTATGGAAGATTGAATGGTTAGCATCGTCATCTCATAGCAAGAGGGTTCCAGGTTCAAATCCCGGTATGGAGTTTGCAAGTTTTCCCTGAACCTGTGTGGGTTTTCTCTGGGTACTCTGGCTTCCTCCCACAAAAACATGCTCATTAGGTTAATTGTCTACTCTACATTGTCCTTAGGTGTGAGGGGGTGTGATTGTCTGTCTTTGTGTGTTGGCCCTGTGATTGACTGTCGATCAAAGCCTCATTTTGATCCACTTCCATTTTCTGTATATCTGCTTCAAACGAAAAGCTCAGCTCATCACAGCTGGCCTTAATTAACAATGAAGGGTGAGAATGGTGATGAAGTAGTGTTCACTCCTGTAGGTTCTCACAAACAATTCTCCATGGGACCTCCATGACAAATCCAAATGTAGCTACTGCCATCAGTTGGAGTATGTTACAATTGACAATAGGAGGAAAATACATCAGGTGATTAATCCAGAACAGTGAAGTATTGAAAATAACAGGAATATATTACTGAATTTATTAAAGCTGAAGAGAAAGAAATGTGATGTTTAACTGGCACGCACATTAATAGACTGTATTTGTCTTTATTTGTTCGTGTCAATCACGACCCAGCCATTATCAGACGACAGCTTTAAACTACCAGATTTATTTTGCAAGAAATACTGTATCTCAAAATTTAAAACTCAAGATATACCATGGTGTATGTGTGTATGTGAGTTTGTGCGGTTTTGTGAGAGATGGAAAAATAGATGACACACATTGTTGCACGCTTCATGAAGAAAATGACATCCACAGTCCTCCCATACCTGTCCCCCTCCCTCTGTGAGCCTCTATACGTACATATCGGGATGTGTTTCTTAAACAATAGGGCTGCGGTCCCTATTGTTTAAGAAACACATGTGGCTCAGAAAACAAGCCAGAAATTGAGTTTGTTCTGTTCTTCACATGTTTTTCCCAAAGGCATACGCCAGATTCCCTGAGTTTGAAACAGAGAAGAGAAGTTTGAGCTGTCAAAAGAAAAGGAAAAAAAAACTGATTACAATTATGATAAGGAGAAAGTGGTCAAATATCAGACATGATATACATAATGACAATATATGGCACTCACTGTGACATTAGTGGACTGCCTACACATAACACTCATTGTGTGACTAACCAGGTGGATGACTCACTAAGGTGATTCAGTATTTATACAGAGGTTATTTTTTCTCCAGCTCTCACTCACATTGCATTCAATCCATAATATAACTTTTAAAGTAAGGCCCCTTTCCAGTGGTTCCCACTCTTGCCAAAACAAATGTCAGACATATCAGGATTCTCTCCACCTGCACATGAAGCCAGCAAGAAAATAACTTGTTTTCCTAATAAATGTCAAATATATCAAGAATTCCACTACCCAAATTCTAGTCACACAGGTTCATGTTGTGCTGATTGTGAATATCAGCAGGGTATTATATAAATCTCACACAGCTCCTACAAGATTGACATGTCTCCGGGATGACACTTGGCAGGGAATGACAGGAGTGTGTGAGTGTACACCTGAGAGGCCATGTTTCCTTCCCATGCTGGCAGATATGTGTAGAAGTGTTTGTGTGGAAAAGGGTGGTTCAGTTCATGTCTCAGGGACAATGTTATTGTGTTGAAGATTGGTCTTCAGCTTGTCTGTGTGCGCCTACATTTGTCTGTGTACTGCAAGTGTCACGTTATGTCACTGTTGGTGTGTCATCCTTGAATTTGTGTAGGCGAACCATTGTGTGTCTGTGTCATCTGAGTCAACTGGCAGTGCTTGGCGAATTCTTGTGGATGATCAATGGCATTGTATTCACTTCTCTAAACCTTTCACCCACTATCCAAATAAATGACTTGTTTTATAGTTGATGCACTGGTTGCAAAAATCACTAATTTAGGAGGTGGAACAAAGTTGCAAATCTCAGGTTCTGGAGATGAAGTCATAATCTGAGTTTCAAATCAAGACCAAAAAGTTCAGAATTAAGGTCTCAGTCCTGGCTGCAGTATGGGTCATAAATCCCCCGCCCTCCATGTTAGACAATGGGACACAGACCAAACTAAAAACTCAAATTTCATGTCAAATAATTTTAAGTAGTTCTGATCATACTGATGTATGTTGAAATTATCATTGAACATCATTTAACTTTGGTTTAAATTAGTCATTTAATGTTATTAAAAGGGGGTGAAACATAATAGTTCACAACCAAAGGGTGCTTATGATTGGTTCAAGCAGTTGTATGGAAGAGAAGATTGTGCTGTGGCTCCACCATGGGATATCTTAGATTTGTTTTTGTGCAGTGGGAAGAGGTCGGTCATCTTCATATATGTTAATGGTAAAGACCAACAAGTTCTAAGTCTCTTGTTTATGTTCAAAGACCTGAATCAAACTCAACAAGTCCCAGGTTAAGTCCTCAGCCTAGACCAACAAGTTCAAATCATGTCCTATATTTTTATGTTTTAATTACTACACAAGTCCTTAAATGCGCTTCATGAAAATTAATAATTTAAAAAAATTATACAGGGCATACCGTTACTATAATAAATTCACAGAAATAATGAATGGTGTTAAGTGAAGTGATCAAGTGTGCCTTAAGTAAGGAAATACTGACATTTTAACTTTTAACTTTGTCTCGCAAATGATCATTGACCAGCTGACAAACAAACAAACATTTCATTTAAACCTTCCACATTGTTCAATGTGATTGTTTCTGTCAGACTGAGCTAAAGTATACTATTTGAGGAAAAGTCATTTGAAGTCTGATTGTGCTTCTTATCTCACTACCAACATTAAGTTAATGTCTTTAACCCCTGTTCATGATGCAGGTAGAGTGGATGTTCAAATAATTACCAGGTATACGATTTTTAAGAAATCACTGTCATGAGGAATGAAAGCTTTCAACTTCACTGTCAGTATGTATTTTCCTACTGTGAATGGGCATCAGTTCATTCTCTGTAAAATGGATAACAAGTACAATATACTTTTTCCTTGAGTTATAAAAGGAAGAACAGACAGATAACATACAAAGTAACAATAGAAATAGAATGTTTACATATCATCTGCATTCAAAAGAGGAAAACACAAATACATATCCAGTTGCAAGGCTGAATGTTCTTAAATACCTGACCATCACACCAACAGGGACTTTAATGACATCTCAGTCTAAACACACAGACAGCTTTGCAGCTCTAACAGCTTCCACTCTTCTGTGAAGGCTTTCCACAACATGTCGGAGTGTTTCTGTGGGAATTTTTGCCCATTCATGCAGTAGAGCATTTGTGAGGTTAGACACTGATGTTGGACCAAAAGGCCTGGCTCACAAACTCAATTTCAGTTCGTCCCAAAGGTGTTGGATGGGGTTGAGGTCAGGGCTCTGTGTGGGCCAGTCAAGTTCTTCCACACCAAACTCATCCAACCATGTCCTTATGGAGCTTTGCTTTGTGCACTGGGGCACAGTCATGCTGGAATAGAAAAGGGCCTTCAACAAACTGTTGGAAGCATAGCATTGTCCAAAATGTCTTGATGTGCTGAAGCATTAAGATTTCCCTTCACTGGAAGTAAGGGGCCGAGCCCAACCCCTGAAAGACAGCCCCATAAAGTGGTGTGCCTGAATACTTTTGTGTAGATTATCAGGAGCTGTGGTTACTTTAAAAAAAATCACACCAGCAGCCACACAAATTTCTGTTGAATAGAAGAACATTTTTTCTGGACTGTGGACCTCTATCCAACAGCTACCATCTCACAACGTGCCAGTTCAAAAATGGAATACTTTGGGGTTGTGAAACACATAAAAATCTTTATGGAAAACCCTTCCAGACGCAGTGGAAGCTTTTACAGCTGCAAAGATGTCTATGTATTTAGAATGTAATGTTATTAAAATGTATGTATGTAGTGTTTTTGTTATGAGAGACAATCAAAGAAATTTGACATTTTAAGTGTATTTTGGCTGTGTGAACAGTTAAGTAACTGATGATCATACTGGTGATAATGTCAAGAGAAAAATGACTTTTTATGTTCTACTCAGTCAGAAACATAACAGAGGTTCCCCTTGTGTGAGTGGTGACAAGATTATGTGACTGCAGCTAGCAGTCAAACAGCAAAATGTTTTTAAGGTTTAAGTAAACAGATGAGTAAATAATAGTAAAATTGTGAGTAAAAGTGGTGGGATGTATAGGACCTTTAGCAATGATTGTATTTTTCCTATACATTTGATAAAATTGTTTGCTGGGATATCATAAAGGGTTATTTTCCTTTTGAACTAATGAAACTTTAACAAATTGGTTTAACAAGAAACAAACCTTTACTGATAATGAGCTATCTATTTCTGTAGCGTCTCTCATTGATCCGGCATTATGAATATTCACGAGCTGGGTTTTCTGTAAACCCAAATTCTAAAGTGAGCCAAATCAAAGAAATACACATCTTGAATGTTTAACCCTTGGAGCACAGACAGCTGGACTGAACAGGTAAGAGTAATGGTGTGCTGGTGACCTGTGAGCAGAGCGTATCAGTCATGCAGCGTTGTGTTGGTCCTCCATCAGAGAGATCTTCCACTTCATTGCCTTTCAGTGCTCCGTTCCCATGGGCAGCAGCAGGATAGCGGCAGGCCAGCGGATCACTGCTCTCCAGTGAATTTCATTAGTTCCTTCCACAGTTCCTCCCACTGTCTCCGCACCGACAGATCCCCCTACTCTCTGCAATAACAGTTCCTCTTTGATACACTTCAGCTCCATGTGAAGGCCGACCTTTATTTCAGCTTGTGGCTTTTTTAAATGGAAAGAGCACACTATGGATTGGTGGATATATCATTATCTATTGCATGTAGATTGAGTGACTGTCTTTCTTATTTTTCTTTCCTTTTAGTTCACTTTTGATTTCCCTTTTGTTTTTTTCTTATTATAATTGTGTTTTACTTTATGTTTACTTTCAGTTGGTTACTATATTTTTTAAATAGATATTAAGTCATTAACATGGAAAATTAATTATATATTGCAAACAGTAAATCACCCCTTAATATGTTCATTCATTTCTATTTCTTTTTATACATTAAAAAATAACAACAAAAAAACTATTGAATAGATTACTAAGAAATTTGGTATAGACATTCATGGACACATCAGGATGAACTGTAACAACTATGGTGATCCATCCATCCATTTTATATACTGCTTATCTGTCAGGGTCGCGGGGGAGCTGGAGCCTATCCCAGCTGACTACGGGCGAGAGGCGGGGTTCATCCTGGACTGGTCGCCAGTCAGTCGCAGGGCCAACACACAAAGACAAACAACCACACACTCTCACACTCACACCTAGGGGCAATGTAGAGTAGCCAGTTAACCTAATGTTTTTGGTATTGTGGGAGGAGTCCCCGGAGAAAACCCAGGGAGCACAGGGAGAACATGCAAACTCCACATAGAAGGGCCCAGACCGGGATTCAAACCTGGGACCCTCTTGCTATGAGGTGACAGTGCCAATCACTGCACCACCGTGCCGCCCGCTATGGTGATCCTTTGATTTCACATGCTTAATTAAAAAGATGGTGAACACTTTCATATCTTTGGCTTTGGTATTGGCTTTGCGCACTTAGAGAGAGCAAAACAGAGGCCCGAGCATGGGTACAGACTAGAAACTAGCTTTCTTAGAGTAACAACCGATCAACTTGTAAAGCTCCCAGTGATGTACCCACAATATATATATACATATATATATATATTTATTTCTGCTGGTTTTGGTTTTACAGACCATAACTTTGGTTCACTCTCCTGCTCTTGTCAGCATCACTTTCATCCACAGTCTGTCTCTGTGACAGGCAAGTAGGCAGCAAGAAGTTTCTTCTTATCAGCCTCATGAGGGAGCATGTCAGTGTTGTGTTTACCACTTGTTCAGGTACTTTCAAGTGGCCAGAAAAAAATCAATGAAAACCCAACAGATTTAATGAAATGCATCAGGATGCTCAGCGATCTAATTTAATTTAACTTAACAGTCTTTACTTTAAGCTGTTTTTACCGAGTTTTACAAATGGTAATGATGCATGGAATGCTGGATTTCCCCAGGAAACAACAGATAAGTCTGATAAACAGCACCTTCTCCTGGCAAAGCTCATGTTCAGTAAAAATGGGCAATCCTTCATTTGCATGGTAGAAAAACAATTTTTCATAAATAAGAACATTTTACACTATCTGTGTAGAATCTGTCAGTCTTTCAGGGTTTGCTTCAGCAGACTGTTGCAGCAGAAGCACCTTTTCAGTTTTGTACGCATGCACTCATTGTTCAAACATTGTCATTGCATCTACCTGTGACACAGATCTTCTTTTTCATTACTGGATACATTTTTTTTATCAAAGCTTCCATGCATGAGACAACAGAATTACACTGAGGGGGTGACAGGAAAGACTGTGGAAAAGTTAATTGCGTCCGACAAGCCATCCAGCTAACAGCCTAACACCACAGATTGCCCCTCTCAAATGTGTTTCCAGTTCATTTCAGGTTACTTCTCATATGCATTAGCTACATTTGTGTTATGACTCTTTTAGAATTTTTAAATGTATTGTGAAAATTAATGAATTACAATGTGTGAGTCATAAGTAAAATGAAATGCAGGGTTGGTTTTTGCCCTTGAAGTTTTTAATATAAAAGAATTATAACTGGTAGTATGTTTGGCCACTGAAAATGTAATCCCATGAATACTTCTCGTAAAATACGTATAATGAAACAGAAAGAGTAATGTGTTGCCATGCAGACACGTCTTGAGAAAAGGCCTAAGAGCAACAGACTGTCCTAAAACAACAAAACAAGGACATCCCCACACACCCCCAAGTCACATCACAGAAAGTCAGAGAGAGCAAGCATGTCTGATTTAATACATTTCCAAATTAGCAAGTGCAATAGCACTCACAAAAAAGCCTAAACACCATGACCATGACAAACATTAGTACAGCAGTGATCAGGCATATTGTCCTGACCTTTTATTAGCATTGTTTTTCAGATTAATTTCAACAGAGCACAGCACAGTTGAATAGTAAATCTCGCCAACACGCCATTATCTCTGGGCACCTTTTCTACAGATTCCAGGTGTTTGAAGAAGGGAACGGTGACTTAAAGTCCTGAGGCAAGCTGTATCCTTGTCTCAAACTAACAGTTCCTAGCAAAGTCTCTGGGCTGGCAGACACAGCCTGCATTTTTAAAAAAGATTATCTGTAGGTCAACATCAAACAAAATGAAAACTTCCATTACATAATAATTTTGGAATTGTTTTAAAATTGTTTCATGAGCACATTCAAAAGGCGCAAACGGGGACAACCAGTTCAGATAGTCGACAGGCTACCGTGCGTGGTAGCTCACGGTCACTGATGTGTGTGAATAGGTAAATGCAGGACAAATTTTAAAGTGCTTCAGTCTGTAAATGCAGCCCATTTATTCAT
Organism: Scatophagus argus; assembly: GCF_020382885.2. NCBI lineage: Eukaryota > Metazoa > Chordata > Actinopteri > Scatophagidae > Scatophagus > Scatophagus argus. Next base: position 3,791,805 of record NC_058504.1, on the reverse strand, counting down.
TTATTGTCTGAAATGTCAGTATAAATTATAATATTTTGGTTATTTAGAGTGTTTTTGGTTATTTTAGACTCAGTATGAGTGTTCCCTGTTTATAAAGAGATCAGATAAATGAGACTAAACACTTGTTTTATATCTCTCTTGAGTTGCAAACCATTTTACACATTTGTAGAGTTCAGCTCTTTTGCATTCTGGAGATGAGATGAAATCACAGTGGCTTATGAAACAAGCGTATTCACAGGCTGCTGGGTAAACTCCCCGTATAGGAAACTGCAACAAGTGGCTATTTTAAAATATTATGATTATTACATGACTACTACACTGCCTGCAGTCTGCATCCTCTTTAATCAGAGCTATATGATCGATAGGTCCAGGCTGCATTGTGTGGGTTTGTGTGGGTGTCATGATGACATATTGGCTTACAGTTAATGCACCCTGTAATCAGTCTTATTTGTCAGTATCCTGATTAGCAGCATGTTCACAAGTGTTGTGTTGTGAAGCTCTCTCAGACCCCTGTGGCCTCTTGATCTCAGAGTACCCGTTGCTCCCGTGGTGCATAATGTTTATGACAAACATGTATATTGAATCATTTTCTATGTGTGTTTGTCTTAACATTCTCACATGAGCTCACAAAACTGTATTAGTGGGTGTTGGTGTGAGAAGATTAAGGGAGCATACATGTTTTGTGCTTGAGCGTGATATGTCAGCTTGCAGTGACTAACAAACCATGACTTGGTGAACAAAACAGGCAGGTCAGGACGGATGTAATTGGCTGTAATACAAGTGGCATCTCACATACACTACATTAACGTTGGGTGTGTGACAAATTAACTTAGACGTGGTAGTCAGCAGGTGGTCACCATCACCACCGTAGAGGGAAATTAAATATATGTCAGTATGAATGGTTGTTATTATGGGGGCTTAATCACATGTAAGCACACTGTCCAGTAAACCATGTGTCTAAGTTTTACGTTGTCTACATGTGTCAACAACATTACACAAAACTGCCACCCTTAATCCACATCTGGTCTGCAAAGACTAACACTATCACTGCTGCTCTGAATGAAAATTTCAACATCTGCCATTTCACTACAGCTGGGCAACTCTTCATCTGTAAATGAAGATCATGTTATATGATGAAAAATTCAGGACATTCACTGATTGGACCTTATGATTACAGTTTTCTCAACTTAAGTGACAGCTTTTGTTTTTCAAAGTCTATCTTAATACAATACTCGTACCCCAAATGTATGGCTACAAGACATACACTGAAAATCAAATTGTGAACAGATAAATAAGGAATCCACAGGCTGAAAATACCTTTAAGCTAGCACAAAAAGTTCAGTTGTAATTAATGAGGTGTTAGCAGTCTGACTCCAAAGTTTAGGGTATCATCCAAAGTTTTTGTTTTATTCACTGACTGTACGTAGAGATGGATGATATATGAGAACTCCCCAAAAGTGAAACCATAACATTCTGATCACTCGGTGGTGGCAGGCTCCAATACAACTTATAAATCCCTCTTTCTCACTGTTAACAGAGAGGATACAGACCAAGATACAGACCACCGTCAGTTCTGTCAATTTAGATATTTCTTATCACACTGATCCATGTTCAGCAAAGCACTACTCACAGTTGAGTCAGACAGGTGTATGGATAGGAACTCGATCCCATGGCTCCATCACCCAATCACTACTGTGCAGTCGCCGGCTCCAAATGACATCATGGCTGCAAGATGGCAGTGCTAGTATCACAGGTATTTTTTTTTTTTACAATGGAGATATGTTGTCTATCTTAATATATGTCAGTGGTTTTAGTCATGGTGTGCAGGAACCTTGAAGTATGGTTCTTCTGTAGAAAACTACTTTCCTCTGGAAAGATATGTAAGATTGAAAAATCTGACTGTGAATATGTAAACGTCATAAATAAAATAAGTATGTGTGTTCCTTCTTTGTGTTTCCTCACTTCCTCATAGTCACATATGTGTTTGCTGGCAGGAGAAAACATAAGCAATAACCCTGTATGTTTAATCTAGCTGATTAATGGGCAATTTTCTTTCTCTTTCTCCATTATTCCTAATATTAGTTTCTGCTGAGTTTCAGAATGCATTATTGCATCAAAACAGGGCTTGTATTGACCTTGTATTGACCTTTTAGTCACAGTTGCAAAGTATAACTTTACAACCAGTATGAACAAAGGCAGTGATCAGAGTGACCCTCAACATGCATATAACAAGTATTGTATTAAAACCCCTTAACTCTTTCTGATAAGCAACCTCTTCTGATTGTGTGAGATTGTGTGACTGTCATCAAAGACAGATTCACATCCTGTCTCAGAGATAGGACATTAAGTGAATCTCAGCCAATAGAAGGATTCACCAACATTGAATTTGGATGTGCAAGTGACATAAAGTCAGTTATCTTCCAGCAGAAGTCTGGACACTTGCCAATTTCCAATTGTGATGCCAAGTCACAAAATAGGTCTAAGGAAACACGTCAGCCCAAGCTACTGCTTATTTTCCAATGCAAACAATCAAATTCATGCAAGCAAAGCCAGACAAAACCACACTCTGAGAGCACAGATATATGAGGGTGAGGCAACGGCAAACATCAACAGGAAGTGGTGTTTGCTTAAACTGCCCAACTATCAGGCCATGCTTTCAGTTACTGCTATGAACTCATGCAACGCAAAGTCTGGCTCTCCAAGGTGCCAAATCCCATGATTGAGGCAGTGCACATAAACAGTACACACTATGTCACAGTGTAGAGAGCTCTCTTTGTCTTTCTAATTGTCATTCTAATTGTCTCTAATGGCTTTTATCGTCCCTGTTCCTATCTCAGTTACAGTTTTAAAAACCTAATTACAGCTGGCATGTACTTATGGAGGTGACTTGATGTCACAACCAAAATACTATTTTGGTATGTGACAGGGGTGTGAAATTTGGATCTGAATCTCATTAGGAATGTTAATATGAGAGACTATTCAGAAGTTTAACAGCAGAGTGTAAAATCGTCTACATATGCCTTTAGAATTGTTCATTAGTACAATGCTGCATAGCTTTCTAAATCAGATGCTTTCCATGTTTTCACATTTAGTTTTGCAGTATGTTGTTGAACAAAGCACATACATTGCGTTACATTTGCATTGCGGTACATTTCCGTCACACTCTCTGCAACGACTCGGATCTTCAAGCACACCACCAGACAGCATCATGCAGAGGAGAAAGCAATCTAAAACCTGGCTCCATTTAACCAAACGTGATGAGAATTCTGCCTCTTGTAATCAGTGCAATGCTGTAATATCGTGTAAGGGTGCAAATAACAACATGCTAAAACATTTGTCTACCCAGTATGGAATTAAGTACCAAGAATGTCATGTGCTCACGTATCCCTTAGGTTAGCACTGTAATGTAGGGAATACACTGCTAAAGTATTTTATATCTCTTTTAGAAAAAGGAGTCTTAAGCAATAATTTTGGTTAAATCTGGTTTAAGCTTGCAGTAAGTTAAATCAACAATATGTTATCATAGCATACATGACTGTTTTTCTAAAGGGGACTTGTATGTCCATTGTTACTTCATTTACAATATCCTTTTTAAGAAAATGAGTGTTAAGCTGTAATTTAGCATGTTTAAGTGTTAAATGTCTATTCCTGGTTTTATTACTTACTGTATCAGTCTAATTTATTTAGACTATATTTTCTTTCTGCACTACATCTTGTCAAGGTGTTGTTCCTGTTCAAGTTGAATATGTTCATGAAATAAATCAAAAAATAAAAATGGTTGCTTTTGGTGCAGAATACTGTGTAGATCTCCTTTTTTTGTCATTCAATAAACTACTCAGGAATCAATAAGAGAATTGATTCCCTCCTTCAGTTCCCTCCCCTACTTCCTACTGTGAGTTAACAGTCTGATTCAAGCATAGAGACTATATTACATCTACCTCTGGTTGTGGCTATGCTTTTCTTGTGGTTGCTTTGTTTAAGAAACATCCAGTAGCAGTGTTAATATAGTGGATTGTGAGCTATTTTTTACTGGGCAAACTCATCAACCAATTGGGCTGTCGCAGTTCCTCCTGCTTAACCTGTTACAACTCCTCTTAGAGTCATATAGAGTTTATATATGTTCTATGCTTGACTCAGACTGTTAACTTACATATAGCCCTTTGCAATTAAGTTTTCCAGACAATTACAGAGGATGAATTTAGTTACTTTGCATAGTCACATTATTAATACAAAATATAAATCAATTAATAAATGATATCTCATAACAGATTAAGCTACCCAGAGGTATGTAAAGTAGTAGAAATTGGCTGCAACATTACAGTGATCTACACATCAGTGTATCAGTATTGCTCCATGCATCAAAATGTGCCATGCCATGAATACAACAAACCTTTACAAGGCTGATATTACACGCTAAGGCACTCAACCCAAAGACAGATGCTACCTTACTAACATCAGAGAACATGCCTGCTCCGTCCATAAATGCACCAGTTCATGCCAAAGTGGTCATGGGCACAGAAGAAAGTCTCGGTGACAGAGAGACAGGGCTGCTGTAGCACAAAATCTAGAAAAGAAAGAGAGGACAAATAAGAGTGAGACACTGTGCAGCTGTCAGCTGTTGATGCTTTTAAGGATTGACCCTTTCTCTCTGAAACAGAGGCCAATGAGATGTATGCCAACATGTCTGATGGTGTGGTGGTTGCCTTAAAAAAGCAGTGGAATGTAAGTGCATAAATTTGGCTTTTTACCTTTATTGTATAGATTAAAGGTTATGAGTGTATAAGTCTGAGTAAATAAATAAAAATGAAAGATACTAATGAGCATTTGGTTTTAATAATTGGACTAGGATACATACAAAAATAGAAATGTAGGTATGTATAGGATGCCGTTCAGATTAACTGTTGTGGTAGTTTAATGTAAAATTACTGTAAAATTAACTTATTTTTATGCTGTAATGTAAGTGTCTTTCCACTGCAGGAGACATAGTAGCTGCACAGAAAGTGTCCTGAAAGTTGAAAGCTCTTCCTCGAGAAATTATATTTAAGTATTAAGTATTGTATTTTACTCAGATTGTATGCACATATTGGTGTGTGATTATTCTGACAGTTTTCCTAAAATTTGACATAAAATTTTGCAATATATAGCCTTACTTAATTCATTTCAATTCAGTTTATTCATATAGCACCAAATCACAACAAAAGTTATCTCTTGACACGTTCCAATTAGAGCAGGTCTAGACCAAGCTCTAATTGAATTTTGTAATACAAAGAATCCAACATTCCCCCAGCAAGTGAGAAAGCACTTGGTGACGGTGGTGAGGAAAAACAGCCTAGAAACCTCGGAGCAGGCCCCGGCTCTAGGTGGGTGGCCATCTGCCTTGACTGGTCGGGTTGAGAGAGACAGAGACACAAGCAGAGATGCATAACAACAGCAATAATACCAGAAGAATTGGAAATATAGATAATGATAATGATGAAGTATATAGAAGGTACTATGGTGATTGTACAGTATCACACTACACTGAATTGTAACTTCTGTTTGGTAATGCATATCTAGTCAGATTCTTGCCAATACAAAACCCTGTTCTCTTCCATTGCCTTTCTAACAGGCTCCAGTGTGATATTACTTAATGTGGCCACAAGGCTGTGCTTCTTTGGCTGTCACCACCGAGCTTCAAATCATGTAATGAGATTATTTCTGCCTCTAAAACAGCTTTGCCTCCCAGAAATGTTTGTACAACTCAAAGTCCAATCTGCATTTGCATCAGTGAGATCAGCACCATGAACAGACTAAGACATGAGTTTCAATGGCAGCCACCCAACCAGAAAAGGGCTGTGTTCAGTCCACCAAACAATTACATTACAACAGCCGTGAAAACAGGGGTGGGATTTCTTCTAATACTTTCACTAAGAAGAAAATATGGTTCCTTATCAGGACTTTTCAGTGGAAATCATCTGAGCTGAATTACTCTGTAGTGGATGTGAGCAGTGAACTGGTAGCTTAAAGAGCCAAGAGGCCTGGCTTATGGGCTTCACAGCCATCTTTTCATAGCCAAGTCAGCAATCACTGAGAAGTCTGGGAGGTGAAAACCACTCCTTGGCAGCTGCTACAGTAATGTGAAATAAGAAGCTGGAGTGAAGAATTACTGAAGCACAAATGTCAGAGGAAGTTTTGTTAAATTCTGTCACCCTGGGACACCAAGGAGAAACACAGAACTACCAAAGAACCAAAGCACACTTTCCCTTTCTCTCCGGCCACATTTTGCATATTACATATCATTATGTATGATTTTGTTTAAAGCCGTTCTATTTGTATGCTGACTGGGTGTGAACCTGGGCTGATTACAAAGATGATGAGGATGAGAATGGGTCAGTGTGATCACACTGAACCTCACAGATCACACCTATTCAAAATGTTTAAAAATCATTTTTAGAAATATTCTAATGACATAAATGTCCATTCATGGCTTTGCCATTCTTTCTCTTGTTCTGGTTGCTCAAAGCACTTGCTACAAGGTGACAATAATGCCACAGTTATATCTGACTGTGTTCTCAAGCTGTAAGTGGTTTCTCTACATTTTTAAATAACAGAACAAGTGGATCAATTTGTATTGCATTAATTAGGTTCCAAAGTGATGCAGCAGTTTACTTGTTGTGGCACTGCAGCAGAGTCTCTGAATGTCTGTGGAATGAAATGTGGGGTCAAAGAGTTTGTCTAAGCCTGTGGCTTCATTTGATAGTACTACTGCCAGGGCACTTTTCTTTCAGCACTTGGTCGTCCTATTTATAAATAAATTGGAATAAATGAAGAAATTTATCAAATACAGGGCACACACAGGGCTGATGCCAGCATTCAAGTCTGCCAAAACAATTTTATGTTGCAGTGATTCTAATTGTGAGTAACCATATTAAGTTTGAATCTCTGATTATGTTCCATAAAACTGAATGACACATCAATCAAAATGTCAGATCAGATCTTTATCAGAAGATCAGAATGTATTTGTTTCATTAAAGCATAAGCAAAAAGCTCTCAGAGCTTCATTAATAAATAGCAGTAGACTGGCAGAAACGTGTAAATTGTTTTTGAAACATTTACTGTAGCAGTATTGGCAAACTTCAATCAAAATACAAATCACGTTAATTCTCCTGTAATTGTAATGATATACTTAACTTCCTGATGGGAAGAGCTATAAAATTTTATTACACTGAAGTAAATCTTGCCTGTCATTTTAATGTGATTGATATACAATCTAATGCATTATTTACACTGACATATATTAACGTTCATAATTTATGTTTATAAAATGGTCAAAAATGTTTGTTGCTCCATCTTGTTCAATGAAATGGAAACATGACACACGTGAGTATACAACAAAATCCAGCAATTATAGTGTAATTATAAAAAGAATGATTATTTTAATATTTCAAAAAAGTCTGCTAAAGCTGACCTAATCAATATTTTTGCATGCAAAAAGAAAACTTTCAGCTCATAGTTTTGTCTTTACCACCTGCAACTGTGGGTTTGAGTCACTCTCATCAGCTTTATTTGCACTCACAGCAGCAGCTGTTTTCACAGGGGAAGCCCAGATGAATTCATTGTGCACCACCTACCCAACACCAAACAACAGACAAAGAGTCCAGCTGGTGAACACAGAGCCAGATATTTCTCTCAGGAGTTGGGGACCAAACCGGAGCTAAAAGGGGTGGCTTTCGTACTTGCAATTGCCAGTTGGCCAGAAACATGACACAAAATGAATGATAAATTTGTGCTCTGTCTGATGGATGTGTAAATAGCTAAGAAAAGAAGAAAACAAGCTGAAAGACATTTAAATGCCTGCCTTGTTACTATACTATGGCATGGATGAGAGGCATCCACAAACTACATTTCAGATGTATTTAATATCCTCTTTTGTTCACTTCATATAACCCCACTAACTTTGGTGTGGCTGTTCCTTGTGACAAATATCAAAACATATGTTATAGCTAGTGGCAAGGTGGACAAGGATCGTGTACCTCTTGTACACCTAAAATATTAATAAACTGGACCAGACAGCAACAGCAGCAGGGACATAACCTGAGAGCTCTCTGGATCGTCCAACTGCGTGAAGAAATATTTAACATTCTCGAACAATGTGACAGAGTTACATTGTGAAGCTATTCTTTGTATTGCACAGTCAACAAACATCTGCTGAATGACTCTTGAGCAGAGTCAGAAAGAAGAGGACGACGGATGAAAAATGGTGTGGCAGACAGTGAAAGCGATGAGATGGGAGGACAATCGTCTCCCTTCAGCAAGCACAGAGTCGGGCCTGATCACAATGCATTTGTTCTGAAGGTTCAACAATGCAAGGAGCTCTGCACCACTTTTGTTGCTGGAGCCCACAAAGCAGATCACTCTGGTTGGATTGTGTGCTAATTGAATCATGATGAGCAGAATCTTGACTATTCATACATGCCTCACAGATTCTTTTTACTCTTAGAATAAGATTTGAGATATGACAAAGTCTAAAGTTTAGATTTCATGTATTTAGCATGCCTTAATTGGTAAGCAAAGTTGTTTTATTTTTTTGAAAAAGTCAAAAGGTTTACCCTAATTTGAATATTTAGAAAAAAATGTTGCACTGCTCAGCTAGTACTTTGATTCTACAAAGGAAATAATTTCACTGATTAATGGCTTAAAGGTAGCTAAATATGAAATACTTCAAATACATAAGGAAAATTGTAGCTTTGCAGGTAGATGTACTATCCAATAAAAGCTCACACAAGGTCTTCGGAGCCTTCACATGTGAATGTCTGCACCACCTCAGGGCACCACTCACTGACCTTACTGTCAATACATTAACTGCTAACCATAATAAATGACTTTGCTTCATCAATGCACAACATCTGCTCTATTAGTCGAGAGTCGATACATGACTCCTGTGACAATGCGCCCCCACTATTCACTAGCTTTTCCAATTTTCATGCTGTTCCAGTGACAGCGAAAAGCTTCCAGCCTACTGTCTGGAATAAACAAGTTTCATGACAGCAGGGCAAATGAAACCCTGAAAATTGTAGCCCCTTTCTGCACCGTGTTAATCTGGAAATAAAAAAAATTATTTTCATTTTCATTAATTCCACGACCAAAAATGAGACCACAGTGGGCTCTATTCACAGGGAAACCTTTATATGAACATGTTTCCTTTGAGCTTGTCATCATTAGCAATAAGGCAGGTTCCCTTCCCTTCCACAACTCCATCTTCCATTTATTAGCACCCATTTCTGTCTTATTCCAACTCCTTCTCTCTCAGTTTTCATCCTCATACATGATCCTCTTCCATCCATCATTGCTCATGTCTCCAGCTGTTGCTGGCTCAGCGGATCTGCAGATGTGGCAATTGGTACTGAATGTCTGACACTTCGCAGACAGCTGGGAATTAATTAATCCACTTTGTCTGCATGTGCAGGTAGAGTTGTGCCTAATTTTATGCTTAGTACTGAGTGTTGAAAACTACATCATATTTATCAGTGTGTTTTTAAAGACGGACAGTTCAGCTGTCATACATATACAATAGCCTGCTCACACAGAATACCTGAGGCTAAATGAGGCTAAATGATTTATTATCTTATTATCTTTCAATATAAAGAAAACACAGTGTATTAGGTCTTGACAACAAAAAAGTCAGAATTTTGTGATTTGAACTTTAAATATGTGTCTTTTTTCAATCACAAAATCTTTAACTCCAAATGGGACTTTTCTTTTTTGGAGAGTTCAAAAATGCTACCCTGCTGTTCTCCAGCAACATGGCAACCATACGGTTTTGTCAGTCCGGTTAAAGCGATTGGCCCTAGAGAACTACAAAGTATTTAACTAACAATGTGACCCTGCTCTGTTGGCCATAAGGTTTTCAAAGCAGCTAGAGTTGTCACCTGTTAGGGGACGTTGCACCCGCTATGCTAGCATCTGTCCCTCTGACAAACACATTATGCAGACTGCCTCCCATGTGGCCACAGATTCTCAGTACTGTGTTGCAAAATACATATTTAATGTTTAGTCTGGCTTTCCTCATTATGGTGCAGTTTTTAAAATAGAATCTGGAATTTCATAACAGTAGGATGATGCTGCCACCACTTTAAGGGAGAGGTGATTCAAATCCCTGAAGGGCAGTAAGGAACTTCATCAAGGTTAATCCCTGAAGGAAAACAACTTTCACACCTCTCTGAGAGGAATGATTGTCATTTTGTCAGTTAGTGTGTGATTGTGTGTGTGTGTGTGTTCATTGTTTCTAGGGGTCAATCTACTGAGATAATGCTTGAGATAGAGCCATGAAAACTATAATGGTCAATGAAGTCTGGAGCAAATCATATCCGCATTGTGTCCATGACCTTGATGAGCCTTGGGATTCTCTTCTATGACTTTGGGGCTTTAACTTAATATTTTTTGGTCCTAAAGACACGCCATCCTATATCTTTCCATTGGTTTTAAGGTCTCTGTAGTGCACCCTCACATAATAATATTATACTGCACTATCCATTTTATTTTACATGTAGTGTGTATTTGTTTTTAGTATTTAATATACTATAATTCACTTGTATCTATGTGTGTGTATTTTATTTTTTATTGTGTATGTTGTTTTTAGTTTTTAATACACTTCAGTTTCTATCCTATTTTCTATATTTTGCTTCTTGTTCCTTCCTGTATTTATTCTGTCCTGAGATGCAGCAATACATGAATTTCCCCTCAGGGGATCAATAACGGATTATCTTATCTTATCTTGCCTTATCTTATCTTAGAAGGACATGACTACTCGGATGTGAAAAGGGATTACTTGCACCAGTGAACCTGACTCTGTGGTTCCCTCAAAATTTGTAGACTATTTCAGTGTCTTTCAGCTCAATATTTTGGTTTTATAGCAGGCGGCTGTTTCAGTGAAAAACGCTCTGCAACTGAAAACCAAATGCTAAACCTCTGCTAAAACAGAGTAAAGAATCACAGCTCCCAACAAATGCTAATGTTCCGAATATAAAATTTACAAGACGTCCTGTTATGCGTATTTCATGCTTGCCGACTTTCATTTTTACGTCCCAAAGACTAATTTGAATAGTCAAACTAAAGAGTAGCTTTGTTGATTTTCTGACAACTTGTGTTTTTTATGTGATGTGTCAGTGTGTTAACAGCCGTGATTTTAATTGTTTTCTTTTTTACTCTCCATCAACTACTCCCAGTTCTCTCTTTCTCACACACACACGCAGCTGCCATTCAGCAGATGTTTGCTGACTCCGTTCAGTGTGAACTAGTTCAGCTGACTGTCGCTACATCCACTTGAGTTGACACTGAAGTCATTTTCCCATTATTATGATTATTATGCCTCTAATATGTGTGTGTATGTGTGTGTGTGTGTGTGTGTGTGTGTGTGTGCGTTCGTGGGTTTTGGGGATCAGGGCTGCAGCACTTATCATGGATTGCTTGCACTTTTAACTGTCAATTACCATCAAGTGTTGTTGAAGTTAGCAAAGCCCAGATCTCAAGTGGCTGTGATCAGCAGCTCCTCACATCTGCACCCAGAGAAAAAAAAAAGACATGAAGAAAGCACATTGACTTGTTTACTGTCTTTATGATTGTGACATGCTGAAAACAAATGACTCAGAACACAATATCATTGTCTTACCTTGCTCACTTAACTACTCTCTTTGATTAGAACTTAAAATGTTGCTCCATTATGTGATTAAGAAAACTTGAGACAGCTCAAGAAAAACAGAAGAAGAAATAGACGATGGAAGTCTGGTGTCTTAAAAAAGCCTGCAGTGAAAAACAAAAGGCTGTTAACTTTGATGACATACATGGATTTGAATCAATATATTGGCTTTGAGAGGTCAGATGTTCAAGCTGCCAGTCAGTATGAGCCATACATTAACATAACCTATGCCATAACCTCACTCGTCTGTATGAGCTTTTTGACCTTTGAGCCTTTCGTGGGCAGTGGAATAAATGCTGTATTGTTAAATATTTAAAGGGAAGTTGTGCTGGAGGACACAGAAGGAAAGAAGGCAAAGACGTGACATCACTGGAGAAGATCGACAAGCCTCTGGTAAAGGAGAAGGTAGGGATGGTTCACCTTTACCAGCACAGGTTTGAAAGTCTGAGGTTCAGCTGGGAAGACACTGAGTAACCCAGTCACTTGTTCATACAAGCACATTTTGTGTACTATTTTGCTCTGCAGTTTTGCAGCCAATTGCGCTACATTGATTAAAAAGAAAAAAAAAAGAAAAAATGGTATTGATGTCTGGTTTATTGCTCTGTGTGCAGGATCCCTTCCTTTGAGTCTATTACATAGTAGCAGCATCCCTAAATTGTACTCTAAACTGTACTATAGTGGAATTCAGGAATACAAACATTTACATTTGCAAGTGTGGTTGTGCCTTGTTCAAGCTGATCGAGAACATTATTGAATGTACAGTTGAAGTCTCATGCTCAGTGAGAATGTATTTTCAAAGGCTAATTTTACCAACACAATTAAAGAGCACGTAACTTTATACAAATAAAAGTGAAGATTTAATAAATTCCATTTTGTGAATTGCAGAGAGACTAAGCAATGATTTGTGCTTTGTGTTTGTTATGCCTGTGTGTGAAACAGTCGTGTTCTGAGTTGTACATTCATTTGTCCTATGCTTGTGAACGTGGTACCTAAGGAACGCCTTGATGTCTGTTCATTATTCAACACCATAACCATAAGGATTAGAAGGGCAGATTGTGTTATTGTGTTAAAGTTATTGGTGACACTAATCTTGAGTGTCCACCCGAGAACTGTGCTGGCTATATAGATCTTCCGTGCAAATCCACATTTTAGAATCTGTAACTTCTTTGCAGTAGCATCCACATTTGAAGCATTATGCAAGCGCAGTGGTTTGCTGATATGGAGTTCAGGTGATTGTTGTTGTACCATGTAACAAAGCTCTTAGTCACTACATGTATTAAACAAGTCTGGACAAACATGGATGTTAACTGCTACTTGATAGGTGCATGGAAGCATACAACTGTTTTTTTTTTTTTTAGGTTGTTTTATTTTTTATTTGTACGTGAATTGTGAAAGACCTGTCATAATATTGCTTGCATGTCAGTGCAGTGTAATCTCTGCATGCTTTTAGAAAAATCACAGTGATATAAATTCCTAAAATGACTGACATTGCTTAATGGCATTAAAAAGCTAAATAGGCAAGTTGTGCTCTCTATTTCTTTATGGAATTTTATATGTGGGATGCAGCATGCATATGGAAGTGGAGATTGAGCTGAGTGCATGTTTTATTAAATAATGGGAGCCTTATCGAGAAATGTAGGCACACACACACACACACTGTATAACACACTGTTTTGTGGTGCTAAATATATGACCCACTGCTATAAAAATGAAAGAAAAATCTTGTCGACTGCTTTATGATTGCACCTTTCATGGTTTTGACACTTCAGTGAGTTTTAGTGTTCACTGAAGCTACAAGAATAAGACAGCTGTCATGCCAATACTCTCTACCCCTTTTTGTCATGATAATGTATGGAACAACACAAACTTTGTGACCCTAATGAAACTTCACTCAACAGTACACATTTCTAAAGATAAGGCATTTTTATTCTTCAGAAGTTTGGGAAATTAGGTGGTTATTTAAGACGACAGCTGCTATTCAAACACTTTCAGTTTTCATTTCTAACAGGTTTAGTCATGAGGGATTGGACAGCCATGTATCAAATATAATCGTCTTAGTGCAGCTTTTTCTTCTTTTGGAGCACAGAATAGTCAGACTTGATATGAAAAAAGAAAAAAAAAAAACACACCTGAAAGCATTCCTTAAAAAGTGGGTGAATTGAATGAGGCATTTAAGACCTTTTCAAAGCTGCTTATTGCTTTCATATGACAACGATTCAGGTTGGATTTTCTCTTAAACTATGAGGATCTTCTACAGTGGACTGTTAAATGATGTTTGTGAGGCAGAAGTGAGGAGATAAAGCACCAACAGAGTCTTCACAGAGGCTGAGGTGCCTGTTCAGGAGTGTTAATGATTCTTAAAAGCTTTATATTTTGTACATTGAATGACACTGTTGACTAACAATGTCTGCCAAAGCAAGCGGTGACCTTCTTTTTTTTCTTTAGTTCCTTGACAACTATACTAACTTTCATCTCTCAGATGAGGTTGTCAAAAGTGCCCAAGGCCACATTTTCCCACTTTCTCCAGTTGATTAAAACCCAGCAAAGAGTTTGATACTAATAACTACTCTGTCATTTATGTAATTTATGTAAACAACAACTTTGTGATCTAAGCCTTCATTACAGACAGTAATTGTCTTTCTAAATTGAAACCTTTTTAGTTGTAATATAATATAATATAATGTAATATATATTGGGGGTCTTTGGGAATTGAAGAAATATCTACGGACCAGTGGTAAGGGTTTTAAATAACCTTTCTAGTTTTGTTTTGACAATTTACTGGAAAAGTGAAATTAAAAGTGAAATAAATTAATATTCTGACCAGATAAACAGCCATTGATTTGACACTGATATTCCTTAAGCCAAGTCACAAAATGAATGATTTTACTTTCTTTTTAATGCAGTTAAAATATGTCACTAAACTGAATCCATAGGGGTCGAGGTTCAACAACTAAAAGGAATCATTTACAGGCAACAATATCAACAATAAGGATTTTAAAGTGCCCAACCTATGCAGAGTGGGACACAACCATACAACAGTATACTTAGAACAAACGGGTAACAACCAAACATGAAAGCTAAATTTGCTTATGAGGAGCAGGACCGCACTGATATACTGACAGCGAGCTACACCAGCTAGGACGTGCCACTCTGAAACAGCCAGTGGAATATATGATCAAAAGAGACTGATCAACCTTAACATTAAATGTGACTCCTGCTATCTTATTATTAGCAGCATTATATGAACTTCACCCTTTGCTCCTTTAAATACATGGCCATTGTGCAAGTCAACAAGGAGCAGTGTTATAATATTAAAGATGCAATAGGATAGCTGTCTTCATTTGCATTTATTGTCCATTTCCATCTCAGCAGCCAGCGCCAAGGGATGCCTAAATTAACCTTGAGGCCAATGAAGCACGCTTGCAACGATATAAGGAAATTGGCTGCTCCAAACATATTCATTGATTTGGAGCAATCACGCAAACATATTCCGCAGCTGGGAGAGCTCTCCATCTCAACTGTCACACTAGAGTAATCAGTTTTCAATGCTTTCTGATTATGTTTGCTGAGAACGTGTAAGCCGTAAAAAATACATGAAGCCGTAAAACAAGAAAGAGAAAACATGAAAACATTTCTAGACACATTTAGCTCTGCACAGAGAAATTGCAAAAAAGATGCTGTTTTTTCCATTTACAAACAGAGAAAACAATTTCATGTTTCTCAGCTTTTCCGTTCTTCATATTGACAGCAGAAAAGTAGACAGAATTCTGAAGGAGAGTTTAGTGACTAGCTGGGATTTGGGGACTGACAGAAGGGCTTTGCCAGAGGATCTCAGGCTGTGTTCTTGAACTGCCCTCATAATCCAAGCTTTAGTACCAAAATGTTTTTGGTTTCATTTACAAGATTCAAAATGTAAGAATGTGTTACTAAATAGTCTCTAGGAATGTGAGAGTTCAGCAAAGGTGAATGCAATTGGTTTAGAATATGCAAGCAGCAGTTCAGGGAATCAGGGTAGCAAACGAGGTTTCTGGACAGGGGAGACTGTTGGTGCACGCACGCACACACACACAAAGACACACAAAAGACCTGGCATGATATGAATACCACAGAGCCTTTGGTCCAATCTGGCAAAAGCAGGATGTGAGGGCCACTCTTTATAAAGCCAGTGGAGAGAGTGGAGTTGAGAGTGGATAGAATGCAGAACAGGTGCACAGGTGATCGATCACTGGTTAGTAGGTCAGCCCCCCCCTTGCCCAGCTCTGCTCCCAATAGGCTCCAGGTAAGACATACCACACTCACACACAGAGACGGACAGGGGAGCACAGGGAGGGAACACTCGGACAAAACCAACAGTTGTTACTCTAAAACTTTCCTCTCAAGCAAAAATGAAACATAACAAAGGAAATAATTTATGACAGCAGCAGGGAAAACTGAGATCCACAATCTGAAAATATGATTCAATGAACTGGACCCTCATTCTATCTGTTAGTGGGTTTGATTGTGAATATAATTTCCTTAAATGTTCTTAAAGGCAAACTGGAATTACAAGATAATATCACTTTCTCCAGCAAACAAGAGACATGAAGACAACAACACACCACACAAATTAAGCAAATTCTTTGATTTCCAAAGCAAACCACAGTAACAGACATTTAATTTGTCCAAAGCAGTATTTAAAATATTGAGCACAAAACTAAACTATTAGTTCAGTCAAAGTTCAGGTCATGAACAGCCAAATGCCTTCAGTATGGGGTGTACAATTTGTAACTTTCCCATATCTGAAATTTATTTAATTTAATAAGTCCCACAGAAAGGAATTTATTCAGAGGCCATTGCTTATGCATGCAATTAAAATCTGTTCTGTTGGGAAATAGACAGTATGCTGTACTTTCTATTTAACTTTCATGTTTAATGTCAGATTTGGGAGAGAGAAAAGAAGATTAATAAAATGTGCACGCAGCTGCTGCTATTCATAATTCAAATGTGATTCAGTGTTTAAATCCCAAATTGCACGGAAATACCAAAAATACAACTTGAGGCCAGATTAAAAAAATAGGGCTGCATGAAAACTTGTCCAGTCTGGCCTCTTGTGTAACTCCCACATGGCCTTTGGCAACTTGTGACCAGTTCCCTCCCTCCACTGAGGACCATTTATTCCCTCCTTTAACAACCTCTCTGCAAAACCTAGCTGCTAAACAGCACAAAGTTTGCAGTTAGTAAAAGTTTTTGACAGGGAACTTTAAGGAAATATCCAATCAAGTACTGCAAAGGCTACTGCAATGCAATTTATTCAGACTAGCATGCATGCCTGGGAAGGGTTGTTTGAGCTTTAAAGGCTATTTTCAGGCATGCACACTAGTTTCACAGCTCTTCCTCCTCCTTGGAAATGTGACTACAGGCTTGTTCAGTGACTGATTCCTTGATATGGCTGACATCTCGTTGGTTGTACTGTCTGAGCTCAATAATGGATTCTGTCCGACAACACTCCCACATCACTGTAGGCTAAAGTGAAACTACAGGTGTGTATTATTGCGACAGCCATCAGAACACTTCCCAGTACTTTTACATGAAGTTTGAGACAAAACAGGCTCATAGAAGTCTGCACAAAATGAACTTAATTAATAATTTCAGATTTGCATACACAGTTTGGCCTTCAGACTTACATGCTCATTAGTATTCCAACTTATGGATGTAAGTAAGCATGAAATTGGGCTCTTGTGCAAAAGCCAAATGCTCACTCACGCAATTAGCCATAAATAAACGTCAACACATTTCTGTCTAATCTGGTTCCAACACAAATGTCAAACATAAGCAACAGTTCAAAAATCAGAAAATCAGAGTTGTTTAATTTCCTCGAACTGGCTCAATGCAACTGCTCAGTAAGACAAAAAACACAAGTCACAGACACAGTTGATTGAATAAATACAAGATTGACCATGATGATGAAGCAGGTGAAGGTTAGGGGTCAGATCTGGAAAGCATGTCCAAAAGGACAGAAAACTCAGTAACTGCTGTGGTTGGGAGTATGTAGATGTGCACAGGTATGTGTACAATATATGACTGAGAAATGAGGAGCTGCTGTGTGCAGGTGGATGTGCGATGTACTGCAGGTAAACACACTGAGGGTGACTGGTGCTGAGTCTGATGCACAGCATGGTAGCACAGAAACAGTACAGTGACTAGAGTGTGTACATAACTATGAATCACAGTTAAGTATAGCTTAAATTTTTACACCTGAAAAAGAGGCAAGCTCTGTTTTGTAACAATGCACAAACTACACACAATACATAATACAACACAGTGCAGCAGGTAGCTTTATGTCTAAATAAAGTGCTCCATGAACGCTGACAGCAGAACAGCACTTTCCGAAACTGCAAATGTCACGCAGGGGGCGGACTCTTCCTTTATAAAATGGACATGAAAAAATGAGTCAGTGGCTAATGAAAGTACAGTAAGGGCTTTGATTTCAAATGATCTAGTAGACAATGACTTTAGTTTTGGTCTCTGTTATGCTCCCTCAGGAAATCCACGGGATGAGGGGAGTAACAATAAATATAAACCTCACAAAAGAGGAGGGGAATTGATCTATATGCATAAATTGGGATTTTATTCAACAAAACCACAAACAGCAATAGAAAACTAGCTTCTGGTAAACAGAAAAAGAAGGGGATTTAGATAAATGCAATATAAAAACAAGCAAACGTTAAATTGAAACACTACTCCAGGGCCTGCTGAGATGACTGAAGGCAGCTGGCAGCAGCACCTGGAGAGAGACAGGAAACAAAAAAACAGCACAGCGCCATGGCAACAGAACTGGGAGCTCGGGAACCAGGTGAGTCGAGATCAGTGTGCTGTGAGCGGGACAATTATTTAACAATAAAATCAGAGAAAATAGAAGGTATGACTTCAACTAGCATCTCCTTCCTCCTCTTCTTTACACTGTGTTTGTTTGTACACATCATTTATCCAGATGGCTGGAGTCTGTGAGTTCTGACTGTGGGGAACCACAGGATTGCCTTTCAATAACTAAAGCTGTTCATTGGCTTAATTTGCTGCTCCTTTTCTTGAATGCTTTTAAAGCACCAGCACTTCTGGATCAAAAAGAATTTCTACCAGCTTTAGGGAGAGCTATTTACTTCACGTAACATGAAATTCTTAGGGCATGACTAATGATTTGACTCTGTCCCAGGCCCCCAAGAGCAGTCTCGCCATAAGAGGAACCATCAGTTTTGTGAACACTGATGACTGAATCACGAAGCTACCTCCTCCAGTTCTCTCCTCTTAAATCCACATCTTATATGTTGACTGATTCCTGCTTATTTTTGAAAAAGAAATCAAATGTATTGAAATTACTCAGAAACCTTTACCTTAACCATACTTCCAAGCATGTAACAGTGTCGGTTCTACATATCATCCATCCTCTCTTTCTCTTTCTCTCTCTTTCTCACACACACAGATGTATATAGATCCATATCTCCACTCCATCTCCTGAATTTGCTGTTGTAATCTCTCCCACCATAAAATATGTCCTGTCTCTGGAGTGACAGGCAATCACATGTATGTGGTCCTGTAGAAGTGAAACAATGTTTGCCACGCTGACCCTGTATATGAAGCACAAGTACTTTACGTAGGTCTTACAGTGCTCTCTTTCAATGATCATCTTTGTTCAGTGGTTTAAGATGTCTAAAATACATGATCATAAGCGACTTTGACCCTTCCTGGCCTCCTATTCTCTGTAAACCTTTACTGTTGCAATCTATCACAACAGAAAATGAGTTCTGTCTCCATTTGTGAGAAGCGATCAGGACTGGCCAGCCTTATCCACACACTGCATTATGTCTTTGTTGTGGTCTGACACGCCTATGGCTGGCAGCCAGCGATGTCTGCACTGTTAGTATAAGTTTATGATAATCCATGCTCAGAGTAGGGTGTATTTTTCAACCTCTAATGACTTTGAAAACCTTTCATTGAAATGAAGTGTGAAATTTCTGACACAAATGTTAATATTTCTTTTTCTGTCCTTTTCTTCTTACATGAGGTAAAATATGGAGAAAATACTTTGCAACAGATTTTTCCCATTCAATATACAAATATACTTGGTGGAATTAGAGGTTAGGTGTAGAATAGAAATCTATCTACCACGAGAGAGACGACGTGTAAACATAATTTTCTCAGACAACTCCAAAAGACAATTTTGACTTGGAAGTTTCTGATTTCACAATCTGATGACCAGAATGATCTACCACACCAATGCACTAAATCATTTGAAAATATATTGAGGGTATAATTAAATTAAAATTTATTGTAATTTTCTTTTGAGGACCAGGTCTGTTAGAAGTGGAGTAATCTGAATCTTTTTAAGGCAGCCACAAGTGCGTAATAAAGTGTGGGAATAAAGAATATGAAAATTGCAAGGTGACCTTCATCATCAGACCAAGATACACAGTCCTGAAGATGCTCCTCATCAGTTCAGTTGCATGCCATGCCGTCTGTCTTTTTCTGTCATCCTTGCCTTTGTCTTTGTTCCATCTAGTGAAGCAGAGACACCATAAAAGATGCCTGGGAAAACAAGGGCAGTTCAGCTTTATTTGTGTAAACATAAATTAATAAATAAATAAAGCCACTCTGGGGTATGAGCCTGCATCCTTGGCACAAAGACCATCACAGAGATGAGAAATGACTTCAGGGAAATGGGCTATAGAGACAGTAACACACAGATGTGTACTCGCTCTCACAGATACACAAACATACACACACATATATACTTACACAGTGAGGTTACACAAAGTCTGAGACACACCCAGTGTGCCAGGAAATAAATCCTGAATTGACTCAGACGCGCTGTTGCTGGATCCTGCATGGATGCACAAACTTGGACATTTTCTCTCTTTCTCTCTCTCTCTCTCTCTCTCTCTCACTCTCACACACACACACACAATGCACATAAACTTTGAGGACATAAACACACACAGACACACTCACTCAATTTGAGGCTCTATCAAGGGTGAAAGAGATTTTAATGGCCTTACTTTTGAAGTTGCCCTCAGTAGAAAACGACCAAAACTTTTGTCTGAGTTCAAATGAGAGACAGTAGTGTCAGCTGAGGCTGGTATATGACTGGAAGGTCTGTCTCTTGAACAACATAATTTCAACAGTGGTATTCCCAAACGGTGGATTGTGTATTTAGTATTCATTAATGTGTGACTGACTGAGGCTGAGTCACTCAATGAACACCTTTTTGATTTGATGTTTCAAACAGTCCGGAGGCTCAAACAGGTGACACAGTGAAGGTTATTTCTCTGGGGGCGGTGGGATGATTTTAACATAACCGCTTGTCTGATTTTCCTTCCATTGCATTTTAGCAGCTCAGTATGAATTTTGACTTTTGTGTCTGTAATTCCCACTTCCCCCATATGATGTTGTCTAAATGGGGTTTAGCAGCCATGCTAGTGACCTCTGAGGCTAATTACCACCACATACAGGAACATACGGTAAGGAGACTTACAGGAATGCCATTTAACCAAGGTGCTGCACACAGTAAGATTTTGACCTGATTATGGTGCAGAGAATCAAACTTATTAAAACTAATTCTCTTGGGACCATGGATGTGTAATGTCATTAAAATGTAGCTTGTATGTTCTTAAATGTCTGTCGTTGTTTCATGGCAATCCATCTGAAAGTTGTGTGATTTTGCTCTGAACCAAGTAACAGTAACCTCAGAGTGGCATCAGAGGATCACCAAAGTCAGCAGGATTCACCCTGTGTGCATGTGTGTGATTCATCCTTTGTATGTGCAGAATGGTAGATGGTACTTAGTGCATACAGTCAACTTCTTGTGTATTTCGGATTTTGGACCCTCATTGTAACCCTCATTGGAAGTTACATGTATCTAACTACACTTGCAGAAATCATGTAAGATGACATCATCAAAGAGTGTGTGTGTGTGTGTGTGTGTGTGTGTGTGTGTGTGTGTGTGTGATGAACAACCTCAGACATTTCTGGTGAGTCCAGCATGTTTTCAATGGTGTGCTCACCTGCTGCTATTTAAAAAGAAAATTGTTCTTTGTATCACTTGTTTTTCATTTCTTCATGTCTTGACACACTGCTGGTGAAGACATAAAATATGTGAAAGAGCAACTGCAGGTTAACTTTGTTGGGCACTGATTCTGGTCAAGATGAATACTTGTAAAAACTGTCTAAATACACCAATTTCCTTTTGTCCATAACAGCTTGCAAGTGCTGGCAGCCAGCATACAATATCCATTGTTTTCAGCCATGACAATTCATGTGAGGGATGCGTGTTTTCCAGTCTCTGTTGTTTACCGTGCTGTTGGTACACATGGCATGTAGGCTTCTTGCTGTACGAGCGGTTGGTTCAGGTCTGCATGAGCAGCATGAACCATTTGGTGTGCTAGTTCTAAGCTCTGTACATTTAGCACTAACTGGCACTGTGTTGTTCACACACACACACGAAGGAATGATCAGGAAGTTGTTCTATTTTCAATCGTAACAGCATCCGAATTTACAAAAAAAAAAAAAAATCTTTCATGATTGTTAAAATCCTATTTCTGAGCTTCAGTTGCAAAAAATAGTACACTAAAAAATGAGTTTCTGATATGCTTTAACATTCCCCTTTTTAATAGTAAGGAAAAAGCTTCAGCAGTGTGGAAATAACATAAATCTTATTATTATTCCTATTATATATAGATTGTAAATATCTTAATTTATTCCTTATTTGCAAAGCTACTTCAAAATTAATGGTGGGGGAAAAAAGCAGCATTTTCATATGCCAATAGGTGTTTTATTTAACCGTTTACATTTATTTATCATTATGGTAAATTAGTACTTAATCTATTTGATATTAACAACCATAGTCTTGCAGCAAAAGCCAAGAAACAGACGTGGGAGAATACAATGCAGAAGATATGCTTCATTCCCTCTAGTTGTGTGCACGAAGTATGAGTTTGAAAAGCAGTGGAATGTGTTGCAGTCTGCAGTGAGAAGGAAAAGGGAGACTTTGAAACTGCTGCAGTTGTTTGTGAGATCATTCTGCTGATAGACGGTTGTTACAGACCCACACCATCACTGCTGCAGTGTTGTACTTTTCCACCTGCCAAATATCGGTTTTGTGATCACTTTAATTTCTAGTAAGAGCACATCTCTCATGAGATAATGAGATATTGCATCTTTCATGAAATCAGCCATAAATATTATCTCTGCATGATATAATCTGTACAGTTTCATTAACTCACTGTCATCCAGCATTGGGAGAATATTTCTCTTACCTCTTTCTCTTCTGCAGTTTTCTCCCAAAGGTGTTGGATGGGGTTGAGGTCAGGACTCTGTGTGGGCCAGTCAAGTTCTTCCACACCAAACTCATCCAACCATGTCTTTATGGAGCTTTGCTTTGTGCACTGGGCCACAGTCATGCTGGAATAGAAAAGGGCCTTCAATAAACTGTTGCCACAAAGATGGAAGCAAAGCTTTGTCCAAAATGTCTTGGTATTGTTATTCTGGTTCTTTTATTGGAAGCCCAAGAACAAATCAGAGAGATCTTCAGTTCACAGTACAATTTATTTAGGTCACCGGTAAAGTATGGCAGCGCTGGGCTCGGAGTGACGGAGCTCTCACAGGATCTCAGTCAGAAGGAGCCGGATATCTGATTGTAGTTTACATTTATCTTCTCGGGCTGGGTCTGCCCAGTACAGAGGTTGGACTTACTCGCAACCAAGGGTCCTTGGCTACTACAGACTTTATCAAACAGGAAAGCTTTTAGTCTACTCTTAAATGTAGAGAGGGTAAAATTAAAATTGAAGTGATCTAATTGTATTCACACTGGAATCTAGCTGTTTCATGTGCTGTTGGGTTAAGGGCATCATTGATGCTTGTTGTATGCAGAGGAAAAAAAAAAGAAACTTTGGAGTTTGCATTTTAAAGTAGCAGCAGAGTCCAGAATCCTGAGGTGAATAAAAGTTCACAGTAAAGTCACTCTGGTCTTCCACCTGGCCTTGACAAATTACGCAGCATGTAAGCAGTAAATCAATATCTCTATAAATGCACCAGCACATGGAAACCCTGGAATATTTTATAGCACTGCAATCAAACCTTTAAATTTATAGCAAATAGACAAGCAAACATCCTCAGAAAGTATGATGAATGTCTCATCTATTTATCTGCCAAACTATGTTTATGAGACATTCATGTGCTCAATTTCTTCCTCATATAGAAGTAGGTGAAAAAAGCAGGATAATCAAGTAGTTCAGGGCTGCCTCAAGATATTTAAAATACTGTGCTTTGTTCATAATATTCAAAGTATTCATTGTATGTCTATGACTATTGATAGATGCACTGGTGAATATTTATTTGTTGTCTATTCTTTGCAAAACCAAGTTCCCCAGAGCACTGAATGAAAAGAAATAAAGGAAGGCAGCCTTCCTTCCACTAAACCTGAAGACAAACGCAGAGACAGAAAACACAAGAGGAGCAGCTCTCCTTCCACACCTTTAAGAGTGTTTGAGAGATGCTGACAGCTAACTTCCATGAACTGTCTAACTGTGGGCCATATATATACTGAAGCAACTGAAAGGAAGTAGGAGGCAAAGAAATATGGAGGTCCGTGTCTAGGTGAAGCAGTGTCAAAGATGAATAGAGGGAGTATGAAGGCAAAGCAAAGACAGAAGAAAATACATAAAAGACAGTGGAATCTTAAAGTGCATAAAAGGACACAGAGAGACAGAGACGACAGAAAGAAAATAGGAATGGGGAGCTGGAGCAAAAATACCTACATATAAATAAAAAGCCTCTGTGACCAGCAAGAGGACAAACAACAAAAATATGTACATGTGAGAGTCTTTCTGTCATACAGCGAAAGTACTGTGTACAAGAGATGTTGAAGTACTGCCTAGGTTTTGACATGTATATAGCAGAAAAAAATGGTGTGTTCAGTGAAGTGAATCTCTTTTGATATTCTTCAAAATATCAATTAATCAATAAAAGGGGGAAAAAATCCATTATCTTTGTCTGTTGCATAAAATGATCGGTAGCATACTTGCCTTTCTAGCTACATACCTTATATAGACAAAAGTATTGGGACACGTGGCCATTTATACACAGACATTTTTTCCAGCTACATCAGCTTCCACTCTTCTGTGAAGGCTTTCCACAACATGTTGGAGTGTTTCTGTGGGAATTTGTGCCCATTCATGCAGTAGAGCATTTGTGAGGTCACACACTGATGTTGGACCAAAAGGCCTGGCTCACAATCTCCGTTCCAGTTCATCCCAAAGGTGTTGGATGGGGTTGAGGTCAGGGCTCTGTGTGGGCCAGTCAAGTTCTTCCACACCAAACTCATCCAACCATGTCTTTATGGAGCTTTGCTTTGTGCACACTCTACACCACAGTGGGCAGGTATGTAGTCAGACTGGCACTCATCACTGGAGCTTTGCACAAAGCTATAAAGAGTCTAAAGTTCTATGTCTCTTCCCAGTGCTGAATACAGAATACTTCCCACGGAATTCAAATCATTCATTAATACCTTTTGATGATGACTCTTATTTTCATTGATACAACTCAACTTAGCCCTACTTATTTGTCTTCCTCACTTGCTAAATGCGTACATAAAGCACAAACAATTTCAGGTAGTGTGGTCAAGTGGTGTAAGGTGCTGGATTAAGGCTCCAGTCTCTGAGAAGGTGTGGGTTTGAATCCCGCCAATCGCATCTGGGGAATAATAACCATCTGTTGGTTGGTGTTATGATAAGGGTTGTCAGTATGTTTTGTTGCTCATACTTTATAAAGGACCAATGAACAAACAAGGGAAAACACTGGAAGATAATGTTGCTGAATGTCTGAGATGCTCAAATTATTAAGGCTCACTGCTTTTATAAATAATAATAATAATAATAAACCCTTTTATTCTTTCTCTTCTCTTGGTGGTCAGTTCCACTGCTCCGCAGCAAGTGAAAAGTGTAAGTTTGTCATTTTGTCCATTACCTTTATTGAAATAAAAGGAGTTTCAAGTTGGTCTTTTGTGTGGTGCCACTTGGAAGAAAAAATAACAAAAAATAAAGAACGAGTTCAACGATAATGATGGCTCAGTCAACTCCAATCTTCCCAACTTGCTGAGTGAGTGCACAAACAAGGCAACAGCACTTTCACGCAGTGGGGCTGAGTGGTCTAAGGCACTGGATGAAGACTCTAGTCTTTCAGGATGTGTAGGTTCAAATCTCACCACTGCGATTTGGGAACGAAGCAAAGAAAGTTGTGTGATGCAGCTATGGTAATTGGAAATGCCACTGTGTGGTTTAAGGCATTTGACAGTGATGCTCATCTGTTAATTTGATAGCCAGCATTCCCCTTTTATTGATGTCAGGATGTGACAACAACTAAATGTTGTGTGTAGTAACCTTCTAAGTCCAAAAAGTGAAAAAAAAAAAAAAAATTGGTTTGTCAAAAGCATGTTCTTGATTTCTAAATACTTTTAAATATTGATAGAATTATTCAGTTGCTATTGATTTTGTTATAGCCATGTCCTCATATGACAAAGAGTCCATTGTCACGTGTCCAGACTGACATTTCTACCCTGTTTGGTGATAAAATTGAAACCATATGATCATCCCAAGCAACTTGTTTGAATACTGATAATGTACCAACTCACGGCAACTTTCTGATTTCAATGAATCTACTCTGGATACTTTCTGGAACTACATTCAAGACTATTGTAAGGAACTGGGAAAGGTCAGTAGAAAGAAGAGCATGGTAATTTCTCCCCAGTGTTTAAGTTTGAAACTTGCAAGATTTAAGATGCCAAAATTGTAGTCTTCATAGTAACTCACTTATCCCAAAGAAAATATATTTGACAAATCAGACACAGCAGGAGCAGGCACAAGGAGTGAGGGCTGGAGAAGTTGGTTGGACAGCTGTAGTGGCCTGCATGGTGAAGTCCATATAGTGCCGTGTGTGGAGTAAGCTATGGACCCAATAAGAGGGTGGATGGTGCCAGCTGTGGTGAAAGTGGAGGCTGTGAAGAGCTGGGAAAGACCAGCCTTGTTGTTGGGCCGATGGAATGGAATTTTCACTTCCTTGAGGGCCCGTTGGAGCCAGGCAACTGTCCAGTATGAAACTGAAGTAAGACAGGAAGGAGCTGGAACTGGAGGCTGTGCTCGCTGGCCACAGCTTGTGCATTGGGAGCAGGGCTGTTTATATATAACAGTGCAGCGTCTAGCAGAACGACTTTTAACCAGTGACAAATTTAAGTCCTGGGCTTATTAAAATGTAGTCCAGCAGGTCCTGCCTGTTTTTTCATAATTTATGAATTTAGGCTACGTTATTTCAAGACTGTAGCTGATTCACGAAATTGCAGGCCACTCTCAGTGGCACAGTAATCATAGTCACTATTTCAATTAGTCAGTCAGGCTGTCAATTAAAATTGTCTTAATCCTGAGTAATGTATCTCTGTCTATGTATCTTTTTTGTCTGTCAACCAGCTTTAAAATGTCTCTGATGACATATCATCAACAGCTTCCTTCTCCTCTGGTTAGTAGGAAATAATTAAAATTTCGAAAAAAGGCGATGCATATTTGCATACACAGTCGTGTATACGATATGTATTTGTGTACAACATAACTTCAGATTCCTTTATTTGTCATTTTCATGCACCACATTAAAATGAATCTGTGTTTCACACATCCACCAATCAGTAATTCCAACAGCCATCTGTCTTAGAGGAAATCCATAAAACCCATGCAATAAATCCAAGTATATTTTTTATATGCATATGTAAGGATATAAAATAAACAGCGGGAAATAGGGGTTGTGCCACAACCATTAAATGTGATTCAGTCCCTAAGCCAAAGTGGCAGTCACTACGGTCTGGAGTTACACAAAGTACACAGCACTTTGTGAAAGCCAGGGGTGATAAGTTGTTTTCTCTGTAGCTCAAGGCTGCAAGGTAAACCTGGAGGGACTGTCTGTCTGTCTCTTTCTCTCTCTCACACACACACATAGAGGCAAACAGATTGAAATACAGACACAGATGCGGACACATCCATTCTCACACATTTACAAAATATATACATACGCATGTGATATACAGATTAGAAGACATAAACATAAACAATAAAATAAATATTACCATAACAAATATTGAGGAAAAGCATAAATATTTGATTTTCTGTCTGCAAATGTAATCAAGGTTTAATACTCAGCTCACACACAGACACACATGAATTTACACGAAACTAGAGTCACTCAAATGCGCACATACATACTGTCACACTGTGTGAGTTTTGGTTGTGTCTTGCTTTTCGATCTTTAGTCCACATGTCATGTTTCATGTTTGTCTTGTCATGTGTATTAGTTTCCATGTATTATGTTCCAGGCTTTTGTCATGTCCTGTTTTGTGGCAGTCGTGGATCAGCGGTTAGGGTGTCGGACCCGTAACCGGTGGATCGCTGGTTCGATTCCCCGTCCCGGTGTCCATGGCTGAGGTACCCTTGAGCAAGGTACCTAACCCCCACTGCTCCCCGGGCGCTGCACGTGGTTGCCCACTGCCCCGGGTTTGCTGTGTGTGTGTGTGCACGTCACTTGGGTGGGTTAAATGCAGAGAACAAATTTCGTTGGAGTGAGTTCCCTCCAATGACAAAATATGTCACTTTAACTTTAACTTTATTTTGAAAGCGTCACTTCCTCTGTGTGTCTGTGTTTCATATACCGTATCTTTGCTTTTGTTCATCTTGATTGCTTGCTCCTCCCTAATGTGTTTCACCTGTGTCTTGTTATCTTGTCTATTTAGTCCTTGTCTTCCTGTTCATTTTTTTGTCAGTTCGTTGCTTTTGCCTTTGACAGATGCTGTGCTTTGTTTTCACGCCAGGAATTCCTTTGTCTTGTCATGCCATGTTTTCATCACCACAGATTTCTTGACCCTTTGCCATTAGGAAGTGTGTGGTTTTGAGTTTTTGATAATATTAAAAAGATTATTATTTTGGACCTCCGCCTCCCAGCGTTTCTTTGAAACTCTGCATCGGGGTTCAGCCCTCTTCACCAGCGCCATCTTGACACATACACAGGCAGAAAAACTGAATGCACAGTCCCACAGTTACAAATGGACAAAAATGCGACTGACTCATAAAAGCTCAATGACCACACATGCTCCTCCTTGCTCCCTCCACCACACACACACACAGAACATGTTGATTGACCTGACCTTTGATAATGCCTTCTGCCCTCTCTTAAGTCTTCCTGGGCCATCTCTGGTTTGCTAATGTCCCTTTCACACCCCAATAGGTTGAAATTTTAAAGACATCCTGCCTGTTTCTGGAGACAAGGAGTGAAAGGTACAGAGGGGGAGGACAGAGAAATGAAGCTGCTGATTGATATATGGATGGTGAACGAGGGGACTCTTTGGCAGTGCTCACATTCACCCTCAAGGTGTATGGACATTGTGTTCATAAGCAAATGCTCTTTGTGTATGTGTGTGAGAGCAGGTATTGTGCAGAGTCAGTGCATGTTAAGATAAGATAAGATAAGAACAAGATACAAGATACAAAATAGGTTTATTTGTCACACACACAATCATATATGGTACAATGTGCAGTGAAATTCTTTATGTCCCTGCTACCAAAAATATAGGTAAGTAAAATTTAAATATAGTAAAATAGAACGCCTATAAAAAAAATAATAAAATTAAAAAAGTGAAAATGTGCAGTATTTACATGAATAGTATTTACATCTATTGCAGGTAGGAGTAGGATTGTCCAGATTAACGCTCACTGTTGAGCAGACGGATGGCCTGGGGGAAGAAGCTTTTCCTCATCCTCTCCATGTTGGTTCTCAGGCAGCAGAACCGACGGCCTGATGGCAACAGGGAGAGGAGTGAGTGTCCGGGGTGATGGGGCTGCCTGAGGATCTTCTCAGCTCTCGACCTGCATCGTTTGATGTAAATGTCCTGCAGGTCGGGTAAAGTTATTCTGATTGTCCGCTCAGCTGAGCGGACCACCCTCCTAAGGGCTGAGAGGTCCTGCTTTGTGCAGCTGACCATCCATGTGGTGATGCTCCCACACAAGATGCTCTTTATTGATCCCACAGGAAATTGTTGTTAATGCTAATGTCACCTATCAATTTCTCCCTCATGATTTCTCTCTCTCACACACATAATTTTCCATTGTACTCATATTACTGTTTCTCAAAATCAGTTTATGTACTTTATTGTTTTACTCTGCAACTGACTATTTTCCATGCAACTTCTAACCTGAAGATAAAGGAAGAAATGTGTATGAAGTCATATTTTAGGAATAGATTTTTGAAGGCATCACCACAGTTATCATTTATAAACTGTAAAGGAAAAAATCAGGCATTTAAATATTCAGTGATGCAATATTTTGTCTGTTTTGCTGGGTTAATTTTTACTCTCTGCTTTCGGAACAAACATTCTGTAACACTTCTGTAACACAAAATGAAAAATGTGCAGATGTATATGTGGGATTACTGGTTCAGTGGGGAGTTAAGAATGAGATGGTTAGACAACTACCTTATTGTGAATAATATCAGGAAAAGCAAAGCTAAGGCCAGCTAAAAGAAATAACCAAAATTTTAAGTCTCTAGTTTTTTTGGGTTTTTTTTATCTGTAGTTCTCATCACATACTATCACAAGAATAATGGAACAATGTTTCTTTAGATCAGTGTTAATGGAAGAATGCTCTGCAATCCTTGGGGTACTTTTATTTGTAAAGGTTTTATACCAGTACTGCTGAGGCAGCTGAGGAAAATTCCAAAGTCACCTACAGTGCCACTATGAAACCTCTGCTGGGAAATGCACACACCAGGTTTATTAAGGCCTGCAAAAACATAATCTACATTTTTCTGTGAGCGCCTGACTGTAATCATACGCAAAGTCAAAGCCAACATCAACTAACTGAAGCCATGCAGAAGATACTCATGCATGAAATGTTGTGGAGGATTCCATCCTGTTGTCTTTACCCACCATTACTTACACATTGCAGTTGGTGGATCTATGGTGGTCTTTCTTTTTCCACCACAATGAAACCAGAATCAGTGGCTTGGTCTGGTCCACCTGTCTGTGCTTCTATCTCAGCCATCTCAAAGCAAAAAGAACTTTTACACAATCCATCCATAAGGTCAGTTTGTTCCAGCACATTCATCAAAGCATTATGTAAATGCACAACTTCCACCTATAACTGTTCAGATCAGATCCTGTCAAGCTTATGTTTAGGTACACATGGTGGTTTGTGCACATTAGAGCACCCACCATCTGCTTTTCCACTGGTCAGAACAGCTATGTTCAAGCTCCCTCATGAACAGCCTGACAAAATTATTGTCACATGTATTCCCGTTGTTGATTTTTGTCTTTGACAGATTTGGGGTTTTTCATCATCTAAACCCAATTTACAAGGACAGAGAAAGTTATTTTCAGTAAAGACCTCTGTGACCTCTGGATAATTGGAATTTGGGGATATAGTTGACTCTTTGACTTTTTCATTCTTTGTAAATGTTAATAATATAGATCTAAACTTTGTGTTGTTTGTACATACTTTATATATTTCTCAAACATTTGAATGTTGGCCATATTAAAGAGAATCTGTCTTATCCTTCAATAATTCATCATACTGCACCATAACACTAAGGCTAACAAGGTGCCCTAAAACACAAAAATAGTGCATAACTTTTCAAAGGTTTTTACCATCCCAGAGACTTAAATTTAGATGACTGCTTTAGTCAACAACCTCATATTGTCCTTTGGGTGCCACCAAGTGAAGCCCAGTGTGTCTGACGCCCTGTGGACACACAGCACTGATGCTGTTGCAGCACATGTACTTGATAACAACCTTGACAGTGTCATGTGAGAAGACGGAGACAGAAATGTTAGTTTGTATGTATCTGTATTATACTTTTGAAACCTATTGCAAACTACACTACATTAATAATCCAAGCTAACATCAGCCCAACAATCTGAATTGATGCCCGGTTAATCATTTTCATGTCCCATTCGCCCCTGCAAGAGTCTGCAAGGAAGGACCCAAACAGATTGTTATTGCTGCGCCACCTTTACCATCAAACATTCACCTCACATTCCCTAGAACTGTATGGCAACCAGCGAATTTTCTGCTCTACCTGAAAGCACTGTCACCTGACTCCTTCACACCTTCTGGCTGTGCCATGAGGAGGAACAAGGGCATTGGGCAGATAAAAAAAGATGGAGGGAAGAAGGCAGAAAAGGGATTGATGGAAAAGGAAGAGGGTTTTTTTTATATTATTAATTTTAAGCATGAACACACTCATATGCACAGAATCATCATCTACCAAGGTGTTTGTTATTAAGGCCACAACATTAATGTCCATGTGAGGGAAGTGTGTGAGTTTTGTGTGCAGTAAAGTTATATGTGTGTGCAGGCATTTATTGTTTCAGTGCTCAATTGCAGTCCCCCCATTTCACCCATCCATCTCTCTCTCTCTCTCTGTAATCTTATGGATGCATCTCTCTCTCTCTCTCTATTCTTTTCTCTCTCTCTCTCTCTCTCTCTCTCTTCCTCAGTCATCCATCCAATGAGCAGGGCAGCCGTTTCGGCTTAGGCTGATCACCACATTTCATCGCAACGCATGAGCTAGGAAGGAAATTACTCAGTAACTGTGTGTGTCTGTTTGTGTCTGTGTGTTTGTGTGTGAAAGAGAGAGTGAAAAGGTAAAGATGCATGTCTACAGGGTGAAATCAACCTGATAGTCTTAGTGATTATAAAGGATGATTACTGTAAACGTAAAGCTATAATTATTTTTATTTTCTAAGTTAGAAAAAATGAAAAGTGAAATGTGCTATACATATTTTAATAATACTAACCACCATATATGTGTTTTTAATATGACATATTTTTTCCAGCTGTCGACAGTGAACATTTCCCTTTCATTTTAAAGTTTACAACACAATTATAAGATTTGAACATGAGTCACAAGCTCAATGAAATGTATTTTCATTTTTGAAATTCAATTGAATATTCAAACAATAAATACTGACAATATAAAGCTTGATGCCAATGAGAGGATCTTTTTTTCATGACTTTGACAGTGCAATATGTAAAACAAATAAACAAATATCCATTGTTTTATAGCTACATATTTTTATAATAAGAAGTAAGTAAATTTCTGTCAGGTGTGTGTCATGTGACCTTGTAAGTACATGGTTTGATCACAATGCCAGATTGGCTTTTAAGTCCAGCATTGTTCTTCTCGAAATGTGTATAATTAACAATTGATTTCTGCTATTTTAAGCCAAGACTGATTCCAGACAGGAAAAGAACTAGTTAACCTGGGTTGGCCGGTTGGATATTTCTTGGCAATGCAGCATGGGATTGAAGTTGCTTACATTGTGGCAGTGGCTTAATGTGCAGCCAGTGGTCCAAATAAAATAAAGGAACATAAATATGCCAAACAATGCAAGGGTGCTGATTTCCATTCATTTATTGGCTACTGGTGTCCTTAACAAAAACGGTTTTCTGAAAGATACACAAGGAACCTTTAAGTGTATACTTCATAAAACATCACATCTGCAGCAACGCCAAGCTGCTCTTACTGTGTAGTTCAAGGTTATTGACAAGTGGTGGCAACTAACATTTCTCTGTACTCATGCCAGATCATGTGTCATTGTCCTGTCTCTTGCTTTACTACTTTGTCCTCTCCTGGAAAGTACAGGGAAAAACTGTTTGATTGTTTGTTCAGTCATCACACATTTGAACAAAAGGACCAATACTGTAGTTTCTACTGTGAGGACTGTTTCAACAGATGGATGGATGGAACAGATCTTTGCTCTATCCACAGAAGCTGTTCATAGTGTACACATTAGCAATTTAGTACTGCAGTTGTATTCATTAAATTAACACAATTAATTCCTGTTGTTTTACTTAGCACTACAGCACAAGCAAGTTCACTGATAGTTACGATGCAGTTCATTCATTAACCGTAAGTAATGAGTAACAGGTAAATGCATAAGGTAGTAGTACTATGATTGTTTTTTTTTTTAAGTACTGACGATTAAAATTGCTGCAAATTAACAAATAATAACAGATACTCCTGGATTTCATATTTAATAATACTATTTCTACCTGCATTCACTCCTAGAGCTGTCCACTTTATTAAAGCAGCTTGTGACTGTTAACATTGTAAAAGCTTGTATTCCATCCCAGAGATCTTTAGCAGCAGCAGCAAGGTGTTAAATAGAGGAGTTATAGTAGCACCAAAAGCATTAATAGCCTCCCTTCTCCCTCCTGCTCTTTGTCCTGCTGCAGTCACTTTCATTCAGCTTTGCCAACGCTCCTCTTGTAAAAAGTGAACTTTTACTTAGTTGTTGGAAAAGGTTCAATGCCCTCCTCAAAGTTTTCACATTTCTCTTTCCTTCTACATTTTCACCTATTGGAAGGGATCCAGAGAACTCTGTAGTGATCTCGCTCACTCTTTGTCCACCCTTGCCTTCTTTCTCTCCCCACTCCCTGTCTGTCTTTGCCCTGTGCACCTCAGGTTTTTAAGATCTCGGGTCGGGACTTGGAGGGTGATTTCATCCTTCACTGGGCCATGAAAGCTCTTTATAAGTACATCGCCACTGCCAGCACATTAATCGCCCCAGCCATATTGATTTGACTGTTCTGTTGTTCAAGCCAGCATATGGAAAGCAGGGGGAGAGAGAAAGAAAAGGGAAAGAGATGGATGGTGGACAGGGGTGTTGGAGAAGGAGAAAGGTTGGAAGAAAATAGAGAGATTATTAGAATGTGGTAATTTGACTTATATCATGAGGTGGCTTGAAACTCAGATTTTGATCCTGCAAGTCTTGAACAAAGCAAGCCTTGAAGTGCTTTCATCACTGGAGACAATTTTTACCACAGGGAAACAATGTAGTGGAAAATAAAATACACATGCCGTGTTGTGCTATAATGTATTTAATGGTTTACATATTCTTATTTCAGAATAATTACGTCGTCCATTATATTCAAGGTTGAAAATGAGACAAAGTTGGAGTTATGACCGCTCAAGTCTGGAAACTTTGTTGTGGGCTACAGAGTATCATTGTGGGTAAGGCAGCAGTTTTTGTCAAAGAAGAGTGCATAGAATGAAAACATGGATTCTGTGCATAGATTTTGATGCTTAGTGACAAATTGGGATGCTGACACCAAGACATTTTAGGCATAACTCTAGACCAGAACACAGGAATATCAGTCGAAAAGGATGAAAAAAATGAGGAGTTTGGTGAATTGACATAAACTTCCTCTATTTTGCTGAAAATGAGACACTACAAGTATATGGTATGTGTCCAGTAGTTAGCTAAAGTTGACAAGCTTTTTTGCTGAGATGATCCAAGATGTCCTGTCATTTCATTATGAGAAAAAATGTTTTTTTGTTTATTTTTTTCTTTTACTGAAAAAATGGGATTTTATAGCTGATGGGAAAGGAATTATGGTTAAAGATGTCATTTCGTTGCTGTGCTTGATAAAGGAGAGATGTTGGTTTCCAAGGGAGACATAATCTTGGGATTGAGCTTATTATTTCTTCTTTAGGGTCATTCTCCACCAACTCCCAAAAATGTCACTGAGGAAATTAGCGGAGTTTTACTATTTGCCAGCTGATCATACACTGTAAAAGGCTGTTAAATGGATGAGTCAGTCAAAGAGCAATGAATACAAAGCTCTTTCCCTGAGATTTTAGTACATTTCAAAAAGATCACAGTTCAAATGTTGATTTCAGAAGAGAGAGAATAATGGCTCACAACCAAAATGTCCTCTCCCATTGGAACCTTTTCTTCCCCAATCACCTTACTCTAAATCTGACAGTTAAATGTATTTCTAGTACAACACTGTTCTGCTGTTGGTTATGCTAATTGGTCTTAAACAGTTTGTATGTATACATGATTCAATAGAGGGGAAAATGAGCAAACTGATCGATTCACATGAATGAATCATTACAGCATATCTGAGGGAGGCTCTGCAGAGCGGAAATAAGAGTTCACAGTTGACACACAAAGACCACAACTCTTTCTGTCAAATGTTCACAGCTTTAAAATGCAGTCTTGTTAATCTGCCACATCAATTCTGCAGCAGCCGTCTAAAAATCCATATTTCATAAAGCAGAAGGCTTGAAGAGCGGTAATCAGAGATTTAGCTGTATCTTGCTGTGGTGGCATTAAAAAATGCTGAAGTGTTCACTTAAATGGGAATCAGATTGAATGGAAGTTTTGAAATATGGTATTCCTTTACCCTTTACATGAACACCACAGCTCAATTACTCAGCAGACAGCATTTCCAGTTTGCCAGAGGGAAGAGTTTGTACCATCAACCTCCAACTGAGGAACAATGAACCTGGAGACATAAAGACGGGCTTCAGCACCTGCAACACCACTATTCACTTCATGCTTCATAAGCAAAAGTTTGTCTCGGTTTTGCATGTCATCCCCGTGTACTAATGCAGCATTGTATTTCACTGTATTTCTTATTCTGTATTCTTTATAAAATAGTGCATTATACATCAGTTGTAGTTGTAAAATTATTATTTTCAATGTTTTCAATGAACAACCCATTACAACACAAAATCAATAAAGTATATCTATCTATCTATCTATCTATCTATCTAGAAGAGATGCCACTGTTCATTCCACTGTGGCAAAAAGTGTGTTTCTAACTGTAGCATTTTAGTTGACAATGTAAAAGAAAATCAGAGAAACAAGCCTAAATATCACAAAATATCTCCATAAATGGCTACGGAAGAAAGGTTTATAAAGATGAAAAGAGAAAGATGTGTCACAAAAAATGAAAGGACTGATCTGTGATGCAATGCGATGAACCCCTTCCTCGATTAACACACAAAACTAACAAATGTTATATTTCCATCATGTCTTTGATTTTCTGATGTTTGAATAATGCTTTTTTAATGAGGTCAAAGAACTCCAACCTCTTCTTCTGCAATGGTGGCACCTTGAAACTTAAAAATTTGTGTCCCCAGCTACTTATTTTGATGCACCTAACTTAGCACTTTATTTTGCTTATTTTCTGATAAACTGCACACTCATGGTAACCCAACACACACCCAACATTTTAAGTATTGTAGCTGATTAAACATCTTAACTGGACTGTGTGAAACTATTCAGAAAGCTGAAGTGTCCAAAAGGTCTCTCTTTACAGTATATTTCTATAGACTTGTTACACAGCAGAAACTCTGATATGCCGTCCACACCAAGAATGACACCTATAATGATAATGATGCAAGCATTCTCATTGATAAACAATGGCACCAATCACACACTGTGAACTCCAGCTGCTTTGTTTATCAAATCGCTCTGATCTCAACGATATTGTTTGTTGCCATTCATTGTTGTCATAGTCGTGGTGTCCTTACTGTAATAAAGTTCACCTGCATTTTTTCTGCTGCGACAGATCTAAATGTCTGCTGTGCAACCAGTCCATTTGCTTTCTGTCATTTCGAGTATCCGAATTTGAGTGTTAAATAGAGCAACACATTTCTAAAACTGTGAGTGGGAAAAAATGCTTGTTTGTGGCACAAATGACACCTTTATCCTTCCTTTTGGCACACGGAATCCGATGAGCTTACATAACCCAGAGAGAAATTGACTCGTTTTAGGGTTTTTTTTCAACATGAAGTTATAATTTCTTATATTTCTTATATATATTCTGTTCAATCTACAGCCAAGACAAGAATGCAGTGTAAAAGTCACAGAGCTAACAGGAAACATGAATGAATCATAGGTATATCAGACAAATAATATCTCATTTTCTATCATTTTAGGGAGTGTCTTTCTAACACTGTCAAGTTTTAATTAGAAACAAATTATAGATTTTAGATTTAAGTATCTAACCTAAGATGTTCTACTTCATTGATTAAGTGGGAGGTCAGAGGTCAGAGGATCAGAGCGGGCAGCTTTTAAATGATGGGGCAAACTCCTTCAGGACATTCCACGAGAGCTGAGAATCACAGTTCACAGTGAGTACTCTCTCAAAGACCACAGCACTGCTGGCCGTGAAATTCAATAATGCTAACCTGTCACATCAATTTAGCATCAGTAAATCTATAGTTTCCCACAACATCAGTTATGTCTGACAGAGCAGAGTGTAGCTGAGCTGATAGAAAGGAGAGTCTATTGGAGCCGCACAGTGATGCTTCAGCGGTTATATAGAGAAGGTGAAAACATAAATGCAAATGATGAAACAATGAGAGATGAACTGAACCAAAGTACATTTCTTCTTCTTGGAAAAAATGTAAATATCAGTGTCCTGGTGTATAAAGGTTCTAGAGATATTTCATCATGTGTTTAAATTAATTAAATTCATCTACAGTTGCCAAATGCTTCCAGAGAAAAAATTATCAGTATATTGCTTCCTATTGTCAACGAAAATATGCTAATTAATTTCTTTGCAAATGTGTCCATTGGGTTTCCAGACACACAAACAAATGTGTGGATTTTGGACTGCTTTTGTTGAATTATAATTCCAGGGGGCTGTCACTTGGTGCAGGACACTTGGTGCAGTATATATATTATATTATATATACTATAAAGTGAGATGAATGTGTTTGCAAAGAGCCTAAAGCCAGTCACAAATGTGCCTGTTTTAACTTGGCTAGATCACCATGTTAACTTGTGCAGCACATTTAACCTGGTCCAGAGGAGGTTATAGTTAGAGTTTTGGATTAAAATGACTACAAACAGTGTTTATTTATTTTCCTGACAATATTCTCTATAAGTGACATAGATTCTCAGCTGAGGGAATATGTTATTGAACCAAACTTTATGTGTTAATATCTTCGAATCAAGCCATCTAATTAAAACAGAGCCCCAAGTGGTGCATACAGTTTGAAGCTGCTCTGCTGTAAGCACCATGTTGTGCATTTTCTGCCTGGTTCATTTTAGATTTTACACATCATGTCATCCATACACTAAAAGAATGATGGCACAGCAGCTATGGACCACTAGGGATTATGTTTTAATTCTTTGTCGTGCTTTGCTGCCAATCCTGTTTTACACTGCTGGTATTAAGCTAAAAGGCCGTTCAGAAAACATTCATCTGTTGGCATTTATTACAGATTACACTAAATCAATATAATTAATTTCACTTTGATTTGGCCAAAAACTAAAGTGATTTCCATATATCCTTTATTATGGGATGGCGTCAGATCTAAATGCAATTCTGTGACAATAATGTCAAAATATCTTATTTCAAGTTTAAAGTTCAACAGCTCTGCAATGTGCAGTTTTCACCTTTGAAATAAACAAGACTTGTGAATTTCATCAGAATTTTTCTGCTAGCATTCCTCTCTCGCCTTATTTGAAGCAACAGGGTTGATTTTTTTTGCTGTAACAAGTTTTACTGCATTCTTCACAGCTCTCCATTATAACCTTCTCCTCTTGATTAAGTAGGCAGCATGTGATTGGTCCTTCTAGTGTGGAAGAAGATTCAAATTATGCACCAAATGTTTTTTTTTTTTTTTTTTTTTTTTTGCAGTCTGAAACAGAAACCACCATTATGGGACTCTTTATCACTGACTGAGGTTTTAGTTTTGTTGAGCCAGCTCGACAGCCTGGCCATGTTGAACTTGCTTGGCAGTATACACCTCTGTGATGTGCCTTTGGAAATTTCACATGTTGCAGCCTGTGGAGGCACTGATTGTGTATGGCTCTTTGTTTATGATTGTTTATGATTGCTTGTGGTTTCCAAAAACACAGACAACAAGGATGCTGAAGTATTTTTTTAAGACGAGAAAAATCAGGAAGCTAGTAAGGAACACATAAGTCGCATGAGGGAACAAGCAGTTTGATTAAAGCCAAGTCTTCTTTTGGCTTTGCTATGCTCTTGCAATGGCATATCCCATATCCCACAACATACACACTGGTGGGCATGCAGGGGTTTGTGTTTCAGTACACAAGTAAGAGAAATATGTGGAGATCTTATCCAGTTCTGATGGCAAATGTAGTCAGTTAGTTGAAGTAATAAATCCCTCAGTGTGTTCTATCTTGACTAAGAAAGCGAAGTTCTTCTGTCAGTTTAGAATGCACACATACATTTCAGTATTTCAACTGTCATGTGAAAAAACACAGTTAATCCACTAAATCTTGATATCCTCAGATGTTGGGAGTAGTTGAAGACTTTTCTTGGTTCTTGATGACCATCTCCCTTTGCAAGGCTTGGTATGATGCAGCCTCTCTCCACTGCAGTTCTTCAGCCATATACTCGGGAACACAATGTGGCTTGATGCCTGAGACAGCCAAAACTCTTTAATGTGTCCTTGTCCTGATCACCCTCTGGTTTTATATTTTGAGGTGCCTTTTTCACTGATGGAAACATTGATGGTTTACAAGCAGATTTATCAAATATAACTGTCTGAAAATATTGCCTGTTATTGTTTCCGTTCTATTGAGCCATTCACCAACCTTTAAGTAGCATCAGATACATGCAGCAGGGGTTATGCTTTCAAATACATCATAGGTCCGTGCTTGTCCTACTTAGTGGCAGCAAGGCAGTACGTGTAGTACCACGAGGCAATTGTCCAGACAATTCTGAGAAACGATGCTGTGGATGTTATCAGATTACAGTTAACGTTTGGCCTAAAAATTAAGGTAATGCCAAAGTCATCCACCAGACATCACTTGAATGCCACAGAACATGTGACTTAAAAGTGAGCTGAGGGGGAGCCCCTGTAGAGCGACCCATGTACTGGGGCTGTCTGTCCTTTGCAGTGGCCACAGGTTGAACTCCCATTTGCTGTGTGTCATCCCCTCTCTCTCTCTGCTCCCTGTTCCTGTCATATCTTCAGCTGTTCTATATGAATAAAAGGCCACCCCCACCTACCCACCCAAAAAAATAAATAATTAAATAAAATAAAAATACTGAGCTGGGGACACTTAGTGCAGTCTACATTTGTGTTAACTAATTGCTCTTAAACACATACATTAAGTGTGGGGACCTTACCACTGGCACTTTTGGTACTCAACTTCACTGAGAGAAAGAAAACTAACAGAAAGCTTTACAAACAAATAAACAACACAGTTGGTTAAACACAGGTAAAGCAACATGAGCTTAAGTAAATGCAAAGAAAACCGTACAGAGCAAAACAGCAGCAGTTAAACAGTAGCTAACCTACAAAAGGAGAACAGAAATTAGCAGGAAATTATCATCAAGTTGCATACTAAAATAAAACTTTAATAACATACTCACCACTTCTGAATACGGTGGTGGTATCACATGAAGTCACTCCAGAAAGGTTGGGCAGGACAACCGTGAAGTTCCAAAACTATACAGAGCAAACTCATCAGACCCTACCTAAAAAAAATGGAAAGAAACATACTTTAACTTACATAATCACGAAGCCAAACTTAATGAACTTCAACACAGGCATGTCAGGTACCAAAAGCAATGAACACTAACCAGCAGGTACCTTATCTAACCTGGTCCTGGTTGAGCAATTGTTTGGAAAGGAGCCAGGCCCAAGGCTGCATTCACAAACGCTACACAATACTAACTATTCAAGACATTAGGGGGCACATTTGAAAAAATTATTTGGCCAATCAAACTCGAGTATTAAAAATCTTTAGCCTGTTCAAAATGCTTCTGCCAGAATATCAGCTACTCTCAATAAAACAGACTTAACACTTCTGATTATTTAAGAAAAATTCAGTTGAAATGTCCTTACTATATACCTGTCGTAGTCAGCTTGCTAACCCAAACACAGCTCAGCCCTGGGGGATCAGTGTCTCTTCCCCTTCACAGCTAAGATGGCAAACAAACCAGAGGGAGCCCATTTAGGACTGACTCCTGGTTTCTGTATCTCCCCACTGAGTCTGCTGTCTGTGTGCTCTGAGTGTGTAGGTGGTCCTCAGCATGGTTGTGTGTGTGTGTGTGTGTGGCTGCATGTTTGTCTTCTCTCTCTCAAACACCAGGCCAACACAATGCGTAAATCTGGCAGAGGATGCAGGAGCTGCTCTTTCCATCATGGATGGTGCCACCACATCATGTTTCTCTCTGTGTAATACATTTCCTCTTACCTCAGTGTCACTGTCCATGTTACTGTTCACTTCTGGTTTCAGTCAACAAGTCAGGGTTGGCCTAGAAGGGTTATGCCATTTTCCTTAGAATATCCTCCTTGGAGGAGTTTTTGTTATTCTACACTGGATAATGCTATAAAGTTACTAACCTTGGCTGACATTGTTATCTACGTAAGCTTGCTATACCTCCATCATGCTTCGCTTTTCTTAAATTTTGTTCAGTTTTCCTGTAAGTGATGATGAATAACATATTACATTTTAGTCTGAACAGGTTTTACTTTTTCTATGTCAAGTTATATAAAACATGATTGCAATAAATATATTCAGAAATACAAATACAATTTTACCTGAAAAAATGTGTTATATATAGGGTGGTGGTTTTTTTGGAAAAGCTTATTTACCATAATAAAATCTCAAATAAGTATGGAGCTGCAGTTTTGAGATTAACTTCCTCTTAAATACTCTTTTATGAACAAGCAATGTATAAAGACAAATCTAGAAGCCTGAACTTAAAACCAAAACAATCTGTGTTGTCAGATATTCTAAGTGGTATATCAATTTAAACTGCTGTACAGCAACATAATTATTATGTTATTATTTAAGTTTTAGAATTGCTCCCCAAACATCCTTAAGTCTCAGTGTTTGAGCACCCTGCAGCCAATACAAACATTAGCCAGATGGATAAAAGATGCACTTTTGCTCTTGTGTTTGAAACCTTTCTTGGAGTTTACCTGATAAGAAAATGATATGCAAAGATCCAGCATAATGACTCATGACTCACCTCCATGCCCTGCAAGGATTTTGACATTGAAAAGATATTGATTTGAAGGCCTGCAGCTACTTTTCAAGCTGCTTGTTGACAAACTGGAAGCTAAGTTGACTCAGTATACTATAGAATTGGGAAAATTGCCTGTATTTGGATTCAATTCGAACAGCGATTGCACATCACCGCCAATCAAAGGCTTGCTGAAATGTTTCTTTGCAGATTTCTGGGAGGCACATCTTTATTGCAGTAGTGACTGGAGCTCAGAGTACTTTAAAACCTTGCTGTGTTACAATTCTATAAAATTTGAAAGGGAATGAAAAGATTGAGGCGGTACATACAAATGAAGTGGAGATCTGCTGGCTTGAGCTCAATGTGAGGTTATCTGGCTGGGCATGACCAATTTCAATTCAATTCAATTCAGTTTATTTATATAGCGCCAATTCACAACAAAAGTTATCTCATGACACTTTCCAATTAGAGCAGGTCTAGACCAAACTCTTTAATTAAATTATAAAATAGAGAGAGCCCAACATTCCCCCTTGAGCAAGCACTTGGCGACAGTGGCGAGGAAAAACTGCCTTTTAGAAGGCAGAAACCTCGGAGCAGACCCCGGCTCAAGATGGGCGGCCATCTGCCTTGACCGGTTGGGTTGAGAGAGAGAGAGAGAGAGAGAGAGAGAGAGAGAGCTGGAGAGCGACAGAGAGAGCAAGGGAGAGAGGCAGAGGGGGTGGGGCGTGAGAGAAGGAGCACACAAGCAGAGATGCATAGCAGCAGTAATAATACCAGAAGTATCGAAATGTAGATAATGATAATGACAATGAAGTATACAGAAGGTATTATGGTGATTTTGATAACAATGGTAGTGACAATAATGGTAGTAGCTGTACTGAGTCTTAACAGATTTAAATCAGATTATGACTAAACAGTAGTAATTGCAGTAGGTTTTGAGCAGGACGAGAGCAGGACCGCAGCAGGAGGTCCAGTTATGATCGCTAGGAATCTGCGGGACAAGAAAGCACAGGGACTCCAGGGAAGAAGTTGAGTTAGTAATATGCATTAATGGGACATGAATGTGTGCAGAAGGAGAGGGAGAGGAAGAAAGAGCTCAGTGCGTCATGGGAGGGCCCCCGGCAGTCTAAGCCTATAGCAGCATAACTAGGGGCCGGCCTAGGCCAGCCCTAACTATAAGCTTTATCAAAGAGGAAAGTTTTTAGTCTACTCTTAAATATAGAGAGGGTGTCCGCCTCCCGGACCGAAACCGGAAGATGGTTCCATAGCAGAGGAGCTTGATAACTAAAGGCTCTGGTTCCCAGTCTACTTTTGAGGACTCTAGGAACCACAACTAGCCCTGCATTTTGGGAACGCAAAGTTCTGGTGGGATAATAGGGTACTATTAACTCTTTAAGATAGGATGGTGCCTGACCGTTCAGGGCTTTATAAATGAGGAGGAGAATTTTAAAATCTATCCTGAATTTTACAGGTAGCCAATGTAGAGAAGCCAGAACAGGAGAAATATGGTCTCTCATGCTGGTTCTTGTCAGTAGTCGTGCTGCAGCGTTCTGGATTAGCTGGAGAGTCTTTATGGATTTACTGGGGCAGCCTGATAGAAGGGAGTTACAGTAATCCAGTCTAGATGTAATGAATGCATGGACTAATTTTTCTGCATCTTTCTGACTCAGGATGTGCCTAATCTTTGCGATATTTCGGAGGTGAAAGAATGCAGTCTTTGAAATATTTGCAATGTGCGAGTTAAAGGACATGTCCTGGTCAAAGATAACTCCTAGATTT
The DNA here is from genome assembly GCF_020382885.2 of Scatophagus argus. NCBI lineage: Eukaryota > Metazoa > Chordata > Actinopteri > Scatophagidae > Scatophagus > Scatophagus argus. Next base: position 3,747,540 of record NC_058504.1, on the reverse strand, counting down.
CTTACAGTGGAGCTTGAGGCCACGGCTAAGCCATCTATCAATGCAATATCACTGCATAAGTTATTTCTAAGGTGTTCGGGGCCCAGAACAATAACTTCGGTTTTGTCTGAATTGAGAAGTAGGAAGTTGCTGGTCATCCAGGTTTTTATGTCTTTAAGACATGCCTGAAGCTTGACTAGCTGATTTGTTTCATCTGGTTTCATTGATAAGTACAATTGCGTGTCATCCGCATAACAATGAAAATGTATGGAGTGTTTCCTAATAATATCACCAATGGGGAGCATATACAGGCTGAATAATATTGGCCCAAGGACAGAACCTTGGGGAACTCCATGACTAACTTTTGAGAGTGTGGACGATGTATCATGAACATGAACAAATTGAAATCGCTCTGATAAATAAGACTGAAACCAGCTTAATGCAGTTCCTTTGATGCCAATTAGGTGTTCCAATCTGTGCAGTAATATAGAGTGGTCAATGGTGTCAAATGCAGCACTAAGGTCTAACAGTACAAGGACAGAGATAAATCCCTTGTCTGATGCCAGGAGGAGGTCATTTGTGACTTTGACCAATGCTGTTTCTGTGCTATGATGAGCTCTAAAGCCAGATTGAAAAGTTTCAAATAAGTTATTATTTTGAAGAAAGTCATATAACTGATTGGCGACTGTTCTTTCAAGGATCTTGGAAAGAAATGGAAGGTTAGATATTGGTCTATAGTTGCTTAAAACCTCTGGATCAAGTGTGTGTTTTTTAAGGAGAGGTTTGACTACAGCTATTTTAAAGGACTGGGGTACATGGCCTGTTATCAGGGACAGATTGATCATGTCTAATAGACAGGTGCTAAGTAAGGGTAAAGCTTCTTTGAGAAGTTTGGTAGGGATGGGGTCTAAGAGGCATGTTGTTGGCTTGGATGAATATATGAGTGAGTATAGCTGATGGGGATCGATAGGTGAAAAGACCAGGCATGTTTTCTGGTGGAAATCACTTCTTGCTTTACATAACTGCTGGTGTAAAAGGCCAAACAGGAGCTGTGATAGAGAGGGCACTGTGTAAATGTCAGCCTACTCCACTGCATATCAATAACCTTTAACAATTGCAGTTTTCAGTCTGGTGTGTTAGCTGTTCAGACCTGATTGGTAAGCCCGAAGTTCTTTATTGAATTTGTGATACTTTGTTTGCACAAATGTCTGTTGGACAATTAAAAACTGTATATATCCATTACCTAAGGTTGGTCAAAGCCTACTGAGGCTTTGAGAGTCTACAGTCAAGCTCTTGTCTCTGTGAGACTAAAATGCCAGATTAAGAAGAAAATCAAATGGTAAGCCATTTAAAAAGATTGTTATTGATTCAAAACATTTTCTGTGAAGTAAATGAAAATATGATAGTTATAACATGCTCAAGCAGTATTTCACGTTGTCATGTGACAGAAGTTCCACATTGACATGCAAGGCAAGGCAATACTACAGTTATTGTAACCAAAATAGACATACAATTAGTATGTTCCTGGGTTTATTCATGGAATTTTCCCCACGACTAATTGGATATGTGCATATATGCACGAATGCACTTGAGTAATAGTGGAACAGTCTTTAGGCCATGACCATGCACACTAAGGCAGTGTGGTGACACTTTGTTCATATATATTTTGGAAACTGATACATTTCAGGAATAAATAAATAAGAAGGCTAATCTAATAACCAACAGCCACTCTAACAAGTCAGTCCATGTCTGGTGACCTATGCGCTTTTTATTTTATGTAAGGAAATTTGCAGTTCTTTGAAATCTGGCTTGTTGGAAAAGGCCACACTCTCACCTCACAGTAGTATGTCTAGTAATACAGTGTTGCACAATAAATTGAAATTTTGTAGTTCCCCTTATGCTACAGAAAGAAAATAAACATGGGATTACACTTTGAATAAAAAAGGCTAAACTAATAAACAAAAAAATATATTGTTATTTAAAAACATACAACATATACATGCGTACAACCAGGAACTAATGCCGTAGTGCATTTTTGAAATTTGTATCCGCGTAAATGCAAACAAGATGGTGATGTTAATATGGTTAAAATCTTTACATTAATAGTGCAACATCTGGGAAACTGTGTCTGTCAGTTTTGTCGATCTCTACACAGGACTGCCTCTCTATGTTCAAAGTTTGGCCTTGTAAGTTTTGCTCTTGTAGTTTTTCAGTCCATGTGGTGATCATCCCCTGTCCAAATTGTAATCCTTCTTGTATATTATTACAAAGTATAATGCGATGATAACCATTCTGACTGAATCCAGCCTGCAAACCAACTCTTATGCAATGCATTAGGACAACTGTCAGAAATGAGGACTGAGACAACAACAGTGACAAGACTGAACACTGCAGCACTCATCCTGCTGCTGGGAGCAGCGAAGCAGTCCAGCATGCTCTCTCTTTTCTCTTCTCTCCTTGTCCGTAGAAGTGGGGAGACCTCGAGGCTTTGGCTAAATTAACAGACAAATTGTTTCGATCTTTATTGTTAAATAGCAGGCACATGAAGTCTCTCTCTCTCTTTGAGATAGACTCAACCTTTACAACATAACTATGTTTGCCAAAATGACTAAAGAAATATGTCTCACAGCTTTGTTTATTGGCAGTGTATAAAATGGGCTCTGTTTCTTTCTATCCCTCAATCTGTAGTTCCTCTTGGTTTTCCGTGCTGTTTCTTATCCCTTGTGGGTCTGGTATTGGGCCATGGCAAAAAACTGCTTGGTTAAAAATGGGCTGTTGCTGGGTTATTTTGTTGATCCAGTGCTGGGTCAAAAAGCGCGTGACCCAGCCCTGGACTATTATAACAGAGCAGGGTTTGGTTATTGGTTTGGACCTGCAAGATGAGTTAACTTTCTTACCCAAAAATATGTAAAAATAGCAGTCAATGGGAGGTCAGCTGGTTGCTGCCCAGCCATTAACTTAACTGTATTTGATACATTTCCTGCAATGTCAACGATAACAGTTTGAATGAACTCCTAAATTTGGGCACATGGTTTTGGATAACTGAGTTAAAAAAAATGCCTTAAAACACACATCAACTGTAATCAAAAGAGATGGGTGCTCAAAGGCCATCCCATTCATCATCACAAATGCCTGGGAAAAACCAATGCCCAAGTACCAAGTACATATTGGTATTCCGTTGTCGTTCTGGTCAGGTAACTCTAGCATATTAGTTCCAACCTGCAAGTGCAGGTATGCACGTAAATTTCATTAATTCAATCTTATTATGAGTCACTTTCACCATGTACAAATGCAAGTTCATAGCATACCTCACCACTGAGCATGTAGTCCTTGTTCGTTCCCTTGACTGCTGACCTCTGCATCTCATTTGCTTTTACTGTTATGGGTCCCTGCACGCGGATGGCAACTTGCATTTGCGGATTTTTCCCTGTCCACGCTATTTCCTTGATTTCTCAAAGCTTGTTTTCAGACAGGAAGGTGTTGTTGACACCACCTTCAAGATTCAACAATAACTACACTGTAGACAAGAAAACGAAGAGGAATTCTGCCGTTTTCCAGGAGTCAAGGTCCTCTAATCTGCTTAATTTTAGTTTATTGTAGTTAGTTAAATAGTTTAAGAGTATGGCTTTCAGTGCCTCCAGACACTTGCTGACATTAGTTATCTGTTCTCTTGACATCTGAGTTCCCATCCTGCCCCTTGGCTACAGAAACAGCAACCCCCCCATCACCCCAAAGCACCACTGGTGCATGTCATCAACTTGAAATGACCTCTCCATATTTATGGGCTGGCTGCTGAAAGGAAAAGCTTGCTCCTACGTGGCAACGCTCTAACTGTCAGCACTCCCAAAAAGGGGGAAGGGGAAAGCATTTGCCCAGCCAAGATCCTCTTTTGAACACATTTAACACTAAGCTAATATTCAGAGTATAGATTCACACATCTCACCATCACTGTAGCTGAAGGATCACAAGCTCTGCACAGTTCAACATTGAGGCATTTGCCTGCCCACTCCAGATTGTCCTGCATTACATTTGGATAATTCCTTCACAGTCTCCCTTGTCAAACTGGTATCCTTCCATTTGGGAGAGAAAGTGGAGAGACAGAGGGTGAGAAATGTTTTTTGATGTCAAATTGACGGAATAATCAGAGTTAAATTATCTGCATATCCACTATGAATGGGGTTGGAATCACTGACCAGTGCATGTAATATTAAAATCAACATACAGATAACCCTAACCCTACTGTACAGTCTCAATAAACCCTGGACATCATTATTTATTTGAGTGTGTCTATTTCAGTCAACATCAGTTTGGAGCCAAGTGCAGACTACAAAATTTTGAAAAGTTGTGCTGCTTTGTAACATTGATGAAAGAGTGCACAAACTAAACAACTGATCTCAGATGACTGTATTCAATAGTCCCAATATTTGACGACAACAGCACAGAATTCACCATAGGACAGATTTTGTCAGCACAGATGCAGATACAATCCTTTCTGTCCCAGATGCTTGCTATGTAGCCTATGCATCAAAGAAAAGAGCATGCATGATGAGAGCATAGATTTGAATTGGATTTACATGAGCCATAAAGAAGGCTCATGTAGAAGGTACTGGCTTAACATGTTCTTTATACTGCTGCTTTTCAGAAATTTACATTAAGAACAATCCCAATGGACATTCTGACATGAGACAGAGATGATGACATTCTTTACAAGTGGAGTGTTTTTCTGCTCTTTTCTGGAGAGAAAATGAAACAGAGAGGAAGAGGTGGTTGAAAGAGACACAGCAAGCAAGAGATAATTGGGGAGGGGGGCGAGGGAGTATTGGAAAAGAGATATACACAACAAGCAGAAGAAAAAAAGGAGATGAGGAAGAACAAATTGGACGAGAGTTCAGAAATGGTAGGACAGAAATTGAGGAAACAATGAAGATGTGAGAGATGTTTGAGGAAAAAGAGGACAGTGAAGAAAGATAATGAAAGTCATAAAAATGAGAGGAAAGAAAAGACATTATTAAATTTTGATTTGGAGTAACAAGCATTTAGAGCAATCATCCTTGGCTCTTGGTGCCTCCTCTCCTGTACAACACACACACAGACACAAATACGTTAATCAGGCCCATGCACTGTGATATTATGTATTCACAGTAGCAGGTCTGGTCTAACGATACCCCCACTGATAGTGGGATGGAAGCTTAATATATCACTCTGTGTGTATACCTCAATGAAGAGATTACTGTCTGTTGCATTGCACCTGTGGTACATTACAGATACAGGACACACACACACACACACACACACACACACACACACACACACACACATCCTCTCACATGCTTTCTCTCAAGTGTCAGCAAATAAACCACACTTGGTATTCCCATTATTTTCTTAAAAGGTGAATGTAAAAAGAAGGAAAGGATATAAAAATGATGGCTGAATGCATAATAATAAGGTATGGGGGGATATTTCACTTGACACTAGCTTTTGACTTCTGTGGTTTGTTTTATTATTTTTTTCCTCAGTGCTTCCTGTTTTTCTTTATATATAAATACATTTATTTCATTTTGAATTTATTGTCCACCTACATCTTACCAGTGCTTATGAGGTCACTATCTGCTAGGGATAAGTACTGTTAAAATTTTAAGTATTCTTAGTAAAGGAAGAAACACAAACACAATGCTCTGATTATTTCAGATAGTGTCTATGAATGCACCCATGACGATCAGCTGGCTAATGATGACTTTTAATCATTAACTCATGTTTGTATCATTTAGTTAGCGTTGGTTCCGGGCTGCTAGCATACAACATACTTGTGTCAACAAAACAAAAAAATAATTTCTCCACATGATGCACTTTCACTTCATGTTTAGACATGTTTATTTGATGGTTTAGTTGCGTGTAGGGAATTCAAAACACATGAAGTGATCATACTTTATTAACTGTGTTGCACCACCCAATTTTTATTTACGCATCCTCGCATCCTTACCTCTGACCTCCTGTCAGATAATACACTGCTCCAGAAAATGCAAACAATTAGGAGACAGAGATAGCTTCATACGTGGTTATCACAAATGCACAAGGGTCCATCAGCAGAACAGACTGGGCCATATTTATTTAAGACGTATTAGATCCCCAGTACAATGACTGATTACCACAAAATTGCAATTAAATGCTTTAACTCAAAAACTTTCCATTTTTTGTTTACAAAAACTACACTTCTAGACCACTACATATCAGAATAAAATTGTGCTTTTTACTTCCTTACATTTATTTGTTAGCTTTAGTTGTTACTTTGCAGACTCAGAATAAAACATAATCAAGGTAAAAAAACAAAAAAACATGTATTTTAACAGATGAAGATAAAACATCCCTGTGTCAGCCAAGCCCTTCCTGTGTGTGTGTGTGTGTGTGTGTGTGTGTGTGTGTGTGTGTGTGTGTGGGCAAGTCTATTCTGTGTGTCTCTCTCTCAATCCACACCTGCTGCTCCTCCCAGCCCTGCACAGCTGCCGTGCATCTAGTCATCACACCTTGCTACAGATACCCTGCTCAGTCTAGCAGTCCCTGATGGATTGTTGCCAAACAAGTTCCTTCTCTCAGCCTGTCCTGTTGGCACACTTCTAGCCTTTCTAGCCTTGTGAATTCAGTGTGTTTGCCTTGCTTGTCACATTGCCTGACCTGCCAGTAATTTTGTCTCCATCTGCTTGTCTGCCCTCAGACTTGGATTCCTCAGTATTGCACATCTACTAGCCCGCAGCCCAAACCTCCCGCCCCTTCCTCCCATCTACACCTTGTGTTGGTTAATAAAACCTTCTGCCAACTGTAATCAGTCTGTCTGAGTCTGAATCTGAGTTCACCTCTTCGGCATTATGTGACACCTTGGGAGAAAATCATAAACTACCCAGCAGTATATGATTACCAGCTGCAACATTATATGTATGACTCACAGGTGAATGCATCACTAATTCTAAATTTACACCCAATAATATAATATTTCACTCTGAAGTGGACTATTCTGCATAATCAGTACAACTTGTAGCACCTTAACTAAATTTACATTCTAAATAAAGTTCTTTTACTTAAAACATTTCTATACTGTGACATCACTAGTTTCAGTACATCATATGAGTACTTGTTAGACCACTTTCTGCTACATGCATGGTTTGATGTAGTCAAGACTCTTCAGCTCAAATAAGTTTCCATAGCTGTTTTAATGTAACTTTTTTAGAAGGCCAGAAGATATATCGGTCTAATTTTCTTTTTTTCTCTACACAAGCTCAGCAAGTGTTCATAGTGTTTTAAAAATCAAATGAAAGTAGATGATTATTATCCATTAAATAAACTGAACATAGACAAAAAGCCAAGATAAGACACAGAGGGTAAACTTTATAATAATAAATGTAATTGAATGAAAGGCCATGCATCAAAAAACATGATGAAGCAACTAATTTTTGGCAGGTCATTTAAATGTTATTATGACATTATAATTTTTAGATAATTACCATCCACCTTCAACACAGGCTGTACAAATAAATAAATAAATGAATGAATAAAGAAAGAAAGCAGGTGCTCACTCCTGGCAGAGAGCTTTGAAAGTGACTCTTTGCTCCTTTATGCAAGAAAAGTTTTATAAATTTGGAAACAAGTGAAAACTTTTGTGAAAGGCTTATTGTTCACATTAAATTTGCATGCCACAGGGTCAAATAGTTACACAGAGGTGCTCAATAGAAAATGCTGTTAGAAAAGGCAGATAAACCAATCCTAAATAAATTACTGACTTTTTAAATCCATTGCAGTTAGGTTGTAGAAATGCTTCCTTATAACTGCACTAATCAGTGCTTAGGTCAGTTTTTAGGTTTTCTAGACTGGTAAACGGGCATCTATTTTCTCACTTCATGGATATAACAAGAATTGTCATTCCATATGTTTTCACATATACAGTCAAGCCCGAAATTGTTCATACCTCAAATGTTAACTTAAAGTTACTTTTATTCAACCAGCAAGTTTTTTCTTGTTTGGAAAAGACACAGGCATCTCCCGGAAGATAATAAGACAATGTACAAGATGTATCATTAATATTTCTGAGCTTTTATTTACATTTGAACAAAAAGTGAAAAATCCAAAAGTTCTGTACCATTCCAAATAGCCCAAGCTGTTCTAAAGCATCCTAATTATCCTGATTCATTGGGAACAGCTGTTTTAATCAACTCGACTCAATCAACTCAATGGAGCTCACTGAGGACCTGTGGCACAAGCAGCATTTCTCCAGATAAGGCACACAATGCTCATCTGGACAAAGAAGAAGACTTCTGGTCTTCTGTTTTGGGGTCAGATGAGACAAAAATTTAACTGTTTGGCCACAATGATGTATCCTTCATTTGGTGTGAAAAGGGAGAAGCCTTCAACCCTAATAGTCCGCAGAGAAACTTGGCCTTGGGCACCAGTCGACATTTTCGCACGACAACAACCCAAAACACACAGCAAAAGTGGTGAGGAAATGGTTAGCAGACAAAAACATTAACGTTTTGCAGTGGCCTAGCCAGAATGCTGACTTGAATCCAACTACTGAGAATCTGTGGAGTGAGCTGAAAGAGTTAGAGCTCATCACTAAAGATGAATAGGCAAAAATACCAGTGGAGACATGCAAAAAGCTGGTCAGCAATTATAGGAAGCGTTTGATTGCTGTAATAGCCAATAAAGGCTTTTCTATTGATTATTGAGAATAGTATGAATAATTTTGGACATGTCACTTTTTGTTCAAATGTAAATAAAAACTGAGAATTTTTTTTTTTTTTTTTTCCCACAATGGTGCCTCTTGTATATTATCTTATTATCTTCTGGGAGTCACCTGTGTCATTTCAAACAAGAAAAAAACTTGCTGGTTGAATAAGTGACTTTAAGTTAAAACTTGTCAGGAATATGAATAATTTCGGGCTTGACTGTGTATATATATATATGTGTGTGTGTGCAATTATTATATTACATATTAATAATGCTTTGCACTATAGGTTAAGGTGTCCTGATCAAAAAAGTGTGATCACTACTGACGCTGAGCAGAGCTTTTGAAAAACTTGAAATTTTGATTGTAAAATACATGAAAATGCTTTTATTTTTGTCCTTGGATAAGTGCCCATTTTAAAGTGGAATAATGTCCATCAGTGTGTGCATAATCAAGAATTAATGGTCTCCGCATCGCCCATTAATTCTTGATAATAGACACCTCATTGAGCATTACACTTCATGTAAGAAATTTTATTTCATAGTCTTTGATAATTATTTTTCTCAGTTCTTTTTAATAACTTATTATATTGTGCAAATTCAAAATTAAATTCATACGTATCATACATATCATCGGTCCTGGTGCACCTTGAAACGATGGTGAATCGGAACAATTTCCTGAGGACCGACCTAAACATTGACACAACACCCATATATACACTCACACTATATTTTGCCTTTATTTGATTCAGTCAAGGTCTATTTGAGAAAATACATAATAAATTTAACCTAAGAAACTTTGGAACACAAATGCCTTAATGCTGTATTTATGACACAGAAATGATGTGATATGGTCAAAAGCTCAAGGTTGTGCATGGACAGTGAAAGTCAAGACCAGAGAGGTCAAATTATCTTAAAAATCTTAGTAAGGTTTGCTGTGCACAATAATAAATGATGATGAACAACATTTTAAGAAGGTGTAGGCAGAAGGTGGAAAACTCTGATAACTTTTGAATAATATAATAGGAACAGTTTTAACAAATGGGGGGTTTTATTGTGTATGCTGAAAAAGTAAAAAAAAAAATAATAATAATGTGAGGTGATTGTATGCTAATGTAGGCAAAGGTTCCTGGAGGGTAAACGACTACAGAGGAGGAATGTCACAGGGTGAGTTTGGGAATCAGCTCCCATCTGCTGCAGCCATGGACTTTAACACCGTGGACAAGAAAGGACAGGTGCTGGAGGTTAGAGACAGAGGGCACAGAGCATCTGTATTTGTATCCAGAAAGAGTCGTTTTGTTTGTGTGCGTGTGGTGTATGTGTGTGTCAGAGGGACAGATGCTGGCATAGCAGGTGCCTCGTCCCCTGACAGGTGACAACTCTAACTGCTTTGAAAACCTTATGGCCAACAGAGCAGGGTCACATTGTTAGTTAAATACTTTCTGATTCTCCAGGGGCGCTCACTTTAACCTGTCTGACTTGCCGTGGGGACACTGTTAATTAGGTTCTTTAGAAGGTGCTGGCAGTGCATGCATTATGGCTGTGACAAACAGCATACATTTTGAGGGCTAAAAATGTGCCAGGTGTGCCAATGAATTTTGTTCAAGGAAAAGTAATGTTTTGTCATGAAAATAAATGCACAAAAAGGGTGAGAGATACGTGACCCCAACACAGAAAAACTCTGTGGACATATTTTCACATTAAAGCAGTATTCTGATGTTGGAAAAGCATTGTGTAAAATCTAAGAGTACAATTGTGGACGTTGAGGGATTGACAGACATGTTTTCAGCATTTAAACAAAAGTTTTTACCTGGGGTGCAGGAGTGGGGTGGTTTGAACATTTAGGGCAGGTCAGATAGTTGGCTGTTGGGTTATTTGTTTGTCTTTATAATTTCAAACCTATCCTTTGGCTTTCTGTATTATCCCCACTGAGGCTCTAGAATGGTGACAATATCTTTTAAATCTTTATTAAAATGAAATGGTAATTCAACTGTTAGTTCAATCAGGACAGATGATACACAAGAGAGAAGACAAACTGACTCCTTTAGCTTGTGGAGGGAGAAGACAGAGAAGAGATTAATGCAGGATGACGTGAAAATGAATTAAAAATCATCTTCTTTTTCTGGGTCATAGTACAGAATATGTATTTAACAAATGGCCACAAATTTAATTGAAAATAATCCTCTGCAGAGCCAAGGGAACTGCCACATACTCCAAAACTCTTTGAGTACTGGCCACAACTAGATTTCCATGTACATGAAAATAGACACATCAGCATCACCTGTATTAATGCTTACATGTCATAAGCAGTTCTACTTCTGATGTGAAAAATATTTTCACAGAGAGAAATAGAGGAAAAGAACATTCAGATGTCCTCAGGCAGAGATCATAGAGAGGACCAGTGTTAACAATACAGATTTACTGTTACACAGGAGGGTATCACATAAAAGCATGATAATTAAATATAGAAAAAAGTGTGACTATTGAACATATTTTTTGTGAGGATAATGATAGTGTTAACAGCCCACCATTTCATCTTTCATTCGATTACCATCCAACTTGTCAGTCTTCATTCCCAGTCATTGAAAACAAATGGCCTTAGGCCAAGCTTGAGGCCATAGTTGACAAGCTTGTGGAGATACTTTCATCACTCCCCAAATTTAAACGGATAGACGGATAAGTGCCCAAAATTTTAAACTAAATTCTTCGTTCACCTTGGCTGATGATCAGTACAGAATGGATTTAAAATCTTCCTGGAACTGGTCCAGCTGGTACCATTTTGCCTGCCACTCTTGAAAAACAGTTCCCTCATAACAAGGTAGATGTGCCTGGCACAAATCAACCATTTGCACAGCAATAATATTCAGTCTACAGGGTGTAGCCCAGACAGGTTGCAGAGACAAAAGGAGATTAAAGCTTCCGATACCAAATGACAAACCACAGGGACAGTTATTTGTTTAAATATTAAATTGGGTCCAATATTTAAATCCCTGTCCTGAGCTAAGGAGGAACTAACATTGCTCCTAAGTTAACGATGGTAAATTGAACTCTTTTTCCACGTCTTTGCTAAAACACAGATGAAGAAGACAGCTTAATATAAAATGTATGAATTCCTGGAGCTGAAGTAAAATATTTTGAAGCCCCTCTGCTATAAGTTTAACATAACATTTTTGGAAAGATTGTCATGAGCTGTTTTGCTTAGATTTAGATGAGAAGATTAATATAACACTTTGTCCAAAGCCGCAATGAGTTAGCCTAGATAGAAGCAGGGTCTGTCCAAAGGCGTTTACTCTATAACACACTAATTAACATATCAATTATATTCAGTTCAGTTTATTTATATAGCATCAATTCACAACCAAAGTTATCTCATGATACTCTCCAATTAGAGCAAGTCTAGACCAAACTCTTTAATTAAATTGTAATACACGGTAGCTTTTTTTTTTTTTTTTTTTTTTTTTGAACTGACAAAATTTAATTTAATTTGATTTTACTACACTTTTTTGAATCTGTTATCTGGGGTAGGGGATGTTGCCAAAGTAACTACAGAAAAAAAAAAACAATCAGTCTAAATTGAACTCATTTGAAACAGAAAGCGACTGGATGTAAAAACTATCCAATCTAAAAATGTATCTGTTTACAGTATCAGATTATTAGTTTAGTTTTCTGTGCAACACTGAAAAACTGCATCATTTACTTTGGCATGATATGCTAACTAATCTAACAAAAATAAACCAGAATTGTAATAAAACAGCTTTCCTTTTGGATTACAAATTCTATGTTCATATAAAGGAAGGCAGGGTGGGTAGGACAGATATTTAGGGGCTGTGACAAGATGAAGCCTGAGGCGCAGTATTGTGACCATACCTATAACCTAATTTTATGTTTTGAAATGAAAACTTTGCTACATTATTTATCATTTGCATGTAATGTTTTAAAATGCACATTTCACCTAAATTAATTCATGGTTGGTTGAACACCAAATGGGCGAGTTTTGGTCAAAATGGTCCTAATCACAATTTTCTCTTGAAATTTTAGAAATACACTTAAAAAAGTCTGAAGAAATGTCTGATCTGGAGTTTTGCCATTACCAACACTGGGAGCTAAAGACAAAAAAAGCCAGTTTGTGACCACATCAGGGAATCTGATTGGATGGCCATTATTTGCATGTCTGTGTGAAGGATTATCTGTGCGCAAATCTTTGCCTGTCCCTATTTGTATGTGTGGGTCCAGGCTTTTCCACACAAAGCCATGGTCCAGTGGCCCATCTGTATGTGTATAATATAAAAGCAGAGAAACGGAGTGCATATATCACTGTATGTGTGTGTGTGTAGTCCTGACAGCTAATCTGTGAGCAGGTGTGGTTTTTGAACACACACACAGTTAATCACTTAAATCATGCTGTCTGTGGATGATGCATGATGCCACTAGAGGTACATCACTCACACTGTCATGTCATGCATTTGAGTCAAACATTTATCCTTTAAACTTTTTCCCTACAGATGACGTAAAAACGCAACCTGCTGAAAGTGTTTGTTCTTCAATTTGATGGGTTTTTTTTGCTACCAAAATGGAATGCCAAACCAAATATCAAGCCAATCAAAGCCACATCTCATTGCTGCAACGTCCATTTTGATAACTAAGCCGTGCGCACTGTTTTTTGCTCTGCCTGCACTGTTGTTGCTAAATGTCCGCTACGTCCGCTACGGCCCTGTCATTTCCTGCTATCATTGTCTGGGGCTGTCAATTGAGATATCAGTTATTCTCATCAGCTGTTCACATCTATCCAATAGCACAGTGACACACCCGCATAGTCAGCTTATCATCTACTGTTTTTTCAAATATGACTCCCTCTCTGACTTTAGTACATTCATGCTGCTGTTATGTGCTTCTCTCCACTTCTCCATCACCAGACAGTCTTCGCAGATTCACAAGCTTCATCATTTCATCAGCCTTAACAGTCCCAGCAGAGTCATCAGCCACCAACACCAGTACCGGTGTCTGGATTCCATGGAATCTTACCGCAGTTCCCCATGTAGAGCATAAGCAAAAAAAGACTGAATTATCACACCATCTCACTCACACCTTAATACCTGTATGTCTTATCTGTGTCTTTGGGTGGTGACAATGGCCAGAAAAATATATGTAAAAAAAATATCGACATCCACCTCATCTTTTTTCCTGTTACTGGACATTATCCATATGCAAAAAGATCATTTTTGAACTTTCATTTGCAATTTTACTACTTGTCCCTGTTCGCACATCTATTTCAAGAATAACATTCTTTTGTTCCACAGACAAAGAATAAAAACTCTCTCAGCATAAAATATTTTCTGCACCCGCAGTGTATTGCACTTTAACCCAGCAAGACACTTCCTAACATGAAGCATTTTTTCCTTAGCTTCTCTTGCCAGCTCAGTGCTGGTTTGCTCTGTCTTCCATGGCCTGTGTCTCCCTCCGATGTCCCACAGCAAAGCAGTGAAGCTGTCAGTGTTAGACATGGTCTGTGGGTTATCAGTGCTGGAAGCTGCTATCCAGCTCAGGACAGGACAGTTAAGCAGACGGGCTGACAGGCTGACAGGTGTCAACTCTACAGGATTCAGTCTCATCCAGACCTCTCACTCGCCACAGTGCTCCAAGAACAGGTGGCTCACACTGATATGTCACACACAGCCATGCTGACGTCAACACACACACACTCTGAGGCAGGAATGACTATTCAAGCAACTATGATTCATCCAAGCACTGATCAGTTAGCATGCATGTACTGTATATTCACATATGCACTCAAACTGATGTATCACATATGATAATGTTGACATGAAAAGTTGTAAAAATCTCAAAACAAATAATTAGGTATCTGTTCAGCAACTTCTTGGGATTCTCTGTGTTTTCATTTCTACAATACAACCTACAGTTTTTTTGACACACTTGTACCAGTTCAGAAGTCAAACTACATTTTTCTCACTCTCACTGGAAAATCACAGAAATGGTCAGACAACAGCCCCCCTAATCTGACATCAAGAAGGTGTTGGGGGAGGGGGGGTTCAGGGACTATATGACTATCCAATATGCAGGATGGTCTCCAAGGAGCTGAACAACTTCAGGCTAGTTGCCCTGATGTCAGACGTCATGAAAACCATGGAGTGGCTGCTGCTACACCACCTCAGACCCCATGGTCTGCCATGCACTCAATCCACAGCAGTTTAGCTACCAGGAGGTGGGAGACCTCAGTATGTCAGGCTGAGGGACTGCATCTCTGGGACTGTAGTCAGCAGCACAGGAGCACCACAGGGTCTCCCATGTATTGTTCACCCTACACACCTCCGTCTTCAAATACAACTCGCAGTCTTGTCACATGCAGAAGTACTCAGAAGACACTGCAATTGTGGGGTGCATCAAGGATAGATAGGAGGAGGAGTACAGAAACCTCCTGAAGGGTTTCGTGGTGTGGTCTACCCCCTTACACATCAACACCTACAAAACCAAAGAGATGATGGTGGCCTTCCAGAGGCCCAGGCCCCACCTGGAGCCAGTAACCATCGACACAGACAGTGTGAATTTGTCCAAACCTACAAGTAACTGGGACTGCAATTAGATTACAAACTGTACTGGTCAGCTAACCCAGATGCACTGTATAAGAAAGGACAGAGCTGGCTCTATTTCCTGAGGAGGCTAAGGTCCTTTAGTGTCTGCGATGTCTTCGATGCTGTGGTATGCCGGGAAAGCAGCACTAAGGAGGAGGGAAGAACTGGTGAGGGAGGCTGGTTCTGTAGTGGGGGCAGAGCTGGAGTCCTCAATGTCTGTGGCAGAGGAGGGGATTCTACACAAACTCTGATAATGAGTCTATCACCCTCTGCACAGCATCTTAAACAGGCAGAAGAGCACATTCAGCGACAGGCTGCTGTATCTGTCCTGCTGCACAGACAGTTTGGGGAGGTCATTTGTCCCTCAGGCCATACGGCTCTTCAGCTCCTCCCCAGGAGGACAGAACTAGACCGTGTCCTTGGTCACTTTATCATTCATTAACTGTTTGATTGGCAATGGACTGTTTCATTCTTTTATTCTGGTATTGTTTTTATTTTTTTTTATACATTCTATATTTGTATACTTTATATTTTTATATTCTGTCTGTCAGTTCTGAAGGATTACACTGGCAGCAGTAGACACAGCAGCTCCAAAATCGAAAAATGGCCACAGGAGAAAGTTCTCCAGGCAAAAGCAAAAATGAAATCCTTCCTTAAAAAGTAAAATTTGCTTGCTTTGATTTTGAAATCCATATTGTTTATATTTCTGAATTGAAATGGCAGGTGACTCAGGACAAACCCCTGTGTTTGGTATATAATACAATCAGCTCTGTCAACATAGTAAGGAGTGGTTAATCACCATCAGTGCAGCATTTATCCTGTAGCATTTTAGTTTTTTTCTGAATACGAGATCTTTTTTCTTAAGGAGTAGGAAACACAGAAAACTGTTTTGTGAGGTGATAGTGGGAGGAAGAGGAGGTTGACAGGAAATAAAAAGGCAATGGGGAGTTTTGTCGCTTCATGGGAATAAATGGATACTGTTCCTTGGATCATTTTAACGCATCATAAACTCTCCCCCTCTCTTGCTTTCCCTCCTACCTTTCCTTTTCTTTCAGCAACTCTGTCTGATTTCATTTGAAAGGTGCATGCCTCACAGGTTTGAGTAATATTCCCAACAGGCTGTCAGATTTCATCTCCAGGCAGCTTTTTCCTCTCAACAGTGCAGCATCCGACCATTGCCCTTTGTTAAAGGAAAGAATGCCACCTCAAAGAGCTGCTGTATTAAAGCACATCATTTTTGGACAGCAGAGACAGATGAGACAAAATAGTGGAGCTACATACAAAGGGTGAGAATGAATTATCAAGAAGTACAATGACTGTAGATCATTTCAGACATCTTCTTCTTTGAGTCCTTCTGATCAGTGAGTTTAACTTACAGACAGCAAGTTAAACTTCAGTCTTGAAAAATGTATCTCCTCTTCATTTTATGCCACGGGAGTCACAGTAAACACTCATCCAGTACCTTCAAAGCCTTCTTAAATGAAAAACTGTGGATTTGCCTTCCTTCATACACACCCACCAATGTCAGATTTTAGAGCTTATCCAGTCAGGATCTACACTTTAGTTTGGTGACAAGATCATCAAACACTGACTAATTCCAAGAGCGAAAGTCAACTGTCACATGGAGTAGCTCCAAAAATACACTGTATATTTAAAGAAGCAAGAAATGTGTCATATTTTTAGATTAGCATTCAAAATTCTACATTCAGCACTGCCTTAAAAAGTTGGTTTGGGCCTTAGGTTTACACAGGTCAAAGTAGACCATGTTGTTTAGTTAAAGAGAAAAAACAAAATGTTCAAAAGAAACAAAACTTATTAAAAGCAGAGATTCACTCAATCACTTTACTCTAAAGAACCAGTTTTGTTGGTCATGTTAAATCTGATGCTGTGTTGTTCTCTTGCCAAAAGAATGAAGTGACAACAGGGTGAAAAGACCATCAATAAATGAACAAATCTTTTTCACTTTTCCCTTGTTATGTACCAGGTCTACATTCGTATCTACTGTTTTTAGGAATTAGCTACTGCCTTGCACTAGTAAGACATCGTGGAAAGCTCCCTTTACTTAATGAACATGAACTACCAAATTAGTGTTAAAACAAGGTGACAAAGTGTAGCTACTGTAAGAATTGAAGGTAACTGTCAACAGTTTTTCCACCCCAGCATTCACCTGCTTTGAGTCTACAGTCAAGCCAAGTTTCCATATATTCCATATATTCAGAGTTTCATTCCATATATTCAAGGTTCATTCCATATATTCAGAGTTTCATTCCATATATCCAAATATTAATTTCCTGAACGGCATGCCATAATATATCTATATCTATATATATATATATATCTATATATATATATATAGATATATATATACACATATATATACATATATATATACTACAGTCTAGGAGGATACAAGCTTTAGTGCCTGACAGAGGTATAAAAGGAAACAGAGACAGACTGAGACCCTGCAGTCCACCAGCCAGCCAGCCATCCAGTAGTCAGTAATTTGGACTAAAAAGGTCAGAGCAGCTGATGACTCCATCCATCTAAAATGGCAGCTGACCTGTGAGAGTGGGTTTGGGTCAGGGTGGATTAGAGAGAGGGAGAGACACACACATGCAACAACAGCTTCACAACAACAGACTTGTACTGTTGTAGTTCACACAAGCTACACGAGTATCTGCTGTAATCACAGGCAAACCGAATGTGTGTGACATCTTGCACGCAGGTGTGTCTGTCTCCATTGTGTGTTTACATTTCATTAAGTTGATGACATGTCCTAATACCTCTCCTTCATCTCCTCTCCAGTGAGGAGTCACAGCAGGCTGTCTGATGGTTCAATCCATCTACATGGCAGCTCACCCCTGTGAGTGTACACTGAAAGTGAGAGTTGGAAACAAGGAAAAATAAATGCAGACCACAAGTCAAAAAGAAAAACAAAGAACAGCTTTTGGCTTTACAGAAGACCAAAGGTGTATAATTACCACCACAGCAACAATGAAAGGGAAAAAAAGCTTCTGTTTTTGGATTGAGATGTGGATTTTGAGTTGTGCTTGCTTCTATTCTATGTCCCATATCTCCATCATATCTAGCAGCCCTCTTCACCACAGGCTCTCTGCTGATGGCTCCATCCATCTAACATGACAACCAAGCTCTGAGAATTGCTTTGGGGTCATAATGGGTCAAAGCTAGAGAACGAAAGACAGAAATGCAAAGAGCCAGAGACGAGAACAGCAAGTGATCGAATTCATTACTCTTCAATAGAGCTTTGCCATAGATGATCTAATCAAGGACCAGTATTGATGTGATAAGGCCATGTAAGACCTGTCTAGAGTTAAATGCATTCCTTCCTCTGATTATTTTGTGAACTGCGGGGGCAACTTGTAGAATGCTGGAGGCACTGTTTTAATTTTTAATGCCAACCTTAACCTTTCCTAAACTTGAATACTTAATTCTCATTGGGGGGTGCTCATTATGTCTGCCTCTGGTATCATGCTGGCACTTTTCCAATGTCATTCCAGTCCAATCAGTCAAGGTCATGGAAATATTCATTCATAAATAGACTGAAGACTCTCTCTCGATCAGACAGATGGATAGATATCTAGCATTTAGGTTTTAGACTTTCCCACTCCACCAGAACTTGTATTTTGTGTCTAGCCCACCACATTCAGAGATAAGAGTCATAAAGGCAAGCTCTGTGACATGTTTGTGCTGGATCCTAGTGCATCATGTTTATTAGTATTTTGCTCTAAAATTCAGAAACACTGGCTGTGGCTAGTTAGACCAAAGTACTTTAAAGTCTTATAATCTATTTTACAGGAATGCTTGTCACTGGTGTGGTTTTGCTTGTCTGCATTTATCTAGTTCAGATATTTACAGTATATAACAAGCAACCACCATGACAACTGACTTGCAGTTGCATCAAACTCTTTTAAATTAAAAAAGACTTCAAGCATGTATGCATGACTTGTTTGTACTCCTCCGAGAGGAATGTCACCAAATTTCATTTCAGGCCTCTTAGCATCTGACTTGCCCCAGTAGTGTCTGTCATCAGTTATCAACACATTTGCCTTCATTCGATTTGTACTTGAAAAGACATTGTAACACCTTTGATCTGGCCAGGACCTTTGCAATACTGTTTTTGATCTAACGGTTTTGTCAAATCCTTCAGTTGTCTGATCGAGTCTTCGTTGATTTTGTGTCCACCATCACAACTGCTCACTTGCTTACATATTTAGCAAGACTAAAAAAGGGTGGGTGGTTGTGGGTGGGGGGCTGGTCTGTATCCACCAAAGAATTTTTTTCCCAGCAGAAAATATCACATGCTCTTCTAAAAATGCCCAGCCAGGAGTGCTTCGAAGCACTTTGCCATATTTATCTTATTCACCTCGCTCTCAAACTTGTGTCAAACTGTACAATACATAGCTGGAGTTTCACCCACATCCTCTAACATCACCCAACTGAGGGCCATAGAAATGTTGCACTTCATCTCATAAACGTATCTACCAGTCCCACTCTCTTGAGTACCTGATTCATGCTGCACATTTGCACTCCCAGACACGAGAATTTATCACTTGTCAACAGGGCTAGTGGCTAGGTTTACAAGCAACAGTGAAATCTGCACATTGAACCCCGAATAGTAATAACACGCAGATGTTTATAAGGTATTATATTTACTGTGGTCACCACCATAAGGTTAGAGTTTTAGCTTGTCAACATTCCATACTTATGAGTAGTCACAAACTATAGGCTTTTGGGAATGTCATTAGTTTTGCTGGAATTTGGTCATAAACCAAAGTATTGAACTTTTGCACTAAATGGAATTGGGTTAAAGTATCACAAAAGTTATTGCATTTCAACATAAGGGGGAATGAATGTGTACAACCTAATTCATCCAATAGTTGTCAGGATATTTCCCACTGGACAAAACACCACACCTGCCATAGAAAACCATGCCAGAGAAATAGAAAGCCATGATGCACATCTGAAATCAAAACTTTATCTCATCCTTCTGTTTTAGAGGGATGGGCTTTTTCCATTTTGTTTAAAACAACTTTTACTATTCTTCATTGTTTCAGGTGTTTGCCCTTCGGCTGCACTTTCTTCTATGACTTTTCTCGGAGTTTGTCCTTGACTGATCACAGGAGGTCTTGTTTCTGTGTTCTTGTAACAGGTAATAGATAAAAAGCTGCAGAAGAAAACACCAAGAAAACATTGTGAAAAAAGCCACACTTGGTCCAAGATTAGACATTTAGTTTTTTTAAAAGTACGGTATCTTTGGGATGAAGGAAGCCTGTTGAAATATATATAGACAGCTTCAAATTTAATGAGGAGTTCAACTGAAGTGAACACAATTCCAAAACAGAATCAGTAGATTACTGACTTTAGCCCCATGGGTATGGGTTTAATTTGTGTTTAATTTCAAATGACTTGGCTTGCTTACACAAGCCACAACAGTCCCAGACACAGCTAATTATCATTGCCTGAGAAGTACCACAAGAAGCTTTGCAGGATCATGCAACAGCAGTGGGAAAGAGCTCAAAAATTATACAAAGAGAAAATATGATCAAAGGACTATTCCTTGTTACCATGTCTGTGTAGTACTAAGCAGAGGCAACGCCTGGAGAAAGGAGACTCATGACCCCATCCTTTAAAAGTTGTTCAATAGACTGAGGCTGAATTCCATTAATACTCAGAGTGGTGTTTGTCTGACAAATCAGTATCTTGAAGTTACAGCGAAATCTGTCATGTTGGAGTGATATGATAACTGAAAACACTCATTTAAATTAATGTTGTTGAGTATCTTGGGTTTTACAGTTACTCTGTTTAAAGGCAGTACGTGTGGAAAGTTTGAAGATTGTCTTACCTCAAGTGGTCGCATCAGAGTATTCAAACATGTAATGTAATGTAGGTGAGGCTACACTGGTTTAAGACATCACCATTTCAAATGCAAATTTCACAACCAAGTCAGTTCACTCTGCAGTTGCTACAGTGCTAATGGAGTGAAGAAAATATGCACAAATGTGCACACACATTTGGCAAATTTAATATGTTGACCAATAACAAGTCATCTTAACAGTTTTGACTTTTGAGGGAACAGGGAGCTGGAGAGCTATTGTAACTTTTTAGTTGTGTTTTGCCCTTCTCTGTCACAGCATTAACCGCTCCACCAAGCTGACAAGGTTTTCAAAAGGCTCGGAAATTCTTTAATATAGAATCCTAAGGCAGGCAGGCAGGCAGGGAGTTAAATGCACAGCATGAAGAAAACTGAAATAATCTTGCAGAATTTTTGCAACTGACTGATGCTGGCATGTGTTCCCTTTTTTAGCTATAGTTCATGAACTTAACTTGCATCTCAAGCCACATATTTCACAAACATGCTCAGATTCATTTGTTAAGCCACTTCCTGTGGTGATGAAGGAGGGGTAATTAAACTATTGAACAGACCTGTAACTGCAATTTCTCTAATTGCATTAAGACTTGTGACTACCAGTCAAATACAAACCTATATTTTTGGTGGCCACAGTCTTGTACAGTATGTTATAAGCTATGTTTTTTAGTGCAGTCTCGACAGAACGAATAAGGCACTTAACTGCTAATTGAATTAGGGCTGAATACATATCCTGCCACAAATATGCTGAAGGCCTAACAAGACTTGTTTAACTGGGAAGCACCCTTTCTATCATTTCTAATTCTGCAGTGTAAATCAGTCACCCCTGGGTAATCTGACAAAATGTGTGGTGTAAGTTACTGTGAACATCACTGTTTGCCTGGGGGCCAAACAGGGAGAGGATCTGGGTGGGGGAACAAAAGGAGGGACAGAAACATACAGAAAGCAACAATAAAGCTACTGCTTAAAGGTTAGATGAAGGCTATGGGGAATCGAGGAGCATAAGTGCAGTGAAGGGAGGGAAAAAAATAAGAAGTAGAAGCAAAATTCCTCCTCAAACTGGTAGGAAAGCTGTTTTTGTGCACAAATCAGAAAAGTGGTGAGTGGAAAACATTCCCCATCCCATGAAAGCAGCTCTTTGTTAGCTGGTCAGAGCCCTGGAATTTATATACTTTTAATCTGTTGATAGTTTGGGACACTTGTGCTTTATTCACTAACTGCAGAGCTAAATTTGTGTAGTCAGGGTTACAGTTATGGTTAATAGCTGCCGTTTTTCACTGGAAAGTGTCTCATGTTAGCTACAGCCATCTACCAGTATGTGATGTGTGGTTAAAAACAGTGCTGCTTCCTGCTGGTTTTCCTTATTTAGTCTTATTTTTTAATGCTGTCTTTATTTAATGTTTAGATTAACACGTCTACACTTACCATACATATTCAAAAATCGATTAATGTTTTATATCCTTCAGTTTTCACTCTGACAACAGTTAGTGTCTACCTGGATTCTCTCTCTAAGTCATTTGTCGTTGCAAGATGTGAGGAGCAGAAGAGGGGGTAAGAAAAGGAAAAAAAGGAAAGAAGGATGGATATTTGTTTTCCCAGGAGAGTGCAGTGGCTGAGAGGAAATGACAGACATCTTGGAGGAGCGTTTTCAAGTCCGTATGTTGCCTGTCAGGCGACAAAGCTTCGCCCTGTTGCGCACACACCCAGGAGAACTTAGATTTACAGCAGAGCTGCTCTGAACATGGAGAGCACACATGCACATATATATTGACAAACTCACACACTCATCGTCATGCATGGAAAAACCACTCACAGGAGAGGAGGGATTTACAGCTGAAATATTGTTAACAAGGGACCTCTTGCAATCACAGCTATGTTGAGAAACACTCTTTATATCACAAGAGGAATCTTGGCACTACAGTATCAAGAAGTCAAGTTGTTTTGTATAAGTGTGTGATTTACCAGAGAGTGCAGGATAAGGAGGCCATTCAGTCATGACACTATAACTTTGTTTCACACACACACACACACACACACACCTTAGAGATATCCTAAAGTGGAACATGTGCGCCACATCACTGAGCATAATCTGTCTCACTTTTCACTTTTCTAACCTTGAATTTGTTGCACTGCAAAAACAGACGTTTTGCATAATGTTCATTAACATATGCAACAAATCTAAAATATGCATATACACAAGGCGGAGTGTGGGATTAAAAGACAACTGTACAGAACAATTTACATAAATTACTTTGACTGGAAAATAATTCTGCATTGCATTGTGGCAAAGCTTAGACAATCTGACAGGATAATAAATTATGAATTGACTTGATAAAGATTTAATATTGTCTCAGTGCCCTGCTGAGATGATAAAGGCAATAATCTACAAGATAAATGATAAAAACAGGATGTATATAAATAACTATATATTGTTTTTTCTGGGTCTATCATAAAGACTTTCATTTTGTTGCATGCTCAAGCGTTGAAGAAGACCAAATAAATAACCTTGAATCCTTGAGTATAGTGCTGAGTGAAATTCTTGCCCCCAGGTGCCTGAATGCTGCCATAAAATCCAAAAACAGACAAGTAATGAGATGTCAAAACTTGTGTTTTATCTGTCAATTGTGAATCATGTAATACTGCTTTATACTCTAAGTTTGCAGCAATATAATCAAATGGTTGTACTAATTGGACTACTTATACTAATAATAAAGCACAATATTACATGAACAGGGTCATAAATTTAATTACACTAGCCTTCACTGAAGAAGCAAGCCTTCACACATAAGTCCTATTAAACATGAAATATCTTTTAATTCGCCTGGGAACCTTCAGCTTCCTTTCATTTTGAAATTAAGAATATTGTTGCAATACACAGTAACTCTCAACTAAACTACAGGCCAATAGGCTACAAATCAAGGAAAATATAACCAATAAAGCATGAATTTAAAACAAAGAGGTGAAACAAAAAACAAAAAATACTACTGTCAACAGTCCACCAAAAAAGCTTTAAAGGTAGACTCTTGACAAACAGGCAGAAGAGCACAAACTCACTCATACTTGCTGACACACACACGCACCAAGGGTCTAACATGGGGATTATTAATTGACAAAATGAATTTGACGCTGACTTGATAGATGTGCAGAACAGAGCAGAAGGCAGACCTAATCACTCCAACCCTAAATAGATTTATTATGATGCCTGACATTCTGCTACTGCAGTGCAGAAAGGCAGAGGGGGGTGGGGTGGCGATGGGTGACTAGAAGTCTAATATAGCACAATTACAGCAATAAAATCAGCTTTTTCTTTATGTCAGGGCATTACACTTGCTGAGAGTGGTGTATAGTGACAGAAAGGCAGTAGGTATGGGTTTTATATCTCTTAAGACTTTTCATGGTGATGGCACATTCAGCATTTCCTCAAATAAGAGTCGACAGTCAATTAAAAGCCAGGTCTCTGATAATAGTTAAAGTGCGGTCAACACAAACAAAAAAAAAAAAAAAAGAGAACAAAAGTCGACCCTCAAATGCAGGCCGTTTAAACAAACATCAGGTATAGAAACTCCAGGTCCAGGTTTGTCACACTGAATTACTCACCTAAAGTATTATCATCATACTGTGTTAATGTCTCAGCTAACTGTAGTTTGACGTAACATGCACCAATTTATGACAGCAGATGCATTTGAATTCATCATGGCGGTCCCATTCAGTGCAAGGAACAGAATTCTCCACATCACAGTGGAGAGCGAAGATGAAAGCGTGGCACTCAGGCAGAAATCTGATTTCAAATTCAAAGAAAGAGTTGTAAAATACCAAGGAAAATTCAAGAGAGAAGACAACGAGAAACTCTGACGTTGACCCAAGAAGAATCACACAGTGGCAAAATCAGGAGAGTGGAGCTGCTGTGAACTGGAGAGCAGAGCACAGCTAGCTAGGTGGAAGGAATAAAGTTAACTTAGAAGTTTTGGATAGATAGTCTTTGATGAGTGATCGAGGAACAACCTTTGTGGCTAGCAGGGGCTGGCTAAAATCTATAGTCCAACACCTCGTACACGCTACAGTGGCCAGGAAAGACCCACATCTTCTCACTTCTTGGCAAGGCTGTCAGCTGTAAAAGGTTTTACGATGACATCATTGTAGCAGTTCCAGTGCACAAATATCAGTCGGTCATGAACATAATCCAGGCTGTCACCTACAGAGTTGTCTAAACCATCTCCCCAAGTATGCCAAGTAGGAAGTCCTGAATAATGAAGCCAATCTCATAGAATTTGATGAAGTGGTCTGGGGGGAACAGCAAGAACAGCAACACTTTTTTTCTGTTACAGTATATGCATGTTATGTCATTTTTTTCTACCATAGAATAATAGAAACACACACCTAGGGCAGGTATGTTTCTGATCAGACCTATCAGGTTCAGGTTAAGGGTCACTGATCTGGCTGAGGTGGCTATCAAATATGATACCACTATCAAAAGGGGTGAACAGAGATGAAGAGAGAGGCAGTGAGACAGAAGCAGTGTATAGCTGTTCATCACAGCATCAGTTTACAACAACAAAACAAAGTGAGGGCTTGTTTTTGGAGCATCTGGGGCTAGCTTCTTATACTGAGACATCTGCTCAAAAGTTGGTGTGTATTTTGTGTGCTTGATGTGACTTCTTGACGTGTGTGTGTGCATGTAAAAAGTCTGAAACCCACCTTCATTCAAGCAACTATCTGTCAGCACTGACAGGGCAGGTTTCCAAACTGCTGACCTGAGTTTGACACTTTCCACTCTTTGACGTTTCAGCTGTTAAAGAAGACAGATCATATTTGTAGTGGGCTGGCCTTGTCAGTGTGCCTTTGAGCTTCCAAAGCACTTTTTCAGCGCTGAAAACAAATAACATCACAGAAAGTGTCATCTGATTTTGCAGATTGTGTGTGCTTGTTTGCGTGTTTGTCTGGCAGTACGTTATCTTGTTTGACTGCGTGACCCCAAAAGTTGAGTGAAACTAAAGAGTAGTGTGTCTAAACCTAAAATGGAAAGTGTGATGTGCTTGGAAGAGTGAGAATATTAGTTATAAAAGGGGATTACAAATGAGAACACATTAGAAAAACTGACTAACTGTTAACTAAAATGAACAAATGGGCAGAAGGTCACAGGTCTATACCTTAACCTGTGTTGCTTAAGAGACAGGAAATATGTTCTTGTTTTAGTGATTAAATGTTGCAGCCACCCATCTGTACCAGGTTACCGCCTCTGTTTTGCATTACAAACCTTGGTCATCCTAATATTTTTCATGGGTCCCATAGTCGGTACTGAGTTTGCCTAAAATCATAATGGCATTCAGGTCTGCAACAGTGGTGAACATGAGTTTGGGGTTTACATTTCATGTTCAATGCTGGCTTAAGTTAAGAGTGTTTATTTGGGTCCACACTCGTTTCAACATTTCGAAAGTTGAATATACCTGGAACTGGGAAATTTTGGGAACTGTGAAAAGCAATTTGAAATTTGATTTGGAAACTATTGAATTTATTAATGAGGCTTGTTTAGAATTAGAGGTCTCGAGCAGCTAGGAATTTCAAGGCAGTTGTCATCCACAACATCAACTGGTTTCAGAGTTCACTGTCTGAAGCCGTCACTGCCCCCCCTGACTTTTCACTGGTCTGGCTACTCCGGTTGGCAGTCCGCAAACTCGTTTGCTCAGTCCAAGCACAAACGCTATTAGCATCCAACATCTAAATCACTTGACATTAGCTACGTTATAGCCACCTTAAAACTTGTCTGGTGTTCTGGTTGGTCTGGAGTTCAACTTTCAGTGCGTCAAAACTCTCCCACCTCTACAGTCACTTTTAGCGATCTATCTGACCGCTTAGCCAACTAAAAGAATGGCATCTCATGATGGATACAGGTGCTGATTGTCTGTTCAAAGTGTGTTACAGGGACACATGTAATCACATGTTCAAATGTTCACATGTAGTCTTCTCAGAAATGTTCACTGGATGTTTATAGTTTTGGCCTCTCTTTGTTTTCATGAATATATACGTGTGATATGATGTTCTGCATAACAGAAGCTTTAATGGGTACCTCAGTGATGTGTTGTCATTCATAAGCTGTTGAAATGAATTAATAGTTAATAACTGTTTAGGTACAACTATGAATCTGATTTTGTCATGTATATTTGGTTTTAGATATACAGCAATGACTGGAAGTTCTGCTGCCATACACTTATAAAAATAATATCATAAATGTTATATTGCATTTCTGTCACTAAATCCTATAAGCTGAGAGCTTTAACTAAAACTTTACCAAAACTTTATACTTGGTTGGAATTTATAGAGATAAATTAGTGCCAGTAGCTGTCAGAGTACACATTTCATGACAGAATATGTGATAACACAGTGATTGGTGCACAGGATCTGACGAGTTATGATTGACAAGAAGGAAAAGTGTTTCTACTGCAAAAAGTTATGTTTATTTATGTTTTTTTCTTTTGCTTTTATGTGATGCTGGAGAACTTCCACTTCATATAGAGACATGTACACACACACAGCCGTGGCATCATTAGCAGCTGTCAGTATTTCACTGTCCTAAAGGTGATGTCCTTGAATGTGAACAAAGTTGCTTGGGGCCTGAATGTTTGTTCTGGCTGTCTAAGTGTCAGTTCAGTGCCATATGTGGCTTGGGAGATTGAGAGTCCCTGCCCTTCATTACAGAGTACCACTCCACATGAAGACACACTCAGCTGTGGAGGACACTCTGTGTGAAAAGGGTCGGTATGAATAAAGTGATGCTTAAATTGGAGAGTGCAAGTGTTTCCCATCGTCTACCAAACTCTTGTCACCACAGATACTGATAGATGCCTTGTTTTTCAAACTGATCAACTGATGTTCAACTGAACTTATTTCCCTTTTTCTCTGCACATACATAAGCAAAAGGATAAAAGTCAGATTCTCATGAAACAAAATCATACTGTGCTTTGATAATAATAATGCATAATGTATGAAAACTACAATACAACAACATTTCAATGTATCTACATTCTGTATAGTAACTGTCTGAAGAAAACTGTAGGTTGTGCACAACCACAGTCATATTCAACAAAGCAGCAGGACAGGATGTCAAGCTCCACAGATCAATACCTTTTCATGTGATCAATACATTAACTATATGTATTGTGACAGGTTTCACTTGTAGTGATAGAACCAAAGGGAATTGTCATCCAACTGTCTCTGCTGTAGTGTAGCAGCTAAAGAGAGACATATTTCCATCAGGAGTTGGTGGAGGCCATAAAATGGAAATACAAGCAACTTTTTGCACATGCATTGAAACTTTAGAATGTGATGATAGGCCCACTGTTGCATTTTTAGCTTATTTTTCCATCCCCAGATGGTAAAAATGTATGGAAGTCTAAATATAAATAATTTCTTCTTTCAAAGTGCTGCTGTTTTAGTGGAATACTCTAAATTAACAGCAATGCACACTCCCGGTCCCAGGGTGAACACTCAGTACAATTACGCAAACAGAGGCAGGATGGATAAAGCGAGGGTGTACTATAGCCACAGTTTCCCTGTGATCAAAAGTCCACCAGTTGGACAGAAAACCATTTAATCTAGGAATACAGCATGATCTCTTCCCTCCTTTGGTGTGGCAACACCACGCAGGCAGAGAGGAAGGCTCTTCAAGACTGCAGAGAGGATCACTGAGACTAAACTTCTATGGACACAATATACATGCAGCGGTGTCGCTAAAGAGCAGAGAGCATCATCAGAGACTCACTCCATCCAGCTCTCTCTCTGCACAGATGCAAATGCTGCACATGCAACCTCAGATACAGCAGAGCAGACACGGTGCAACAGTAAGACTGATGGCGAAAACAAGGTGAAATGTGCAACAACCCCTCACTACCTCACTCTACCTCTCATGTGAAATAGTATGCGCAGTATTCACTATATATTTCTTATATAGTGTTTTAACTACTTCATTTTTAGACTTGACCTTGTCCTTTCTTTTTAACTTACTAGACTCCAAGTTGGCCCTGCACAAGAATTTGTTTGTTGTCAAATAAAAAAAATAAATAAATAAAAATCTTGAATCTTTGATAAATGAGTTAGCTCTCTCCTGTCTTATATATCAAAGTTGTTTCTCAGCTGACAAAATGTGAATTAATGAAGTATTTGCCCTCACAGTAAAAATGGATCAGTTAGTTTCCCCATTTCACAAATACAGCACTGATTGCAATCAAATGGGCTGTTTGTTCAAAGTGACCAGTTGAATGAATAATGAAATATGTGCAGTGAGCCAATAACAGGCTGTCAACATGTTAATTATCATCATTATCTCCACAGTACTGAAACCACATTATATTTATGAGTTTATCAGTTTTATGTGCTGTTGGTTTCAGTGGGTAATAATCAGTGGCTGCACCTCTTGTGCCATCGTTCAGAGATATTTCATTGCTATCTCTGGATCAAAGCCCTCTATTTTCCAAAGGCTAATAACCACTTGGCCATCTACTGATCTGTGGCTCTGTGGCTGATTTTTATGGATGTTTATACATTTATATAACAGGGTGTTTTTATCATTCTGTGTTAGTCTGGTATCTGCAAACATTTTTCAGTTTCCCCGTTTCTGGTGGTGTACTGAATGCAATGTCACTGATGTAGACTGGTCCCAGAATCGTAGAAAATTATGTCAACAACTGATTAGGAAACAGAAGACTATTTAAAGGTCTTTTTTAATACTTTTTTTTTTTTAAAATACACAGTAGTTCTTAAAGTTATTCTCAAAAGTTGTTTTAAAGGTAAACAGCACTAATAAAAGCGGGCAAACACACAAAAACAGACTCACAAAGAAGTAAAGCAAAGTCGAGTCAATAAAACCAGTAAAGAGCTAAAGAAATATGGAGCAGCAAATGGCATAAGAGGAATAACAACAATAAAGACTACAACTCGATGATAAAGTGACAATTAGGGAGTGCTGAATGCAGATTTTTGGATTTGGATGTAAAGCTGACGCTGGTGTTGCTGGGGAAGTTTTGCAGGACAAAGATGAAGTCGTCACTGAAGAAAGTGCACTGGACTCTTTGGTGGTTTAGGCTGCAACGTTTATTGAGGGATGAATTCAAGGAGAACAAGAAACTCACTGAAACACCAGCCGTGAAAGATGTCAATCTCTATTTTGAAGATCCGATCCAACCTGTGGTCAGTCTTTAGCCCTAACCTCCTTAACCCTACAAACATCTAAACTGTGGTGTCTCGGGAGGAAGGCAGACCTCTCCTATGGCCTTGGCTACCACAGTAACGTTGTTCAGTCCCTACCAGAGTGTCTCCTGCTTTCCTAAACAGATAAAAAAAAATCTCAAGGAGAGACGTCACCCATGAATCTCTTCACGGATTTGCTGCCACCTTGACTATGACCCCAAGGTCTCTGTCTGACAGTGAATAACCCAACTCACAACTCTTAAATACAGACAATTCCTTAACAGTAGTGACTCTGTGTGTCTGAGTGCTGGGTCTACCTGTGGGTCAAATGTGGCTGTGGTTGTTTGACATGTGTTCGGTGACCACTCGGCTAGCGACTTTACAGAAAGAAAGAAAAATAGAAGAGTAAAACACTAGTGCCAGAACTGAATGCACACCAGAGAATTCTGTTTGCAAAAGATCATGTACACAAGCAGTAAAGCAAGAAAAAAAATGAGTCTGAAAAGTTGTTAAGGAAGATGTGTACAGCTAAACTGCTATGCCTCCTACTGTGTTGATGAGTACAGGCTATGTTTGAGGCCTTGTCAGCATATACACAGAAAGGGAAATAAAGTGTACAGCATGTCCAAAACCAAAACAGACTATTCTGAGTATGTAGAGTGAGCTTATTCTTTACCTTTGAGTTAAGTTGTAAACTAGTAATTAGACAAAGTTGTACTCAACTCAATGATATTTTTGCTTCTCAATGGCCAAATTTACATGTCCACACATATCGAAAAAACATTTTAAAAAATCTCAGTTCCAGTGCTGTCTCTCTGTGTGTGAATAAGAGGTCAAAACCAACAGGAAATTGTGATCTCAAGGCTTTCCTCTGTGGATGGAGTTGCGATGTGATGGGATTCACATCCTTCTGATTGTGTAATACCAATCAGCTGATCCAAAGGTGATGGTAATGTGCGAACACACACAGAAGGAGACTGCTATCAAGTCAACTTCGATGTAACAATGCAGCTTTCATGAGGATGTCAGGCTTCAAGAATTCATTCTGTTGAGAAATAATGAATGTGAACAGAAACTTAATTTAAAGTGACTTCAGCAAAGCATAGATGTCATGCTTGATTTTCTTGGTGACTTTTGTTAACTCACCCACATTTGCTGAAAACTCCTGAGTTAGTTTGCAGGGCCTTGCACCAAAACTGAATCTCATGAGTGACCCAGGTATCACA
Organism: Scatophagus argus; assembly: GCF_020382885.2. Classification (NCBI taxonomy): domain Eukaryota; kingdom Metazoa; phylum Chordata; class Actinopteri; family Scatophagidae; genus Scatophagus; species Scatophagus argus. The sequence continues at coordinate 3,715,972 of NC_058504.1, read as the reverse complement.
GAGGCACCACAACTGCAACGTCTACATTATACACACCCTGCACAATCAAGACCTACACTGGATTTCACTGACTGTGACTGATGTTTACTTAGGAATGTGTTGGTTAGGCTGAAGCAACCTTTTCTTTTTAAAGCGAGTAGCAGGCTGAGCTGATAGCCTTCCCTCTTCCCCTTTATGATTTAAAGTAACCCAAACATGACAAGTTTATATGTTCGCAAAATGTTAGATTAGGGATATATCTCACTTTTTTCATGCCTCATATTAAGCTGAGTTACCCAATAACCCAAAGTTGCATGATTTCTTTTCAAAGTGGCCTGTCTGCGTGGAAGGTTACAGGATATCATAGAGAATATTATGTTATCATCGAATTCAATAGAAAAACAGTGGATTGATTGGATCATGGTGACATTTGTTGACATTTTGCTTTGATTTTTCACCTCAGAGCTGCTAGCATGTCTATGGTGATGCCAGACTTATGCATACTGCCTTCAATTTGTTCCTTTTTTTAAGTGATATATGAATTGTAAAACAGTCGCTATTGACACAAGACACTAGTTATTATTTCCATTTTCATGTGTGTGTAATTAATGCAAAATCAAAACCATCACTATTTTGGTATCCAACCCTGATATTGCACTCCAACACCCCACAGGTCTCAAAATACCCAGAACAGTTTAAACAACTGCTATTGTATGTATGTGTTACAGAGCAAATGATGAGATTACCGGATTTGAAAGAATACTGCCATAGCGGATACACTGGTAAAACACCACAAAACATAAAAAGATCACATTAAATCATATTCTAGCCAAGTGAAAGATGGTCTATTTTTATTACAAGTAATTATTTGTGTCTCAGATCTGGAACTATGTGTGCACAGCAAAGTCCTGAATGTTATACTGTATATCTAGACATCAGCAGTCACATCACATAGACAGACTGATAAAGACAGGAAGAAACAGAGCAATTCACGTAACATACTATCTCTGCAGACAATTCACAGCTTCATATCTGACACTCCCCCCCTCCCCCCCAAAACAAACAAACAAACAAACAAACAAAAAAACAAAAACAAAGAAAAAACAAGAATCACAGATTACGTAGCTTAAAATGCCCACTTATCAGCATACAGGATTTGATTTGTCAACACATTTTCAGCCATCTCCATTAATGCTCTCGTAGCCACATTAATGACTTACGAGGGCCTCACAGTGGAGCGGATTTCTCTGGTGAAATGCATCGATAAAATTTACAAAGTGAGCTATAATGGATGAGTAGTTTTTACTGGGTGATTAGGCTAATGTGCTTTTAATTGGCAGGAAGAAGCTTCTTTTGTTAAGGTAGGCAGAATTAGTGCAGTAGAATAGACAGGAACTGTTGAGCACCATGTTTTTCAGACAAACAATAAAAAGATGACCTGCAAAAGCTGCTCATCATTTCAATGTGATTTTGTGAAGCCATTATGTTTTAGTGCTTCTAATATCAGACAGATTTTTTTTCTCAGCATCCCACATCGTATCTGAAAATGTCCTTCACATTTCCTTCATTAATGCGGGTGTACGCCACATCACCTCCCTCATTCCTCCTGTCCAGTTTCCATTGAGGGTCCATTTAGTTTAAATGTGACTGTGCCAGTTTAAAATGTACTCTACCAAATCAGACCTGATGTATAAGTGAAACCAAAGTCAAGACTGAAACAATAACCTGTCAATATCCATCACTCATGATTAAACAAAAAGCTATCAATTGCATTATTGAGTAATTGACTGAAGTTTATTCATGCAACTTTATAATGTAAAATGTCCTGTAAATAGTTCTTTTAATCCCGGATAGGGAGAATTTAGCTGAACAGATGCAGATAATACTGTATTCACTCATCCCTGTTTTTTACCTGATCAGACCAGGTGACTGTGCCCAAATAGAAAAAAGATTTTAACATGTTGCATGACACAGAGTTGTAGCTCTTCCATGGCTTGGATTGGGATGAAACTCTTCACACTTGTTACATTACTTCCCAGCAAAAGTAACAAAAGTTTGTTTTCCTGGTAAGTTGTTTATGTTGCTTTATAAGCATAACATATGCATTTTTGTTCTCACTTCAACCAAACTGGGTGCCTTTTCATAAAAAGTGTTCATTTATAGTAATTTTGTATTACTGCCCATGCTGACTTGGTCTTACTCCCTCTTGGTAATACCTGCAAAATTTCAATACAGTATGTCAAAAAAAAGAGTATTGTAATGACCAAAGTACAGCAGTAAAAAGTCAGCTGGGCCTGACTTTGACCTAGTGTCCTTACTGAAGTCTGTCACTGCTTTGGCTGCAGTGTTCTGTGTGAGAGAGACTGTCCTGCTGGCGATTTAGCCACCGTCCACCAGGCCTGCTGCAGGAACCTTTCCTTGTGGAGGCTTTTAACTCTGAAATGGTCAGAGCAATGATTCACCATCATTTTAATTTGTAAAACTTCCAAATATTTGAAGTCTACACAGTTGATTTCTCACCGAAAAACTCAGCCTGACGTGTTGGTGTAACTGTTCCAGTTTGTATTGTGGGGCATATGAGGTAGACTGGTTGATGCTTAAACAAGAATTCTTTCTCAGTCTGACATCTATTTCTGTTATATGGCAAATTTTTCTTTTTTTGCATGCTGCATGCTATAAGCTACATGCTATGTTTTTTTTCCAAATTAGTATGTAATTCCAGTAGGACTCCAGTCCTTTCAAATACTGTTTGAGTTTTCTATATTTAATGGAGGGATTAACATTCACATTGTTGAAGGATAATTCTGCTTTACTGTTGGAGCTTTAACCATTGGTTCTAAAAAAAAAAAAATTACTTATTTGACATTTAGGAATGTGGCAACATCACTAAAAAAGAAGTGAGACAGGATAATAAACTCTAAGCAGCCACATGATCAGACACTTGGTCCAAAAATCATAAATAGACAAAAATGTCACCCAAACTGTCCCAATAGTAGATTGCAGCTGGTAACAGGGTGGTGCCCCGATATTTATGTGTATTAAGCATACACTGATTTTACTTTAATGATTATTTCCCATAATCATTGACTCTTTGCCAATAACCAAATTGCTCCTACTAAGTCGCAAGTCGTAAGAAAAAGGGAAAAGTTACTGTGACCCGGGATCTAAAATGATGTTAATCAAACGTCTGATTTTGCTCCCTTTTGGCGGTTTGGACACTTGGAGAGCCTGGAGAAGCTCTCACTGTCACAGCACGCACGGGGAAAAAGCGAAGGCTGATGGTCGCAGTGACCTTTTATTACCTGAGTGACGTCACCGTAGATTCCTTAGGGATGGCTGGCACACAGCCAATGTCTGTGCTCGTTCGGGGTTCGAACTCAGGAATTTATGACTAGGCGTACGCCATAAAATAGATTTCTAACGGTTAGTCACTCTAAGTCAGGTTTTATGGGTTACATGTAGGCCTCTCTATTGTTCTCCAGAGCACATGACCAGAGATCCCAACACAGCCATCACATCACTGTTGCACAGAGCTGCAAGCATTCACGTAACATGGAAGTGGCTGTCTATACCAGTTCCACCTTGTCCACAAATTTCAAATTTAGCAGCCAAGGCGCAGCTGAACGTCTGTTCCCTGTGCCGTTTTCCTTTGGCATGTCTGAGTATTCCTGAACTGGTTTTTGATAAATACAGTTGCATATGATTGTGTGCATGAATAATGACTGTGCTGGCTCAGAATAAGAGAGCAAGAGAAGATGTCAGGGGCTGCATACAGGGCAGACATTGTTGGCGATCGGAGCAGAGCAGACAGAAAGATTAGCAATGAAGCTAACGGCAGTAAATGTGCAGTGCAGGTTACAGTTTACTGATGAATAAACCCTGCAATTCCTCAGTACTCAAGAAATTTGTGTCTATGGAATAAAAAACTGGAACAGAAATCAGAACACTCTGCTCTGCCTCAGTTGTGCAGTGTAGATAAATATATTCAGTGCCCTTTTATCAGAGGTCAATCTCATGTTTACATGCATATAGCTGAAAAATAAACTTGAAGCCTAAAAAAGACTCAGACTGAGTTGTGTGCCTGCATGCAGCTGGCGCAGAGAAGCTACACAGACTAAACTGAGATTGAATCTGTTACATGAGACCCGTGAGTGAAAAACGCGAGCTTGTGGTCTACACACAGGGTTATTACACTTGTCGTAGTTTGGCATGAATAGTTTTCCTGTGCAATCAAGAATTATTGATTGCACAGTCTTAGTCTTAGCCACATGCTAAGACTGCAAAATAAGGTCCAAGTTGTAAGACACAGGAAAGTATCCTTTCTGGAACACAAATTACAGAATGTGAGGTTCAAAAGATGTGAATTTAAGTCATAATTAAAGAACAAGAATCACATGAGAAATGTTGTGAGCTGGATTTACAACTCATCCACTGCTGAATATGTGATGTGGTTTATGACTTAATCCACTGAGCTGCCAGGAAGTTCCAGTTCTAATCAAATGTTCAAACTAAGCAAGAATGGATGAGCAGTTTTTATTGGGTAATTAAGCTAATGCAATTTTAATTGGCAGAGGAGAACTGCTACTGTAAAGGTATGCAGATTTGAGGTAGGTACAAGAAATCTCTAGAGGGTCAACACACAGACACCAATATTGATTTTACAATGGGATTCTATTCTAAATCCCATTGTAAAAAGATAAGCAGATATATGTATATGCAAAAGGTTTTTCTCCAGGTTACCTAACATACTGTAGGTATGAGTTAACTCATTTTTTTGTCATACAGTGATGAACCTGCCAACGCACAAGGCTAATTAACTTTGCTGAGTCACTGGTTTTCAGATTAATTGTTTATTTGAATGAATCTGTCAGTTGTTAAGTTGTTCATTTAAGTCTGAAATTGATATGAGTTGAACAAATTTTGTTGTATTTATTATTTATGCAAAAAAATAAAAAATAAATAAAATATTTACAAAACAGCCTCAGAACTGAGCTTCAGATCAGTGTTTTTGATGATACTGGTAAAACCCACATTATCTGTACAGGGTACTCTCTCAACCCTAAGAATGAGTAATGGGTGTTATTAGTTGAGACTGCAACTGGACCTAATACATCATGAAGAATGAAGAAACAAGAAACGGGATGCAAATGAGGAGTCTTGTAATATCACTCCCTTTTTAATGTGCACATGCTACAATACGCACCTACCTTTTCATATACTGAAGAGAATCCCTGCACTAATGTGCTGATGTGCATGATCCAGCGGCAGGGGCAGAGCACACGATTCAGACACCTGACCTGTATACGAGCACTCTCTATTGGTCCCCTGTTCCCTCTAGCATTTATGTGGGCTCTCCTCACCTAAGGGCCATATATATATATGTACCCTTTTTTACCGCTCTTCCCAGTCCAACACTTTTTTAATCAAATGCACAATTGTATTCATTTATTTGCTAGTTTATTATGACCAGGGTTCGCAGAATCTTGTTGCTGGTCTGCTCTGCATTCTTACTCCTTACAGATTAGACCACTTGGGATCAGACAATGCCCCCTTTTCAAGTAGCCAAGGTATTTGGTCCACATCAGAGTCTGGTTGAAATTTTTCATAGCAATGTAAAAAATGCAAAGTAAATGTGCAATTACATGTTGTCTGATCTTAAATAAACAGGATTTGGGTGAAAACTTAAGGTACTGCAATAAAATCCTGACTGAGGCAAATGCATACATAATTAAAAAGCACAGCCATAGCATTAAGCAAAATATACAATTTACAATGCAAGTGATGCTATTAATTGCTATGACTTACTTTTTTAGCAGGAAAGTTGATATTAGTTAATGTTTACATGTTTGTAAACATGGAAGGAAAAATAAAACCAGCCTTTTTACAAAATGAGACTGTTGTGAGGTGCTGTTTTGTTTTGTTTTTTTTTTTCACAGTGAAGTTCAGGGCTGATTGCACAGTGCTGTAGAAATAACCTGTTGATCACACAAGCCCGGAGGCCCAAAGCAATAATAAGATAAACATCAGCTGACACAAAGAGGACAAGACAAAGAGGAGATGGAGACGAGCGAACAAGAAAGAAGAGGATGAAAGCTTATGGTAGTTTTAAAGGCTGTAGTTTTCAAACATTTTGAACTCTTACAGAAAGGCAGAAAGGCTTCACACACCTCACTGAAGGCAAAGAGATGTCTGCAGGTGGCCACAACACGGCCTTAACGTTCATTTTAATAACAACAATAGGCTAAAACATAAATTAACATAATAGGAGGCTAATAATAACAATGAGGAATAAACAGGACTTTGTCTCTGAACTAATTTACAAAACTTAGGGCGATCAAATAGTTAAATGTCAATATGCATAAAGTGGGCGGTTTGTGGATTGGGTTCATGCAGCTGATTATTTTTAGGGTTGGGCAGTGATCAACTGGCTTTCATAACAAGTGTGAGTACTAAAAAAACCATCACTCAGCAACACACATCAAAATAGAGAGATGCTCTGTAATTGTAGCAGGTTTCATCTTTCAGAATCAGAATCAGAAGCCTTTATTGTCATTGTACAAGGAAAACAATGAAATTGCAACAGCCTTGGAGTGGTGTTATTCCAAATCTACATTTAAGTATGTAAAAGACAAGACTAAACAAAACAATTTACTTGTATAGCCCATTTTTACAAGCAGTTTGTCTCAAAGGGCTTAACGTAACATCTTAGCATTCATAACTTTGGGGCAGACTGAACTCTCAGTTTACTTTATACCAACTGATTCACTATGTTGTTGGGGTGGCAGTGGCTGCATCAGCTAAGAATTTTATCCTCATCCTGGTGCTAGAGGAAAAGTAAAGTCAAGTCACTGCCAAATGATCTCTCTCCATTGTAAAGATGGAGTTGTAATAACACGACAACACTTCACGAACCTCACAGACTGGGGTTCCTGTCCTGATTCCCAGATGTTCCTCAAACCACTGACTAGACTAGTTTAGTAAGTGTTTAGTGGATTAGTAAGTGGCCTTGTCTCCCTCTTGCTCATAGAGAAATAATTACTACTACTCTGGCTTTCACCATACAACCATGTCAGTGGTCAGCAGAGCCTAGTGCACAGAAGAGTGTGTGTGTGTGTGTGTGTGTGTGTGCGTGTGTGTTCTACAGGGCTACTCAGGGGGGTAATGGGATTTCTGCTTTTGTGTCTGCAGAGAAAAGGACTGATTGTGTGGATTTGCAATTTACTGCTGCTGCTGCTACACTACTTGGTGTTTGAAATATAATTATGTAGAGGAATAACATGTTTATGTGTGCGTGTGCGTGTTTGTGTTTCTGTAAAAAACATGAGCTGTGCATGTGTGTGTTTGTGTGCATTATCCTTTTACACACAGTGTGTCTGTGTGTGTTACTTGTAAGTTGTACAGGAATTTCATGATGATGAACACACAGTGAATAAACACAGCCACATATATATTTATATATATATACTGTGTATCCTGTATCCTGTACATGTTTTGTGCAAGTAAAATGTGTCAATCTCTATACTTAAAAATATGAATAAATTTTCATGACACTCTTTCCATTGTGACTGAATGCTATTCTCCATCGTGGGCCTGATTTTAACAAGTCTTCATCACAAATTTCCTCCTGTCCTCCTTCCTCTGCAGTTGTTATTTATCACTCTTAAGCCTCAACAATAAATGAGTTCCTTTCCTTCTTCCCTCTGGACCCTGCTGGCTGGGAATACTTTTATTGTGGGTTACCTCGGACAGCTCTCAGAGCAATTACTTAGACTTGGTAGCTGCACCCTGGATCAGCCTTTAGCTTTTGTGTGTGTGTGTGTGTGTCTGTGTGTGCAGGTTGGACAGCTCCATCATCACTTTTCACACTAGGTCTTGCTGGAACTCCTTCATGGTTAACAATCTGAATCTCAAGCTTTTCTCCATCACTTCCTGTAGTATTCAGTGCGACACTGGTTCTGTCAGAAATCTAACTGAAAAATGATCCTTAATTATTCTCAAATTCTCTGTGTGGATGAGGTTAAGTAACCTACAGTTGTACATTTGGAAAACTAGTTAGTCCTCCTTCTTGATACCTTTATTCTAGTAATACCAAAACATACTGATTAAAAACACTTTAAATCATTTTTCCAGTTTCTGGTGAGTCAAAAATGCTCTTTCTTCTCACCCCTGGTTGAAGATTTTCCATCGCAATATGGATTCAGTGAACTGCAGGAAGAGTTGATCTTGCTAAACTATCACTACAGCTATAATATTTGTTGACAGCAAGGATTGTTACCACACTCATCCATTGATTTTTTTTTTATTCCTAAGAAATTTCAGAGAAGGGCAATATAATAGTACAACTCACAAAAATAAACCTGTACGTCTATAAGGGATTCGCCTGTTTACACTTTCTGCATCATTTCCGCACCAACAGACATGACATTTGAGTTGAGTTTATGAGTACCTCCAGGTTGAAGCACTGACCTGATCAGTGCAGACACCTGTAACAGCCTACAACTGGTGTCGGACCTTAATTTAAACCCACAGAGTGATAATTCAAGTCAAGAGCTTGCTTTAAGGGAAATAAAACTGGAAATGAAAGTGGCTGTGAAAGGAACAGAGGGGGAAATGTCTTGACTGCTTTGTCGTGAGGTGAACAGGATCTGTCTGCTCTGCCAAAGGATACATTTACCAACTTAGAATGAGATGAGGAGCCAAATAATGGTGAAGATGCAAGTATTTTAAAGTTCTTGTTGTTTTGGAGCTAGAACACAAACTTCTTTGTAAAAAAAACAAACAAACAAAAAAAAAAAACAATGGAAAGCTACAGAGTGAGACTCATGCCAACTAAAACCTACGCTAGGATGTTTATTTGAAGGCAGCTGTAGCAGTGAAAACAGTAGGGTAGTGGTAATGGTTCCTTCATTCTTTTCTGGAGTAGATTGAATATGTTAGGAAAAATACAAATTATCTTATTTAGCTGGTGCACCTGTCTCATCAAGTTGTTGTCAATAGAAACACAGCAAAATAAACAGACACAGACTACATACTGAAACAAAGAGTTCTGAGACAATCCTGAACCACTCATGTACTTGGATTTTGTGTGTCGCATGGAGAAAAGTTGGTATGATGACTCAAACTGAAAAGACTACTCGATTCCAGTGCAGAATAAGATCAATACACAATACATAAAAATCCAACACAGCATTGATTCAAAAGAATTTTTTGGACAAGCCACATAAATAATTATTACATGATCACAAACATGATAAATCAGGATGCTCTGATTCTACTTTGGGTCTTCTACTTCTTGACCACAGGATTGGCACTGACCTGTCAGCTGTTGATGAGTGCTGCAGAAGGGTGTCACTCATAGAGGTGTCATCTGACTGGACGACACTCTATGGACAGCTCATTAGTCCATCTGTCTGTCTGCTATACTGCCTGTCTCACCCTCCTGAGATGAAACTGAATGTGGTCTCTCCTTTTTGGCCCTCTTTGTCAACACCACATCTTTACCACTTGGCTAAGTTGTCACTCATTCAGCAATATGGTGTCAACATGTGTGAGAGGTAAGGGGGCGTCGTGTTTAGAGACAGGACTCTCAGACAGCACTGCATACACAAGAAAGACATCTTTAATCCTCATCAAAGGTAGCTATATCGGAGTAGTTGCGATGTTAATTGAAAATTAGGTTTTGTAAAGTTATGGTGAGATGACACAAAGTACTATAACCTTTAGTTTGACCCTAAAAATAGCCAGAAATAACAGCTTTGAAGATTGTGGAGCTTGTTAGAGTGGTGAAGGGACAGAACAACTCAAAGAGCCCAGTCGTGTAATGCTGTGTAACATTGTGTCATCAATTCTAAATGTGACAGGAAACTAATTTAGAGAAGCTAAAACTGATATAATATCTGATCTATGGCTTGTTTTGTTAAGTTGCACAAAATTTAAAGTCATCCATTTTATTGTTCAAGTGTGTCTAGCTCCAGGGGCTGATTAAGATTAAATGAGATATGTGGCTGTTATCAGGATAACAATGAAGCAAGATAAAAGAGAATTTAGAGGCCTAAGGGAAGCATGTGCACAGAGAACCTGATTGGACCCAGAACTGATTCCTAGGGCACGCAACACAAAGCAAAGGAAGGAAACCTAAAAATCTTTGGCTTTACAGTGGTGAAATGAACTACATGCTTTTGACAACATGTTGTCATGTCATGTTATTACCCTCCAGTGTTACATTGTACTGATTTTCACTGGTCTGAGTCACTGCTTGAATAAAGAGGCCACCCAGTAACTGATTAGATCATCACCCTTGTCCCTCATCCCATATGTGGCACATTCAATCACCTCTGTGTTTTCATCCACAGCCACTGGCAGATTAGCCCAGAGCTTCCAGTCTGTGATTATGGCCACCTTAGAAATGGATCTCCACTAATCATGTTAACATAAGCCAGTAACCCACTGCTGAAAGGTCAAATGGAGCTGAGGGCTGCGAGAACAGTGGTCTAAAATTGTCTTGAGTGAACATATAATTAAGGAGGCACAGACGGGATCCAAACGTATGGTGTTAAGAGGAAAAGAAGACAAGCACAGATGAAAGGGAGTGGAAAAGAAGAGGTCTCATCTAAAATGGTACCAAATCTTGTTTCCAATCATCTCTCAGTTGCAAATCTCTGCCAAAATAGACGAATTAAAAAAAAAAGACATTAAAAATCTGCCTGTGGCATCTGAAAACAAGATTAATAACACTGGTGTTTGGGGATAAAAAAAAAAGAAAAAAGTTTATGAGTACCTCCAGGTTGAAGCACAGCCTACAACTGGTGTCGGACCTTAATTTAAACCCACAGAGTGATGCTTCAAGTCAAGAGCTTGCTTTAAGGGAAATAAAACTGGAAATGAAAGTGGCTGTGAAAGGAACAGAGGGGGAAAAAAACAAAAAGAAACTACATCTTTGTTGCTAAATGCCTCATCATCTTCCACAGGTCACTGCAGGTTGTGTATTTGTGAGAATCACCGTTCACACACAGACACACTGTGGCTGTAGTTGATGAGAGAGGATTTTGCAGATTAAAAACAAAACCAGTGAGCTAAAAGAGGCTAAAGAGCTCAGTAGAAATGTGGGGAACTGAGTCGGGTAATAATTCTCTCTCTCACTTTTAGCTGTTGTTCATATACAGATACTGACTGGTGCAGCTTGAACAGATGAGTCTTTATCCTTTTATCTGAATCACTTGCCAAATGAGATGGCAGTTTGCCACTTAGTCTGTCGTCCAATGAAAACCTCCTTTCTCGTTCACACATGACAGATTTCTAATCAAACCCTGGTGTTGCGAGGACGGCCTGAGGGGTCCTGCTCCATGATTATAGGTGCCTTCAAAGTGTAGCTAATTATGTTATCGTGGACTACTAATGTACTGCTTTTAATGTGAATTGCCAGCTTCACTTAATCATAACTATTAGACCTAATTCCCAAAAGAGAGGAGGCTATATATCACAGCGATAGTGGCACTAAGATTTTGGCACAAAATACATCACCTGGAGTGCCAGAAAGACAGTGAGAGGAGAGACTGACAAGACATGCTAAAATACTGGAATATATATTTATTTACATGTTTTGTCAAGATTGTTTATCTTGCACCCTTGTCAAAAAAACAAATAGCGAATATCTAAATTCAGTGGAGTGTCACACAGGGACTGAATGGATCATGGAGGAGAGAGGGAGTCGTCACTTCATGCGTTGATCACACCCTGAGATTTCATGTTTATAAGTGCTTTGGAATGAAAATACAGCAACAGCTCTCCCTGTTCACTTGCTTTGTTTCGCAAAATTATGAATTGACTAAATTTATATTATCTTTTTTTTTTTCTTTTTGTGTCTTCTTGCTGCAGTGGATGCTGTCTTGTCTGCTCGTTTCTCCTAACAAATGGAGGTCATGTTTTATGAACAGGAGAGAGAGCCAGCAGAGGGCTGCCCTATGCCTCCGTTTGCGCATTGACCCAATACCTGCCCACAGGCGGTTTGAATGAGGGAAATCTTACAGGCATCCTCGCTGAGCCAGGGGGAGTATTAATGGGCTTCAGAAAGGTCTAAGAAGATAATATGCATGTTGGAGTACAGACACACCTCCTCTCACATGGTTCACCTCTTGTGTTTCAGCTACTTTACTGCAGTGAAGAGGGGGGCACTGATATCTATCAGCAAGTGGTGCCTCCCTGTAAGTGTCCATGAGGCCTCCCTTTGGAGAAGTTTCCCCTCTCAAGCTCAACAGTCCCTTCCCAGAAGAATGGAAGCTGGTATAGCTACAAAGCTGTCTGTGTATTTAGAATGTGATGTCATTTAAGTCCCTGTTGCTGTAATGGTGAGGTGTCCCGATACTTTTGTTCATATACTGTATCACGTTATTGCCATTGTTTCTCCCTTTTTTTATTTTCTTCCCTCAGCATATGCACACATCCATGAACACAAAAACATACATCGATAAAATCATTTAGGTCTCTGTATAGAGAAAGTGTGAGAGAGAAGAAGGCATTCAATGACTGTGATGTGCACAAAAACTGAATTCATTAAATACGAATATGTAAATCACAATATTACTATAAACACAATATAAATACAATCATGTTAAAGAGGTCTAATATGAAATACAGTGGCTTTTGATTGTGTTGTTTGAAAAATGCCCAGCACATATACACGCATAAATTGCTTTATAATAGACCTAATATAAAACCCAATGTTTTCTTTATGGCTTTTCATTGGCAAGTAATGGAGGATAAAATAAAATGTATGACAAACTTGTCTCACTGCTAACTAGAATCCCCGCACTGCACACATTTCCTCTTCCCTCTAGTTCCCTCCTTGATAGACAGTAAGTAAAATATTACCAAGATTAATATAATCACAGTAATGGTATATTCAAATTTTTTAGCAGTCAGTTTGTAGCCAGAAAAGGACACAAATGTGAGCTACATGTGCGGAGTGAAGCATCGCACACATCAGCTTATTAGGAAAATAGACTGCGTTTCCTTTCAAAAGTCTTTGAGGAATTAACTGGAGTATGGAGCATGATTTATTAGTGTGTGTGCTTGATTGTATAGTCATAAAACTCTTCCTATGCAAGGAACAAAGTCAGGTAAATCCCTGAAATAATTAGATTAGATTCAACTTTATTGTCATTGCACAGTACAGCTACTGCATACATGAAAAAGCCAAGGTCAGACACACATGAAGAACATTTCCATCAGTTGCTGAGTAATTACATCTGCGTTGCATCATTGTATCGATGGGTAGTGACTTTGTGCTAATCTAATTTAGGACCCAATACAAACAATCTGGTTTAATGCACACAAGCAGAGTGACTTCTGAGAAAGAAAACTTGATCAAAAAGATTTGATCTGAAGTGGCATTTTGAGCAGAACTTGTTACATTTACCAATTGCAGTAGTCGTCCAGACCTGACAGAGTGATGTACAATTTTCTATCATTATTATTCCCCCAAAAGGAAACAAAAAGCTTGACTAAGACTGTAGAATGTCAGTGAACTTTGAATTAACACTAGACTGATCTACTCCATAACTTGTAAGTTTACTTTTTCAATAAATATTATTTTTTTAGTGATTTCTTTGGATGTTGAGAATTTTGGCACAACTTATACAATTCAGTTGTTTCTAACATGGGAAGGTCCTGCAATGACATTAAGGCTTCAAACTTCAGACTTTGTTTCACCTTAGATTTTGGCAGCATGTCGTAATATGGGCTGCTTTCTGAAATACCTCTGACTAGTAGTAATATGGTGGAGAGTGCGGTCGACTCTGCTTGATATTTATCCAGTCGTAGCTGTGTTCAGCGAAGACAGTGCTTTCAATATTTGATGTGATGTTATCCAAAAGACACCTGTTGTTATTGTGATAAAGGGTTTGTAAAACAGAAGACCAAAAGTGTGTCCATGCTGGTCAAATATGCCAACAGTGCGCACAGTTTGAAGCTCCCCTTTTTTAGTTTCTGTAGATGAAATTTACCCACAAATTGAGGGAGTTGGTTATAATAATCATATCTTATGGCTGTGTAACCGTGTTGAAATTATATATGTATTTTTATGTTTGAAATATCATCAAATCCTGACAAATATTGTTTTCTATGTGTTTAAAATGCATTTTATTGCCTATATTTATGTCTGAACGTTGTATTCAGACCTAAGTGTTAATACCTGTACTGTCACTTTAAGAGGTCGCAGGCTTTGAGCCGTCATTCCGGTGCTTCTCTCAGTTCGCGCCAGGCTAGCTGAGAAGAGCTAATATACTATTTTGCTTGTCACTTTTGAACATTTATTTGGGTGTTTGGACAAGGCAAACTTTGTTTTATGCATGTATAGAGGGATAGGTTGTGAACATGCAGTTAATGTGTCAATTGAGTATAAACTTTGTGAACTGACTTTTCGCAAGGTTTAAAGTGGACATGTTTCCCACGGGTCGATCTACAGGGTTTTCTTTATGGTTATCTGCTAACAGGAGCATGAGATCTTTATGCTGTGGAAGAGACTGCATGTTACGGAGCCTTATGTGTTTTTCTGTTGATTTGTACAGGGATGTGCATTATGTTCATTACAATTTGTCCGGCATAGTGTTTACATATGATCACACTGGTTGATTTAAGCATTTTAGCATTTCATTTATTTTCTCATTGTTATTTAAAAATATTTTTCTTGTTGATATTGAAAGTTGCATCAGTCACGTATGTATGCAGTTTGCGCGAGGCTGGCTGAGAGGAGAAGCTTGAGACCTGTATGCTATGTGGAGGAGACTGCATGTTACGGAGCCTTATGTGTTTTTCTGTTGATTTGTACAGACAAATCCACCATCCTGCCTTCAGTAAAAGAGCAATGTGCAGCTGGTCATGGTCCGGGTCCTTTCTTCAGCCAACACAACACAGAACACAAGGCAGAATATAGAGTTAACGGTTGTGCGTCTCACCTGATCGGAAACTGTTAGCGAAAAGACACACACCCGTTACAACTGCAAACCTCCTTGTGCCATGTAGTATCAATCAGATTGAAACACTGATACACACACACCTCACAAAATAAAACAAGAAAGCATGTAATTACCAAAACATTCCTGCATGAACCCTCAAGAACAAACATGGCTGACAAGATTCCAGTTACATTTTTAATGCTGTTTTCTGTCAATTATTCATAAACCCCTGTGCTCATGGTTGCAGGAAGATCTTTAGTTGTGAGGTTTTCACACTGCATCTAATAAATGAGTGTGAGTGAAAGTGCACATGTGCTGAACCAAACAAGGGCTTCATTGGTCTTATTGATTGATGATCAGGAGTCTGTCGCAGGATTCTACATATTGATCACAGTAAGTGCAAAGTATTGATTCTAGAGGTTCTCTAACATGGTTGATAGTGACCTCTCTAACATTCTGCACTTAAACTTCCTACGGTAATTCTTCATTTCAGTGTCGGACACATCCTCTAGCGTGACTTAAACTGACCCTGTAATGCTTCTGCTTTCACCCCTTTTTCCTTCAGAGTGATTCTTTTCTCTGGCAAACTCATTTTTCCATCTGCACTCGAACTGGACCATTTCCTTTACACACTTCACTTCTCGTAGTTTTTAATTTCATGTTCAGCCTCATATTTGGAGCTTTGTTTTTCATCATAACTGTGAAAATGTACTCAGCTTGAACTCACCACTAAGCCACTTGGTATTGAAACAGACATGATAACACATGACTTAATACCATGTTGCCACCTTACACTGAAATTAACATTGCACAGTGTTTTAATAAAGTAATTTGTGACCCAGTCATGACCTCATGGCACTTCCCATACACTTCCTACTTACTTGCCTTGAATTTAAAATAACATGGCCTTTTGCCAAATTCACCCAAATGCACTGAGCTCGCACTCTCCTCCATCACATTAATAGAACATAGTCTTTACCACTGATCTTGACCCATAACTAATTTTCTTCAATAGCTTGCTCTATTTCTCTTTAGCTGCTGATGTTCCCTCTAAATTTAATGCAGCGTGGCCCCTTACTGGAGTTTTCTTGACTCATTACCATTGCTGTCTTGCTAAAATCCCTGCATGATTGATAAAATGTTCTCTCTTTCATCGATCTCTGAGTGCTAAGAAACTGTCCTTGCTGTTTTTCATAACCCATAGTCCTCCTCATTCTTCCTCTCATTTTTGCTGTTGTCTCTGTCCATCAGTGCATCAAGGTTAGAGGCTGCAGAGGCCTCCTTTGTCTCACTTGCCTAGCACAGTCTGTACACTAAAATGCGAAGGGAGCTCAGGCACTGTGCAGGGCACAGAATGGTGGTGGTGGGGAGTTAAATACTTGCATAAGAAGAACACAGAACACAGACACATGCAGACTGAGATGATGTTTGTTAGCAGTAAATTAAATACGCTGGGAAAATGTAGTGCAATGTACATATCCAACTTTATCAAAACAAAAGGTAAACATTGAGGACATTTTGAGTATACATTAAGGGGAGAACGAGAAATCAGAAATATTAGCCTTGCCCAGGTCAAGACCTCTCAGCCACTGATGTAAATGAAGTATGGCCACTATTTGCAATTTCATGGTAATAAGCAGATGTGCTGTACTTACCAACAGAAGGTGGTAATGATATGGAGCAGCCTTTATTTTTTTTATTTATAATAATAAAGCAAGCAGGTCTTTTGTTATTGTTATTAAATGTTTTGCACACTCATACCTATAAAATTTGATGTTTGTTTTTCATTTAGCCCAGAAAGAAAACCACCAATTAAAGGATTTAAAGGTAACTGACGGTCCTCCAAACACTGATGAGCTCTTTCAAACAGATTCCAAGTTTGCACAATCTGCTCATATAGTGCTTGTCCTCAAGATATATCCTGATTCAGAGCAAACCACTGAATTCCATTCATCCTGGATAACTAAAACACAGCAAGACCCAACACCTGTTCACCTTTCCACCACTTTGTCACCTGTTCTCATCCTATCTCTCTCTCTCTGTTTTACTTTGCATACATGCTGTCGATCAAGGTTAGCAATCTCACAATGATTCTCATGCCTTGCATTCACCTCCAGGGCCCATGAAACCTCTCACTGTGATAGAAAATTAGTTTACTTCCAATTAGCATAGTATTCCAATTAGCATGTTACCCTTCGCCCCATTATCGCTGACGTCTAATGAACAAAGGCTAATTAGAAATTAATCTGCTTTTCTCTTTTTTTTTTCTTAATACAAATGACCTTTGAATGTTAATACAGGAGAAGACGAGGTTTTTGTTAGGGAAAATTAATCATTAATTGTTTCAAAGTAAGAGAGAGTTATAACCCCACCAAGGAGAAAATCCACAACAAAGCTAAATTTCACATTTAGAAGTGAATCTCCATAGTGGGAAGTCTGATCAGTATTTAATTATATTTTTCAAAAGTTTAGAAGCAGAAGTCCACAGGCTGATACATGTTTAAACTCATGTATTCTGAATAGGTTTATTACATTTAAAAAGTGCTATGAGATTTTTTTTCTCTCAAAAGACCTCAGTAAACTATAAATGTAGAGGAAGTTTAGTTTAATGTTGACAATACAAATTTTACTTTCTCAAACTAAAACCTCAAGTGTATGTGAACAAAACCAAAGAAGAAGAGAAAAACTAAAGAAAAGAAAACTAAAGGAGCTGCATTACTGACCAGTACAGAAACTGCAGTTACTGCAGTTACTCTTATACTGACACGTTTCCATTGACAACAGAAAATTTGCATGGAGGGAGTTGTCATTTCAGTCCTTTGCTTTTTCCCCTGTGATGAAATGTTCATTTTTGCACCTAATTTTAATTTTGATAGTTTTAGCCTTTTGAAGAATATGCATATTGGTTTAAGTCAAATTTTATTTAGTTTTAGTCAATAACCCCCCCCCCAAAAAAAAAATCCAAAAAATATTTAGGAATAATTTTCCTCAGTGAAATTTTAGTCTTATTATTATTTATACGTAATTTGACCACTCTTCAGGTACTGCTAACTTGATTGTGTTGTGATGTTCACACACATAGTGTCCATGTTACTCTGAACGAAAAGAACAGACTGAGTCTCCACAGTAAAGCCAGTTGTCATGATAGAGCCTGAACATTTCTCTCTATCGTCCCTGCTTACTCAGCATTAGCATCAGCAGTAGCCATCACAGCTACGTGTAAATTACTGAATGCAAGACACAGCACTGCAACAAGTCGAACAACTAAATTAACAGATGATAGACTTTCACATTATTATTGATATTTGCTGAGAAAGAAGGAAAGCATTTAGCTATAGTTCAAAGGTTACTTTTTATTGTGTCCATTTTAAATCAGAAAGCATTTGCGAATATTTTCAGTTGACAAAACTTACACTGCTGTCTGAGTCATTCTTTTTCTTCTGTCAGTCATCCTCCCCCATCACTTTTTAAACTATCCATAGTTCCTAAATATCACTATTAGGTGAGATAATGATATGATCTGTTTTATTTTTATTTATTAAAATTCCCTTTTACACAGCACTGTGGTGGAAATTCAGAGGCAGATATCTCTAGATACCACTTTAGGGATAACTGAAATTATGTTCTTTTCTGCAGTATGGGTGCACTGTTTCATTGGCATCAGGTCTTAGTTTAGTTTACTGAAATTGACTTATTTTGTGGCCATGACAACTTACATTTCTGTATTATCTGCTTGCTTTTTAAGTATTTAGTACTTAAGTATTTAGTAAGTATTTAGTACTTTATGTCGTAACAACAGGTGTTTCATTCTGAGCTTTGCTTGTGGACACTGGCTAAACTGGTAAAACATCATCTAAACACAGTGTAGGGAGGTGTCAACATGTGGAAAAGGCTAAATGGTACATTTGGACATACAACATCAGGAGCATAGTACATCAGTTTGTGGGAGGAATTAATTGCTGAAGTGAAGGGCAGTGATCAGTATGTCTTCCCGCAAGACCACCATTTCAGCTTCCCTGCTTCTGTCTTGACAACAGTTTGGTTACCCCAGCAGACAAGTCAACACTCCACTCTCTTCACCTGCAGCCATCTCTCTTTTTGCCTGCCTGCCATACTTTCTGTCTCTATCCATCTCCAAAATGTGTTGGCACTGTGCCCGCAGTCTCTCCTTCCCCCTTTCCCCAGTCCAAAAATCAGTTTTGTGGCCTGCTCTCTAACCTTTTTGATCTTCCTCCTTCAATCCCAAAAGAAAAACTGACATCGTTTCTCCCTCTTCCACTTTTTCTTTCCGTCTTCCTCTCTTGAAAAGTTTGTCTGTGCTTAATATTGACAGGGTCTGGCTGTCATCGCCGCTAGATGCACAAGGCTTGTCACAGATTGAATTTACAAGCATGCCAAGGATAGGAACATGGCTCCGTATCTGTCTCCCCCAACATTCATCCATCCATGCATCCCCCATGCCCCGTCTTCACAAATAGCAGAGTTATATGTCAAACCCAGGCCTCTCTAGCCGTTTCTGTGTCTCCCTCAAGTCCTGTCCACACATACATCCATCCTCTGAGTGCATTCTGTCATGTTTTCATTTCATAGTGAATGTTTTATGTGATTCCACTGACCCATACACATGCATCTATCAGACTCCCATTGCTTTTTATTAATGTTTTGTTGAAGGTGACTGTATAAAACATGGACGTATTCTCTGTGACCTCACCCACAAGTTTCTGAAGAGCCATTGTGAAGCTCAGTGAGGTGACTCCAGCTGCTTCCATCTGGGCACTCTGCATAGCTCCTGCTTAATGACACTGTGGTACTGTAGAAGAGGTGCTTTCAGTTTGCTCATCATTTTTGGTATTGTTATGTGTAATAGCAAAAGACCACAATATCCTGAAACTTAAACTTCACTGACAGAAAACCACAGTAATACACAAAAAACTAGCACAGACTGTGTAGATCACCACCTCCTTTAAATACATATCCACCCTTATCTTTCTCTGTGTTAACGTATCCCTCTGCTCTTTCATTGATATCTCTCATCCTGCTCAATCTTTATCACTCTATTTAGTTATCTGCTGATGCCCCCACTTAATCAATCAGTCTATGCACCTCTCCATCTCTCCATCCCTACCTCTAGCCTTCTTTTTTCTTCATCACTGATCGCCTGCATCCCATCCTTAGAGAAAACTACATGATCTGTGTTGCCCCCCCCCCCCCTCAGGCAGAGCTTCCTCTCAAACTTCTAGATAATATAAGGGTTGCTTGAAATCATCTATTTAAAAAAGAGACCAATTTCAACAGGTGGGCTTCTGGTGTTTGCACTGTGTGTTGTTCAAGTACTAAACATTTTAAAACAGTCAGAGAATTCATGGTAGGGCAGGTATATGGGCTTGATATACCAGATCTCCCTTTACATTATTTCTCTCCATTGTCCAGCCCTTCTATCAGTTGAAACGGATGAGGAAAACTATAGAGTCAGATGAGAAGCTTCTTTTACATTAAACGGCATCAGTGGGTCCATCCTCTGAGACATCAAACATAGTTTTATGTTTTTGAACAAACAACCAACACTGTGATTTTTCTGGGTAAGAAAAAGTGTTGCATACCTATTGGCATACCTGAATATTTGTTCAAATGAAGGTCTTCTCAAAGAGTAAGCAATTGTTGATGTGCCAATCAGAGACTACAGTTTTTGCAGAATTGGATTTGGTCTACTGAACAGAGCAAGATTTGTAAATTCAGACACTTTCACTTTTACTTAAAGGACATCTACGGCTACCAGGGTAACAAGTTGCTTGAGACGTGTTTAAGCCTGCTGTATGGACCACCCTCAAATTAAACTACTTTACCTGAGCTTTATAGAAGTGAATGGGGTTTCATTAGAAGAGGTCACAAAATCCATAAGTTTGTAGTATATTCTTATTAGCTCCCAGGTCTTACTCCTGACTGATTTTGTTATACTTTCAAAGACATCACTGAAAATGGCTGCAGTTATTAACCCCTTGACCAGATGAGAGCTTTGGAAAGGCCATTTCACTGGTGCTATCTTTCTGTTTTCTCCTTCAGTTTGCTTTGCAATTTTGCTCTTCAATTTGCTTTAATTTATCCTCTCATCTTATCACTTTTGCTTCTCCTTTTCTCCTTTTTATCCCCCTTTACACAAATTCTTCACAAATTCAACCCCCTCCCCGGAGAGATCTGGGAAAGGTTATTCTGGCTAAACAACATGTGTCGGGGCAAGCTGACTAAACTAACAAGACCTTTCCAATTCACTTTTAATTTTACTTATAAAATCTCAAACACTGCTTCAGTTTTTTCATCACTGTGCTCATAACTTTCATCAATTAAATGAATGGTTTTCCTTACTTATGTCTTTTCCGAAAAATGCATGAAAGGGTAGAAAGCAAAAGACAGATGTGTACTTTTCTTTAGTTAATACTCATGACTTGGGTAGCGTCTGATTAAATGGAAACATCAAGGCAACATTTGAGATTAATATGCCCTCATGCAGCTCAGAACATGTGAACTAAAGAGGACTTGTATGAAATAAGGAATGCATCAGAGAAATTAAACCATGCTCATGTGGGCACGCTTGCATTAATACTTGAAACTCACACTGGAGAATGAAAAATAGCTTACACACATAAACAGACCTGAAAGCAGCAGA
This sequence comes from Scatophagus argus, assembly GCF_020382885.2. Lineage (NCBI taxonomy): Eukaryota > Metazoa > Chordata > Actinopteri > Scatophagidae > Scatophagus > Scatophagus argus. Next base: position 3,694,381 of record NC_058504.1, on the reverse strand, counting down.
GAATCTATCAGAGACTCACCTGTAATGAATTTACAAATCAAATCAGCATCGACTGGACACAGATGGTGGTGGAACAGTATAAATCTTCAGTTTCAGGGAATGTGAGTGTGTGTGTGTGTGAGTGTGTGTGTGTGTGTACACACGTATGTATGGAGTGGCCCTGAGAGGCAAAGAGAAACATTGAACCAACTTACTATGTTTAATTGGATGTACCCAGGCTTGCAGTGCCGACGTGATCCTCTCAGAAATGTATTAGCATTGGTAAGAATCAATACGCTGTGCAGCCTCTTAGTTGAAATACTGACTTACTCAGTATGTGGGCAGTAGCATCCATCAGATGCTCTCCAATGTTTACCACCGAAGCCCTCAATAAGACACCTACTCTGTAATTGTGCCACAGCAGAGATGACATCTTAATTTATTCACAAATGACCACAGAGGTGGGCAGATCTTTATACTAGGCTACAGTTGTTGAAAAAGGCCCTGCTACGCTGGCTCATTCACATGGCTTACTGTCAGACCTAAATGAAGCAGAGCCATCATTTTGTCAAAGCAGGAAAAGCACAGGTGTATCCAAAAACAATATAATGTAGTCAGGGTATCTGATAACACAGATATTTTCCTGTTAATATCTGCCATGAGGTCTGTTTTGTGTGCAAAGCTGTGAAACAGAATGAAGAAAATGTTTTCCCCTGGTTTGCATAGAACTAAAAGTCACTGATGTACAACCAGGAGAGCTACCACTCGATGCCTAAAATATTGACATGTATCATCATTTTGAGCCCCACAAACCCACACCAAATATATGAGAAATAAAAAGCTGCCTTTTTTGCTTCAGTTAACATGGATTTGTTTAAATATAAATATGTCTATGAGCTACGATCTCTTATGAAATGTAATAAACATGATGAGCATTGATGGCCCCTGGTACTACATTGTCCAGGTTTATTACTACACACCAACAGTGCCGTCCTGGTATAAAATTGTGCTATTGACTGATGCATGAAAAGAGAATTTTCTATTAGAAGCAAACTGTAACATCGACACTGACTTGTAAATATTTTGCATTATTCATTGACCCATTAAAAGCTTTAGCTATATGGTTTTCAGTAATGGTTAGAAGTCACATACTGTACAATCAGCCACATTCCTTCTAAAAGGTTTGATAAACAGAAGGAGCAACCACGTGAAAAATTGACTCTTTCAGTTCTGAAACAGTTACAGTGCTGGGTAATTAAATGGACCACTGTCAGCCAGAAAGATTCTTTGAAATATATCACTATAATGGAGCCAGTACCCTGCAGATGAACCTGCTGAGCTGTCCTGTGTAAATGCAGCATTCAAACCTGCAGTTATTAAGCACTGTGACAGCTTCATCTAAGCTTGGTGCTCCAGGTATCAGGTCTGTTTGATTTTCAGCTCATTATTCTGAAGCCCAAGCCAAAAAGCTAAGTGAAACGCAAATGTGGAAAGTTACCCCTTTGGTAAAAAAACTGAAAAATTGTATCCTCATTCAGGATATCAACTATAACAATGCTGACAATAATTATAATTTGGGGATTTGTATCTCCTATCCAAAATAAATACTGCAAAATGTGCAGCTGAAATTGTGTTTAACCTTGATAAATGCATCAATTAAAGGTCCCTTCTTAAAAACTTAAACAACACAGTAAAATTTCTTTATGAATTCTTGCACAGTACAAGCACTCTTCACTGGATCTTCAGTTAAATTAAGATTTTGACATTTTGATTATATGCTGTCTAGTTGAGCATTAGATTAGAAGACCAATACAACTCTCATGCCAGGGCTGTGTAACTATGGATCCAATTAGATTTTGTCGGTTGCCAGTAGACGGGCACTGTGTCGTTATAGTGTGTCTATACTGGTTGCCAAGAAATAGTTAGGGACAGTTAATTATTTAACTTTAACTTTAAACTTCAACTTTTGAAAGATACCCTTTGAAAGTTTTTGAAAATTAAATCCTGGTGTTAAAAAGGCCTTGGTGTTTGTGACAAGCAATCCAATGAGGTTAAAGTAGGGGTGTCTGAGGGCAAAATTTTTTAGACAGTAAATAAAAATGTCCCGATATCTCTAATGGAGTTCATCTCTAAGGGCTGCTTCACTACCAACAATTCCACTGTATAACCGTGGAGTCAATGTGACTCATTGCAGCTGTTGCGTGACGCTGCAGGTGTTTGAGGAATTCAAAGAAAACATTGCTGACAAAACATTACTAAGAGTATCTGACATTAATCTAACACATTCCAGACCTGCCTGAGCCACATTAACACCTGTATTATGATGGACAGTCCAGTAGATGATGTTTTAGATGTGAGAACATAAAAAAAGAAAGATAAATGAAAGTTGGTTTGTGATAATTGAGCTGTGTGCACACCACTGCTGACTAAAGCCACTCTAAAGGCTTGTGTGCTCTCTACAGTTTTCATTATGGACCGACCTCTGTGCTGAAAGGCACTGGAGACAACTGCACTCACTGTGATAATAACTTTACTTACTACTGTCCTACACTATGTGTCTTGTTACGTGCTGCACCGCATTCTTGCTCTCTCTGACGCTTCATGTTAAATGTAATATTAAAATTCACATTCTAAGGGCCAGAAATATGTGGGTCTAGGTGAAAAACATTCAGGTCTGAAGCAGCAGGTCAGATTCGAACCCACCACATTTACAGCTGCTGTGTTCACTGTTGCTGTTGATGTGAACTCAGAGGTTAGTGGAGGAGGTTAACCGTGAATGACACACATCCAGTATGTGGTGCGGATTTAACCCTCAACACTGACAGGAACACATCAGCCTCAGTTCAGCCATGTGAGGGGAATCTGATGTTGTGACAGTTACAAATATTACTAACAAATTTCCGTATATATCTAGCAGAGCCTCCATGCATGGAGAAGTTCAGGAAGTCCCGTCATCACACAGAGGTAAAACATGTATTCTGAAGAGAGAAAAAAAATGAAACAAATATAAAATATTAACATTACAACCTTTTAAAGTTGCATATTCCTCCCCAGTGGTTAAAAAATGATTTTATGTGTCTATTTTGCACCACCCCCCTCCACTCTCATAATGAACAAATAGTAACTTGGGTCTGTGCATGGATTAAACACATGTCAACAAGTCAATACATGACGTAATGTGACGTGATGTAATTAGTTTGAATTTAACCAAAATCCAAATGAACTGAATCCAAAATTTTGATGTCATAAATGCATGGGTAACATGGATCATCCAGATGACATTTTGGAGCAGAAGGTTTTTTTTTCATGCTTAGAGGAGGAAGCATCAAACGATCAAATTAAAGGGAAGTCAAAGTTTGGAGATGAAATCCTTTCACAAGTTGTAGTATGGCTTCATAAGTGGCACTGACTCGTGCTTCTACTGCATTAGTTCCACATAAAAAATACAGTATGTGATTCTTAGAGATACACTGATCAAATACATACAGTATATACAAATACATACAAAACATGAAACTGAAAGCATGTAGAGGTTAGCAGCAGTTGCTTGTAATTTCAGTATAAACCTAACTTGCAAAATGCAACATCAACTTTTCTACTCTAGAATGAACTGTAGAAAACTTGTTTCTTATTGTAACTTACCTAATTTCCTCAGACGATGCCTGGTGGACACCCAAGAGGACACAGCCTGAGGATATGTGGGTAAGAAAACTGGTGTCTTGGAGGAAGGGTTGCTGGCAACACAAAGATGTGTGTTGTTAATACATCAGAGGTCTGCATCCTTCACTTGAAATGAATACATTTCTGCTTATCTGCTTTCATTAATTGTGAACCTACACAACAGATGATAACTTGAATCCCTCTCTGGGGAATTCCTTTGTGTTCCCAGTGATCAAAACAACCTGCTAATAATGAGGGGATTCCACAGAAAGACATTATTTAATTTGCTAAGGACAGCAAAATGATGACACAGCTAAATTCACAAACATAGCCAGATTTACTGAGAAAACTGATTTCTACAAATGTACACTGTGGCTTTCACTGAATTTTACAGTCTCTGTGATTTCAAAATTCATTGATGACTAAGTTCAAGTTCAACCTCAGTGATCACAAACCAAAGCTCTTGTCCATTACTAACACTTTAGTAATCAAATATGTGGTTAATTTATTAAGCACATATTGTTTTTTTTGTCTGATCACCGCAGCACTGCATTCATGTCCATGCGGCATGAATTCAGTAATAAAGCGGTGTGTCCCAATATTGTTGTCCATATATTGTATGATAGATCTGCTTTTACAGAACTGTTCTGTAGAACAAGAGGTTGCAGTATACATGAAAAAACATGTTGAATCTGAAGTGCTTGTTAAGCAAGTATATGAGCTGTGGAAGTCAGTCTTTGTAGAGAGAAACAACATCTCTCTCACTGTCTTTCTCATAACAGTCTCTTCCAAATGTTAAATAGGAAAGAGGTTATCTGCTATTGCGATCTATTGTGTGCTTGTAGGTTGTTAAACAGAGCATTCAATGGATCCTAGTCTCTGTGAGGCGCTACGGTCTCATTTGTGAAGGAGACACAGTTTAAGATGGCTTTCAAGGCCTCTAAAGGACTCTCTGTTATGGTGTATCTCCTCCAGCTCCTTAACTAGGACACAGCTAGAGATGTAATCCTGAATAGGCATAAGTATTGAAATGACACAGAGGAATCTGTAGAGAGAAGATACACTCAAGAACAAGAGCAAGTTCTCTATTAATTATCATGCTTCTGTTACTTTAGGTCTGCCATTTGGTCCATATATCAAAGATATGTCGATGATATCTGCGTACCACATAGACCAGAAAACATATGGTGCAGCAGAGTAACCACTGCCGCAGTACTTGAGAAGAAATGCACTGCACAGTTCAGTAGCTACACTCACAACAACACATCAAAGATGGGATGTATTCTGTGCTGCATGCAAAGTGCCACCTGGTTACACACCATTAGAGTTAATGTAACTGCAAAGAGGAATTGCAGAACTTGAGATGAGTCTGTTTGCCAGGGATTTTGCAAAAGAAAATTAAAGGTGTCTTCTTAAAGAAGAATACACAAGAGAACATTAAAGGGAACATATGGACTTTCAGTAGTTATTAAGCAAATGAAAAAATGCAAATCAGTTAGACTCAGAAACTACTTACATATAAACTATGTTCAACATATGCAAAACGGTTAATGTTTTAAGTCTAAATTGTCAGTTACATAAGCTATAGTTCATATAGTAAAGGAATCAGTCATTACATCAAGGGTGAGACTAGTTTGCTAGTTATAAGACGTCAGATGTCAGTTCATGACTTGGCTTGCTTTACTTGTTAATTCAAGAACGAGAGGTTATCAAGCACCCTTCATCTTAGTCAGAAATTTGGCTTACTTACACATTAAGTGTAGATGACTTCACCCCCCCAAGCAGGGATTTTACTCCAGTTGTATGGATAGAACAGGCTTTAAGGGCACTTGCAAGCAAACCTCACAGCCATACAATATAGCAGATGAGAAAGCAGCCTCACCTCACCTTTTCGCATGGGAAACCAGGATCTGAGTCCTGTGACATACTTTTCTCTCTCTTTTACATAAATTCCTCACATCCTCAGACCAAATTAAAAACTCAAGTACCCATCAAGTACCCAAATTTTCCCAAAGATCCTTTGTGTTATTTTAAGTAGTTCTTATCATACTGTTGTGGGTGGGTGTAATGTCGTGATTGACAGCTGGGTGCTGCTCACGTTGTATGAGCTGGAACTCGATCCCGCTGCTGCACCACCTGATCATCACTGCCCGAAATGACAGCACCAACGCAAGGTGGCAGCCCTTGTAACTGAGATATCTGGGCTTAATTTCTGTGTAGTGGACGGATCATTAATGCAACTGACACATACTTAAACCCATAGACACATGATCAATGGAGCAAGTGGAACTAATTCACCCCAATTATTACATTAGGGTGTTGTGCACTAGTAGGGGCAATTTGGTTATTGGCCAAGTCAATGATTATGGGGAATAATCATTGAAACATCAGTGTATCAGTGTCTTCTTTGCACACGTAAAATCGGGGCACCACTCTGTCACCAGGGACCAATATCCAAATTAACTAGTGGAAATAACAGTCTCTAAAAATATTGATGAAGGGTAGATCCAAGCACTGACTGTCATGAATCCAGGTGTTACTACAAGTGCATTCACAACAACCACAGACAACGACAAGTTAAATTATAACAGGATTTATTAACCAGCAACAACCATCCAGAGATAAGTATCACTTTGCAGTAAACACTATTATAATCCAAGTTTAATCTACACAAATTAACTACTAACTAGGGATAACACAGGTACAGCAGCAAGAGTATGTCTATACATGTATATACATATGGGTGTGCATATATATATATGTGTACAGGAGTGTGTGTATGTGTGTGTGTGCATGTGTGGGGGTGTGCGTGTGAGAGAGAGAGAACGATGGCAATGGAGGCATGTGAGTGACGTCAGCAAGAACCAAGATGGTAGCAGAATGACACACAGGGCCTGCTGCTCAGAGCCAGGATGGCGATTGCCCACGTGATGTGGTTTACATGGCAAACAAAAGAGGACAATGAGCGAAGACCCTTTGCCATCATGTGTTCCCTGAGGAGGTTTGTGATCCCGTGTTGGGCCTCTGCCTCAATGCCCGGTGTAAGAGTGTGAGGGAAAGATATAGGGATAGAAGAAGAAATAAAGAGCCCAGTAAAGATCACCACCACAGTTCTTTTGAGTCTCACACTATCACCACACAATAGCGGAGTCAGTAAACCAAAGTTTATCTGATCAGATATAGATCCTTTAACTGGTGATGCACGAGCTCACGGAACTGATGAGGGTGGATGATCAGTAACAAAAATTAAATGAGTGCAGCACTTACAAGTTCAAAATCACACATTAACAATGCTATCTTAATAACGGCTCTGCCCAGACATAAGCCTCTTACTGTGTGTTTCTCCGATTCTTCGGAGTTTGGAAAAGAAATACTCCGCTAGAACGTCCACAGCGCTGTCCTTGGCGGGATGCTGACGGTCCGGTACTTCGTCCCTCTGCCGATGAGAAGTACTAATGTATTCCTCAGCAGCAGCAGGGAAAATCAGTGGTGCAAAAATACAAACTTTTTTTCATCCTTAACAAAGTTGGTGCGTGGTCCTCATTGACGTCCTCAGCTGATTGCGCAGTGATCCATGAGAAAAATAAAAAAACAAAACACAACAGTCTATTTCTCGGCCCGCGAGTTGCAGAGTATGACCCAGGATGAGAGTAGTCAAAAGTTTGAAATGTTCCCTTTCGGGACCTGGACTCTCTTCTCTTGGGGTACACGTAGGCCGCTTTATTGTTCTCCTGAGCACATGGCTAGAGATCCCAAAAAGGGGGCAAAGCATTGTGGTTTCCATTTTTTGTCTCTTTAAAAAATAAACAGACAGTCCCTGCAATCAGGTGAGTGCATTTAAGGAGCATATATCAATTATTATTTTACTATTTCCAGCAAGAAAAAAGAGATTTATTTTTGAATCACCCTTTGAATTGGTTCAGTTGAGACCATTGCTGCATACTTTGGATGATCACTACTGCACAGACCTTGTCCACAACAGTCTGTGAGTCCACATACGAACACCGAATAATGTTTTTATAAATACAATGTCAAATATTAAGTAATCATTCTAAAAATCATTTCCTTTTCTGATGCAACCATTTAGTGTTCTTGACACATTCTTAGTTTTCATGGCAACTTCAGCATAACTAATTCAGACAGATGCAGGTGGCTGCTTCTTGACTTAATCAAGTAGTTTAATCCTGAAGAAAGGCAGGAAATTTGTTTAAAATGACATTTTTAAGATCCTCCTCTCTATTAGCTAAATTTCCAAGTCTGCTTCCCCACTTGAAAGCATAATTGGGTGCCTGTGACTGTCCCCCCCCAATGCCATTTGCCCTGCATCTTTTCTCCTTTCATCCTTCTGTTTAGCTTTTTTGTCTTACAGTGTTCCTTTTTACCCCCTCTCTCTGCCACTCACCCATTCCCTTTTGTCCACCGCTCGTCTGTGTTCTATCCATTAACCTCTGACCAATCCCATCTACCAACACCAGCTGGATCCTCTCTGATCTCTGCAGCACCAAGTCATGATGTGCATATCTGTGTGTGCGTTTCTGAGCCCTACCTTTTGGGCAGTGATGCGAGTGCAGCTATTAACAACAAGGAGACAGAAGAGCTTCTCTCCATTACACTCTGTCACCACAAGACTTCTCTGAGCGAAAGAGAGGAGTAGAGAGAGCAAGTAAATATATCAGAGCAGACAAGCCTTTGTTCAGGTTTTATAAGGTATGTCATTGCCCTCTAGAGAGTGAGCGCAAGAAAGAACAAAATACGAATGAAAATGAATACCTTAGTAAATTACACCTTGTGGACTTAATATTTTAAAAGAAATAGCAGCAGTTAAAATGTTCTACAAATTGCAAGATATTAAATTGAGAGGCAGCAGGGCTATTAGCATAAACAGACCAACAAAATTTCTGTGATGCTTTTATACTTTATGTTGCTTCCAGATTTGACAGTAAATCTTTAATTGTTTTTTGCACAAATTAAAAAGTGGATTCTTTAAAGAATTAGTAAATCCTGTTTCATTTTTATTATCTTAACCACTTAAATAATTTGAAGTATTTGTGCTAGCATGCTAGCTGTTGCAGTTATCTCCTAGACCACAGTGGCTGTGGGTTTGATGGTTTATTTTCCTATTTCACACAATTCTTAGCAACATGATCTGAATGTTTCCTAAAGAAACCCTAAAATGAAAGGATTGTTTTCAATCAAAATGGTCAAGATAGTGTCTTTTGTTCATGTTTTTTTAAGCTTAATTTTGTTGCTTTTGACATTCATTAATCAAGTTTACATCAAAATTTCATCTATATAATATATATAGCTGCACTGTATACAGATAACTTGAAAACAGCATCATGTACCACATGAGGGCTCAATAGCTGAAAATTATGATGATAAAAACATTGACTATCAGAGATGAGTTTTTTACCGCTCTGTACTTTGCTGGACTAAAAAATGATAAATTGTTTATTTACCTGTTTAGTGTGAATCAAAAGTGTTTTTCCTCAGGTGAAAGGCCTGAACGCTTTTACACAGTGTCTCAGAGGACCGTTGCATCTACATCAAAATAATCACTAGGATGATTTATCAGAAACGACCAGTGCCAAAACCATTTGCTACTGAAGAGAAAATTTCTGTCAAATCTTGCAAGACCATTAGATTAAAGAATAATCCACTTTTGTTACAACTGTTTTCATAGTTCTGGCCATCATTTCTTGGTTGTCATTGCTGCAAACTCAGACAGGCAGGTGTTTTCATTCTCATCACAAAACAATTCTGAAGTGGTTTGTGAATATGATCTGACGTCTATCTGACACAAATGTAGGACATAGTCTACAAGTCTGAGCTTCAGCACCAGCTATCCAGGTGCATTTTGCATGTGGTGTCAAAACAACAACAACAGCATCTAACAGCAAAGTATTTTATCTTCTTGATATTTGAGCAGATTGGACCTCCTGCAAGACTGTGTTTACTTTCTCACAACAGACCCAGAAGCATAAAACCAATGATCCAAAAGAACCATTATAAAACGAAGTTCTAAATGAAGGACGTGATGACACAGAGAACCAAGCACTGATTTCTAATTTGTTGTTGCATGTAGTGCACCAACTACAGATATGATACGTGCTCATTTTTAGCAGCTACGTTGAAAATTTGGGATCTCAGCGCTTCTGGAGACTTGGATTACACCAGACAAGCTGCACCGAGGGCTGTTGGTTGTTTTTTTATGTTCTAGTGTTTAAGTCCTTGAGCTTAGCTTCTTGAGTTGTTTTGCAGATTGCCGCAGTGCTATTTTCTGTTGAAGCTCCAGGAATGTTTTGCAGACTGAGAAACTTGACCCAGCTTTCCATCAGTGGGCAGATAGCGACTGAATTTTCATATTGGGTCAAACTGTTCTTTTTAGGTCCTGCTGTCTCTGATCTCTATGTTCAATCCAGGTGAGTACAATGAGACTTTTCCTTCAAGCATCAATACATTGTCAAATTATAGTCATGCACTCAACACTTGACTTCTTGTCACACAGTGCCTCTGTACACTGTGTAGTCAGAAAACCCATTACCACAAGTAGGAGTAAAGAGAGGCACAGCCATCGTGACAACTTAGCAAGACATTAAAAGCATTTCGGGTCCACCACCACACTCAGAGAGTGTTTGCTAATTTACATGGATGAAAAACAAATCAGGTGAGTGGTGATGGTGTCTTTACTTAGTGATGGACTGTGTGTGGGTGTGTGTTTGTGGTCACCATCCTCTGGCGCCACAGCACTCTTGGGAGTAAGATGGAGAGAGAAATGGATGGAGCAGTAGAAGACAGTCAGGAAGGGAAAGATAGATAAATGATTAAGTGTGGTCATGGAGACAGACTTGATAGGAATACAGAGACAGACAGAGAGCGTGACTGAGACACAGTAAAGGGGAGAAAGAAAGAAATGGTAAATAGCTCTTGTTCTGTCTCCCCCTGGAGAGAGACAAGGAGGAAACATGGCACATCGAGTATCCCACAGTAATGGAACTTCCATTTCCCTGTCATTAATTCATGCCCCCTGTTTGTGACTCACTACTTTTCTTGTTGGCCCGTTTTAGTGGCTTTGGTCTCTGTTCCATGTAATCAAAGGCAGGAAAATTACTTTGTAAAAACCAGCAAGCCGATGACGGCTACAGTCAAGAATGCAGTCGGTGCTTGTATCAACAAATTGTTTATGACACTAACGGCAAGTGACTCATATGCCGGTTGTCTTTGCTCTGAAGCAAGAAATATGTTTTCAGTTCTTCTGCAGCCCATTAAAATGTCCCTTTTAGCGAGAAAAGGTAATGCGTATTTTAGATTACTTCCATGTTTATCTCTTTGTGTCATCTGTTGTGCACTAAGTCTTTCAATTCTGTGTCTCTTCTCTGTCTCCACTGTAGTTAGTTCAATTGTGACCATAGTGCCTTGTATCTGATTACAGTGTTTGGTGCACCATCATCAAGGAAGATGGAAGCAATCACATCACCTGCAGATGAATTTGATTCGAATAAAAACCTGTATACTTTCTCTCTAAATGGCACAGATAATTATGCGTTTAGGCAGCAGTTTTCTTAAAGAAGGCAGAGTGACAAATGGTCTGCAGATTTTTCTCATTCTTCAAGTTTCAGTTTTGACAAATGCGCAAGATTAAAAATTTTTGTATGTGATGGAACTGTAGAACATTTTATTTTCACCTGGCAGAAGTATAAGTACAAAAAATGAACTCATTTTATTCAAAATGAGTTGATCAAAATTGCAGAGGTTTTTTTATTCCAAAAGGGTAATCACAGCCTGTTTTCCCTCCTCAGTAACACCCCATGTATGTCCATGTTTTACACAGTCTGAATACAATACCCAAGCCAACAGCATAACATCTCACGGGCTGTGCTGCTGAGCTGCTTCTGAGAACAGAATACAGGTCCAAGTTGTTACGTCTTGTGTTTAGGTTATGTTTGTCTTTTGGTTTCTGATCCATGTGTCGTGTTTCATGTGTGTCTTGTCATGTGTTTCCATATGTTATGTTCAAGGTTTTTTGTCATGTCCTGTTTTATTTTGAAAGCGTCACTTCCCCTGTGTGTCCCTTTTTCATGTAGCTTTGCTTTTGTTTATCTTGATTGCTTTCTCCTCCCCTTATGTGTTTCACCTGTCTCTTGTTATGTTGTCTATTTAGTCCTCGTCTTCCCCGTCACTCTTTGTCAGGTTGTTGTTTTGTCTCCACACATTCATGCCAGGATTATTTTGTCTTGTCTCGTCTTGCTTTTTTTGCCACAGCTTTTAGTACTTTTGTTGATCCTTGTGCCACAGAAAGCGTGTGCCAGTTTTGTGTTCATTTGTTAAAAATTAAAGAATATTATTTTGGATCTCGGCCTGCCTACCCTTTTTGACTCTGCATCAGGGTTCTCTGCGTGTTCCCTTGTGTTGTGTTTCTTATGGAGGAGACAGAAAAGGCTAAGGCTTCTGTTGTGTGTGTATAATGCTGTTCAGGTTGCCTTTCTTCAGGTGACCTTTGGCAATACACTCACAAACATGGCAACCACACAAGGACCTTGACATATAAGGGTCCTGACAGATGGAGCAGGCAGTTGTTTGTAGAAAGAATAGAGGGCATGGTTGGTGACCGGCAGCATATTCGCCATCTCAGAACCGGTTGAGGCACATGCTAAATTGAATTTTAGGGCTAATCCTGAGCCAGACAATCATCTTTTTAACTTTTCAACATCTGCACTGTGCACTTTGGTCTTTTTTTGGGACTGGTTGGCTAACTACAGCTAATTTTCTCTGTGACGGGGCGGTGTTACATATATTTTCATAAAATTTCATACGCATTAACAGTTTTAGAGGGGGTTCCCTGTTGGTGATGCCTTGCACAAGATTTGTCCTCCGTTAATTTTTCCGTAGAGGTTCTGACAATGAAGGTTTGCAATGAGGCATTGTTGTTTGTTTATAACACATTGCTAAATAATGTGGGTGTTATGGAGCTCTTTCCAGATTGGAATTACTATGCAAATAATAATTCTTAATTTACATGGAGACAGCCATTGTTTATATTATATTATAAACTCTATAATTTGTGGGGCAGTCGTGGATCAGCGGTTAGGGTGTCGGACCCGTAACCGGTGGATCGCTGGTTCGATTCCCCGTCCCGGTGTCCATGGCTGAGGTACCCTTGAGCAAGGTACCTAACCCCCACTGCTCCCCGGGCGCTGCACGCGGTTGCCCACTGCCCCGGGTTTGCTGTGTGTGTGTGCACGTCACATATTTTGTCATTGGAGGGAACTCACTCCAACGAAATTTGTGCTCTGCATTTAACCCACCCAAGTGACGTGCACACACACACAGCAAACCCAGGGCAGGCATCCATGTGCAGGCCTACAGTCATGGGTGAAGAGGGAGTAGAGGAATGGGCTCAGCACACAGCCCTGTGGTACACCTGTGTTGAGTGTGATGGTGGAGGAACAGATGTTGCCAGACCTAACATGCTGAGGTCTGTTGGTCAAGAAGTCTCTGATCCAGTAGCAGAGGGAGGTGTTGATGCCCAGATCTCCAAGTTTGGTGATTAACTTGGAGGGTCTGACGGTGTTGAATGCTGAGCTGAAGTCCACAAATAGCATCCGTGCATATGTGTTGTCCAAGTGTGTGAGCACAGAGTGCAGTGCTGTGGAAATTGAATCCTCTGTGCTCCTATTGCTGCGGTAGGCAAACTGATGTGGGTCCAGTGTGGGTGGGAGGTAGCTCTTAAGGTGTGACAGAACTAGCCGCTCGAAGTACTTCATGACAATGGGTGTGAGTGCAACTGGGCGGTAGTCATTCAGGCATGTTGGGCTGGAGTGTTTTGGGACTGGTACAATGGAGGTGGTTTTGAGGCATGTTGGCACAGCTGCTTGGGCAAGGGACAGGTTGAAGATGTCTGAAAAGACCCCGGCGAGCTGCTCTGCGCATGCCTTTAGCACACGACCAGTGATGCCGTCTGGGCCAGCAGCCTTGTGTGCGTTGGTCCTACTCGGTGCGGCGCAGACGTCTGTGGAGGTGAGGGTGAGGGGCTGGTGGTCTGCTGAGAGTCTGGTGTTGGTGGCCGTTTCAGTGTTGTCCCTGTCAAAACGAGCATAAAAGTCATTTAACTCATTCAGAAAGGAAACATCTGTGGCTGTCATGGACGAGTTACCTGGTTTGTATGACTGATGACCTGGATGCCCTGCCACATGCGTCTTGGATCGGAGTTGGAGAAGTGCTCCTCTACCTTTAGCTTGTAGCAGTGCTTGACCTTTTTGATGCTCCTCCTCGGATTATACTGGAACATGGAATAAACATGATGCACGAGTTGTATTACTGAGGGAATAAATGCATGCTCTCCAGCAGCAAAGTCATGCTGGGACAAAACAAAGTGTATAAATGAATAACTGCAATAAAACACCTTTAAAAGTTAAGCAACCAGCAACTACAACATAGGTCCCATTAAAACACATCCACTTCTTCAACTGATCTGCCTCCTACCACTCACTGGGTAATGTGTAAGGACCCTGTGGTCTCCCTTATTACTTAGGACCTGTTAAGTGACAGGACAGTTAGGTAACACAAGGATTAGTTAGCAGGAGATTTCTGCCTGATTCAGCAAGGTACAGTCAGGGAACAAAAAGCAGCTGTATATGGCAGTGTCCTTTTCCATCCTCAAGTCTGAACAATAGGAGAGCAATAAAGGATTTGACCAGAATTGGTATCAGGTTTTATTGCACCCTGAAGTGTGTGACTTCAGAAGTGCATGACCTCTGCTGGGCGTATTTGAGACAGAAATATAACCCATTAGTGGATGATGACTTCTGCTGCAGAGAATTTACATGTGAAATACAGCTCTTCTGGTGAGATGCAAGGCTGTGCTTCCATCACCCAGCAGCTCTGGAGACAAATGTCATCATTTGCTTTCAGTCATGCAGATACAAGAAAAAAACAATCTTATAAAAACCCACACTGGTATGCATTTATGCTGTCATTCACATAAATATATACAATGACTTTTTTTGAAGCTTTGTATTTGGTCACGTGCACGGAATGCATCTAGAGGCCATATTTGTCATGATCTGCTGTCTATCAGTCACTGGTTTTTCTGTTTTCCCCTGAATGCTTCATCCTTCATCCTTCCTTTGGGTCCATATACTCTTGGGTTTCAATATTTAAATGTCTACAGCACTGCATCTAAAATGCATGGTCTTCAGTATGTGTCCAACTCTCTTCTGCTAGTTACATGGCACATAATCTGGGCACAACGTACATTTAGATACATGCAGAGGTTTGTTTTGGGTGTAACATGAATGAAACCAATCACAGTGTCTTCTCCCAGTTCCTTTAGGAGCAAGGTGTGCCATCGCCATTTTTTTGCACATTGTCAACAGTGGCACGTCTCCACTAATAGACAGATGTGGTCATTGGCAGGTGGACCCTCTGCCATCACTGTCTCCCAAACCTCTACTCAATAAGCCACTTTATTTGACTGCATATGACCAAATGCACCAATATTAAACTGAGGAAGAGGTGGAGGGC
Organism: Scatophagus argus; assembly: GCF_020382885.2. Taxonomy (NCBI): domain Eukaryota; kingdom Metazoa; phylum Chordata; class Actinopteri; family Scatophagidae; genus Scatophagus; species Scatophagus argus. The sequence goes on along the minus strand of NC_058504.1, from coordinate 3,679,219 downwards.
TGCCAGCCGTCCCTGTCCGTGTGGTGACATGCGTCTCGCCATTAGCCGATCTGGCAGGCCGGGTCATAAAATTATCATTTTGATTATAATTGGATTTGATGCAAGTGGGTAAAATGACACATCATCAACAATGAAAATATTAATGAGATTACTTGCAGCTATCTCACAGCAATAAAAACAGTGGGTGAGTGTGTCTCCCTATTGAAAGAGACCCTGTAAAATGATGGACCAAAATACAGCCAACATTACCAACAAACAAAATAAATATATTAACAATTAACAACTAATTATGAACATTTGCACCTTATAAACATGATCTGAGCAACGGTAAACTTCCTGTTTGCTAATGACTACAACTTTAAAGAGACAGGGTTTAATGTTGATGTTATCTAAACTTAATTCTTGATTCTACTTGCCATGCACTGGCTTTTTGCCTGCCCATCAACAAATAAAGTGCCAGTAACTCCGCCTGCCATGTCTGATTATGATTGCTCTTTACACATGGAATTGACTTTGTTTTATTTTTGTTTAATCCACATACATCCCTGCTGCATTCCATTCACAATATTACAGAGACACTTGGTTGGTACACAGTGAAAGTGTCAGAGCTTTATGTCAAGTGTTTACATGCCAGTCAACACAACATTGTAAGCTATCGTTAGAAACTACCAGCATTGAAATAATCATGTTCACCAAAAACCAGTTTCATTATGCTCACTGCAAATGGGTAATAATGTAGTAATCTCTTTCTAATATCTCCTCAAGTGACCTCTATATCAAACATAAACTAAAGCTCTGTGCTCTCTGTTAATTCAGACCTTTTTGCCTTTTTTCTTTTCAAATCAGCCTTGCCACTGATGTGCAGATACAGAGGTGAACACAAGAGGACCAGTAGTGTCTTAAAAAACCCCTGACTTAACCAGTCAACTGAATGTAAAAACAAAATGAAACTTTTGAACTGTGTTGAGAGGAGACCACGCAGCCTTCACTTGCAGCCTTTCTGGGAATACTCGTGCACACAAGGATGCCTTTTGTCCAACTGGGAACAGTAAATTGCTCACTCTGAGAATACTTGAATAAGCAAGGATGCCTTCAACTCATGCAGAGCTGCTCTCTTTTCAACACACATTTTGTCATTGTTTTGGCAGAGCAGGCCAGTGCTGCTCTCTTTTTTTCTAAATTTTGGCTTAGGGTAAGATGACACAACTATAACTAGTTGTATTTTGCATTTTCTTAAAAAGTGCTTTTCTTTTCAAAGCATGCACATGGCGACAGGTCACTCTAGACTTGATACATGTAATCACCCATTTTGGTGACTGGCTGTAACTGATAAGTTTCAGCCAAACAGCAGAGAGAAAATGCAGTGATGATGCTGCAAAACATCTGTAGGGCATATCTCCATTGAAAACATGGAATCTTCTCTTCCACTGTCCAGTTTTGTTTATTGCTGTAATGTTAGGAAATGCACCTTCACAATGTAAACATATCTATTAATCACATCCATAATAAGAACTTTTGAATTAAGATAAGACAATGTGTTAGAGAAAGATTCGATGATGATATTTTGCTCTACTCCCTCTTTGATTAAAATGAAACGTGTGTAAGTGATTTACTGTTAATTGTGTAATCTGCATTAAAATAAATACCTTCCTGATGACGGGTGAAATATTCTACATCTCCAGGGTGCTGATAGCTAGCATTTGGTGATCACAATGTTTGGGTTAGATGACAGAGTGCTACATTTTTCCAACCACATCAAATGTTATTTGTAATTTTTTTCAGTTATTTTGAAAGGGCTGTATCTGTCTTTATGAAGAGTGAGGATCAGCAACTCGCCACCTAACCACAGAATCAGATAAAATATGGAATATACTATAAGCTAAGCTGTTTGTGTAAATCTCCTCATCTAATTATCGACAGGACCAGAATTCCACAAAGGTGAAACTGTTCCTTGAATTGTTGATAAGACATCATTAAATTTAAATGAAAGAATGAATGAATGACTAAACCCAATTTGAATGAATGAAACTCGTTTTCACTTTCACTTTTGTTTGGAAGATTTGGAAATGGGCTGTGGATTGTGCTCCTGCTCTTGCTATTCTGTTACAGGCAGTGGCTGCCAAGAACAAACATAAGTATCAAACGGATTAGTGTCACCTTCTGCTTACGTGAAAACTGGAATATCACGCGAATATCACCAACAGTATCTAGTTGTGTTTCCAGCGTATGCTATGGACATTCAGGTAAACATCAAGAAAACTGGCAAAATCAAATGATCAGCTCAGTCAGGAAACATCCCAATGCTTCAACTTGGATTTAACCTGTCAGTGTTGGCCAGTGGCTCTCTGCCGATGGTGCTGTGTTTCCTCCATCTTATGGATGATCTGCCTACACACACGAAAAAGTAAAAAACTGAATACTGCATGTTTGATGCGGTAGATGCTGATGACTGTGTTGGAGAGGATAAGTCATGGCTGAAACTTCAGTACAGGGGTGATCACAGCTCTCTGTTAAGGAATAATAATACTGGTTTCCCAGAAAAATGAAAAGAAAAATGTAAACCTCATCCCAGACCCTTTTCAATGATTCAAGGATTCAAGGATTCAAGGAACTTTTATTGTCATACCAGCTCACACTTACATGTTTATGGTACGAAATTAGGACTCAGGTTCCGGGAGCAATAAGTAGAATGTAAAAATATGAAATGAAAAGTTGAATAAAATAGAAATATAAGCTAAATAAGAATAGAATATATAAGCTAAATGTAAATAAAATATAAAAGAATATAAAACTAAACATTTAAATAAAGAAGCCAGTTTCACCATAAAACAAGATATGCCCTTGCACATCTTTTCACAGGGCTGACAGGCGCATGTTTGAGTAAGTCTACAGGCTGTGACAAGTGGATGTGCCAGATGCAAGAGTCTAACATGGGAGATCAAAGTCCAGACTCAGTTTAAGACACTAATGCACTTTGGAAACAAAAACAAATTAAATACCCTGTAAGTGAATATTTTAATGATATATATCAACATTTCTGTGATTTCATACATATGTCAACAAGATTTACTCAAAAAGAAAATGTAGTTGGTCAGCATTTTCTTTCCCTTATAAACATCTTTGCTCTTGCAAATTAGTCATAAATGTAAATTTATAGGCAACAAGGCTGTCTTTTCTTATCTTTTTGATCATTTCAAGTCAAGTCAAGTCAAGTCAACTTTATTTGTATAGCCCATTTTTACAAGCAGTTTGTCTCAAAGGGCTTAACATAACATCAGCAACATCCTCTGCCCTTCGACCCTCACATCGACTATAAGGAAAAACTCCCAGAAAAACCTTTAACAGGAAAAAATGGAAGAAACCTCAGAGTGAGCAACAGAGGAGGGATCCCTCACCCAGGACGGACATTTCACAACATTCAGATTTATGATCATCAGCAGATATCCTGACCCCCAGGTTGAGTTAAATAATTAAGAACCTTGATGAAAACCTGTCATACCACAGTGTACAGACAAACAGAGTTGTGATAGGAAATGGACAATGACAAGAGGAAAAAAAAGACATGGTTTAAAAATTAAGACAGAGGAAATGAGAGGAAAAACAGGAGAGAGGGCAACAAGTTGCGTGTCTCTCCACATGAAAAAAGGTGCATGGTAACACAATAGTTAGACAGACCACAACAACTGTGGCTTAAGGCTCTGTCTGGCAGGGCAACATCAAGAATCCGACTATATATGGCTAATTAATATGTCCAGTGATACTTATTGTTTGTTTCGAAAAACAACCGTTTTGACATGTCCTAGGGTGAACCTAGATGTGCAGACTGATGACCAATCAGTGAAGTGTGGCAAAGAAAAAGTAATCTTTGCATATACTTATGGTTTTAGTAGTTCTGTAATAACTTAGCAATGGATTCTATATTAACACAAACAAAGAGAAAAGATTAATTTGTCTACCACCAGATTATCATGACATAGAATCTATTATTTGCTCTACCCAATCAGGCTTCCTTTCTATCTATGACAAGATGTGGGAATTCTCATTAATCTCACACACACAAACACACACATACACATACATACACACACACACACACACACACACACACACACAGACCCATTCTTTTCCAGCACTGCACAACTGAAAGAGCTGACTCAGGTGTTAATGGCAAGTTGGGGATGGGAAGGGTTGTGACAGGTTCATGTGGTCCAACAGCAAAGATTCAGGGGGTCAGGGTGTCCAAGGTTATGTATGTGTAACTGTGTGTGTGGCTCAAAGAGAGAGAAAGTTGATGCTTGTGTTAAAATGTGTATAATTGTGAGTACGGATGTGTCCTTAAATCCTCCACACTCACACCAACACAGAGTGTGCGTTCATGAGTAACCTTTGTTCATACTTGAGGCCATTTTCCCTAAACCAGGTATATGACTATCATGTTCTTATTCACGTTAACGACATTTCTTGAAAACTGAATACTTTCCCCGGTGTCATCTGTTGGTCTGAAAGTTTCTTGATGGCTGACAAATTCGAATTCGAACTCCATGTTAGCATCAAAAACTTGTTGAGCTGACATTTTATAGAACTTTCTTATTTAATGTCAGCAGAAAGCAGATAGTCTCAACAAATAGTAGTTATTTGATTTAAACATGCAAAAACACTCATTAGCTATGTGGCTATCAGCTGACTAATAACATCCAATGAAATTCATTCAAGTGTACATTGCAGTCTGAGACTCCTGACGCTCATGTCAGCACCCTTTGTGTCCCTGACTGCATTGGGTTTTGGGGATTGAAACCTGCCCCAGAATCCACTGAACAAAATGAATGAAGGAATTTCTTCAGAAATGTGACTAACCGTATACAAATAACATGCCTAATGCTCATGACGCATCTCTTTCACAAATGAAATATTTTCATACGCTCACAATAAACCCCCTTCAACTGTCATTTATGCTTTTCCAGCTTCTCATTTAGCTTGTACCAATCAATTCATTTTAGCTAGTTTGAAAATGCTTAAATTGACTGTGTGAAAATTTTATCTGTCCAACAAGAGAAAAAATCTTTGTGCCAATGTGCCAATCTTTTGACACATTTCTACTTCTCTGTGCCATCATGAGAATCAACATAATAAGAGTCTAACAATGCTTTTAATATTCCCTGTGCCTAATGATGCCGTGTCACCATTCATAGTAGAGGATATATAATTCATGCAGCCATTATCCTCCACTTTGATCCTCTGTATGACAGACACATGCAGTGCAGCAGGGGTCTATGTTTCCCTGCCGCTTCACCAGGGTCTTTTTGTGTTCACTTACAGTGTGTGAGTGAGTGAGTCCTACACAGTGGGGCTATGTGTGTGTGTGTCCTCCTATGAGGACCATCTTTCCTCTTATGTGGGTTCTGTCCATTTGTGTGTACGGGCATTTTCACTCACTCAGTGTGTGTGCACATTATCGATTCATATCCGCACAGCACCTGTCTGTCAAGCATACGGTGTACAACAACCCTGCACTCACCCTGATCCCTCTCCCTCACACTTGCACAAACATACATACTTTATGGACATACCAAGCAAAGCAACATAGCATGCTGGAAACAGACACGCACACACACAGGGGCAGCCGAGATGAGAGAGCAGCCAATTAGCCTGACCATCTGCCATGGAGACTAGTACCAGCCTCAGTATGTGTGTGCCTTTGTGTGCATGATAGAACAATGCAACTGTCAAATGGCCAGCTAATCTTTTCTGCTAACAGGGTCATATATGTTGAAAGAAAAAAAGAAAGAAGTAAAAGGGGAGGTGACAGGTGAAGACAGGTGCGTTGTGGAGGAAGAGTAGAAGAAGAAGAGTATGAAGAAGAGTATGAAGACATGAGAGAAATCAAGACAAAGAAGGCGGAGCAAGCCTGATAACTTGCCAAACACATTATATGGGGAGATTCATTAATTTTGACCTGCATTTTGCCACTGAATTATGCAGATGCCTAAATAGAGAGCCTGCGGCAGTGAACGCTGTCTTTGCATTAGAAGCAGTTGGAGGGAGACAGTTTATGTTTTCAAGGACTCCTGCTGTGACTCTGATGCAGGTTGTACCAACAGTGTGCACTACCCATTTATGCCTATTTTTTGTGTTTATTCTTCATTACAGGTTTGGAAGAAGCAATCATAGGAGCTAGCAGGGTCTGTACCACAAGTAAATCATGTATGCAGGTCATCCATATATGTTACCATTTGTCCATTTCTGCACTGTGACAGAAGCTGTACCACATTCTTGTTTCAAGGACATTCATGCTGTTCTTTTGAATTTGTCCCTGTGTGTCTTAGGCATAAGCAGGAACTCACACCCTCTATCCAATACTTTGGTTATGACCTACTTAAACTTATTGTCTCAACTGCTCTGTCATTTATGTTCCTGAGGACATGTTAGCAACTAACACACTAAGCTAATATGTTAACTATAGTAACCATGATATCTACAAAACAGTTCAGAGTGTGCTGCCATTACTTCATTTTAAAGTTATGTTATAAAGTAACAAAGGATCAACTGTTAGAGAAGTTGGGAACACTTTGATGGCTAGGTAATGATATGGGAATAATTATACATTATTATTGTTCTTCCACTATTATTAGAATTGTCAATTTGGCCTGTAACCCACTCTTTTATCTTGCACTGTGTCACTGTTTTCTCCTCGTGTTTCTAGTTGGCAGACATCAGAAGCAAAGGTTGAATAAAGACGAGGTAATGGATCACCCCTTTTTTGTTTTTCACATGATTATATTATGATTGAATAACAATAAATAGCCAAAATAACCCTAACCCTAAGATGAGATAATATTGCTTTTAAGAAAGCCTGTTGGTTTTTCCAGTGATTAAAACAACATTAGTTCAAACTGCAAATAGGCACCTCAATTAGAGTAAAATAAATTCCAATAACAATGAACAAACCATTCAATACCAGTTTTCTTTTTTCCTCATGGTTAATACTAGCAGCCAAAGCTTACAGAATAAGTAATTCAAATCTGGATTTTCTTGTTTAGAGATCAAATTACATTGCGAAATCCAATCTTGAACAATTTATCTGTTTGGCTGAAATAAAACACAGCACTGTGGGACAACTAATTTGGCACCGTGTAATGACTCAAGTCCAATTGCTTATTTGTTTGAGTGAGACTTAATTTAAATGCACAGTAACCATGCTCTTAAGAAGGGCAGTGTGTGCGTTAGGGAAGGAGAAGGGTCTGAGGAGCAACACATGCAGAAAGAAGTAATATTAAGGATTCCATGCTTAATTGGTCTCAGTGATGAAAAGAGAGGTGGATTAAGGTTCGAATGACTCTTAGAGGCAGAACAGCAACCAAATAAAAACTGTTACTGTGAAAGCATTTGAAGATTGATTGTGTTGCTAGACAAATGCAGAATCACAAGCATTATAAAAAGTTTGTAAGTATTTGTGTTTTTGAAAATAATTACATTATTGATTTGAAGAAAATTAACAATAAACTCATCCTACTAAAAAGTATCGTGTCTCAATCCAATGTCTGATACACATTAGCTTCTTCATGTGCTTCATTAAGCAACAATTGTTGTCCAGCAACTATTAAAACACCTCACTGCTAACTGCTGCACCAGGTGGCATGTTCCTTCATTACCATTAATGCTCACACTCTATTTTGACTCTTACTTATGCACGTAAATACTCAGTAGTGCACTAAAATGTGTATTGATATACTAGTGAAAAACACTATTTACTCCTGTTGACACACCCACCTATTTTAAGAAATTATAATAGTATAATATCTGCATTTGTCATATTTGTGACTCATATCTAAAAAAGTCACATGCCTTTGTTACATATTTTTCCATTTCTTAAAAATATCTAGTCTTTTTTCACCGTTCTGTATAAGCTAAATAGGCTGACCATTAGGTTATTATTAACACAGGTGGACTGAGTGAACTGAGACACCAACCCATCTGAGGAGCAATGTGTGGAGGCATTTTTGAATTGATAACTTAAAGTGAAAAATCATGGATAAAATTTGTACACTGACACCAACGACACATTGCTACAGCGCCAGTTCTGAAGTCACCTGTTGACTTGTCACCCAATTAAGGCAGCAGAGATGCCAGTCAAAAAATAATGTCTATTATAACAAGGCCATGGGGTTGCTAGTTTTTACTGTCTCTAATAAGAGACAGAACAACTGTTGTTGGTTTGGTCTTTTTGTGGGATTGACTGAGGCTCTAACATTGCAAAAAGAAGTGATTAAATAGATTTTATACAAATACTGAACCTAAATGTATTTCAAAATAAATATGCGAGATAATGCACTTACCAACTGTAATATAGGAAAATATAAATAAGGTTTTGCACTGCACTGGGATTGAGGGCAATTTGGACATCTATAGTAGAAACTGGTAGCTAATTTAATGTTACTGTGTCTGCTGTGCGTGTATCATTTCTCAGCCACCCTTTTCCCAGCGAATGATAATTGGCTGAAAGCAACAACCACAAGCTGACGAAAGTTCAAATCATCATACCTCACCAACTGCTAATGTCATATGCTGAATCCAACTACCATGACATTTTCGATGGAAACAACAATACATCTTTAACAAGCAACAATAACAAAGTTAGATTTTTTTTATTATTTTATTAAAGACACTGAAAATCTGAGCAATAGCTCTCTGGGAAGTGAAGTCCCATTGGAAGTGTATTGTGAAGAGATGTGGGGGTGTCCCCAGGATTGTCTGTTTTCCCACAGTAATTCACAGGGTTTGCTCTCCAATATGCCCTCAGTAAAAACTGTCACTGCAACAACGACATAGTTTGTAAGGCATCAAAAGTTTAGAATACGCTCTTGTCTCATTATTAAGTACCCGACAAGATCTGGAACCCCAGCCACCCCAATCCAACCAGTTTTGGTCATTATTTCCAATGAAATCTCCAGTGGATTGCAAGCGCTCAGCAGAACACCAAACGTGATGACTGTGGTGTCTCCTGAGTCCCTGATGGACCCTGTGCAATGTGTGAATGGACTGTATACAAGCGGAAGTAGCCAGTTGTAAGGAAACAATGGCAAAATCTTTGTTAATCCAAAAGGACATTCAAGAGACAAAAGTACTGGGGCATGCGAATATGTAATAAAAACATAAGTATAAAAATGAAAAAAAAGATAACAGTTTCCTTCTGCTACGAAGCTAAGCTAACCATCTCTTGAATGTATCTTCATATTTAACAAGCAGAAAAGAGAAGGTTTTGATCTTGTCATCTAACACTGTGCAAGAAAGCAAGTGTGTTTCCAAAAATGTCAAACTCTTAGTGTCTCAACATGGATGAGGTATTGTTGAATGACAACTTACCAGCACAAAAGCAGAACCTATAAATAACTGGATTCTTTGGACCAGTGTTATGCTGAGATAATAACATTTTCAGTGGCACAAAAGGCAGTTGAAAGGATACATCATAAGTTAATCTTTATGTTACCGTATGGTATTAGATTGCATTGCTCCCAGACTCTTCAACAATGTTTTTCAGAAGAAGATTATCTTGACCTCTGAGCTTGTCTCCTCTAAAACTAACACACACACACACACACACACAGAGGGAGTACACAAATAGGCTACTTAGCTAGCAATTATTATATAGACAAAATTGGGACACCTGACCATTACACCAACAGGGACTTGAATGACAATGCTTTTAGATACATAGACAACTTTGCAACTATCACAGCTTTCACTCTCCTAGGAAGAATTTCCACAAGATTCTGGAGTGTTTCTGTATTTGGAATTTTGCCCATTCATGCAGTAGAGCATTTGTGATGTCAGACACTGACGTTGGACGAAAAGGCCTGGTTCACAGTCTCCGTTCCAGTTCATCACCTAGAGGTTGGAGAAGCGGCTTGGGATCGGAGGGTTGCAGGTTCAATTTCCCCACAGGACGGACAGAAAAAATTTGGGTGTGGTGGAGTGATTAATGAGAAAATGCCCCCCCCCCCTTCTCCCTTTAGCCAGCTGATGTGCCCTGCTGGGTGTTGCATGTGTGTTCAACTAAGGATGAGTTAAATGCAGAGGAAAAATTCATTGTGTGTGTGTTAAAACATACACACGCTGAAAAGCTGATTCTTCTTCTTCTACTTCCATGTCTTTGCTTTGTGCACTGGGGCACAGCCATGCTGGAAGAAAAGGGCCTTCAACAAACTGTTGAGAACCATAGCATTGTCCAGTTGGAACCATAGCATTGTCCAAAAAGTTTTGTTATACTGAAGTATTAGGATTTCCCTTCAGTGGAAATAAGGGGCCCAGAACAAACCCTGAAAACTGCCCCATGAAGAGGTATGTCTGGATACTTTTGTCTATATAGTGTATGTGTGTATAACTTTTATCTTCTGCATTATCTAATACCTAAATGAAATCATTTTATTGTGTCATGATTTTCTCATGCCACATTTAAACTAATCATTTATCATAATTGTCAATTATGACATGATATAAAAGAAATACAAATTATAGTATGTATATAATTATAGTATGCACCATCGCCTCACAAGAAGTTTCCGGGCTTGAGTCAGGGCCTGGACCCTTCTGTCTGGGCTTTGCATGTTCTCCCAGTGCCTGTGTGTGTTTTTTCTGGGAAGAATCTCTTGAAGAATTTTGATTGAAATAAATAACCTCTGACTTGCACTGTCTTGCAGATTGGTCCATCATGGATGGCAAACTCAGTGAGCAGCAGAGGCAGGACCTTATCTTTAGCCAAAGCCCTTAGAAACTACACCAATCCATCAAACCAGAGAAAGAGAAAAGCTTCTGTTTGTGTGTGTGTATGTGTGTGTGTGTGTTGGGGAGATGGGAGGAGGGGGTGTAAGGGGGGAGGTGGCAGCAACAACATGGCTTGCTATGAAAAATATTTGATACTGTGATACTGTGCAAAAATGCAACACTTACTTCACCTCTACCACCTCCCCACCTTCATTCACCCATCCATCTAGTTCATCCTTCCATGACACCCTTCCTTTTTAGCTTTCACATTCTAGTAGTCAATTCACCACCCTCCTTGTCATCTATCTATCAATCCCAACCACCATTCCTCCCCGTCGTCTTTATTCATTCTTATTCCCTTATCCTCTTGCACAGCATTCCTCCCGTGTCCAGTGAAAAAGCAATAGCGAACACTGTGTGGTTTGAGGGAGATGGTGAAGCAAAGCTTGTCTGTCTCATTGGCCAATCATCAACCATCCAATTTCCCATGAGAAAATACTGTTTGCTATTTATGTGACGAGTCAAGGACGATATGTATGTATTCCTCTATCTATGCCTGTGTGTGTGTGTATACAGTGAAGAAAAGAACAAGGTGCAGATTGAGAGAGAGAGCAAAGGGAATATGTAATAAAGTCCAGAAATTGTCTGAGACCTAAACTTGAGCACGGAGGGATGTAGAAGAAGAGAAGGATGTAGTGTGAAGGTGAGGGGTGAGGATTCAGGACATGATGGACATCCTGAGAGGCAACTGAGGAGGTATAACATCTTGTTCATTCGTGATGCAATGTGTTTTAGCATTTTAATCATATGGCAACAGTGCCCTCGTGTGTCGAGCATGTGGTTTAGCAAGATAAGTTTTTTTATTTTGTTTTTTTTTTTGCAGTTGGACAAAGCAAATGATTGAAGATGTGTGGAAAGGTTAGGTTAAGTTCATCTCAACTTCAAAATCCACCTCAAATTTAACCATAGAGCTCATTATCAACCAGGAAAGAAGGTAGCTCTGTCCTAAAAGGCCTAGGGGCGTATGTCCATATTAATTAGTTGTGCATCAAATGGTTCATGCTCCACAGCTTACTGACTTCACTTCTGCAATTACACACCGCAATGAGACCAGGCAAATGTACAAGCCTGATTCCAAAAGGGTTGGGACACTATATAAAACAAAAATAAAAACAGAATGAAATTATTGGGAAAAGACCTGTGTTTACCAACAGAGTGTTCCTGAACCAATGTACAGTAGTAATGTGCTTTAGGCAATCACATGTTTAATGTGTTTTTGAGTGCTGAGTGCACTGTCACTAAGAAATGCATTACTACTGTTTCTTTATTGTGTATTTTATTTTCACAAACCACAGTCAATGTCGCATTATTACTGCAGCATGACTTTGTTCATGCAGCGATCCATTGTCAGCTGTCAAACTCATATCTTCTTAGTTATTACTGTAACAACAGGGTATTCAGCACTGTTTTACAGTGGAGGCATCCTGCCTCATCTGAAACAGAAGTAGCAAAGCGCCTTTACAGACATCAGAAGAAATGATGACATGAGAAGTATCAGGCTTTATCTGATTCATCTCAGCAGGTGATGCAGATGATTGATTGATTGATTGACTATGCTGCTTGTTTCCTTCACAATAACTGTTGGTGAAAATTAGGAAGCAAAGAGTCAGGTAACTCGATCAGTCACAATCACCTAAACTGAGGAAAAACTTGCTGTGCTGTCGTTCAGACACCAAGCTAAATCACATAGAGTCTAAAATTTCAGGGAGGGTAAGTCTGCATATTGCTACAGGTACATATTTATAGATTTATGGTCATCAAAACAATGTGTCACTGTACCAGCACTGTACCCTTACATCACTGTGACTGTAAGTTAACATTTACTCCTTTGTGTTTGTAACTGACACAAAATGAAATCTGGCAGGAAGAACACTAGATTATCTGCTTTTACCTAAATGTAGTATAAGTCTAAAATGTAAGAGCAAATCTGATAAATAATTAATACCAAGACCATTGGGAGCTTTATAAACCAATAAAAGAATCTTCAAATCAGTTCTGAAGCAAACACGTAGCCGATACAGAGACTTTAAAGTTGGTGTAATGTCTGCTCTCTTTCTCTTCTTAGTCAACACATGTGCAGCTGAGTTTAGAAGCAACTGTAGTTTATATATATTCTTCGGAGGGAGTCCAAAAAGCAGAGCAATCCTGCAGGTAATATAAGTAGAAAAAGTAAAATCTGAAAAAAGTGGTCTGAAAACCAAATCAGTATTTCTAAAAAAAAATATTGCAAGAGTTAATAAAATCATTCAACTGATCACAACTGATAAAAAAACATACTGTAGTTATTTAGCACTAAGGCACTTAGTTTCTCTTCAAAAGAGGTTTGATTGGGGTGGTCTTAAAAGCAGGGGAGAAGCAGCAGCAGAAGCAGGAGAATAATTTAAAATATTGAGTGAATCTTTGTTTAAAAAGCTATAAAACGTTCTAAAAAGTGGTGTGGGGATGGGATCTAAAAAAAAACAGGTTAATTGAGAAAGAATTCTTCCAAACATCTCAGCATCAGCCAGGACAAAATTCTTCAGTTCTGGGGTTCAAGGAAGATTTGATAATTACCTGTTAACGTATTCTTTCTCCATTTATTTCTTCTATGCAGCAGTTTGTATTTAGTTGTTTAATCTCCTTGTTTCTCCAGACAGTGGTTGGATTAGCCTTGATTTTTTTTTCTTTTGTCTAGGGCTAACCTTAAATTTACAGGATGAAGGTGAAATGTCTGTAGGAGCGTCACATAAAAGATCAATAAAATCTGCAGCCACAATAGTGATAGATAGTGTTTCTTGACAGTTCATTCAGGAATATTCTGTTGTATAAAAGCACTGACAGTAAAAAAGACACATAAAGGATGAGACAAGCCTACATCAACAAACAAAGTAATATCTGTTGACAGGCCATGGGTATTACGAGGTCTAAAATATGTCTTTTGTTATAAGTAGGCTGAGTAACATGCTGAATAAAATTGATAGAGCTAAGGAAATTGCAAAAGTCGTAGGTGTAAGAGTCTGATTGGTTGTACACATGCAAGTTAAAACAAGCTAAAATAACAATACTGTTGTAGTTGGTGTGGATAACTGAGTGTAATTAAGAAAATTAAAGAATCACATTGTTGGTCAGTTTATAAACAGTCATACATAGTATAAAAGGGTTAAAACAGTAGGTGTAGTGTTTTTAAAAATGAGTGACGCAGAGAGGATGATTGTTTTATCTTGAGAGGAGAAATTTGATGGAGGTATGATATCAGCCTGACCCAAAAAAGTTAGAAACCAGAGCAAATAAATGATATATACAGTGTAATGTTGGTTTTGGATTACATTTTGATTTGATCTGAGAGTATTCCAAATTTGTGGCATGTATGATGGGTTGGTTGTCCTGTCTTGGAAAGTCCTACAGAGTCTCTGAAAAGTCAGGTGCAATTTGTTTTTCATATCTTCAGAAGTGACTTTTATATTTTTTCAAATTATTTACCTCGCAATATTTTTGCATTCCATTGACAAAATCCGAGCTGTATTAAGATACAGTATACTGTATTATGTGGCAGGCTGTTGCTGGCGCAAATCTGCAACTAATCTGCAGCCAGATGGTGGGGCTAGTTAACCTAGCTCTGTGTTGTGACTGCCTGCTGCCAAGGCTGACTGGGACAGACTGAAGCGAGGATTAGAACTACAGCCATGTCTGTGCTTTGTTGTTTGACTGTGACTGTGATACATTAGTTTTTAATCAGTGTAACACATAAGCCAGGGTTGTGTGTGTGTAGAGCATTGGCAAGGTTATGCTAATATTTCCATTTTCTCCATAGCATTGTCCAAATGTCAAAGCTTAGGAAAAAAGATTCATCTACGAAATTTACAAAATGTTTTAACTAAAAACTGAGGCCTAAACTATTTGCCGTCCTACTTGTTGCACATTGTCCTCAATGTGCAACAACAATATCACAGGCTTGCGCCTGTGATATTAACTGGGCAGTTTAATTTAGCAATTTAACAGAAACTTCCATTACATTTATATAGCCAAAATAACAAAAATCTGTTTTGGCTATTAGCCTTTCATTCTCAGCTTTTAGACCATATTTAGAGAGCAGATGTTTCTTTTCCTCCTACAGTGAAGTCAACTCTTGCTCTTCACTCTCCAACTGCATAAAAAAAAAAAAAAAATCAGATTCATAACCGCCTGCAAACCTCACTAATACCCTGCAGTTATTGACTTTTTATAGCCTGTGAAGTCTGTACCATAATTACCTTGAACAAATCACTGGCAGTAGCCAGCTACTTGCTCTCTCTAGCTCCATCACACGCTGCCAAATCACACACATTATACACTGCCCTATTCTTTAAAAAACGATTATATCAGGCCTATGTGTTAGCTTGGAGCTCAGTTCTCTATTTCATCTTTTCTTTTTTTTTCTTTTCTTTTCTTTCTCTTTTTTTGTTCAAGAACTTTTTAAAACATTTTGAAAATATAAAAAATAAAAAAACTAAAATGATACAGATGGACAGCCAAAATATTCTAGATACAAGTGCTGCCATTTTGCTCTAGTGACATCATAGAGCCAGAGTCTGCAGAGTTCCCATCCTTACACCTCACCTCCTTGTAATAACATCAAATAACTAATTTAAACCAATTTACCAGAACAATGAACACACACATCAGCGTTATAAAAAGTGCTACTACCAGTATCTTCAAGAAAAATTTATTTTATGTGTACTTTGATTTGTTAGTACTGCTACAATCAAAATGTTTTGGCTTCACTTTTGGAGAGTTCTCATGCCATCCATGTTCATATACAATCAATGGTACAGCTCTACCAAAGTAATTCTTATTTTTAACATTTATTTTTATTTTTTAGCTCTACACTGCCACTCAGTGTGAGTGTGTGCACGTGTGTGTCAGCCCTGCGACTGACTGGTGAGCAGTCCAGGGGGTACCCTGCCTCTCGCCCATTGTCAGCTGGCTCCAGGCTCCAGCCCCTCCTGTAACCCTGATGGATAAGCAGTATAGAAAATGGATGGATGGATGATGAATCCATTCAGGTGTTTATTAGTAGGTAGGTTCTGGTTTTGAATTTCCCTGCTATTAAAGGAAAAACAAAATAATACTACTGGCACTAAAGAAACACTAAATCCACTTTTTATCCAGTGACATTATTAGATTGATTCTGGTCCAGTCTGTAGTGTTTGTTGTAACTGTAGTTCTCAACTTCTACCCCCCAAAAAAATCAATGAAAAATGATGGAATAGTCTGGTCTGTGCAACACACTACTATCAGGACATATAAAAGCAGAAATCAACTCAGCAGTATGGAGAGTTTGGAGTAATTTGTAATTGGGTTGAGGAATCAAACACATGCTATAGAAAAGAAGTGCAGTTGTAGCCTGTAGGTTTACAGGCTACATCTTGTTTACCACCCAGACATATCCACTATTCAGTCTGTCCTCTGTACCTCATCAGCTCATGGCTTTGTAACCTCAGTAAGAGCTTCAGAGAAGCAAGAAGCAGAGCCAAGCAAGTCCCTTTGGGTCTGGTAGCTTTTGACACTGTCACTGCTTGGTGTCCTACACACAAATGCAACACAATCAAATCAAAATAATGTAGTGTCCAACAACTTCCCACAGGCATTGAAGAGGAGTAAACCAGCATTCAACAGGTCGCAATCAACAACTTAATCAGCTCTAAGTAAAGGAGATGTGTCACACAGCTCATTTTCTGATAAGCCCCCATATTTTAGAGTGGCATTTTAGTGTTTTAAAGTCAAGTAAAACTTTAATCTGTTAAAAACTATATCTATAAAGTAGTGAAAAAAAAGGTAAAATTGGGTGCAAATGTCTACACATTACAGTACAGTAAATGTCTCCTCTTTCCACTACCGAGAGCCTACTACCTTATTTGACCATAGAGTGGCAGTATGGTTTTGCTTATGTCTCCTCGGCAAGCACAGCTATAAAACCATCTCTTATGCATGTTTTACAGCATTGCAGTCAAACCTTTCTCTCTCACACACACTCTCTGTCTGCTTCTTCCTTTTTATTATTCTTTTGAGCTCAGTACCTTTTTTCTCGCCTCACTCTTGCTTCCCATCTTTCCATTTGTTACTTTGTCTGTACCTCCTTTTCTCGTGTGTGTGTGTGTGTGTGTGTGAGCTGTCTTGCTACTGCAGTCTCCTGTTGTCATAATTCATGTCCAGCTGGGCTCAGTGCCATTTCTGCTGTCTACGTCCTATTAAATAAACACTCATTGCAACACTTAGCATCACACTGTACTCAATGTGATGTCTACATGGTGTTTTTGTGTATGCAGCTTCACACCAACCCATTCTCTCTTGACTGGCCCAGCTGTGTCTATGGCCATATATTATGTCTGTATCTTCTTACAACGAGCAGCATCCACTAGAAACATGAAGCAGCTGTACAACCTTAAATCATGTGAGACCCTGATTGAAGCACAAAGAGAAAATGAAATAATTTAATTCAGTGTGCACTTACATAAATGTGACAAGAATTTCCCTCCAGGGATTAATAAAGGAATTCTGATTCTGATATAATGACAGTTACCATAATGACTTTATCAACAAGCTTCATGTTATTTTATACTCTGTGTAGTGGCCATAATGGATGTTGTAATTTCTTATGCAACAATATTTAGCATTTCAATTGACCAAGAAATACAACAGCCCACAAACACAAATATAAATATGATGGCATACAGACTGCTGAAATCTGTGCTAATACAATATATGATATATAACATATACAGTGGGAGCAATAATTATTTGATCCCTTGTTGATTTTGTAGGTTTGCCCACTTACAATGTATAATTTTAATCATAGGTACATTTTTACATTGAGAGACAGAATATCACGAAAAAATCCAGAATAACAACATCATATAAATTTTATTAATTTATTATCATATTTTTGCATGAAATACATATTTGATCCCTGGGACAATAGGACTTAATACTTGGTGGAGAAACCTTTGTTGGCAAGCACAGAGGTCAGATGTTTGTTGTATGTTTGAAGGATTTTGGTCCACTCCTCTTTGCAGATCCCCTCCAAATACTTAAGGTTCTGAGGCTGTCGCTTGGAAACTCAAAGTTTCAGCTCCCTGCACAGATTTTCAACAGGATTGAGGTCTGGAGACTGGCTAGGCCACTCCAGGACCTTAATATGCTTCTTTTTGAGCCACACCTTTGTTGCCTTGGCCATATGTTTTGGGTCATACTGGAAGACCCATCCACGACCCATTTTCAGTGCTCTCACTGAGGGAAGGAGGTTGTCGCCCAAAATGTCCCGGTACGTGGCCCCATTCATCCTCCCCTCGATATGGTGAAGTCGTCCTGTCCCCTTAACTGAGAAACACCCCCAAAGCATAAGGTTTCCACCTCCATGCTTCACAGTCAGGATGGTGTTCTTGGGGTTGTACTCAGCATTTTTCTTCCTCCAAACATGGTGAGTCAAGTTGATGCCAAATAGCTCTATTTTGGTCTCACCTGACCACATCACCTTCTCCCAAGCCTCCTCTGGATCATTCAGGTGTTCTTTGGCAAACTTCAGATGGGATTGTACATGTGACTGTTTCAGCAGAGAAACCTTGTGCACGCAGCAGGATTTTAATCCTGCACGGTGCAGTGTGTTACTAATGGTTCTCTTTGTGACTGTGATCCCAACTGCCTTCAGGTCATTAACATCAAATCACATACTTATTTAATGCAAAATATGATAATAAATTAATAGAATTTAAATGATGTTGTTATTCTGGATTTTTTTGTGATATTCTGTCTTTCTGTGTTAAAATGTACCTATGATTAAAGTTATACACAATTCCATTCTTTGTAAGTGGGCAAACCTACAAAATCAACAAGGGATCAAATAATTATGCTCCCACTGTATAGGGACAGGTACTACTCTTACCAGTACTGCTAATGGATACCAGCACTCTGATTGGTTGTTTTTGATATGTTAAGAGAAAAAGAAATAGAACATAATTAGCATAGCTTTATTTTTTCATATGTACTGTACATAAAATGACATTATTGAGTAGTGACTTTTATGTAACAGTGAATATAAAGTCTACACTATATAGACAAAAGTAATGGGATGGGTTTTTTTTAGGGGTCACTTCCAGGGAAGGGAAATGTTACTGCTTCAGCATACCAAGACATTTTGGACAATGCTATGCTTCCAAGTTTGTGGCAACAGTTTGTTGAAGGCCCTTTTCTATTCCAGCATGACTGTGCCCCAGTGCACAAAGCAAAGCTCCATAAAGACATGGTTGGATGAGTTTGGTGTAGAAGAACTTGACTGGCCCACACAGAGTCCTGACCTCAACCCCATCCAACACCTTTGGGATGAACTGGAACGGAGATTGTGAGTCAGGCCTTTTAGTCCAACATCAGTGTGTGACCTCACAAATGCTCTACCGCATGAGTGGGCACAAATTCCCACAGAAACACTCCAACATGTTGTGGAAAGCCTTCCTCTTTTTGTCATCATTATTATTTCCGAAGTACTGGGGACATTTCTGGGGGTCAGTCTTTGGGTAGCAGGCTGGGATGTTATGCCAAACTATACAACTTAATGCAAGTTCTATGTGCCTATTCACTGATATGTTCTCCTTGAGCCCTTTGAGACAAACTGCTTGTAAAAATGGGCTATACAAAGAAAGTTGTGTTGTCTTGTCTTGCCCTTAAACAAATTTTACACAGAACAATATAGGCTTATACAGTTTAAAACATTCACATAAATAATAGTGAATAGTATGGCACTGATGAATGTTTTTTTTCAAAAATAAGGTACTTCAAGGGAAAAATACATCCCTGAGCTGACTCATGCTCATTAACTGTGTAATGACAATCATTACTTTGAGATTACAGTTCATGTATTATGACAAAATAAAGAAAGGACAACAAAATAACTAAACATACCAGCTCCTGTGTGTGTGTGTGTGTGTGTGTCTGTGTCTGTGTATACAGATTCCAAGAGCAGGCTGTGTCAGCTCTGGAGGCTCTGGAGGATAGTACACACTTTAGGGAGCAACAGAGACTGCGTGTATGCGCACATACACACACACACACACAAATCTGGTCTGCTAGAAGGCCTTTGAGCCCAGCTGTGAGCCAGATCTTATCACCCAGCATCACTGTTGGACCTAACTAATGCTCTTGTAGCCTAATGGGGGCAAAGCTCTGATGGTTGCGTAGGTCACAAGGTGAATCCATATATGGGTTCACACTTTGCAGTCAGCTCAAGAAGCTCATGACTTGCTGACAAGCTCATCATTTGTCATATTTGTCATATCTGTGTGAAGCCACCTCTGCTTTTCCCATTTCTCTGGGTAGCTCAAGCTAATAATCTTCTTTTTGAATCTGTCTCTTGTGAGTCATCTAATTTTACGGAGCTGCAATACTGAAACACTGGAGTACCCCCTTTAACTTTTTTGAGCCATGTAGAGATACGGCAATGCAATAACATCAGTGACGGCATCTGAGCCGAGAGTGTCATGAATACTTGCACACTTACAAACCAAGTATGAATGGAATTTGTGTGTGTGGGCTGCAGAGGTTGTGGTCGTCTTATCACACACATGCTGTGCGTCTGTTTATGTGTATTTGACTTTATGTAGATGCATGTGTGTGAGAGCAGCATGTTGTTCTTTGTCTGATGAGTTTGTGTGCACCTGTAATTAATCATGTAGCTACTGTAGCTCATATCATTAGCTTAATGCTCCAATATATTCATCTATGACTGAAGGTGCTGTGGTGGTAGTAGTAGTAGTAGTGAAAGAAAAACACATGCATTTAGCGCTGCTTGTTATTTTAGAACCACCTTAATTTAGAACTCTGTTGGTAGCATCTTTGTTGTCCAAAATTTTTATTTAGGAAGTTAAATTCTTGCTTCTTTATATGTTTTTTATCCTATTCCATTCCTGCTGTGATGAGAAGATGTAGGAAAAGTCCCATATTTAAATAATGCATGTCTAAATAACATAGTATAATAGTTTATATCAATTAATATAATATGTCTCATTTGAATGATGTGTTTTGCAATGATTTAACAAGACAAATAAGCACTTCTCGGTTTAGTAAAGAGAGGAATAAAAAAGAAGAAAAGAGGAGGGGGCAAAATAAAGTTGTGCTCTTAAGGGTCATATAATTCTCAGTAAATAAGGGAGATGAATTTCAAAACTTTTAAAGAGTTGTACACTGATGAGTGAATAAATGATCATAAAATGCTTATCATGTCCAGGAAATGTTGTTAAGTTAATTTAATCAGTTTTGTCTTGTGTCTATGTAGTCTTGTGATTTCCTGTTTTATTTTAGCACTACTTCCTGTCTGGGTCTGTGGTCGTCAGCTTTGCTTTTTCCCTTTGTCTGTTTTCCCTCCTTTGGGATTATCTGTCTCCGCCCTAATTGTTTCCACCTGTGTCTTTACCTTGTGTGTGTATATATACTCCTTGTCTCCCTTTGTCCTGTGCCAGTTTGCCTTGTCCCTTGTGTCAGATAACTAGTGTCATATTCATGCTGTTGTTCTTGCCATTACCATTACAAGGTCTTGTTATTTTGTTCTAGTGATTTTCTGTTTTCTTAGACAAGCTTCAGTCTAGTAAGTGTTTGTTTCTTAGTTTAGTTTAGTTTTTTTCCTCTGTGAAGGGTGATTTTCAGTTTGTACTTTTGTGAATAAAAGCTTTATTTTGAAACTTTACTATGTTGCTACTTTGCTGTAAAATGCTGTGTGAAAATATCAAATGAGAACATCTTCAATGTCAACATCTTTAACATCAGCACTTTGTTTGGCTAAGCATGAGTGCATTTTTTTTTTTAGATATGCGTGTTTGTGTGAATCAGTGATGAGAGACCATTTCAGTCAGTAAAATCGAGACATACATCCACAGTGTAAGCTGAGTACCCACATCCAGTCTTTGATCCCTTTGTGTAAAGTAAAATAAAAAAATAAAATATTTTTTCCTTAATAAAAGCTTGCACTGAGATTCCTTTTCTCCAAGGTATTTTTCCCTCCTTTCTAACTCCAACATTCCAACTCACAAATGATGCTTGATGAGTCATATGTGATACCATGAAGAACTACCGAAAACCCTGTCTGTAAATAACAAATCATTTTTCTTGGTTGTTCAATAATGAAGTTCAACCTTGATTCCAGTTTGTGCTAAACCTGAAACTGTTTACACTGAGAGGTTACTAAAATAAAATATAATTTAAATTTAAATTATTTTAATTTTAATTTAAATATAAAAGATAGATAGACATACTTTATTGATACCAGGCTGGGAAATTAAAGTGCAGCAGCACAATAATATACAGCAATACACACAATAAGCTATACAAAATGTTAAAAATAGCAATATAAAAAAAGTGGCAATATAAAATATATATACAAGGCTATGTAAAAAAAAAAAAGTGTATATACAACATATAAACAGTGTAACGTTGTGCAAAATACAGTAGAATGTAAGGTGCCAGTAGAATATAAGGTGCAATGAACTGAGTGAGTAAAACAATGACATAGTTTTCACTGGCTCAATTCCTTGTAAGTGTCCACACTGGGAAACGGAAACATATGGGGTGTACTGGGACAACTTTGCTGTATTATATCCTTTAGCAAAGATGCTCTCGAACAGACCAGATGGATCAGTTTCACAAAAGTTAATTAGCCTCCTATTGCAGTCATTTGGGAGAGGGACTTGCATGATTTATGGGGCACATGAGAGAAGAAAAGCAGACAATGAAGGTAGAATATTTTCCAGAAATATCCAAATTTATTTGTATGTTTCAGAGTTGTGCATAACTACATCACAATTTACTTTTGCAAATAATACTGTTATTTGAAGCTATGATTTGAACTGTTGTCCATATTCTAAGGTAAATGAATACTACAGCACCTGATATTGGAAATCAAAATATTTTGTTTTGTGTTGGTCTTAACTGGATTGAACAATAATTATATGTGAAGCATTTCTCACTAAAACATATAAAAAAGCAAAAAAGCACACAGTGATTCAAATATTACAGAAACATGCAATGCCAGTTTTGAAGTGATGACTTACTGATAATGGAAATGACATTGATTGACAGACACAGAGTGATGCACCAACTGCCTACCATAATACAACCTCCAATATTAACCTCTATAACATCTGTTCTACAAGACTCACCACAAAACATCCACTTGGAACAATGATCCAAATCTAATTTGTGCAGACAATTTATTTTTTATCTCAGGGGACATCTCTTGCAGTGCAGTATTAATCTTCACTAATTGCTCAAGAAGATTCTTAAGTTTATCCCACAAATGGCAATTTATCTCTTAAAATATTCAAACAACAGTTTATCTCTAGAGTTGTCTTCCATTGTCCCACTGAGTTCTTCATGAAGGCTCTCAGTGACATGTTGTACATTTTCTAAGCATTTCAATATACATGTATGTGGCACTGAGTCATCAGTCTTCCTGGTCTTGCAGTCCCAAGTGACTGCTCTGTCGACCAGTAGCTGGTGCTTGGCTCCCCTGGTAGTACTACCAATTCCTTTCTGGGCCCCGGTCGTATGTTGAGCCACGTGCCTACTGATCTCAGGTGCTATGATGCTTGACAGGAGGTTCCATATTGTGCAGAGGCAGGTTAATGGCTGGTAGTTGAATGGAATTGCTCCCTTCTGAGGACACACACACACACACACACACACACACACACACACACACACACACACACAGGAGCAGCTGAATTCTTGAGGAGCAGAGGTATATTATACACCAGGGAGAACTAGACACGGGTGAAAGCAAAAAACACACTAAGCAGGAGGAGTGTCAGATTGTACGAAGGATATTAATGATTAGGCTCAGGAAAATTCAGGAAACTGTTTCAAAGTAAACTGTAAACTGTCTCACAAGACTGAATCAGATATTCAGAAGTCCAATCAGAAATCCAAAAATTAAAAACTGAGGTGAGGTATCTCATAAGATTCGTAATCTGTAAGATGCAGTACCATTGTTAATGCTTTTAAAGTTCACCTTGTGTGGAAAACCAGAACCTGATGTTCTGCGCTGACAGTATTTTTGAACTCTTTTATTTCCACATTGTTAAACTTTGCCATTTAATGTCATGGCATGTTTCATAAGCTTTTATTCTTGGCACTTTCCTGACTTAATCTATAATGTTTAAGTGAAACTTTTCACCTGTTTACCTTTTGTTCAAATCATTTCCCTCTTTACTTTTCAGTGTCTTTCATTGCCCAGTCATTTGCTAATGTATGTCCTCCACTGCTTTTTTTTTTTTTTTTTTTTTGCTTCAGGTGTCGTAAAATGATGACTCACTAATAAGGGGAATGACAGTGACTGACAGACATGGTGTTTGAATGATGCACGAAGAGCCTGTCATAATACACCTCTCTATATTATGACACGCTGCCAGTAGCTCACCCTCTCTCCAATTAAAATAAAAAAGAGTTTTGCAGTTGAGAGGTTCTTGAAACACTGATAAAGCTTTTAGTCTAATCTTCTAAAAAGAATCTTTAGAAGATTTAAAATTTACCTCAGGTTAAAGTGTAATTATCTCACACTGATGAGAGATCACACTTTTATTTTTATTTTTTATTTTATTTTATTCTTCAATTATATGTTACTGTTATGTTCTATGTATGCACCAATCACCAAGACAAATTCCTAGTAATGTGACAACCTCTTCACTTACATGGCAATAAAGTCTTTTCTGATTCTGATTCTGATTTCTGTGATCTGCAGACCACCACACTCCAAAAACACACTCCATTTCCAAAAACAAGCTGTATACATATACCCACAACATATAAATATGTGTGTGTGTATATATAAAATATATACACTATATACAAATAAACACAATATAAATGGAAGTAAGACAGTAAAAACACAATATATACAAATATACAAAAAAGTAGAACAGTACTAATGAGAAACAGCAGTACTGAGGAGAACAATTGGACTATAGGGATACGATATGAATTGTTACTGTGAGGCTCTGTCTCCGTCTCTCTGTCTTTCATTGATTTTTCCCAGATCCATCACATTCTCATCATTCTCTTCATCCTTTGCTACAGTATATCTCCTCTGTCTTTCTCTGGCCTTTTTTTACACTCTTCCCTCCAGAAGCAGATCTCAGAGAGCAACAATTTAAAGCATTGTTTTTTCTCCCTCTGTCACTAGGTCCTCCCTCTTTTCTCTTCACTGAGATTCACTCTCCATCTTGCTGTCCTCATCTTGGATGTCAGAGGAAACTAATTTAAGCTGGAGGTCTGAGTCGTCAGCTTTTTTCACACTGTCAAAACAGGAGAATTGTTTCGAGATGAAAGGCAGATTCAGACCTTGAGATAATGAAAAGGACAGAGGGAAGTTTTATCTAACTTCTATAACTTATGTGTAACAGAAGGCTTAGACAGAATATGGCATCATCCAATGTCCTCAGACCTTGATGGTAGAAAATGTTACATAAGCAGAATACTTAAAAAATATCACATGAAATATTAAATGACTTGTCATGAAGTTTGGTATGGACTCTCACCCCTTGTCTTTTCATCAAGTGCCACCAGCAGGTTGGAATACTAATAGAATGCAATGTCTCAGCAGAAATGTGAGAGTTGTAAAACATATTGTAATAACATACAAAATTCACTTCATCTATTGTGTGAACGCACAGTGCTAGCTTAATTATATGGACTCTTAGACTTGTGTGCATTTTCATTTAAAACCATGTATTTTCATTTTTTAATCACACAGACTTGTTTTTGTCTCAGCTATGGCACATTTAATATGAAGTCTGTTGGTGTATATGAGTGCACAGGGCTTTTTTATTGTTGTAAGTCTTTGCATCTACACAAAAGGCACTTAACATGGTGAACAAAGACTCAGTAACTAATATATACACGAATAGAGGATTAAAAAAGCATACTGAAATGATGAATGTATGGCCAGCCAGAGAAGAGCAGCAACATTTCATTTTAACAAACAGTGTTCCTATGGAAGTGTGTAAGCTCTTATGGCTGCAAATCTGCCGTTGGATTTAGAATGCAATATCGTTAAATTCCCTTTTGAGCAATGGTCACGTATCCCAATACTTTTGTCTTCATAGTGTATTTTCACCTGAGGGGTCCACAATTGATAATTTTATACAAACATTGGATTCATCGTGATGAACAGAATTGTCTCCTGACCCTGCAGTCCTCCTCAACCTTAGAGAGCTTTATAGGATTTTTTATGTCACTAATTTAGTTTTACGGCCTGCAACATTACTGTTTTACTTCACTGTCATTTCAGCCGCAACAGGCAGCTGTTTAAAGTAAACAACTTATAAGAACCCACAGTGTGCGACCTGTCAAGAACCAAAGAGCAGAAACTAAAGAGCCAGATATTTCCCTCAGGAGTTGGTGGAGACCAAAACAGAGCCAAAACAGAGAAAATCCATTGCTTACATTCATCTTCTGGCCAGAAATACAACTCCAGAGGAATAATATTGACATCTTATCAACTTAGTACCAAGTGTTGAATTTGAATTTGAATAACAGTGTACTGCTGTTATTTCAGGTTAAATCTCTGATAATCTGACTCACTGTCAGATTTCTTGGAGCAATGTTACCACATTCCCAGATCTTAGTGTTGAACGCAGTGATTACAGTTATACAGTTACAGCTTGTTCGATGAAACTACAAACAAAAGCCCCTAGTTGTGATTACACAAGATTCCTTTAAATGACTAGAATCCTGGTCCTTACTCAGTCATTTAGTTTCCATCATTTAGATTGTATGCACACATACATTCTAATCTGCTTCACTGCAGACCTTTCACTTCACCGGGAGCACATACCCTTAGTGGGACAACACAACCAAAAAGCTATTAAAATGCATGCTTAACGAGGTTTCTGTTGAAATGAGCAATTCTTATTTTTCCCATTTCCTTTAGGCAAAGAGCTCATCTAGAAGTTCACATGTGATTTTCTTTCCTTGAATTCTTTTTACGTCTTCTTATTTTTACATAAAATGTTAAATGAATAAATCCCAAACCTATAGTAAAAGCACCGGTGTGACAGTGCCTTGTCAAAGTGTCCTTTTGCACTGGTGACAGATTCTCAAAGTGCTTGTCCCATCATTGTTAGATTCATTTTGTAGAGAGATGACTATGTGGTCCTCAGTTTGATAAGTGTTGCTTCTGACGTTTGATCAGTTTAATTGTGTTTTTATTTTACCTTGGGCACTTTCAGAACTCAGACTTAGTCCAGACTTCATAACAATAACAGCTTGTGAGTGTGTGTGTGTGTGTGTGTGTGTGTGTGTGTGTGTGTGTGTGTGTGTGTGTGTGTTTGTGTTTGTGACTGTCTGACTCAGTCAAACTGTTTGTTCATGTTTGGTTAGGTATGTGTTTAAGTGTGTGTGAATGGCCACTATGTCTAATCGTAAGTCTTGGCTGTCTTTTGGACACATTAGGGTTATAGCCTTCCAAATGCTACAGTAACATCAAACAATGTTATTCTGCCTCTAATCACCAGAACACACACATAAGCCTGCAGCACTGCACACACTCAGAAGGACACAGCCACACACACACATTCTGTCAAGTGACCAGACTAAACACATTGCCTAAAACCATTAGTGCAGTGTCCAGAACTGCACACAAACAAACAGCAACACAATGTCCTCTATACTTTCTATATGAGAGATGTTCGCACACATGCATTTAGGGAAAAGCACTGGTGGACACATTTTTTTTTTTAATTACCCAACTAAGCGGTTCCTTTGTGTTTGTGTTATGGATGTGGTCTGAAGGGGGATTCCTGATGAACTCATTGGATGGATCATTAGTTGGAGGGTTCCGCAGGGGTGGGGTGGGACAAAGCTGATGGCAGTAAAGAATGTAACAGATTTTAAGTAATGACAACAACAGGAATAATCCCTCAGCGATCTGATTGGTCAAAGAAAATAAGAAAGCTGTGGCTGAGAGAGCTCAATTGGAACTTGTTTTATTAGTAAAATTTAGTGTTAATGTTAATAGAATTGCATTAAAAATGACCATCAATAATTCTCAAACATTCATTGGAATTACTTTAAATACACAACGTGTTGGATGTCTGATTTTCTGTTGAAGTTGTTTTTCATAGTTTAGGTTGGGCCTCTTTTGCCTCCATTGAGTGACATACTGTCTTCATGCTACAGAACATGATGATATCTTGTGTCACCTTTGTGTAACCTTTGTCTCGTCAGTTTAGGCTCGTCCTTCTTCTGGGCCAAAATTTGAGTTAACAGTACGCACTTCACAGAAGTGTGAGCAGAATAAACAAGACATTTACTTCCCCGGTAAAATCCCGCCCAGTTGTTCCTGATATTGATATATGCAGGCCAACACTTGACTCATTGGAATCAGGCAAGAGAAGAGACAGCTTGTGAGAAAAGTGGAGTGAGTTTTCAGTTTTTGCAAGACACCATGATGCTGCAAAACGGCTTAGACCTACAGAGAAGGATTTTCATCTGTCCACCTTCCAGTGTACGTCTCAGCTGTCAATCACTCCATAATCTCTGGTTTAAGAAGTCAGTCTTTAATCCATGAGGCTACTTGGGCTGCAGCTGTCATTCAAAACCAAGGTCCAGTGATGATGATATATATATACACATATATAGTCACTTAGCTTTGCAAAATTTGGATTTCTAAATACTTCAAATAAATGTGGTAAACTAAACTCTCCACCAAATGAGCAGCACTTTGATTTCTGTAATTCAAATTTAATTTGATTTCTTTTATCTAAAATGTAAAAATGTAATTATTCAATCGATCAATCAATCAATCAGTCAAAGCCTGTTAGTGTTTTCAGTTATAGCTAATCAAACAGCGAGACCACCAGACTTATTTCAAGTCTCTTGTATCTGGATGTAATGTAACACGTTCTGATCCCAGCCATCATACATACACACGCGATACCTTTCTGCACCTCCAGCTGAGAGGCAAAGCCTTCCTGCCGCAGAGCTTTTCTAACATGCTCTTAACACGAAACGGCACTTTGTTTAAGTTACTCACTCTGTCAGATTTAGGAAAAAATGCTGATACTGATTTCACATGAGACACAGACTTTGGTCTCCTGGGTGAAAGTTGCATGTGTGATGCATCACTCAACCCTGACCTTGACCCTTCTTGGCAGTTTTATATACTGACAAGGATGTGTTTGCATTGGAGGTGCATTACAGCCCGACGTGCCTCATGCTGATGCACAAGGGTACCCTGTGTGTCGGAATGAGATGCAAACATGTTAAAATGACTGAATTTGACTGGTCTTCGATACAGATATTTGTCTCTGTTGGCCTGATCACATATCTGATTGCAATTTGTCTTTGTTTCCTTAAGCTGTTTGGTAACAGCTAAAATCAGCTTAACAGTTGAGCTGGCATTGGGAAACAGTTATCTATAAGAACCCATCACAAACACAAGTGAATTGTATTTATGAATTGCAGGGAAGACAAACGTTATATCATCACGTTGGGCCCCAGCTTATCCTGCTCTCTCTCCCATACAGATAAATCAGTGGTCGAACTGATGAGGGATCAGTATGTATGTGTTAAAGGTATTTTTTCAGGTTGTTTTTATTAAGAGTGACTATTTTCAGTGTAATTTTAATGTGACTTCAGCTGATCACAGGAGACAAGGAAAATCAGATGTGGCATATTGACACAAACCACTTCCTGTTTCATCATTGGAGAGTAAACATTACTTATCTTGGAGAGAGGCAAGTGTTTACACCCTGGTTAAAATGGGCCACATACCACCTCAGAAGGTGGTTTGAAAAATTTGATTTTATCCATGTTGAAAGCATCTTGGAGGTATTCACACTTGGTTGTTTAGAAATTAGAGACAAATGGCCTAAGACATTAAGTGAATAAAGTATTGATGCAAATAAGGTCTAAGTGACACGACTGTTAAAGGACAAGTATCCTGTCAAGAATAAACGAAATCCACTTGATTGTGCCGTTTACTTAGCACCATCCTCGTGCTTCATTACATTTTTAATACCAGTTTTCTCCTATTTTTAACATCTGGTTATGAAGTACAGCTACAAAAACAAAGTGTCTTTATAAACTGTCTGCTTTCTGTGTCATATTTACAACTCCAGTCATTAATTTACAGTGTCCTCTTAGAAGGCAGACATCTCTGTCACAATAAATAACTGGACAGCAGCAAGAAACAAATCTCTGGAGGGCTCCCAGTGCTCTTTGGAGGCTCTGAGTTAAGTCAATTTAAATTTCTGGCAAGGCATTGAGTGGAACTTTTGTCATCAGGGGTTGATGTAAAGTCATCACTAACTTCAAAGGAGTGGGAGGAAAACAGTTGCACTCATGACATCAAAATGATCTATCATTTCATGTTAGTGTCTGTTTAAACCTTCTAGTATGTATGCACGATGAGAAGTGTGCTGTAGGTGGAAGCAGCACAAGATGGGCTGCCCACATGAATGCATTAAAAAGTCAGTCATCATTTTTTTATCATATGACCTTTAAACTTTTCTTTAAAGTATCCTCTAACCCTCCTCCTTCTCATAAATGATGAGGCGATGACGATTTCTCTGTGTGAACAGAACTCTCCTCTTCACTGAGACTGTGAGCTAATTAATCAAACTCCTGTCCTGATTGGAAAATTGTTCTCACCTAAGGGGATCTCCTATTCAAGCAGAGAGACAGACTCGTGGGGAGGAAAGAGATAAAAAGGAGAGGAAGAAAGATAAAATGAAAGAAGTAACCTCTATTAAAAGATGAGTAAAAAGAAAAAGCAAAAAGATGATATAGGAAAAATGGAAAAGAAATAGGAATCAGGACAAGAACAGGAAGCCAGACTATCTTCAGAGGGGGATGATTACATTAGATGAGATCTAATCACAAATCAGCATTGCTCATCAACAGCAGGGATCCATTTATGTTAGACCTTTGGAAGTCAGATATTCAACTGCTTTGATTAGGTTGATTGTTTTAAACCTTTTAAAAATTCCAATTAACTTACTACTCATTCCTCAAGACTTGTGGCTGTTAGTGCATATACAACAACAAATGTTAAGCAAAAAGCTGAGGTCATTGTATCCCCATGTGTGCACTCTGTAGGCTGGACTCTGTCACATGGGCCTTTCAGGGCAAACCTTTTGGGGGAAATACACATTTACGTAACGGATATCTGTTACTGGCAGCCACAGAGGCAGACAAATACATGGATGAATGCAGCTTGGGGTAACAGAAGGTTTACACAGACAGTTAGTGCCTGTGCAAAGACAGGCCTGAGTGTTGTCAAACTAAAGCATTGAGCACCGTGACAAACCAGAGAAAACTGGAGCTGAGCAGTAATTCAGCACCAGGGACAGCTCCTCATACTCAGGCTGGGTGATGAACCACTGTTCGGTGAATTTCCTTGCAAGAAACTTGTTCTGCAGTCCTCCAGCAGTCACAATATTAAAACCACTGACAGGTGGGTATTTGGTCTGCAGTGTTTAGGTGGGTGGTGTGTGTTAAAAAACATCCATGATTGCCAGAACCCAAGATTTTCCCACACAATGTTACACTGTAAACATGTGATTAATTTTATTCACTTTAGCTGTCAGCAGTTTTCAATGTTGTGGCTGATCAGTGTCGTGTTTACTTCAGCTTTAAACATGCAACACAATTATCACAATAAAGCAAAGTGATGATTTCAAAGGTATGTTTTTGGATCAAAATGGTTCAATTGCCATATTGAAATTTTCTCTTTTGTTTGACATTGCAGTTTTGGTTACAGGTTGTTGCAAAGCAGATTTTCTTCTTCCTCACCGCTGTCCTTTCCTTCCTCAGCCCTCATGTCTCCTCTACCTCCCACCCACAGTCTTGTTTCCTCCTACAGTGTAATTCAGTCAGTGGGCTTGTTTCCCTGCCGTTCCTCTCTCTCCATCTCTCCCCATTATGTTTTCATTTAATGTGACAAGCCTTTTCCTAGAGTAATGAAAGTTAAAGCAAGCCTCGCTCCCCCCTACTACACTTGTTATACACCATGTTATCTCTGCTCTGTGCCTCAATGTGTGTGTGTGGAGGCTGACAAGTGATGTGGAGATCTGTATGCCCCCTCAGCTATTACAAATGATAGCGTGACTCATAATCCTCATACACACCCAGAATATGAATTACAGGCACGCGTGTTATCCTTCACATGGAGAATTAGTTGTACTCACCGTGAATGAAAAGTGTGCCATTGCCTGAGGATTACAGAAGCTTTCTGCTCAGGGACAGTTTTTGATTGTTTTTGGCCAGTTGGACTTTACAGGGACAGGACTACCACCTTTCCAAGCTTTGATTGTTCTCTAAGTAATAAGGTACACTAAGGGGAATTGCTTACCTGGTCAGGTAAAGATTTTTACCTTGGGAATGTAAAGGTTGATAAATGAGAACACTGGAGAAATTCGACCATATTAAGCAGAGGTTAATGAGCTTATATTATTTATAAAATGTAAGTTGAATTAATGCAGTCTAATATCCCATTCAAAAACAATATTAGTAGCTTTAAACAACAGTAATCACCTGACTCTTCAGCTATTTCAGATTTTAGTATTTTTTCATCTCATTCGTGCCTCATCTAAATAATTAAATTAGTATAGTCAATTATTATTTCACTGTTTTCAGCAACTGACAAAAAACAAGTAATTCATTTTTGGACCTTAAAGTTGGTTCAGTCAAAATAATCACTGATCATTTGTTGAAGCTTTGGCTGCTCATCACAGTTTATAAGTCCTCTCGGGAGTCTGTTTGAAAAGTGGAGAAACATGACTTTCAGGCTAATTCTTCTGTCATGGAATTAAAATAGAACACAGGTAAATAGGATAGAATAGCTTGAATGAATGAATCTGCTTGGCAAACTGACTCCAGTCAAACAGATGTATTCAGGCTCACCATCCTCTGCTTCAACACGTGTCTGGCAACAACACAGGGAATCCAAACTTTCTTTGCAGCCATCAGTTACACTGCAGTGCTAAAAACAGACAGATGCAGGAGAGATTCATGATGGGACAAGCCGTCAGAAATTAGCCTTGACACTCTAATGGTATTGGGACGAAAAGGCAACTATAAAATTCTCATCCTAGCCCACTATGTAATAATTACAGTGACTGTAATGGTGGCATAAAGTGTGGTGGTAATTGAGATAATGGTTAGGAGGAGAAGTGGCTGGATAACACCATCCATTATGTATTAACAACAAATGCAAACAGTGAAGTAACGGTAATTTGAAGCCATAGTAATTTGGAAATAACCATCATAAAATTTGCTTTTTTTTTTTTTTTACTGCATGTCTCCTCGATTGATGCTACACAACTTAAATCCATACACACACATACACACACACACACACACACCAAGAATCAACACCTGGTACTGCTAACAGTGGAAGGAGGGATTATGTGAAATGCTTGCTGTTGTGCTGGTTTAAGAAAATGTGCGTTGTACTTTCCTGTGCCCAGCAGTTATGATGCATCATTCTTATTTTCTTTTATTCCTACCAACGGTCACTTGGTGCCTCATGATGATGGATATAATGGGACTAATTACCTCATTACACAGGATACTGTACATACAGAGACACACATGCAGGCAGACACGCACACACTCACACACTATTAAAATACTATGTATTCAACTTTTGGGTGAGTACTGTAATACTCTTTCGCTGTCGTGTTTGTGTGGCAAGAATGCAAGGAAGCAGGGGATGCAGATGCAGAGATTTAAAATCCACTGATTTAATAATCAAAATACAAAAGGCTTACACGAGGTGGAGTCAGACGAGGGTCAAAACCAAAGCAGGTAAAGAGTGAATAAAGGGGGTAGGAAATCCAAATCCAACAATGCAGACAATGTCCACAAAACAAATTAGGATTGAACACTGGGAAAAAGCTGGAATGTACACACAGGTGGAACTGGGAAAAAAAATAAGGGCAGGGGGCACACTTGGTAGGGGAGGCTAACAAGAGACAGGAGAAGCAGAAGGTACAGAAGAAAGTATGTATGGACACTTTAGAATTCAACAAAGTCTGTATATAAAGACGAATTGACATCTGAAACTGGTGTCTGGCGCTGGATGAAAAGTTATGGGATAACAAAATATATTCTAATTCATCAGACATGGATGTCTGTGCCAGATGGTATGCTCATCCAACAGTTGTTATGAAGACATGTCCAGTGTTTTGTACAGCACACTATTTCCGATGGAAAGTAGTTAATGCCGTGTTCACGTCACATCAGCTTCTCTTGTAAAAAGCATATATGACTGGGAAGGTGAGGATGGACATCTTGTGTTAGCCAAATGTCGGCTTTTAAAGGAACATAAAGGCCTAAATTTGATAGTTGAATATGCTTGCGACAAATTTATAGACTTTTTGTGCAACTTGCCTGTTAGAGATAAAGTAATTAAAGGAGTGCTAAAAACAGACAAATTATTACCAGAGGCAGAAAAGCAAAGCACATGTCAAGAGTCAAGACAAGCAGGACTGTGAGGGAAGCAAAGAGCAGAGTGAGAGATGAGGAACAAACAACAAGAACTTAAAGCTAAGTGGCAAAAAACGGGGATCAAGGGCTGCACCTGCTCCAGCACACCTGCCAGCAATCACAGACACACACTCACACAGAGAGGGAGAGCTGCTCCAAGAGACATCAGTTTAGGGAGGCACTTAAAATAAAGTTCCAGGGGGAGATAAAACAGTACCTACCCTCTACGAGCACCTCCATGTACCTTTTATCTGTGTGGGAGGCATGGAAATTACAAACAAGAGTGGAATCCAGAACCTGCCAGCCAGGCATCCATCTGAATCTTTCCCAGCCGACCCTGGAGGTTATAGGCAGAATAATCATTAAGAATCTGAGAAGGTCCAGGACCTTCAGCAGGAGGAGATAAGGAACTGGAGTAAAGGACACATGAGAGATAGAATGTATTCTGAGAAAACCTGCAAGTGTGAAGTGTACTGCAGGGGAGTTAATGACACAGTCAATTTTAAAGAACCAACAAAGCGAAGGTTTTGACCTTGGATTGGGCACTATTGGAAACATGGAGAAAGGCAGCTGAGCCTTCCGCTAAGTCCCACAAGCAACAGAGCAGATGATCATAGATGGAGGGCTGATCTCAATCTCTTGGGCAGGAAACAAGGGGAGCTAATAATTAAAAAGACATAATCTAAAGGTGACATACCTGGCAAAGCCTGGAGTGGGCACTGTGGACATACTCAACCCAAGATAATTCAGCACATGAACAAGCAGTCTTGGTCGATCTGGCTGTTAAGTGGTGATATCCAGAAGGAAGACTGACCTGGGATGGAAACCGAGGTCCTCTGTCAGAAATTATGCCAGTGCAAAAAAAAAAAAAAAAAAAAAAAAAAAACACAAAATAAATAAATAAATAAATAAATAAATAACCCTGCAGTTTACCAGCTGGTTAGCAGTTGCCCTGAGGGATGGGAGCTTGGGGAGGAGAATGAAATGAGCTGCTTTGGACCACCAGAAGTAAAGAAATATGAGGGGAAGGGTCCATATCACAATATAACTGTAAGGTGGGTAAAATGAACCCACTGGAGAACATCAGAATGAACAGATTAGTTAGAGTGATTCTCATGGTCAAGCCCAGACACAGAACTACCGTAATTTCTGGACTATAAGCCGCTACTTTTTTCACATGCTTTGAACCCTGCGGCTTAAACAATGATGCGGCTAATTTATGGATTTTGCCTCAAGACGAAAGTGACATTGAGAGTGACAATGAAAAAGAGACTGACAATGTGGACACCTGCAGCTTATAGACAATTGTGGCCTACATATGTACAATTTTTTTTCTTTTAAAATTAATAAAATGTATAATATTTATAATAAATTTAGTGGGTGCGGCTTATAATAGGAATAGTCCGGTAAATTACGGTAATTTCGCAGGAACTCAATCTTCACTTTGGTGACACTGCATGAGCCTAGAGAGATGAATAAAAGTTTCTTAGCAACATCCTTACCACCAATGTCATGGTCAAAAATGTTCCTCATTTCTTCTGTGAAAGGGGAGGAGGGGAAAAACTGGACAGATAATGCTACAGTAAGTACTGAGTTACTCTACAGCTGCAAGGCAGCCGTGTTAGTCTCATTCTGTGTACCTGATGAACTGCCCACAGTGGAAAGCACTTGTCAAGACTTTTAGGAGTTGGAGTTCATCCCAGTTCACCCACATCTAAGACTGCTGAGGAGAAAACAAGATGCTTCTTATGTTGAACGCCCTGAAGTAGTTTCAAAGAAACAATGATGATTCAGAAAGATTTAGCAGACTTAAAGTGAATAAGAGAGCGCCTCACTGTCTGAATGTGACAGAGGGAGATGCATGTGCTTTGCTGGGTCTAAATGAATAAGTGTGCATTCCTGCCTACTTGTCTGTTGTTCTCATGAAAAAAGTACAGTTCAGAAAGATCAAAAGTGAAGTGTCTTCAAACTACTGAAATGCAACTTTTATCTCAACACAGGGGTTTTGAAGTTAGTCAGAGCTGTGCAATGACGTTTGTGAGAGAAAAGAATCTGCTTTCTTCTCTGTTGTACTACTTATATTAGATCTAGAGGGAAACATTTATTTTAGTTTCTCTCTGAAACAAAGGCCAGTGATCGCATGCTTTAACCCCTATGGGTAGCTATCCCCAGAGCTACTTTTTCAAAAACATATTTACTTACAGACATCTACAGAGTACAGTGTCAGTCATGTTTCAGCCACTGAGCCTCCCCAATGAAGCAGTAGGAGATTAAGTGTCTTGCTCAGGGGCACTGTGACAGTATTTTTCAGGTACCTCAGGGATTCAAGCAAGACTCGTTTACAAGCCCACTCCTTCAAACCTTGAAAACGTTGTGTATGGAAGGTTAATGGGCATCAGTCACTGCAATGTGACTTCTCTCTGACACTGACTCCATCTCACTGTGTGAATCATTGTCTACTGTCACCCATAAGAGAAGAACAATCATTTTAGACTGCTCAGCTGTTTGTGCGTATGTACTTTTAATCTCCTCCTCATCAGCTGTTGCACTGTTAAGGCAGCTATTCTTACATTCGCACCCACACTCATACATGAAAACATAAACTTTCTGTGAGGTACTTTTTGACCAACCTGTTTTTATTAAATGCTCCTAAACACATTTCAACTTGAACACTGTTGTTTCCTATTGGATCATATGAAGTCTGTTGCAAGGAATCTTCTTTGACCGTAATTTAAGGAGATGCTAATCTTCCTGAGGCTGAAATGACAGCTGAATGACAGCCCAGAGGAGGAACACTTTTAAAAATCGACAGTTTGCAAATGATTGGCTAAAGCAGAGTGTGACAGGTGGTGACTGGAAGAAGTGAAGAATGAGAATGTGGAACTTAAGGATCGAGGGAAAATGCCTGTGATTTAAAGGGCATGCGCACAGATAGTCTTCCTGACTGAACCTCCGCCAAGGTTCATTACCGCAACAGCTTTTTTTACTTGCCTGAACCAAAAATCTATTGATTAACTCTATAGAACTCAGCTGCCAGGCTCTTAACCAGAACCAAAGACATGATCGCATCACTCTTGTTTTAGCTTCTTTACACTGCCTCCATGTATGTTTTAGAATAGATTTTATTATTTTAATGCTAATGGTTTCCTTTGACAATTCAAGCTAGCTAGATTTCTTAGGAGGTTCTTAGTAGTTTTGATTAGTTTAGCTCATTCACATGAGTCATACCTGCAGCCAACATTTGTGTGGGCTGTGGACGTGCTTTGAGATGGCTGCTGTGGTTGGCTACGAATTAACTTAGTTTTCTGCCCAAAAAGAGCAACTGTTTTGTCAAGTCTTCACTTGTCACAGCATGTTTAACAGAGATTTTACCATAATTAATGTTGTTGATACAAATTAAGTTAAAGTAATGCTCTGGAACAGCTTAAACCACCAACTAGCTTTGCACATGCAGCACATTAATGATTCTGGCTGGTATAACGATGTCAAAATTCATCACATAGTGTGACAACTAGTGTGCCATTTAGCATCAAGTTCTAATTTTACAACTGCAGTCATACAGTGTGTCAGTACAGTTTGTTCTCATGTCACCACATGCTGCACACATTAAAAAGATAAACTGTGGTGAAGTTGCTGTACCTCCCACATCCTCGTGTCTTCCTGTCTTCCTGTTACATTTTATTCCCTTCCTCTCCCCTCCTCTGCAGCTGCTGCAGTGATAGCACCGTTTCACAGGCCCTCTGTTAGCAATCATTAGTGTAAATTGTTAGCTGTAATTGTCTTAATTGCAATCTCATTTGTTAGCATTGTTTTCTTTGCAAAGAGAGTTTAGATTACTCGATTAAAAAAGACAGGCAAAATCCATTTGCTGTTAAGTCTACTGCAGGACACCTGCATGTTTTTCAGTAGATATTGACGGCATCATTGGACATTATTTAATTAAGAATTGATAGTCATGAGTCTAGTATTTACAAGTAGCAGACAAAGGCAGCGAGTAGACAATATTAAGTGATTGCTGGTACTGATTAGTGCTGATTGTTACAAAGCAACAAAACCATTAAAGTTCAAGAGTGTCTCCTGAAGTGAGGGGGTTCTGCTTTGTTTCCACTCTAAATGTAAAAGCTAATGACTGCATTTCTTTCTTCCTTTCTTTTTTAAAGTAAACTGACATAAAATGCTTCTGGCCTTTAACTCTTTGCTCCCAGCAGGAGGTGCCCTGTCCACAAACAAACAAACAAAAAAAAAAAAACTGCATCAAAGTGAAGGAAAGATAAAGACCGTGACTGAGACAGAGAGTGTAACATATAGCATGAATTACGCTCTACATTTTAATAGATTGCCATCAAGATCTTTTGACTTTATTGTTAATGTTTATTAGACAGAAAAACAAGTCAAGATATGTTTACTCTAAAATAGTGGAGACAACATAAGAGTCAAACATTTTAGTCTCATTATTCAATATCAAAAGGAAAAAAAACTACAGATTAACTTGGACTGTTTTTGGAGCTCTAGCCATTGGTTGTGTGAAAAAAATTAAAAGATTGTAAAACATGGCCAAAACGTATTGTAAATGTCCATCACCGTGCACACATTAACTTCCAGTTGTAACTTTAACCCGCTGCATCTGTTGTTACTGTGCAATAACAGATTATAAATGGCATTATAATTTCACACCAAATAATATATGGGCCAAACTGTGTCCACACTGAACTCCAAATCCAAGTTCCTCCTGGCAGTCAGACCAGCACCTTGTGTGAAAGCTCGTGGTCCTCAGTAGATGAGTGGATGTGTGAATGGTT
Organism: Scatophagus argus; assembly: GCF_020382885.2. Classification (NCBI taxonomy): domain Eukaryota; kingdom Metazoa; phylum Chordata; class Actinopteri; family Scatophagidae; genus Scatophagus; species Scatophagus argus. Next base: position 3,640,115 of record NC_058504.1, on the reverse strand, counting down.
GAAAACCACTGTTTCCTTTTCCTTACTGTACCTCCCATATATTGTAATTCAAAATCAGCTATAAAGAACAGGATTACGGCCTGCCACTGCAGTGGCAGATGATCTTTATGACTGTCTGACATCATCTACTTTGCTCTGCATCTCCCAGGCTACAAACAATTTCAGCACTGGTGTTTGTTGATCACACACACCAGGACTCCACTCAGTACTCTCCAGTGCAAACAGCTACAGTTGTTGGATTTAAGGATTGTGAAATGGTAAAGAGATTGTCCAAAACCAGCACGTGTTCCAAAAACAAACCGAAACAAATGAGTACTTGTTAGAGAGTTGGCATTAGTTATTATTAGTGAGCAAACACCTTTTAGGCTGTTGCCACATGGGCTTTGCCATCAAGGACTCAACTCAAAATATAAATCACGGGCCATACCATAAACACACTAAAGACATAAAACAAAGACTGTCTGTGAAACTGTGAAAATTCCATTCAGAAACGCATATTAAATATGAATTCCACAGGAGATGCTCATCACAAAACAACATTTCCAAAGAGGAAAAGGGGAGAAAATGAAAAAGATGTGAAAAGTGAGTCCTCTTGTGTCCCTTCGCCTGTTTCCTGACTTTGCTGGGACATTGCTATGCTACACAGTTACTGCAAAGGTGAGGATGCTCTCAGTACCAGCTTGCTATTGCACCATTACCTCCCGGAAAATGTTTTCAGACCCCTTAAAAAGACAAGTCAGTTACAATTTATTTGAAGACATGACATGATAATGTCATAAATATAGCATTACACGTGCAACAAACATGGATGTGTAAGGAGTCTTTCTAAATGTTTTGACTGTTATTAAATTATATAGTCATGGCTGGTCAATTATGTCACTTCAAATATGAGACATGAGCCGAGATGACATAACTCTTGTGACTGACTATGTTTGTGATCTTATAAAGTTTACCTTAAGCAGTGCTTAACTGCACATATAATGAAAAATAAACAGAACAAATAGGATAGACAGTAAATGGATGTTGTTCAAGTCGTCTGCTGGCTGCAGTGGTCTGCATGACTGCAGGGCAAGTTGGCCTGTTGGGCCACTGGTCTGACTAATTATGCACCCCCCGCATGCACTTGTGGAATCAACCGATCAATTCACCATCATTTTTGTAAAACAGCCAATGTCCAAAATCAATACAGTTTATTTCTGACCTAAAAAAATAAAAAATAAAAACAAACTATAGAGTGGTGTTTGAACTGTCTGCCCCAAAATCCTCCATCTGACAATTAAGCATTTGCGGGCAAATACAGTACTGTGAAATTGCCAATCTAGTAGACATCCTAGCATTTCTTGTGTACACAAAATCTACGGACTAGCAGCTGAACTACTACTATGAGCCTTGTTTCATTCCCAGGGTGTCAAATATCACCGCTTTGGCACATCCTCGGCATTTCATCCAGGTGCTGAAGTCACCGCTAAGTGTGGATGAGATACACCAGGATTTAATGTACCTCCAAATTAAACACATCTCTCTGTGAGTGAGCCATCATGCTTTGTTCATCATCTGTGCACAGCGCTGATCGAGCCTCACAGAATCTTGTGTCACAACACTAACTGGTTCGCATCTACTCATCTTGAAAGAGCCCCTGTGTCGCTGAGGTCCAGCCAAAAAGCCAAATTAATTTTAATATAATGATATAAGAAGTAAAACAATGATGTCTGTATATTTTTACTGACACCAGACCTTGCACCCAGCTTTGTTTACATTGTTGTGCTGTTAGTAATAAGAAAGTGACCCATTTGGTTGTTACTAAGAATAAAAACTATAAAAGTGAAGTTATAAAATCAAGGCAGTTTTTCAACTGATAGTTGACAGTGAGAACACACACATCTACAGGATACCCCTGATTCCACTTGAAGTACTGCTGTCTTCTTCCACTGTCGCCATGTAATCCCAGCAGTCTATTGAAAGCCCCGTCAACCAAAATCTAAAGGGAGAAATGAAGCTACTGCTCACCAGATGAACCTCACACACCTCTCACTTCAGTCAGTGCCCCACTGGGACAGGATAAAGGAAAAAGCTTTGCTCCATGAAATGTACGGGTGTGTTGTCACCTCTTCTTCTCATCATCTTCAGTGCATCCTTCTCTGATCTACATAACATCAAGTCATGTTAAGAGTTCACATGTCTGTCAAGTGTTACTGCTGGATTGAGATACCCTTGGTGAATCTCCACCCGTGGTAGTATTGCAATAAAAGCAGAAATACGGTTCTTATAATTTAAAAATTTACAGCATTTGCATCAAATGAAATCCAACCTTTTTTTTTCTTTTGCTGTTTATATCAGCTACTGCGATGAAGATGGAGGCTTTTCCTACAAAAAACTACTCTTGCAAACAGAAAGGGATGGATATTTCATTTAGGCTGGTTTGCAGAGGGTTTGATAAAAACTAAAAATTGTGGTATCTTGTTATCTGAAAAGTAGACTAGAAGCTTGTATTATCTCTTGTGTTTGCATACTGCGTTTCTGTGTAAAACCTGTTTTAATTTTCGTCTTTTGTTCCCCTAGCTTAATTAAATAATAATTATGTAATTAATTAAATAATTGTGTGAGACATCCAACAATTTGCCAGTGTTTGGTAGAAACCCAAGGAAGCCTGATTCCGAACACCAAAGGGATTAAATGACTTGCGTATGCTGCTGTCAGCAAGCTCTTGCTCTGCGATACCAAGCTGAACTTTGAGCTGAAGAAGTTATAGTGAGGACAATCTTAGTGGTGTGTTGTTCACAGCAAACCACTACAAACTGCATGCATATTTTTGCAAAAGAAGTGTATTACAAATACAGGTCTTTTGATGGCAGAGCAACACCTGTATGTCTTCTATTACATTAGTTGACTGTTATTTTACAAGAGAGGAAGTTAGGGTGCTGTGTCTGTGAACTGCGGACACTAACTGTTTAAGTTTTGAAAGTGAAATTCTTTCCCATTCTTGCTTGATGTGCACCTTCAGTTACTGATTAGGAGTTACAGGTTAAATCTCTAAGGATGTGTTGTATTTTACAAGCTTATATTATGTAAAATCTTAACCTGCTGTTGTTTGACTAAATGCAGTGATGTACAAAGTAGCATCAGATGTGCTTGAATGCACTGTTGAAACTGGATTGTTTTGCCATTTCTGTACAGATTTGTTTTCTTTATTTTCTCTGCAGCCTGGAATCAAAATGGACGACCCTCAGTGCTGTGGAACAACATGACAATACTTCTGTATGCTTTGTGTTCTACTGTTGACAGTGTCACGTGTATGACTGCTGATATTTAATAATGGCTGAAGAATTAAATCTCAAAATCATATTTCTTGACGTTCTGCTTTGACACCAATATAGCCCGTGTGTGTGTGTATATACACACACACGTATATATACGCCATTTAAAAATTACATCCTGATGGGAAATGGACAAATCATGAAGCTGTTCCATCTTTCCTGTCACTCTGAACTGTAAATGCTGTTATTAAGTCTGAAATACTCAGGGGAGAAGATATCAAGTGGGAAAAGAGAATATTCATATACAGTCAGTGCAGTCTGCTTTCTGCAGAAGTGATTCAAAATCAATATTGTACAGCAGTCATCTTTCAACTTTCTTTTTTAACATTTCAATTGTTGTCATTGACTTGGATGGTGAAAAATACTTAATCTTCTTTCTGCCCAGTCAATTCTACTGCATATTTTTTATACTGTCAAGGTCCTGGCTCCACTTTGCCATGGCTGCACTCTAACTGGACTGAAGGCTGTAATTTTAAAAGCTCACTGCTTGGAAAGAGTCAATATTTGGATTGAAGATCATCCCTGCAATAAATTTTAAATTACATGGAAGAAATCAATATTTAGAAATTATTCCCTGCACCTTTTCTTAGAACCACTCGACCGAGTGTGTTCCTGATAAATCCAACATGACAGCCTGACAACATACCTAGCAACAAGTAGTGTGTGTGTTTGTGTGTGTGTGTGTGTGTATGTGAGTGTTTCTGTCTGTCTGTGTGTGATCCCGAAGGAGTTGCAGGAAATATATAACCTGTGTGCACATATGTGTGCATGTGCTTTGTGTGTGTGTGTCACTGTAAGTAGGCTGGGGCAGAGGTGGCTCAGAACATGAAGCGGGTCATCAAGTAATCAGAAGACTGCATGCCAAAGTGTCCTTGGGCAATATACTGAACACCACACTGTCGATGGCTGGTCCACTGCCACGTGAGTGTGAAAATGAATCACTGAGCCTCGAAATATCTTGGGGGGCTTTGGACAGGAAGTGTTATGTCCCTCCTGAGGAGCAGGTCTGCACCTTGCATGACAGCTTCTGTTAGCTGTTGGCTATGACTGTGTGTATTAATTGGCTGAAAATGTAATGAAGTGCTTTGAGCAGCCATAAATGCAGGGAGGTCCATTTACTTGTGTTGAACAATGACTCCACATATTTTGTTTGACTGGTTTTCAGTGTGGTGCCAGTCAGCCTGCCACGTAACACCCGCATGTGAAAAGGGTTTTAAAAGCCAGTCAAGTCAAGTCAAGTCAACTTTATTTGTATAGCCCATTTTTACAAGCAGTTTGTCTCAAAGGGCTTGACATAACATCAGCAACATCCTCTGCCCTTCAACCCTCACATCGACTGAGGAAAAACTCCCAGAAAAACCTTTAACAAGAAAAAATGGAAGAAACCTCATTGTGAGCAACAGAGGAGGGATCCCTCACCCAGGATAGACAGACGTGCAATGGATGTTGTACAGGCAGGAAAGCAGTTAACAACATGAGAATGACATTACTAAACAAAATTTCAACTGTTTAGTTTCATTTTTGATACCACCTCTATATGGTTTTAGCATTTCACAAGACTGAAATTATCATAATGAAATTATAATGAACTGCTGTATCATTCATGTATGTTTTATGTGCTGTTGAAAATCACTATCCTATCAATTCTATTCAGTTCAATTTCGGCCCGCAGGGAGAACCACCCCGCTGATAGTCGATGTACAAAAGAATGAATGACAGGTAGATGTCAACAGTAGACATTGGGCATGTTGTCTTTAAAAGCATGTTGTCTTTAAGAAGGCTTCTTTCACTCCCTGAATCACACAGCTTGTACATGATTAAACGTAGTTATGGTCCAGTTTGGTGAAGTATTAAAATACCGAAATTCCAGGATTTTTTTTTCTTTTTTTGTTTTTTTTTACATTTATACATTCCTCGTTCAAAAATTTTCACACTGATGCCGAATGAGCTCAACCCCTGAAAAACAGCAACAACAGCTATATAACGTAAATTTCAATATGTCATTTCAAGCTGCATTAAAGGTTCTTCTGGTTTTTTTGTCTTGGCTGAACAAGCTGTAAACACAATGTATTGTGTATTACAAATAAAGTTTAGAAGAATGTGTTAGAAAACACTTGGTCTAGTTTAAACACACGACTACATTACTTGTTAGAGCAATTATTAATATAAAAATATCAAATAGTCTTGTGTTGACTTTATTGGAAAACTAGAAATATTATGTGATTCCACCACACTATTTTGCAGGCTCATTCTTGCACTTGTTGTATGTGCTTATATAACTGGTGGTGTTTGTAACCCCATATGCATCACAAGCGAGGAAAATGTTTCATTATGTCAGGTTCATGTTTTTTCATAAGGTCAGTGTGTGTTGGGAGTGACTGAAGAAAACAAGACAAGATGAGTAACTGAAAAGACAGCAGCAAGACTAAGATCATTCAGTTTATGAATTTTCTTCAGAATTCTGTCTTTATTATCCATCTAATTGCCACTGAAATACATGAAAGCAAATAAAGGACAGAGATCAGGGAAAGCATTTTACGAGATGCCAGCAGATCCAACAATTAAGACAAACAGCAGCAAACAACCTTGATGATTCAGACCCTGACACCACTTAGACCACTGATCAAAACTAATTTGTCTCACATTCTGAAAATCACATTACATTAATCACACATTCAGCCAATCAAGCCAGATAACTCAAACCCTCGATCAACATAATAGGTGTTTTGAAATGAACAAGATCGATTATGCTGTTGACTTACAGGTAAACGATAATGTAAATGACAGCATCCGTCATGGAGTGACATAGTGGGTCATCAGGCCAAAATGAGCCACGAGAACAGCTTAAAAGTCCAAACTGTGATTTATAGTAGAAACTAACAACGTTATTGCTTTTTCTCCTCAATGGAAATTTTGTACAATATGCTACAGGAAGCAAAGAAAGCTGGATTTCTTTTAGGTCGTCAAAGATGTTTCACCTCTCATCTGAAAAGAGAGTCCCTCGTATTTAACCCTTAGTAGGCGTGTCACTTTGTGGGTTGTCCTGAGGGTTGCTGACACCTCCTGCCATCATGTGAGTCGATGGGATCACATGAGCCAAGGTATGCTTTTGTTTCTAGCACTTGAATTACCATGATGACTGACAACCTACATAGACACACATACTGCACTGTGTGAGAGTGTGTGGCAGAATATGTGTGACTGTGTGCACACATGCAGACTGTAGTCACAACATTAAATGAGATCCCTGATTGAGCAAAGGATTGACACTAAGCTCCAAACTGAACACACACACACACACACACACACACACACACACTGCAGATGCAAACTTTGCAGTCTCCTTTGGGATGTATAGGCTGTTCTGTGGACAGGAATCAGCAATCAGCTCTGGCTCAGTTCTCTGGTTTGTTCTCCCCTTTATTATCTCTTCCTCTGCTTTTCCGTTGTTCTGCGTGCCTCTCACAGAAACTGATTCAATCTTATTCTCTCACATTACAGAAAAAGACTCATGTCAGTGTTGATGCCTTTCTGAGTGAATAACAAAGAACAAAACATCAACCAACAATAGCCTTCTTTTCAGCGCAGATTAAATGTCTATGATATTTGCAGCAGAGCTTGCCTATTTTAGCACCGAAGGCTGAAATGACTCCTCAGCAAAGGTGCTGCCGTGTGTCAGGCAGAACTATGCAAGGCATTTTTGTAACCCTGGAATCAACACAGCCACTGAGCTTTATTTATATAGTTCATCAGAAATCATTCTGACGTCTGAGACAAGTTGGAGGAGTGGATCATCTCTGTCTTGCTTCATATCTGTGTTTCTCTGTTATGATGTTCTAATAACAGATCACAGATTTGTCTACTCCCAGCTGACGAGAACATCATAAACACAGAGTGTCATGTCAAGAAACATGAGCATAGTTACATGTAAATTAACTAGACTCAAATGTATAAATCTTTATAAACTAAAATATGTCCATAGCACCAAGCGTCAACATAAACAACGCCTTGCCTACAATGCAGCACATTTAAAGCAATAGAACTTGATACACAATCACTGTAAAGTATACACATGGAAAGAAAGAAACAAGACTTGATTGGTAAATGATCTTTTCTGCTGCTGTGATTGTGAGTCCGGGCTACTGTGGGGGTTTCAGTGTTTGTTCACACCAGATACTGAACTTTTTCATCACAGTGTGTATTTGTGCGTGTGTATCTGTGAAGTGACTGACACTGTGAACAGTGTCCACAAGTAACTGAGGGATTAGCAGATTAACATGGATTATATGAAGAAGGGACAATATTTACTGTGTCAGGGAACACCAAAAACACACTGCTGGGTTATTTGATATGTTGATATTTAGTGAGTAAACAACTAAAGGCTTATGGATCTCACCTCAAACAAACATGCTGAAACAACTTGTGCTTTGGTTTTTTTAGATGCTCTCAGATGCTTTTTTGCATGTAGAAATGGTTAGTGTTACATTTTAACTTTGTTATGTAAAATATACTGTTTAAGCACTACTTGAACTTTATGTCTCTCCCACGCGTCCCTTTCTCTTCTCCCAGTTGAATACACTGAGGCCATGTGTTTGTGCAACACATTGCCAAGTCACGGCTGTGTTTCCTGGCATCTTGTGGTATTTTGCTTCCTGCTCCCAATTTAAATCATAAGGTCTGTGTCCTTGACCCAGTGTGAAGTGTCTCACTGTCCTACAACCACCTGCTCTCGTATGGCACAAGGCCACAAAGCTTAAGATGAAAATTGGCTTCTTACTACACCATATAGACAAAAGTATAATAATTTTTTTCTTTATAATTGAATGCAGGTGTGGTATAGGGCTGTTTTTAAGTGACTGGGCTGGGTTTGGCCCCTTACTTCCACTGAAGGGACATCTTAATGCTTCAGCATACCAAGACACTTTGGACAATGCTATGCTTCCAACTTTGTGGCAACAGTTTGTTGAAGGCCCTTTTCTATTCCAGCATGACTGTGCCCCAGTGCACAAAGCAAAGCTCCATAAAGACATGGTTGGATGAGTTTGGTGTGGAAGAACACAGAGCTTGTGAGCCAGGCCTTTTGGTCCAACATCAGTGTGTGACCTCACAAATGCTCTACTGCATGAATGGGCACAAATTCCCACAGAAACACTCCAACATGTTGTGGAAAGCCTTCACAGAAGAGTGGAAGCTGTTAGAGCTGCTAAGCTGTCTGTGAGTTTAGACTGAGATGACATTAAAGTTCCTGTAATGCTCAGATGTCCCAATACTTTGTCTGTATAATGTATATGTGTCTACAGTATGAATACCTTTTTTAAAAAAAAATATATATATACAGATATAATTCAGCTACAGACATTATCATGACTAAAAGACTGTTAATTATAATTATTATGACTGTATTCTCACAACTGCTCAAAAGTTTAAAATCACCTGTCTATCCAGTCTATCCAGCGCGCAGATTGAGAAGGTTTAACGTGATTTGTCATTTCATAGTATGTTCATATGATATTTTGCAGTCCAGTTCCAATAGTGCTAATATTACATTCATATTAAGATTCCTTTATTTGTTAATTTAATGCACATTTTGACATGTAAACTTTCTCTGCGTTTACATGAGGATCTGCTAACTGAGTCGAAACCAAGGCAGCCAATAAACAAGTTGCTTAATGTCCTGTTTTGATCTGCAAGTCTCATTGATGCTTTTTGTCATACGCTGTCATTACAAAACAATCATATGTAAAATCAAGAATGTGTCACAGACATTTAAACATGACTGCTAAATGATTACAAATTGATTTGAGAGTCAATATAGTACAAGTCACAGTCGGTCAGGACGAGAGGCAGAGAAAGATTCTGATGTTCATGCCTTTTGGACATGTAAGTAGAGAGCAAGGTAAGGAATAAGTAAGGAATAAATAAATGCAGTGAAAGTGTACATGCAGTATAAAGATGTGCATGCAGTCTATAAAGAAAAGAGTGCATTGTAGCTGTGACTTTATGTATTTTTAATTTTACACTTTGGAACATGAGCGTTGTTGAGAATTCATGAGCATTGGGCTCTGCTGAGAAAAACTCCACCATGAAAGAAGCTCACTATTGCTCAAGTGTCTAGCAGATGGAGGCAGACAGAGGAAGAGGTGAACAAGTCAGAGAGAGGAGGGTAATACTTTACACCAACACTGTGGGACACAATGAGTAGAGAGCTGCTAAAGATCGAGATAATGTGTGTGTGCCAGTGTGTCCTGACCCCAATTCCAGAATCAGAGCTGGTGTCCAGGCAGCCCGGCTCTGAAATCAGATGATCAGATGATCCCTGTACACACTGGATCCATTAAATACACACTTCTGTCATGTCATGTAAACCTTAAAGCAATAATAAAGTGTTCTTTCTTGTGTCCAAGGTTCTTGTATCGGAGAGTAACCAAGCCTTAACCTGAGGTTTAGTGGTTGTTATTGAAGTCAATGGTAAACAAAAATGTCATGCTTGAGCAACAGATCTAAAGAAACTTTGTTGTTGAGTTTGGATGACTTGCTGGCTCTGAGAAAACTTAATGCTCCATCTGAAGCCTGTCTTCTCTGTCAAAGCTTTCCCGTAACCAATTTCAGACTGAACCACATATAGAATGACCAACCTGCCCACAGGATACAATCATCTCCTGCAGGTGGTGATTTCCAGCTGTGAACAATCCAACCATTTCTGCTTTTCATTGTTATTTACAATGGCTATATATATATATATATTAATATCCCCAGACTTCAAATTAGATTAAAGCTGCTCACTTTGAATCAATTCTCCTCTCAACTGCCTGTCAGCACTCTCAACTACCCCCCCTGCAAATCAGTCACATTGTGACATGCGCCATTTGATACAACCACTGATTTGTCTCACTGCGTGGCGCACTTCTGTGATTGCTGTGACGTTTTTGCACTGAGTCCATCACGCTGTGTGTCCAGTATCACAGCATCTCTTGCTGCTCATTTCAAAGTATAAATAAAGTATAGACAGCAGACTCTGCTCTTAAATGTTGAAAGACCTCTCAAGTCTCTCCAGCTAAGTGTGTGTGTGTGTGTGTGTGTGTGAGAGAGAGAGAGAGAGAGAGAGAGGGAGAGAGAGAGAGACAGCAACGGACACAGTTGAGTTCTTCCTGCAGTTATGGGATTTTATTCAATAAGTGTTACTGCTGTCTCTCCTCCACTCTGCTATTTATTACGCCTCGGAAAATGATGCTTTCCCTTCGGGAGGGTTGGGAATTGTTGTATAAATTGCACTTTCCTGTGGGATGGCTTAGAGCTGTGTTTGTGCAAGACAGCTGTCATCCTTCTCATACATCGTTCTCTCTCTCTTCTTTTTGTCGTATTTTTTTTTCCTCAGTCTCATACACTCTCTTTCTGTATTTATATGTGTGTCTCAGGGGTTCAGATGGGCTTGTCAATTCTTTCAGCAGCATCTGGCTGCACTACAATAACTCCCAGTTAGACCATCAGAGCGAGACAAAACACCTGACAGTTGTGTGTGTACTTCTACCAGCCCATGGAGATGACCTGGGACTCATGGTTATTTGACTGATACCGTGCTTCATTGGCTGGTGTGTGTCGATACTCCAGTAAGTATCACCCCTTTGTGGCAGTAGCCGTCCTTTCTTGCCCGCTCATGTGTTTCTCTTGCTTGAGCCTCTTCAAAATTGGGAGTTCCTGTGTGTTTTCTTTGACAGAACTAGACTAGCAGAGCATTGCTGCTGAACAATCTTGCTTTGTTGTTTTTAGTATAAAAGGCTTTGAATGGTGACACATTTTTGAAATGGCAGCAACAGCAGCAACAAGAGACCTGGTGCTTTGGACAACTACAGGGGGGCCAGGCCTGCTCGTCCAGAAACTTGGCCCTCCAAGGAAAAATCTGAATCAACAACATTTTTAATGCACAGGCTTACTTGGCTCGAGGTCTCAGCTCAGTGATATGAAAAGGCACAGGGAGGATAAAATTCCTGTAGGTCTTTTGTTCTTCTGTGGCATCTGGATATATTGAGAAGTCAGGCATCTCTCCTTACTCACCTGTTTAGGATCTCTGCTCTGAAACAAAAACCAGCAGTTGATGAATTTTGCTGTGCTTCCTTGTCTTTACAGTTTAGGCTCCACTAAAAAGCTTGTTTTAACCAAGCAGTAACTAACACCAGTCTTTCAGCCATCTACAGGATGCTTGTTGGCCTGTGTCACTGGGGATGGAAAGTGGCTATCTGACATTATTATGCTGGCCAAGTTAAATGATATGGAATCATGTGTGACTCAATGCATCAATGGACTGAACTTTACTGGGTTGTGCTGTTTGCCCGTCCATAAAAACTAAATATCCTGCCAATTTCTTTCCTCTTGTGCTGGCATTGAGCAGCAACTTCTGCCTCTCGTCTCAAGCTGCAATTCTGATCATTTCTGAAAAGAAAAAATATATATTTCTGTGTGTTGATAAAACAGTGCAAATCTCTGTTAACCAATAACCTTAAGTTAACCTTAAGTTTGACTTCCAGACAAACAGCACTGAATCCACTTACAAGGTGATGATCTGCTGCTCTATGCTGCAGTCGTACTCCATTCAAGTTTTATAGCTTGCAGACAACACTTTAAATAAATTGTCTGAATCGCAAGCAGTTCCTTTTGAGGCATTGATTTCTCTTGCTGAGACACAAAAGAATTAATTGGATTTCTTCGGGAGGATTGCTTTGTGCGTGAGCTACACACTGGTTTCAACTAAAATATGGCAGCAGTGTGCCGAATGTCACATTTATCTGGAAGCAATTATCTACCCTGTCCTGTTCTGTTCTTCACAAGTATGGAATGGCCATATTTGATTTATTTAAAACAATTTAAATATTTATAACACTTGCGTATTTCTAACAATTTTCTAGGAGAGCTGGAGCAAGAAAGACTTCAGGAGAACAAATGATGTCTTACTGCAAAAGTTATTTATTGGACAAGGCTCGGGAATCAGAACAACTCAAGGCAACAGGTGCAATGTTATCTGATTCTGCCTGTGCTCTTGGGCATGTGTAAGTTTAGAGATTTCTCCAGTTATGGGTATAACTTATGTGTTCTAAAATGACTGGATATTCAGCCAAGAAATTACCTGCATATTGAAAGCTCCTCACACTGTATCTTCTGTGCTGCACTGAGCCACTCCGTATAAGGACACCTGGTCTCCTTCACCAGTGACTGTCTACTCCCCGTCTCCTCTAAAGCTCCTGACCCTGACCCTGCAGATAACAAGCAACTGCACATAAGCTGTAGACACAGCCGCTCTTTGTGTAATATGGAGCTACGGTGAAAATTAGACAAAGTCTTTTAGGTTGCCAACATTAGTCTTTTTACGCTGACACAACACTGTAGTACAAATGCTGAATAAATGTTTTTTCCTTATTTTCCTCTCTGTTATTAGGCTATCTGACTAACATTTTGTAAACCAGAAAGCAGTTTCTGCAGTTTCCCTCTTCTGTGGTCCTACTTGACACAGACAGTTACTATTGTTATAAGTCATACTGTATTTCTATATTGCTATACAGTGATGTTGATGACGATGATGATGATTATAGCATAATTATTTATTACTGTTGCTATGTATCTGTCTGTTTATGTTCCCTTTACCCCCCTCTCTCTGTTTGGTGTTTGCTCATGGGGGGAATGCTGACTCTCTGTATGTTGGAACATGGTCTAGACCTGCTCTATTTGAGACAGGTCATTGGAATCGTGATTAGGTATTGTATAAGTAACACTGACTTGACTTGAGGACTGTTGTGACTGATAAGCACGGTCCTGGCTTGCTAGCATATTAGTGGTTAACTCAGGGACACACAGATAAACTTTACTGGCAAGCTTCCTAATTTTACCTAATATTGAGTAGGCTTAGATTCTGTGGAGGTATTGGGGTAATAAGGACAGGTTTGTGCATTGACTCATACTGCATTGATGATAAACAAGACCAAAAAAATGACAAAACCAGAAAGTTACACAGGTGAACACATTTAAAAGATACAAAAACAAACAACCTTGTTTTAGCATAGTAGCAGTTTTCTTTTGAGGCTGTCCGACAGAATTTGAAAGGGTTTCCAGACGCCAAAGGTTACAGAACTGTGTGAACCATACAGATAAAGCATGAATCATCATTTTGGCATGAATCATCATTTTAGCAAACTCTCCTTTTGGGCCTTATAAGATCATTTTGGAGTGAAAGAATGAAATCCCAGGATAGTAATGTTGTAAAAGGTAGCAGGACAATAATATAAACTACAATTTATTCTCATTCTTATTGTTATTTTTTAAGAGTGACACTCATCTGTTTTTGCGTTCATTTATGCATCCACCCTACAGTTCAGCTAAGCAGTCAAATGTCAGTCAATGAGTCCCCTTAGTCAATCTTCCAGACAGTCAATCAGGCAGCCAGCTGCTGCTTCAGTCAGATATAAACAAGGTCAATCTAACAACTCAGTCAAGCCAGTCAGTCAAGAATGAGGCCAGTCACCCCGTCATGCCATTTACTTGATACAATTTTATCATATTGCCCTGTCAACAGATACATTACTGCAAGCGATAATTTCATACTAATTCAGATGAGGCGGAATAGAAAATGGAAATTTGAAATGAAAAAATGTCCCAAGTGGAAGGCCTATTTTCATGCTGTGTGGTGCTCTGCTCTGTTATTTGTTCAGTGCATGCATTCAGTCAGAACGTAAGCCAGTCATCTGGCTAATTTAACCAGCCATCCATTCAAGCAAACAACCAATCAGTGGGCTTGTGAATCAGCAAGTCATTCACTCATTACATTTTGGTTTAAGAAAAAGAGCGAAACTGTGCAAGCATTACAAACTTCTACTAAGTCATAGCATTACAATACATATGAAATGCACATGAGATTCCTTTAGCAAATTCTTTGCTATTGTATCAATTGCTCCATTAACACTTGCTGAGTATCTTTGCGTGTTGGGTCTACTTTCGCTCAAACTGCTCATGCTTCTAAAACATCCTATGTGACCACCTTGAAAGCCTTTAGAAAACAGTGAGGATACCCGGGATCTGTAAAAAGAACACTATTGACTGGGACACAGTGAGTCTAATAGCAATTATTGCTTAGTTCTCCTTGCTGCAAGCTTTGACATACTAATCTCAGTGCCAGCTTGTCAGAAAAAAACACACTTCATCTGTATGCATCAACATACTGAGTGTTTCTCTTAGTTGGAAAACAAGAATTTAAATCCAAAAGCTGTTTGAATCACTACTACCAGTAAAATACACATTTTTATTTTTATAATCCAGAAATATTCATAAACACAGACATATGATGAATAGCATCAATATGCACAACCTACAACCTAAACCTCAAAGTAGCTTAGAATTATAGAGTAGAATAGAACTAGTTGTGTGAGTGTAGTTGCCACCTTAATGCTAATTACTAGCTGTGTGTACACTCACAGAGCATTACTGATAGCTGTTCTGGGAAAACTGGCGTGCCACTATTTCAGCTTAGAAGATGCAGATGCAGTGGAGGTTGTTTGAATGGAGGACTGTTTTCCTTTTAGCCCTGTTAGTAGCTTCTTGTAGGCAGTGTAGATATTTGTCTACCTTTTGTGGAATTGTTTTGCTGTTGGTGGTACAACCCACACATCTTCATCAGTCAGATAAGGACACCACTTAGTCATGTCCTTCTGGCCCTTCACATGCACAAGGTACAGCTTTAGTGTGACTATGTGATCAATAGAAAGTGTTCCTGCCCAGCGTGTGGTTTTAACATGAAACAGCACATAGGTTAAGTTTGGGCACAAAAACGGTATTGTTAGGTTTCTAAGAAGACCAGTGAGCTTTGGTTTCATGTGGTTCACAAGCCAAGATCGAATGAATAAAGGTTGTATGGACTTTGTTGCTCAGTATGTTACGTTGGGTTGAACAGTTGCTCTGATTGTCTCTCACTGACACAGATGGGTTTACATTGGAGCTAGTTTAAAGCCCATTGCGTCTCACAGATCCTAAAAGTGGGCAACTTCTGTGTCTGGATGAGATGCAGAGGGATGTGACAAAACATCATGGTGGACTCCATGGACGAGGATCCACACCCTCTGTAGTCTGTTCACATCTTTGCATTGACTTTGTATGTGTTTCAGCTGTGTGAAAAATTTTAATTTCTTTCTGTTTGAACAATGCTTTGTAAACAGTTCCAGGTCATTATCCTCCCTCTATACCAGACAACAAACATATCTCATTGTTATTCAAGACTCAAAAGCATGACCTGCCTCCATAGTCTAAAATACAGTATTATGATCCAAAATAATAACTGGAGCACTTTGAACACTGTGCAAAAATACTCAGTGGTTTTGTCTGTCCTTCACGATGAGGCAAACTTTTCTGCTGCATCTCTTTGCTGGTTTCAATTTCCAGGTTTTGAAATACATTGTTAACATAGTAGTTCCTAATAGTGATTAGCTGTTTGTTTTTCTTGGCACACTCACTCCTTGCATCCTTCTTCTGAACACTGCCAAACCCATTGAGCTTCAGTGTTAAATTAGAGTATTGTAGTTCTTTGAAATCAACATGCTCTGATTCATTACAGTTTTAATTCCAGCAGAATATTTACAAAATTTAGAGATAAACATGTATTCTTTGTGACAAGCCATTATCCAGATGACTGTGGTCCTGATAGAAGGTCCCCCATGTCATTGCAGAGAATAGGAAGCAAATGTGACAGGTGAACAACAACATTACATACACACACAATCTGATGACCTGGCCACCTCAAATACTAATGAGACACAAGCAAGAGGCCTTGTCTTATTTGGACTAAGAGAGGTCTGTAAACATGGGAAAACATGGCACACCATGTAGAACAGATTATTTTCTGTTATGTATCTGTGTGCTGTATGTTTGTAGTAATATGTTGGTTTATATATTTATTTATTCAAATGTATATGAGCTGCAAAGGAAGAGGTTACATGTAAAAAAGATTAATGCAAGACAGGTGTTTGTGTGTGTGTGCTTTCCAAAGGGTATTGTGGATTGGGAGCTTACTTATCTACAATTCATCATTAGGACAAAACCAGCTCTTACAGAACCCACATGTGTGAGATCAGATATTCCTGGTCTCCACAGGATGAATCATGGTGACTTTGGTGATCCCCTGATGTTTCCTCAAGCATCACAGAGGGGAAAGTACTGGATTGATTGCCACAGCATCCTGTGTGGAGAGTACATAAACATAATATAAGATTCAAAGTTAGTGCTGATAATCACAAGCCTAAAGCAGTGGCTTATTGCAAGTAGGCACTCAATATGCCAGACTTAGCCTATCAATCATTATTAAGTTATAGTAATTAAACTTTTTTTTTTTTTTTTTTTTTAATAATTTGAAGTTATCAGAACATTTCCTCACAATGTGCCTAAAGCAAGAGCTATTCTCACAAATTGTGTTTCACAAATTGTACCCCATAATAGATGGCAGGGGACCATGAAACTCATGAACCAATCACTTCTGAAAAAAGGATTCCATATTAAGCAAAGATTCCAGTACTCAAATACATCAGTATTCCCACAATTTAAACCAGTTCATAAACTGTTACAACATTTTAGGTGAATGGGTAAACTGTGGCAGATATCATGAAAAAACAGCGATCAACATAGTATGCGACACAAGTACATGGTCCGACAGAACCTGAGCACTTGGATAATCCCGTTTAGATGGTTTTCAGTAAATCTCCACCTCCTTGTGCAGCAGTCACTCACCTACTTGTGAACTGGGACAAGAAAATGTTTTCACAGTAGCCATATATGTCTGCTATTACTAAATCCCTTTGCTGCTCTGTAGATAAGTAGCCAAAGTCATCAATCATATAACTACAGCTCTCTTAAATCAGGCGGGAAAGAAAATTTGATCATCTGAAACAGTTAACAATCATGATGAGTTCTAACGGTAAAAACTGTTGGGAAATTAAGAATTACAAGGAATCAAACATGCTAATGCTTGTATTGTTCCATTTCATCTTTCTAAGTGACTACATTCATACACTATACCGGGATTAAAACTTGGAGCTCTTTGGTTATACAGCAGTCCCTGATTAAGCATCTGATACTGCCTGTTATGAATCAAAGTATTCATACAGTTTGCATGTCTCACAGCTACACGCTCTGACGCATGCAGAAGTTTTCCTTTAATTGTTCTTTTTGGCTTGCAAAGCATCCTTAATAGACACCATATGTCTGTCAAGATGGTACAATTTAACCTGTTTTAGCAGAGTTGTTTCTCCAGCAAATGCTGAACAAGCACAAAACTGTTTGTCTTCACAGTCCAAGATGCAAAACAATGTGCTAACAGACAAGTGAGCAAATTTGTTTATTTATGTAAGAAACAAACAAACAAAACAAGGTTGTGTCCTCAAAAGCATAATTTGGTATGAATTCACTGGAGTTTTCTTTGTTGCAGTGAGTTGAAGACTGATCTGTATGTCCAAAGCTCCTGCCTTACGATGGTGGCAAATAACTTGTTGTGGGTCTAAAAGATGACATTTTTGTGTGTTTAACGGCGATGAACTCAGCACAAAGAATTCCACTCAGGGATTTCCATACGACCTATAACCAGGCGAACAAGGAAATGGACAACCCTATCACCAGACAAGAATCTTCCTTTTTTGCTTTTTATATCCACTGCCAATGATTTTAAATCAAGTTTTTACTTTCTACATTATCTGCTCACAGTAAATGCACAAAAAGATGCTGGTTCTGGAAAATACGTAAGTGATAATGCACGACAGGGTCTCCATTATCAGGAATTTAGGTACTTTTAATAAAGTACTTTTCATCCATGACTCATCTTGAAGGACCTTGTTAAGTTTATACCATAACTTATCAAAGAAACAACAAAAAAACAAAACAAATTCAAATAAAACAGGTCATTCATTTATATTTTCATGCATTTGCAATCAAAATTTTGGGTTTTTCAAAAACTGTAATGTTGTTTCCCTGGTCACACCTGAGGGTTTCACAAATACCTGGAAGAATCATTTCCTTTTTTTTAACATTTCTATACAATGGAAATGTTCACTAGTCCAGTAAATAAGATGAACCTTAGATACAACTAGGCAACTGGAGATATTTTTAGTCTACTCGGCCCTGGCTCAAATATGAACCACAAAATTTCAGAGATTCAAAGTCAGTAATATCGTATACGGTTGAATCCAACCACCTTACAGTTAGAATACTGTACTACATACTACACAATGGTGGGCCTTGACATTGCATTGACTTTAAGAGTACTTCTGTCTTCTACTTCTGAAACTGAGGTAGGGTTGAGGAAGAGCTTCCTGCTGTTTCTTCCTGTTAGTCATGAAGTCAGGGAGTTGATGGGAAAGGGCCAAAGTGTCTAATTTAACATTTAAAAAGACCTTATGGAAGATAAATTTTAAATACATTTAAGGGTTTTTTTTTATTATTTATTTAAACCATCACTGCATGTCAGTTTGAAACAGTCAGCAATATGTATCAGGTCCACGTTGGAGGTCAGTGGTAGGTAGGAATGTCATGGAATTCTTAACTACATGATTGTACGAAACTGTTATCCTACGTATTTAGATTAGACTACAACCTGCTATTTTCACATTAAACATGCATTTTGTGGATGTTCTCTAGGCTAATGTGAGCTGGTTCTTTTTCTGCAGGTAGCTTCAACAGGTAAAATTAGAATTTTAACATCACAAATGATGCAGAAAAACACTGACCAAAATAAAAATAAATTGAAAGCTGTTGACATAACTTATTTAGTTATTAAGTTTCATTATTATTAAGTTTTCTTCATTTATAGAATATAACAAATAAGTGATAAATGAAGGCAAACAGTAAGATGTTACTGCTGTGCAAAAATATTTAATAAAACAGACAAAAGCAGAAACAGAGAGCTGCCGTCAGTCTAGAGGGGCTTGGACTTGACAGACGTCCCAAAAAAGCATAGCCAGACCTCATGCTTAAGGATTCAAGCCTGAATGTGCAGACCTCTAATTATCATGGTGCAAAGTGGTGGGCCGTGACATACTGTGCATAAAGTTATGCCTTTATTGGTCACACACTCCCATCTCTCTGAGTTGGTCTCATTTTTAGTCTTTGCCTGAGCATAAACAAATCCTCTATTGACTGGCTGATGGCACCTCTTTAGTTTCTCAGAGATTTGTGTAGCAGTTAAAATGTTTTGGTGTTTTTTTCTACAACTGTTTACCAATTTGTCAGCCTCCTTTTGTCTGATGCCTCATTTTTTTATTTCTCTACTTACCATAATCCCCCCGTCTCTCTCACTTGCTGCACTGGTATAGAGAACGGCAGATTCAGGATAAAAAGAGAGTTACAGAGATCATAAACCATTATATTATCTCCAGATGTCATACATCTAAGTCATGCAGCAGGTTAGATTTTAATTAATAGACTCTGTCTCTCTCTCTGTCATGCGCGCGCACACACACACACACACACACACGAGCAGACAAACAAGTCTGATTGCCATTCTATCATATTGCGGTTCAGCACTCAGTGTCTTTTAAGTCATGAAAGAGATGAGGGTGAAAGGAGGGAAAAGAAAGAGAGAGGAGGATCAGAAGGTGTGTGTAAAATGTATGTACCTCGAAACATATGTAAAGAGGTATACAACCTTTAAACCTGTTTCTCCCTTCATCATTCTCTGAGTTATTTAAAGCTTTTCATGACATTGGTATGATTAAAGAAAATGTCAGAGATGTCGATTTTGCAGCTGAATGGAGAATTCTGTGAAAGTGTAACTGCATCTTTGATCAGAAAGACCAGCAGTGATGAAATCAGCATACTCACCTCCGGCTTCAACAATTCCTGCTGCTTCTCTTTAATCAGACGCAATATCAGAAATAGATGGATGATGTCTTAAAAACATTCAACAAATACAAATATCATACAAAAACTACAGTTTTCAATGTTTACTTGAAGTGCTGGGACTTCTTGGGATGTCTCTTACACTGTACTTTGATTTAATTTGATTTTAAAAGTCCCACCCAGAACGGTATGGTTGTATTTAATATCGATCTTGATATTGTTTTCCAAAAATAAATATTTTACAGTTCACCATTTTGTTGATGATTTTTACAAATAAATTTAAAAAATACTAGTAGTAAAGGTGCAAAATGTTCACTAACTATGTGTTCCTGACTGTAAAAGAAATAACTGCGCACAGCTTACTTTAATACATGACACATGGGATGGTTTATATGCAAATTTGGATGATAGTCTTTAAAGAGTCCTTTAAGATATGTCCACATGAAGCTTTTCTTGTGTCATTTTTGACATTATTGTCATAAAGAAAGAATAATGTCAGGTGAAGTAGTCTAAAGAGTGATCAACATTCACACAAGGCAAAGTTTAGGAACAGATGAGTCAAACAAACACAGGAGATCAGTGTTTGAGTCCTGTGTCTATTTTAACTTCCATCCATAATTTAGCTTCCATAAATGTTTTCAAGTCTAACCATGTATGGTCTAACCATGTATGGTTAGACTATGATAGCAAAAGGTCACATGACTTGTCCTGTCCTTTCCTGCACATCCATCCATCCATCCATCCATCCATCCATCCATCCATCCATCCATTTTCTATACCGCTTATCCGTCAGGGTCATGGGGGAGCTGGAGCCTATCCCAGCTGACTACGGGCGAAATTTCACTGGACTGGTCGCCAGCCAGTCGCAGGGCCAACACAGAAAGACAACAACCACACACTCTCACACTCACACCTGGGGGCAATGTAGAGTAGCCAATTAACCTAATGTGCATGTTTTTGGTATTGTGGGAGGAAGCCGGAGAACCTGGAGAAAACCCATGCAGGCACAGGGAGAACATGCAAACTCCACATAGAAGGGCCCAGACCGGGATTCGAACCTGGAACCCTCTTGCTATGAGGCGACAGTGCTAACCACTCATAAAATGACAAGCAAAAAGCTTGAAGTTCTTGAGAGGACACATGAAATGCTGAAATGCTCAAAACCAAGAGATGCAGATGAGGTAAAGGAAGAGGTGTGACACAAATTATGTCAATCAGCAGTTCCTTTGAGTGATGACTCGGAATTGAATCTATTATTTATTATTATTATATTTATTTAATGTCTGATCTCCCTCTAATATCTCATACATCAAGAGGAAATACTTAAAAAGTTGATAGGATCTGACTCAGACATACAGTAGTAAACATTATCTGATAGAAGTACTCTTTCACCAGAGGGGTGTTTTCTTTTGACTTAGAATCTCCTTGAATTCCTGCAGAAGCAGCAATTTGATCAGTTCATCTGCCCTTTTCTTTGTGATGGCTTAACATAAAAAAAGCATGTATTGCAGTTTCAGTCAAAACTTTAATCAAAATACATCTTTCCCACAACAACCTAAATCCACAAATAAGGAGGTCTTGACAGTATGTCAGATAATGTCCCTACAGGCAAAAGATGGTGGATTCATCTTCAGGTCTTTAGAAGTCTCTGCAGCCCACACTCTAATATGTACCATCACTTTTACCTCAAATGTTTCTCTTTCAAAAGGATCTCAGGGAAATAGGAGTTTATGTGTTCGTACAATTGGCTGTGAATGTTTGTAGTTGCTGACAAGAACTGGAATATATTTTGGAAATGTTTTCCTTTACAAAAGTACATATTTTATTTAGTTACTGCTACATTCTTACTATTGGAAAAGATTCATATCACTAAACACTTTCTCAAAGTTTTATTGGCGAAATGAACACTGTGGTAGAGAGATTTATATTGCTATTCATGATATCAGTTGACTGCAGCTCTGGAGTCTCTCAAGAGCACAAGGATCACTCTTTTGAATCTTAAGTCTGAAAATATGACGGTGGGCTATTTACATCCACTTTTTGGGGAGAAAGTCATCATCTTTAGTTTAGCCTGTAGCAATCCCAAGGCACGGATGTGTGTGACTTTTCAGAGCTTATGGTAAAAGTAAGCAGATCAGGTACAGCAGGTAAATGACATCACATCAACATGGGGCAGATGAGTTGAAAGGATTTAAAATGAGAGAAACCGGTGGCCTTTAAATAGTGTCAATGACCATGCATACAAGTGTGTCCAGTTGACATTTGAGCCCTTAAAGACATGCATGGATTTGATTGTGCCATGATTGGCTGTTTGGTTTGATCAATGACACAGTCAAAACAGGCAGTTTCCTGAGAGAATAGCCATTTTCATAAAGCCATCATGTTGGAGCAAGTTAGTATTGCACTATGTTAACATTTTTCAAAGACCCCAATTTCATATTGTTTGGTGATATTAATTTGGTTAATTGTATGCAATACCAACCTAATACTAGCCTATTAGATGTTAGAAAATCTATCTACTAACTTAGCAAACATCTGAGTGACCATTTGAATGATTGGAGAAACCAACCAGTGTCTATTTCATCCTGCCTCCAACAGTCAGAAGCAAACAAATCCAAAGGGATTCAATCCAAAGCAAAGTAGAGTCAAAAAGCTAAGAAAACAGGCACAAGGAATAGATGGAAACATTGACACAACAGAACATTTTGAACTGGCACAAGGCAGACAGAGCAGGGCTTAAATAAGGGCAGTACCAAGACAGGAACTGCGACACAGAAACCAACACAACAGACAACTGACAAAAACAAAAACAGAAAATGCTATAACAAAAGCATGCTAAGACACAGAAGATGTATCAGGCAGAGAATAAATGCCCCAAAGAGGATAGTTTTACAGATACTTTGTTTTATTCTCTTTAGTCAACACTTTAAATGATGTATAACAATGTAACTGCATCCCGCACAAACATAGCAGCTGCAGAAGGATGGATGTCTTGTTTAGAAAACATTCATAACAAAGAAGCTTTTCTTACCATTTATTTTTATACTCATCTTGCACAAGGCATCTTATTAACTTTAAAAGTAGGGTTCAGTGACCTCCAGGGTCTTTTAGAGGGTTACAGGGGGTCTTTAGCAAAACACAGCATCATTCATTTTCACAATAATTCCATCTATAAACAACACAGTGACATAATGTAGGACTCTTTTGGTCATGGGTTTTATATGTTTTCTGTAATAAAACAGCTAAAAGCAAAATATTTATCAGATGGGAGTCTGTGGTCTAATTTGTGTCAGTTTACTTGCCCTTGACATTTAACATATCTGTGAGTGGAAGACGCCAGAGCTGACGTGTGAGATGGGGTGAGCTTTGTCACTTTGCTAACAAAGATGCTGAAGGAGGATGCTCTTTGACTCAGCGATTGGTTGTTTTCCAGTGTGAAAATGAGCATGGAGCTCATGAACATCTGTCTGTGTGACTGTCACTGTGATGATGTCAATAATGGCGATTAGATGACATGCTTGACAGCACTGCCAACCTGGCTTTTTGCAGTGGTCCTGAGCTGAGCTGGCAACCCGTCCTTCAGAGCGCTATCATCACAGATAGGTAGATATTTGAAATATCTCTTTGTACTGATATTCTGATGTCTTAGCTTAGCCCAGGTGGTTGCTTCAGTTCGAGAAAACCAGCCATGCAATACTTTGCAATAAAAATAACTTAAAAACAACTTGGTAAAACTGTACTTTTTGAAGAACTATACCAATATTATAGCTTTATACAACACAGGGTTGCACAACTTTGTTAAACCTAACCTTTTCTTTTGTGTTCCTCTGTTTGAAAGTGCCTCAGTTTCCAGTTTCACATTTTTGAGGCATCACAGAAAGAATGAAGAACCACAAAAGTGTAAAATGAGTCTCATTTCAACTGACACTGGTAAAGTGTCAGACTTGAACAGACTTGATCCAAGCACAAAGCTTGACATTATCGATCGTATGTTTCCCAATTATAACTTAGCATTCTCATGGTTTAGGTCATATGATATGACACAAAACAGGTTGCAGTTGGTCTTGTTTAAAGAAGAAATTAAGAAATAAAGACTGGTAAAAGTCCTTTCAGTTGGTGCTCATGATAATGAAGCTGACACACAAATACCTTCATGAGTCTTAAAGTAACGTATTTCTGACGTCTGTCACTTTATGTTGCTGTTTTGGCTGGCTGTCCAATATGACGTTATCGTAAACTAATGACACTGCTGAGATGAGGTGGCAACCTTTAAAATGAACCTTTAAAATATCCTCTGCATAGACTTTTAAAATTGACTGTTCAATTCTTTCTAAAAGGTGTTTGAGGGTAGATCACAGTAAAAACTTTATTACATCATCACTAAAAATCTTTTCTGATGTGCATTTAATTTAACCAGTAATATCATTAACTAACCTGTGAGGAAGTCTCTGACAGAGACATAAATGTATATACTGACAAGATACCACAGTTTACCATTTTCATCCTCTTTGCAAATAACTTGAAGCCACAGGTCTTCTGTTTTACCATCTTTTGCTCCTTGTCTAAGCAAAAGCATTGCAGCAGCTACTTGGCATGATGGCACTAGTTTTCTTTCATTTTGCCGCTGGTACTCTTACATTGCTTGCTGTCACCTAAAAGGGGACGTGGTCTTAATGTATGCCTGCCCTGCAACGGTTCACACTTACAGTTATATTCAAACATGTGACACAGCATGTAAAATAAAGTGTAGATGACAGCTGCCAGCTTCTTGGTGACCAAGACTTAACAGTGTAGTTATGGTCGTCAGTCAGTCAATTGTGGTATCATAAAACGTGAGAAACAAAGAGAAAAGTCTGCTGATGTTACCACTGATGTTTGATAATTCTTATACTCTTACTATACTTGCTGAATAAGTGCATGGATGTGTGTTAAAATGGCATGCAACTGATCTGTCAGTTCTGCACAATATACAATAACAAGAACTGGGTTAATTCCTATTATAATTAATAACCAAATAAAATTACTTTACAATCACCCTCCATTAATAAAACACAGATGCCTCCTGGTATCGAGCTGCAAAGAGGATGAGTTTCAAACTTTAAATGACTTTAATTAATTGCTAGCAATCGGGGCTTTTCCATTTTTCAATATCCTGCTGTTTACTGTTTGTTATCACAATTAATTAGCTGGGTGATTGGGACTATTAATCTCTAATAGAGAAACTATAAGCACCACTAGCACTGCACAGACACACACTGTAAACATTCACGCATTTGTTTTTATTGCACGCCAGAGTGTGAATATGTTATGAGCCCATTTGTATCTTCAGTTTAATATTAATTTACATTTTCGTAATTGTCATCCTTATACTTAATTTTTAGATTAATCAGTGCAATCTCAATTCCTTGAAAATCTGATGCTGGTCATTTTGGCAATCTTTGTGATATAATAATGTTAATCTGGTGTTCTGAGGCATATGTAACAAAAATCATGTCAGCATGATCATGTTTAAGTATCTGTGATGGCCCAGGTCCCCTAATGTTCTATCAGCATAATGGATATGAGATCCATTGACTTGCAAGTCATTTGATCTTTGTGGATACAGGTTTTGTTTTTTTATTTTTGCTTGTTTGTTTGTTTGTTTGTTTTTTTGTCTAGCGTGATTTAAAGAAGACAGAAAGCATCTGATCTGTTGGTCCAGCAGCAGATACGGGTTGTGGCTGGGGTCGGTGTTGTTTTTCAGTATCCTTCAGGCTCTGGCGCTTGGTCAGTGAGTACCGGTGATGTTCTGGGTGGTTTTAATCACCCACTGCAGAAGGATCCTCAAGTTAGCACGTAAAACAAACAGGAATACCATTTCTATCATTATTTTCCACCTTTTGAGGTTTGATTGGAACTCTCATCACTAAGTCATTTCATTATGTCTTCATCTTTTACAGACCTGACTGGAACATTAGCGCCGCCTGCTCATCTTGATGAACTGACTTCTATCTGCATGACAGCAATGGATGTGCATAAATTCTTTTTCTTCTTTTTATGTCATAGTCATTGTTGCATACTTCTAAATGTGGGTCGAGGGGCACGTATGGTTTTGCTTTTGCTATATTTTGAGGCAAACATTTATCATTTATAGCGTAATCATTCTGTGTATTTCTCAATTTCTTCCTCCCATGTTTTATGGCCAACTAGTAGCCAGTTTCCATCATGACCGTTAAAGATCTGAAAGTATAAGCTCTTATAAAACACAAAGTTTTGACAGCAGCAGTCAAGAATCATTTTAATATATAATAGTATATAATACACTTATTTTCAGAAATATTAACAACTGTCAAGATATCATATTTTAGTTATACACATAAACCTTTATGTAATAACTATATAGATGTTTCTTTCATTTTGTTTAACACAAAAGGTTGCAGAAAAAAATAAATATTTCTACAGCAGAATGCCACTTCAAAATCATTATTATGCTTTGGGGAATAAGAGATACATCACTTGTCATAAAGAATCTCTCTGCTGCTGTAGCTGCTTCTTTTTCTTACTGCATCAGCTCCCTAATTAGAGCTTAACTTCACACACACACACACACACACACAAAAGAAATTGTGATTTGTATTTGTTTTTATGTATGCATTTAGTATGTCATAATTATTTAGATTTTTTCTTTTAGTAACTTTTTAAATTGTGATATGAATCTTCTATTGAAATCTAATCTCATCACAGGAATCAAACAAATTGCTTTTAAAAGCCATACAATAAAAGTAAACATAAAAAAGTTATTTAAAAAGCAAACACAGATAACAACGTGTATTATATTTCACTGTACTTCTGTAGATGATTTCTTTTCATTAAGGAACTGTATATATTCCATATACATTACCTGAAAAGCGAATAAACACAAGCGGGGAGGCATGTACACACACAGAGCAGTGCACACATACACACACCTCGCATTCATGCTGTCTTCCTGAGCGTTTCAGTTTTTGCATTTTTTTAAATAATTTGTATTTGACAGGTTATACTTAATCCACAGCTGCTGTGGCAACGTCAAAGACATCAGTGAGCTGTTAGATGAGGAGCAATAACTGTTTTTGACCCCACCACTCTGGGACCAGCAGTATTTAATAACAACTACTGTTACCATCAGTAACTCATAACCATAAGTGTCACGTATCAACACTGACATGTTGAGGATTTGAGGTGCACCGTAATAATCTATTCTAAATTTCAGTTGCAATATGATGATGTGGCCTGTTTGTAAGAGTAAGAGTTACATTTATGTAAGCAGTTTCATCCCAGTTTTGAAAGCAGCATTATGGCACCAAACTGCAGGTTATTACTGTGGATAAAGTACTTGAACAAATCAAAGACACTTCACGAAACTGCAGCTCTCAGAATCACTGTCATTTCTTCCATGTGTGGTTAAAGATATATACCCATAGATCATTAAAAAGCAGGCAGCAGTGTTTCCTTGAAGATCGTGGCTCAGACTGGAAATCAGATGAAAATGGGGTTTCATCTCAGTCTGCTTTGCACATTGTAACACACGATGAGTCAGGGAACTACAGGGGAATCGGTTCAAGCAAGTCCAATGCTAACCAAGCAATTTGTCACAGATGACTGAGTAGATGGGTTAAACTTAATTAATATTTTAATGGGAAATTCACCTTTTGTATGTTCCACTTTCAAGACGGATGAGTTCTGCAAGCTCAAAGTTCAGCTGAGGTTGTCTGAACTGTAACTTTTGAGTGTTACAAAAATGTTTTAAACCCTAATGGTAATTATACCTTGCAAAAGAAATTGAAAAAATAAATTGTAGTTGTTTTTAAAAATATAATGATGATTATTAAGTGGTATGTATGTATGTGGTATGTATTTTTATTTGTCATTTTCATTGCCATTTGTTCTGGTCCAGCTTGGTTGTTGAGACTGATTGCAGTTCAGACAAAGTGGAGCACACAGATCAGTGCAGTGATGTCAGGTCACAGTTTTTAATTTGGCTGTAGTTTGGAGGAGCACTGTTGGAAAGTGTCTCTTGTAGACATTCTATTCTACAGCCCACATTCCTACAAACTCATTTCTAAGGTCTCCAACTTTGTGAAAGGTAATCAGATATACAGAGAAGGCATTACTTGTGTTGGGAGCACGCTGGAGAGCAGACAAACTGATTTCACCTCAACAAATGACAGTTACAAAGTACCTAATAAAACCCAAAGGATTCATTTACCCACTCAAGACGGTTTACTATCTGACACATGCACTTTAGATGCATATTGGAGCCTGGCTGATTTTCTCTCACATATCTCGGTTTTGACAGATTGCTCTGTCAAAAAAGGCAGATTTGCTTTTATTCTGAGTCATGGTGTGTTGGTACAAAAAGTCCGACCAGCAGCAGTCATTTGTTACGAATGACTGAGTAAACGGGGTAGTCTTAATGAATTTTTTAATTGAAGGATTACCTTTTTGAACTTTTGGCTTCTCACTTTTTTCCCCAGCTGTCTCCACTGGTTTAGGTATCAGTCCTAATTAATAGGGGGTTCATTAGTGATGCTGACAGTTTGTTGAGAACACACATACAAAGACATGCACGCACAGGAAGATGCAAACACACATTGAGGCATTGATGCATCTGTAGTGGGGGACTGCCCATTGCATCCAACAGCCCATTATTCCAAAACCTCAATTGGAAAATGTCCCATGGGACTCAAAGCTCATTTGTCACAGTGTCTGTCATCCCAAGTCAAAAGCCAATTGCTGTTGGTGTTCTGCAAATACACACTCCTGTCACACAAACTTTCATATAACCTAACTGATGTCACTCATGTACGTAACATAAAATAGCTATCTGAACACAGAGCAAAGGATGAAGTCAGGTGACCTCAGGCGACGGTCGTCATATTGTCATGGTAACAACATTCACTGTCATGGTAACAACTATAAACACAGAGCTCACAGTCCTATTTTTCCATGTGGTCTCTTTTGTTTCCTCTGCCTTGTGATGGTTCCTGTTTGTCTGCTATTTTTTGCTCTGTGTGTGTGTATTTGCATATGTCTGGATATTGACCTACACAGAGACCAATAATCAGTCAATAATGATTAGTGGTCAGTCAGTTAGAGCACCCTTGCTATCTTCAGCTGCCACTTGGGGCTGCCAGAGTAAAGTTACCTTGTGTGGAAAAATAAGTATTCACATCATCAAAAGACCCAAGAGGTTTTCCACTGGAAGAAAATCCAAGAAATCCCACAAAATGAAGGACCAAATTAACTCTCTATCTTCCCCTCTCTCTGTCTTTCCATCCTCTCTTGAAAGTTTGACTGGCAGAGCATCACTGAGCATGAACGCACACACATGCATGCACGCACACACACAACACACATACACACTTGCTCCTTGTTATCTCCGAGGTACTGGCTGTATTTCCATATTTGGACCAGTGAATAATAATATAACTGGAGGCCTTTGGGAGGAGGATGGGCTTATTATTGTGTCAAGTCTCCCGAGTCTAAACTGACAGGGTTATGGCAATGCATACACACACACACACGCACACACACACACACCGTGTTTTTCTGTTTTCATCCTTTGGCTATAGTACAGATCAACATCAGCGGGATTCACTGTTTTATTATGATATTTTTTTTAGCATTATTTATTACCAACAGTCATGGAAGCTATAACCCATAAACAAAGTTTATTTCAGAGTATACGTGTGTGTGTGTGTGTGTGTGTGTGTTGTGTGTTTATGTATAGAGAATGGGGTTTTAGTGTGTGTCTTCCTCATTTGTGTCTATGTAGGTGTGAGTTCATTTTTAGTTGGTGTATATGGGAATTCATAAATGCAATTTTTTTGTAAAGAATGTGTGTGTGCTTTCAAGAATTGAATACATTTTCTAATAATGTGTGTACATCTCTCTGTATAAAGGTTGTTTTTATTTAACTGTGTAACTGTGTGTGTGTTCTATATGTTTATGTGCATGTGTATGTGTGTGTTTGCTTTCTGAAAGAACTGAGAACTTAATTTAAGATATCACACTAATCAGAGATGACCCTGATAAAAGTGATGAGAAAATCCATGATAAAAGTCAAGTCAAAGAAGATAAGAGTAATGTGTCTGGTAGAGAAGTGTGTAGATAGACAGAGAATAGATAGTGTTTACCCCTACAGTCAATGTATTTCTCCCTACCAGCTCACAAACAGAATTGATGGCAATAGTTATGGAGCAGTGAGATGGACAGGGTTACGAACTTTGCCAATAAATGTTGGATTCAGATTTTGACAATTTGATGCTTGGCTTTTAAAGTGACTCCAAAATGAATGTGAACAAGAAGCCCTTCTAGTTCAGTCAGTATAACTGATGTGCAACTGTCAAACACTGGTTTGGCAAAATGCGTATCACTATACATAGTGACTCTACATTCAAACTTAAGGATGGAAGTCGACTAGGGGACCTTTGGACCATTGGGGCAACATCACAAAACGGAACCTGAAAGAGCCATATGCCATTTACCATGCAAAAGTTATGATCTATAAAAACAAACTAAAGAGGAGAAGGTGTGCATCTCTACGTAAATTCTGACCCATTAATAAGACCACTTGGACATTTTGGAGAAATGGAGAACTGATGATGCAGATGGCAGGGCAGTAAATTGAAGCCAGATTTTATAACAATGCCTCATTTAGTCTCACACATTTAATATGAAACACTTAGTATAAAACATTATTAAAGAAGTGAGCCATTGCTATTGCAAATATACCTTTCGGTTTAACAAGATTAAAGTCAACTACAGACTCTCACAGTTCTGGTACTGACATAGAAGACCATGTGAATGGAAGAATTAACAAATGTGCTTTCTAATCTGCACTCCATCTATTTTTGCATCATCCCTTCGGTTGTTACCGCGATTCGCCATAAAGAACCATTCATGAGCAGGGTCATTTCTATGCATCAACATTCACAAGGTGCTTTGCACCGACCATATATGGTTGAATATGGGCATGCAGATGGCGAGATATGAAAATGATCCACGTGCACACGTGACTGATTTACAAAGGAAATGTTGCCTGCAGTTTTACTTGAGCACAGTCTTTTAGTGTGGATTCTATACACTGCTTTATAAATGAAACCCCTGGTTAGTGAGTTTGAAATGTTTTTGTTATGAGGCGACTGATGAGGGGAAGGCAGTTGAAACTATGCTGAATACAGTCAACAGCTTACTTGTCTAGACAGTGAGAGCAACAAGCCATCTTCATATGCATGCTAAACCAGAAAGGTAACAAAAGTTTGAGTGGGTTACTTACCTATTCCATTGTGATTAAGCCTCAATAGATCCTGTGGCCTTGAACAGCTAACTGAGCTGCCGTGTTATCCAACAGTCTACTAGAGTTTTAGTGTAGTGGTGCGTACTCTCTTCTGCGTTGTGGAATCAATAAAAGACTACTTCTCTCTTGGCTCAGTTCGCCATTTATTGATATGGATCTGGAACATAGGAAGACAACGTCTCACAGGAAGAGTGCTAATAAGATCCGCGTTGAAAAACACACTGAAATATAAAACCAAAATTAGCTATCACAGTACTACAGGGTGGTTCTGCTGCTACATTTAAGGTAGCTGGTCTGTCGTAATATGGAATGCTCGATTTACAAAGCACAACAGCCAAAAATAAAATGAATCTTCCACAGCAATGATCAGTAACGCCTCTGATAATGTCTGTTAAGCCCAAATATCAGAAAGTGAACTTTCAACAGTAAAACAATAAAGTTAATTGTTAATTCTGGCAGAGCTTATTAGATTCTGACCAACCACATGGACAGCATGTGAAAAAATTGCCACTGTTCACAGAATCTGGCTCTGTCACAGCTACAGAAGAGTTTCTGCTGCCTTTCTTGCTGTGTCCATGACGCTGCCTATTTCAGATAGTGCTTCACAAAATACTGTGCTGAACAAAAGTAATTACTGAGCTGCAGATTCAGCTCAATTCAATGTATTAAAGTGGTGCCAAATCCAAACAAAAGTTATCTCATGAGACTGTTCACATGAAGAAGGTCTAGATCATACCCCTTAATGTACAGAGACCCAACTTTACTCCATGAGCAAGCGCTTGGCAAGAGTGTTGAGGATAAACTGCCATCGTATTATTTTATTACTACAATATTGTCAGTCAGAGTCAACACAAATACAGCTTTGTGAAATCTGCTATACTGACATTTAAAATTAGTGGTTACAGAGAGGGTCTGAAGCAACAAAACATTGTCACATTAATGTACTGCCAAAAAGCATCTTTTGGCTCATTTAGATGTACTACACATTTGCCAAATTGGACTGGGAAAAAGTTGCCCCATTACAGCCCATGACTCAGCCAGTCGTCATAAAATTACCCAATATACACACCAATCAGTCAAAACAAAACCACTTACAGGTGAAATGAGAAACATCGATCAGCTCTTAACAACGGAATGCTCTGCTGCAAAACCTTGGGGCTTTCATATGGATGTGTTTTGACACATACCACCTGCCTAAAACCCCCATGCCTACAGCATTCCCTGATAAAAGTCCCGTCACTCTCCCTAATAGAACAATGCACTCATGCAACACGACGAAGAGCTCAAGGGGTCAACCTGGCCTCCAAACTTCCCAGATGTTGTCATATTTTGCTCAGAATTAGGCTACAAGTATTTCTCATTCATCAAAGAAATTACTGGACAACAATTCAGAAATGAAAAAAAATAACCATTGAATTTTTAAGGCTGCCATAAAACGTAAGTGAGACCCTCAACAAGTGGTCAAAATAGAAAATTTTGTTAGAGACCGCAACAGTCAACAGCATGAACAGTTACACCAGTTAAAAGAGGAAACCATATTTGTGCCCAAGTAAAAAAAAATAATTACTCCTTTGTAGCTGTTCCAGAGCAGGAACTGTATATTTTAAACCTTATCCTTCCAAACCTTACCATCATCCTCCCTGTCTACCCCTCTGGTCAATCCTTTACAAAAAGGAAAACATAATACACAGATACATCATTAGAACAGCAGACATCAGCAAAAGCTGCAGAATCTGAAATGAAGAAGAGCTAAAAACAACTTATGTCTGTTATTCTTTTTGACAAATCCTGCAGTTGCTGAGTCATAGAGTTTGTCCTTTGACTTAAAAGACATGATTAGGTGCTTGCTTGAAAATGCTGCTGATACACTGCATTGACCAAAGTATCCGGACACACCTCTTTATGGGGCTGTTTTTCAGGCGTTGGGCTTGGCCCCTGACTTCCAGTGAAGGGAAATCTTAATGCTTCAGCATACCAAGACATTTTGGACAATGCTATGCTTCCAACTTTGTGGCAGCAGTTTGTTGAAGGCCCTTTTCTATTCCAGCATGACTGTGCCCCAGTGCACAAAGCAAAGCTCCATAAAGACATGGTTGGATGAGTTTGGTGTGGAAGAACTTGACTGGCCCAACCTGACCTCAACCCCATCCAACACCTTTGGGATGAACTGGAACGGAGATTGTGAGCCAGGCCTTTTGGTCCAACATCAGTGTCTGACCTCACAAATGCTCTACTGCATGAATGGACAAAAAAAATCCCATATAAACACTCCAGAATCTTGTGGCAATAAACTATTAGGTTATTAACCCTATTGTTTGTCAAGACAACTGTCATACAATGAAATTGTTTGTAGTCAAGCAGCTGCCCTACTGATGCCGTCTCTGCAGGCCTGGTGAGTATCTCTCCTATCAGTAGTGAAGAGTACTGATCTTCAGTTGACATAGAAGCTGAGGTAGTGGCTGCTAAAAGCAATGAAAAGTTTTCATGGTGAATGCAGAAGTGCAATCTGTAAACAGTTACTACTAGTCATTATTTTTTGTAAGTTGACTTACAACAGCCTGTACAGCTTTGATAATTGTGGCCAGTTTTTTGTCACAAATTTTCATGGCTGTGAGAATATTCTTAATCCTGTCAAAAAGCACTAACTGGTCAGCTAAAATAGTTAAGCCTATTTCTATGTGTGTGTGAATGGCTGAGCACAGAAACATTCCAGGGCACATCGGACAGGAAGTGCCATATTGCCTCTCATGAGCAGGTCAGCAGTCTGCACGTCAGCCTCTGCCATCAAGGTATGAAAGTGTTGTAAAGAGCCTTGAGGAATCAACAGAAAAGCATATAAAATGTAAAAGTCCATTTAGTATTTACACTACTGTTATAAAACGTGCATGTATACATTTTTTAAGGTAGTATGTAACTAAGACATCTATTTATGAAATACCCAAAGATCCTTATTGGGCTTGTTGCACCTCATATCATACCATGTTTATATATTGAAAAATACCTTGAGATAGCTTAGCTTTTATGCACTGGTGAGTCAATTAGCAGGTTCTTTTCAGTACTTGCATCCAGCTATGAATGCAATGCACCCCAGAGACCGTCTGTTATCAACCACTGGCCTGAACTCTATTCTCCACATTTTCCTCCTTCCCTTCCTCTTCTGCTCCTCTGATCCACAGATGGATGTAAAATAAAAACTGAGGAGGAGGAGGATGAAGGGGAGATCAAACACATGGCAATCTAAAAGGAGAGGGGGAAATCCAATTAAGGACAGAAGAAGAAGGAAATATATGCAATCAGATGATTTCCTCACCAAAGGCAACTGTATAACGGGCTCCAAGACTTGTTGTTTATGCATCACAGGAACGTAATAAAAGTCAGCAGAGACATACACAGACCGCAGCATGGCTCCATGGATAATTGGGTTATAAAGTAAGTGAACGCCATTTCCAGTTTAGAGTAATAAAGCAGATTGTTCTGCTGATAATGATTAATGTGCTCCTTCCCTATATCAAGGAAAGTAAACAGAAAGATTATGATATTTAAGTGAACTAGAAAGTAACATTTTCAACAAGATAAGTTAGAGAAGTAATGAAGATTATTTCACCTCAGAGTAATTATATATGAAAGGATACAACCTGTATTTCAAAAAAGCACTCCAGAGATAAAGCCAAAATATTTAACACATTTTGCATTCCAGCTCATCAGATAACTATGCTTTGTAATGTTTTGGTGCATCTCATCAGAATTTGCAAGGTACCCTTTGGCGTTTGTGATCAACATTTAATGCCTTGACCTGTGGTTCACATGAAATGCCACTTTGGTTAAGTTTAGGCACAAAAACCACATGGTGGGGTTTGGGAATTGATCGATGACGTGGTTGGGTTTATACAATGTATGAACTCCTGTTACCTGGATGACGGGTGACTTTTCAGACCTTCCTTGTGACTTTATTTCTAAAAAGAGACTAGCGATCGCTAGTCTCAGTGTGCAAATGAGTGTATGACGCCATCTGATGCACTTAAGTGTCTTCTGGAGTGCAAACAAGACACACAAATGAGACAAAATCTTATTTTAACATTAAAACTATCAACCAGTGTAGCAAGATGGCAACATATATATTTGTAATATTTTGGTGTCAGTCATGACACATTTTTATATATTCTAAGTGGTACCAAAAAACAGGTAACACACACACACACACACACATACAAAGCAGTGCATGACCAACCATTCAGCATTTTCTAATTGGCTTCTAAGTGAAATGAGGATGTGGGATTTGATCATCTTTAGCTTGTTTGTTTCATTTCAGGGTGAGAAAATAGCTGAAAGCAACAGTGTGTTAATACAAAGAGGGAATGAATAGACAGGAAGGAAGGAGGAATCCCTGGGCAACTGTGGGGGGGATCGTCTTCTCACTTGGAGTTGCTTTGTCCCTCAGTGTCTCTCATCTTCTAGCCTTTCAGTGGCTCCACCCTGGGGAGTGTGTGTGTGGGTGACAGATACCACATTTATATTTCATCAAAGTGAAATCTATGACTGCTTGTCTACTAGAGCATCGGTGCATGCATCAGTCCCCCACAACATTAAAAGCACTGGTGAGGTAAAGAACATTCAATCTTGGGTTCTGGCACTTAGGTAGATGCTCTTTGACACACACCACCCACCCAAACATTGCAGACCTAATACAGGCTCCCCCCATGACAACGGCTCTCCCTGTTTGCAGCAGCATACCCACCCGCTGGACAGTGTACATTGTCGTTTGTGTTTTTTCCTCCTGCCCTTCCTCCTCGCCATCCAGTAAGTGTGTGTGTGTGTGTGTGTGTGTGTGTGTGTGTGTGTGTGTGTGTGTGTGTGTGTGTGTGTGTGTGTGTGTGTGTTCTCAGCTGGTGCAATCTGGAGGTGAGCTGAACAGACTTGATGTACTCAGCAGTGGTCTACTCACATGCACACCTGTTTGGCATTTCCTTCAATCAACTCTGCTTTGTTCACTGGCTTTTTAAGGAACGGCTTTCCCAGTCCACCTTTGCCAGATTGTACCAGCTGCTTCTCATCTTGTTTTTGCTCTTTGTGGAATTAACTCTTTTCTCCTGTGTCCTGATTCATTCCCTTGACTCTGTCTTCTCTTGCTGTATATTATTTACCTCCTCCATCTTGGTAACATCTTTTGATACAATGGTAACCTAACATCAACCAAAGCAAGAGCATTTTGTCAGTCCTCATTACAGGGCAGACAGGGTTTAAGGTAGTTAAGTATTATCATTAGGCATTTGCAAAGGCATATAATAACACACTAGATTTACAAGTAAGTTCACTGAATCTGTGTGAACATTAGGTACAGGCACAGGATGGTTACATAAGTGTTTATAAAAAAAATAGAAAGACGATATGATCAAACTGTGCAGTTAATGAAGGTCGGCACAACGGCTCAACCATTTGAATACTCTACACATCTACAAAGAAAGACAGAGCTTCACACAACTACTGTCAAGTGTCAGAACAGCTTTACTGTCAAGAAGCAACGGGAATACATTAAAACACAGAGCGTTAATGACAGCCATCAAATGATGAAATTGAAAAACTAAAGCTTAACACTCATGCCTGCAATTTGACTCGAAGTGATGAAAAGGTTTCTCTCCAAATGAATTATGATTGGTTTCTTACAGCAGTGTAATATCTAATGGGGATAAGGTGCTGGGGCACCAGTGGCAGATGTTTCATGATGAAAAGATTTTTTAAATACAAAAAGGTTGATATTAGCAGGAAATAGGAACACGATGACAAGATTCAGAAATGCTTGAAAAAGTCAAAGTCAAAATAATCATTACTACAGGCTAGAAATGTTCCAAATGGCTAACTTCCCTGACAATTAACTGAAAAATGTATTTTAAATTTTTTTAAATTTAAAAATTTTAAATTTCACAATTTAATATATAAAGTTAAATATTGTCAAAAAAAATATTCAAATGTTCCTTCTTGTATTGTAAGTTTCAACACATGCTTAACATGAAACGGCACTAACACTAACACTACGCAAGTCGGTTTAGAAAAAGCTTGGTGAGGTATGTTCGGTTTCACACTGGGCATAAACTCTGCTGTCCTGAGTGAAAGTTGTGTGTTTGTACTTAAGGTAAAAGGATTTCATAAAGGATTTGCTTTTTGGAGATGGCGACTGTGACATGTGATGGTCACAGAAGACTCATAACTTTTTGGTGTGATATGAAGGCAGACATAGCAGAGTTCAGTTTCTAAAATGAAGTTGTATGTTGAACTAGACAATCTGCCATTGTTGTCTTGGCACGTCACTTATAAAGCCAAAGGTTTTAGTAGGACTTAAGCTTTTGGATTAAATGCTAGCTGTTTCTTTGGTTCAGTGCTGTATGTTATCAGCTCCAACAACAGACTTGGGAAAGAATATGTATAAAGTAGAAAAAAAATATCTCAATGCCAAGGACACATCACAGAAGTTGTTGAAGTAAACAAAACAAAAATAAAAATAAAAAATTTGGTGTTTATGGCCTGGTATTATCAGACCCCCTCAGTGCTGTCAGGAAAACAGTCTCTCACTAAAATGAGCCTTTGAAAATCCCACCTGACCCTGTGACCCAGAGAGGATTACAGGTTCAGTCAATTCACCGTTTCAGCTTTGTAATATAATGTAGGGATGTAAAAGTACAATATTTCCCTCTGAAATAGAGTAGGAGTGTCGAAGTAGAAAGTACTGTGCTTAAGCACCTTGTTACATTCCATCACTGGCTCCAGATAACACACGTTTTCAGTGACACACGTCACCAAGATGAAAAGATTTTAAGATTTAAACAGTTTGGTTTTGCATTTCAGTTTTCTCAATCTATATGTTTCTTATTAGTGGGGTTAACTTTTGAAGTATCATTTGTTACATTCTGTGTGTCCCCAAACGGATTATGGAGTACAAAATACAGGTCAGTGACTCTGCTACATCCTCTCAGCTACCCCCCCCCCCCCCCCCCCCCCCACACACACACACACACACACACACATGCACGTATCCATGCCAAGGTGCATCTTTTCTCTCACTTACACACACAGACACACACACTTACAAACACATACGAGCTGACACCATCCATTAGAGGCAGGTGACAGCAGGCAGTGGTGTCATACTATGACAAGAATGACACCTTCTGTGATCACAGCGGACACACACCTATACTCTGTGATGAAAAAGGACAAAACTAAATGAGTCCTGGCAGAAGAAAAGGAAGAGGGATGGAAGGAGGGAAGGTTGGCAATAGGAAACGTCCTGCTGGAGAAACCAGGGTGAGACAAGAGAAGACAAGTTGAAGCAGGGTGCAGAGGAAGACGACCGTATAATTCACCTCTTCCCCGATGAAACGTACCAGATGTTCAGCTGTCAGGTGTTATGAGCCTGTCTGCTCCGACTGTGTCCTCTGTCGTCTGCTGCAAGCGAGAAAGACGACTCTCATATGGCCTCTGTTTTTTTGTCTTTGTCTCCTCTTTTTGTGAGCCACCATTACATTCATAACAACTGAGAGCATGCAACAGTGGATCTACATCCTCCCTGCCACTCATCCACATCCCCCCATTCTGACCCCCACTGTTTATGAAAATGTTTTGATCTGATAATAAAAAACTATTTGTACATGCTATCAATAGCGCTTAGCATCTCAGAAGCAACATCCGGGAAGGAGCTCATGCCCACCAGATTGGAGCTACTGTTGCCATGGTTCGATAACAGGGTAGAGACGAGATGAGAAACTGGATAATTAAAGGTCAAATTATGGCTTACATATAGTAAGTTGCAGGGGGTGTGTGATTTCATTTCCTCTTCCTCATAATGTTTAATAAGTTACAGTATAGCTACTGACCAGCTGCTCCCTTGGAGTCCTACACACACAGTAGCATTTGTTTTAGGGTCTGAGTCCCTTGTATTCCCTATAGGGCCCAATTTGTCTTTGAATGTACTCTGCTGGCTGCCTTTCTGCCTGCCAACACTTTCTAGGTTATTCTTATCAACTTGTTCTCTCCCTCCACCCCTCCTTTGGAACTTTGGTATGTCTTTCTTCCTGTCTTTTCTCCTCCTTTGGTCTTCTTTTTAACCTTTCTCTCTTATTTTCTGTCTGTTGATCAGAGCAGGAAAACAGAAATCTGCTGAAACTTTTCTGCTTTTGTTGTCCTGTTGCTTCCTTGACTTTCTTCTTTCTGACACCCTTTTCTTTTTTGGTTTTCTGTTGTATCCTTTTTGTCTTCATTTTATCTTAACTGTCATTCTGCCCTGTTTTTTCCTCCTCCAAAACTGTTTTTTTTTCTTCATTAAAAGCCTTTCAAAAGTGCTAGAACAGGTTTAAATTGTTACACTTTCATTCTGGCCTTGGTTAATGGTAACTACTATACTTGCAAGGATGTGGTGGCCAGATTGTTAACACACAAAACTGAACTCCGGTCAGTGACTGTGAAAAGGCTGTTCTTCTTTGTTATTTGTAATTGTGTCAGACAGATGAAAACCAATCTTCTGTGGAAAATATGGCATCATGGGGATGTTGTAGCCTTTGCTCCTTGTCATCTGGTGTTAAAGTGAAACACACCAGCCTGTTCTCACCTCCTCTGCTCCTCGCTCATTCACCTCCCTTCTACCCCCTTTTCCTCTCTCACCTGGCAGGACTATGAGAGCAACCTGTCACCACATTGGCCGACCTCCAACTCCTTTTCCTGACCTTCCTTCAAGGTTTGATGTCCTATCTTCCCCTCTCCAGCCCCTTCTCACCTCTGTTTAGTCTTCTCCATGACACACACACGCACACACACACACACACACACACACACACACACCAATTAGTGTGTGATTAAGGCAATAGAAAAATAGGAGTTATCCTGTCATGCAGCTAGAGAACTTGTCTTGTTGGCTATCAACAAGACAATCACTGGGGGGCAGCCGTGGCCTAGAGGTTGGAGAAGCGGCTTGTGATCGGGGGGTTAGCGGGTCACCGGTTCACCGGTTCACCGGTTCAAATCCCCCAAAGGACGGGCAGGAAAAATTTGGGTGTGGTGGAGTGATTAATGTGATAAAAATGCTCCCCCCCCTTCATTAGCCGGCTGATGTGCTCTTGAGCAAGGCACTTAACCCTCCAATATGCTCCCCGCTGCCCACTGCTCCTGTGTGTGTTTCACTGCATGTAATTTGCCGGGTGTTGCATGTGTGTGTTCAACTAAAGGATGGGATAAATGCAGTAGTAAAATTCAGTATGTGTGTATGTAAAAATATATATACTGCCAATAAAAGTTGATTCTTCTTCTTCTCACTATTAGCCAATCATTGTTTCTTTCAAACAGTGTATGAATTGGTAATTTGGTTGCATGGGAGCTGTTTCATGCTTTTTTTGAGACCAGATCAGACAAGTTTTTTGCTGGTAGAAGTATATTTTTCCAGCAGCTTGCAAACACAGCTGAACACAGATTGTGTGAAAAATGATGAAAAACAAAATGTTGTGAATAATAGTAAAAGGTTTTATCATCATAAAAATGCTGCAGTTGGTTTTACAGTGTCACAATAGTCAGTACATTTGATTGGAGGTGCTTTGGAGACATTTAGTGACACACTCGTGACACCACAAAGTAAAACCTCCCCAGATGTTAGCTTTCAAATGATGCCCCATATATGCATGTAGGCTTTACAGTTCTGTTAAAAGCTTTTCCACTTGGACATGTCAAGTAGGTGAAAATACCAAAAATAACATAAACATAATATCTTCCCCCTTTAATTTGATGGGGAAGGTTTGCAAACAGCCACTTATTTAGATGTTCAGCATTTACATACGAATATAATGGTGAATAGAAGGTGTGCAAGAAGATGTGTGATAGTGAAAAAGAAACAGATTCCTGAACCTTTATTCATGGTCTTGTTAATAACGTATTAAGGCTTCAAATCAAATCTGCCCCTTGAAGCACATATTAACATGTTTAACAACCTTCATGCCTGTCTTATGACCAACTTCAACATACTTCAGGTTCCTTTTTCCAGTCCCCTCTAGCAGGTGTGTTTGACAGTGTGTATGGATTTCTTGCACTGCTGTTACAGATAATGAAACACTCCTCAAGACCCTCACACTGGAAGGCTGTACCCACACAAGCACACACACAAGCAGGTCTGAGGGTTGGAGGAACAAGAGGAAGAGTCGACAGACTTTTCTCTCCAGGTTAACACTCACTCACACCCTCACGTCACTTTGGTCACAGCAAGGAGGAAGAAAAAGTTGTTACTATAAACTCTGTAATTGTGGGACCATATGTTCTGACCAATTTTGTCCTCAAAGTTGTATGCAAGGACAAAGTCTGCCAGATGTTCTACATCTTGCTTTTAGAAAACAATGCCAGATCAAAAACGTGGCATTTCTGGGGGGGGGATCATAAACATGAAAACATGAACAAATTTAAATCTGCTTATTCCCAAATGAGTACTAGAGTAGTCAGAAAGTCATTGACATTTATGTCCATGTGTAACTGCTTTCAGGTCCATTTAAAAGGTTGTATATGCAGCGTGTGGACAAAGTAAGTGGTATCATTCACTTTTAATGACACAGTCAATTGACTTTACTCTGCTTTCACTTTGAGGCTTCAGTATTAGGTGGAGATGATTTGGACTCTATGGGTAAAAGATGAAGTGCTAAAGGACTGCTAACTTTTTCAGACTTCAAAATGACCAAAGCAATAAATCAGTACTTTAATGTTTAATGCTCTCCCCACCAGAGCTGCCCAGTCACTGCCAGCATTTTTGGTTATATTCACTGATCTTCCAAGATCCCCTGAATATTTTTGTTCTATGAATATGAAAACTGTGAATACTTCAAAAGAAAGAATAGAGCTTATGTTTTTACATGGACATAAAGCATTTTATTCTAACTTTATTCATTGATTTGAATGTTGATCACTCTGTGAATGCAAGCATCTCTGACTTTTGGTGCTGCTGCTGCAGTGTTAACAAAAACTCTCTGGCGACGTTGTTGACCCCATGAACAGCATGAATGAATCTGGTATGCTTACCTTATTATTCTAATAAATTTAGATCTCTCATTATAACTGCTTTTGTTGGATGATATATTGTCCCCGAAATAACTGCAATAAATTGCTAACTAACTTATAACTAACTGACTTAAATCTTATGAAGTGTAAGGACGTGTGAAAGTCACTTCCAGTGACCTGAGGATGGTTTCAACCCTTAAACGTCAGGACTCAACACGCTTTTTGTCA
Organism: Scatophagus argus; assembly: GCF_020382885.2. Classification (NCBI taxonomy): domain Eukaryota; kingdom Metazoa; phylum Chordata; class Actinopteri; family Scatophagidae; genus Scatophagus; species Scatophagus argus. The sequence continues at coordinate 3,597,389 of NC_058504.1, read as the reverse complement.
TTTGTATCCACACAAGTTATAACAACTGTAAACTTCAATCAGCTGACACACAAATTGATAAAAGGTCTGTGCTTGCTCCAAAGGCACACACATAATGACAATCACACACACACACACACGCATGCACACACACACACGCTGAACACAGAGGGAAGGGTGGGTGTTGTGTATCCATCACATAGGAATACCTAGACTGTATGATGGATACACACAGCTCATCATAGCAGGATACCACTTTATACTCCACTGGATACTGAGTTTAAAAGATTCTATGCATAACATACACATGTGCGCATGCACACACACACACACACTCACAGATACCAATGCACACACTCTGCTGGTGTAGATGCAGTACATGTACATAATTTTTTCACAGCAGTTGACCTTTTGATGTTCTTCACACACACACACACACACACACACACACACACACACACACACACACACACAGTGGTTGCACTTTCAACAGGAGGGCTTCATGTATTCATGCATTTGAAGATAAATAATGTACAGTTGGTTGTCCATATGGTGTTGTGTTACAGCTGCATCATCTAAATGGAAACTTTCAACCTTGATCAGACATTGGCTGCCACACTAACAGCATGAAACATCTCCAGAAACTGCATAAACAGCTGCAGTCCATCTCTTCTGTATTTATTTGCTTTCATATCAAAAGAACATATGAAATGAATGAACTGAATTTGAATCATTACTGATTTCCTGTTAAAGCCAAACATATATCATTTACGTGATTTGGATATGGGTTATACAACAACATTTATGCATCATGCCATGCATGTGTATAAAGTCTAAAAGTTAAGTTTTGATTTTCTCTCAGGACTTACTGCTAAGACCAGATTTTGTTTTTCATAATATCATGATAAATAAGTCATGCAAGTTTGTCTCCCTTGCTGTCTGCTGGGTTTTTGTGTGTGTATTCATCGAGGTAGTGCATGTTATTGTAATGTTGGACTAGCTAACTATCTTCCAGATGGCAGAGAAATAAATTTAGTGCAGATCAGAAGCAACAGGGAGCCAATTTTCTTTGACTGTTTTGTATTTATGTGACAGGCTAATGGTCAGAGAGACAGCACAGTAGGCAGCAGGGACAGACCAAAGACTGTTCATTTTAAAGCACATTTGATCCAGACAACTGTTTTTCTCCTCCTTAGCATCTGGATGAGACGCACTGGGCTTGAACATACCTCCAGCGCACAACACTTTTATGTCAGTATCAAATAGTCAGAGAAACTGCACAAAACAATGCAGTTTATAAAGCAGTAAACTCCCAAGAGAGGGCGGAGATTGATAGTGGGTCAGACCCATGACTTTGACCCAGGAGACCATGGGTTCAGTTCCTGACAAAACCAAACCTCACCACGTAGTTTTGTGCCAGAATTTAGCTAAAGTGCTTTGTCATGTCAAGCATGTGTTAGAAAAGCTTGGTGGCAAGAAAACTTTGCAAACAAAAACCTGTTTCACTGCAGAACACTGGATGGTTTGTATTTCTAAAACAATACGTGCAACATTATACTTTGGCCTAAGTTGCACTAACGTGCAGTACTTGAGTAAATGTACTTGCCTGCTTACATTGTAGCATTGGTTAAAGTAATGGCAGGAAAAAAAATGTCTGCTAAATGTCTACTTATGTCTGTCTGTGGTGTGAGAACATAATTAGGATGACATCAAGCTGTATATTGAACAATAGCTGTGATGTAGCGTAAGCTTGCACCTTTATATCCTGCTATACCTGAAGCCAAACTCTATTTTTAACTTGTTTTTCTTAGTTAGGAGAATGTGTCAGTTAGTGTTAGCCATGATGGATGAGGGTGAAGTGTCCAGAGTTTTCATGTTAAAACTAATCACCACACTGTCAGTCAACTTTACTGACCCTGCTTCAACTTTCCCCTTCTGCTGTCCACTGCCTTCGTTGTTGATCTCTGTATTCCCAACTTTATTGCGCTCTGTATGCATCTCTTCTACTTGACCTCATTCTCCAGCCTTTTCTTTGTCTGTCTTGCCATGTCTCTGTCTTTTTGTGTCGCACTCTTATAATTTGTATGCCTCCACCACAGTGTCCCTCAGCCTGTTTGTTTCAGTCTTATTTATTTAGTCTATCTCATACAGATTCTACATTTCTGCTGTTTAGCAGTAAATAATCACTCATTCACTCATGCTGCTGCAGTCTAATCAGTATTTCCACGGTACTTCCACTGTGTCTTTTCTCTGTCTCTTTGCATGTCTTATTCTTTGGTCCATCCATCTTTCTCTGTTGTATGGAAAAAAATGTGTCTGGTAATTTTATGCATTCAAGATGTGATGTTTCAAAAGTGTATTTTGTTTATTTAATTTAATTTAACTTTTTTTTTTTAAGTGGGCATCACAAAACATTATCTTCACAAAATAGTGAGTATTTTGGATGTAGCAGTGCTCTACTGTGCTGAATAAAAGAAACCACACAAAGAAAAACAGTGTCTTTTGCAAGTTGAAAACTTGGCCTGAATACTGGATGGGTATTCAGCAACACAAGCCCAGTGTATAATAAAACTGAAAGTTTGATCCCAGTAGGTTTATGATCATTGGGTTTTTAGGCTACCAGATCTAAAATAGTCAATATTAAACTTTATATATGTTGTTGTTATAACCATGTTTGCAGAATTTCCCTGCAAGAGACCCAATAGTTTGTACTGTATAATTCCATCTTTACCACAGTACAAAGACAACTGTTTATTCAAATATTGTCTGCAGGACATTGCAGCCAAAATGTAGTCTCAGAGCCCAAAACCCACCAGAAAAAAGTCATTACTCTTAGTTAAAGTTTCTTAGTTTCTAGTGTGTAGAATTAAGTCAACACCCCTCGCTTGGCTCTCCAAACATGTATTAGAAACTACTAAAAACACAAAGGCCTGTCACTTGAGGCAGTTTTTGGTTTGTCCATTCTGGCTACTGTAGAAAATTGACTTCATGGAGGAGAGATATGAGCGGGTCATTCAAAGGTAACAAAAACACAACTATTCTTATTTTTTCCAAAAATTCATATTAATAACATTTTTTATGAATATTATATTCCTTTAGGGGCAGCATGGTGGTGCAGTGGTTAGCACTGTCGCCTCATAGCAAGAGGGTTCCAGGTTCGAATCCCGGTCTGGGCCCTTCTATGTGGAGTTTGCATGTTCTCCCTGTGCCTGCGTGAGTTTTCTCCGGGTACTCCGGCTTGTCTTTGTGTGTTGGCCCTGCGATTGACTGGCGACCAGTCCAGGGTGAACCCGCCTCTCGCTCGTAGTCAGCTGGGATAGGCTCCAGCTCCTCCTCCTTGTCAAAGTTGCTGAAATCTTTGTGCTTGCCCATGTGTTCTGCTTCCAACATGTTAACAGACAAAATGTCAAGTTGTTGCATAATATATCCCACCTACTGCCAGGTGCCATTGTAACTAGACAATCGGTGTTATTCGCTTTATCTGTTAGCGACAACAATCTTATGGCTGATGAGTGAACGTTCAGGTGTATAACAGCTAAAATTACTCACTTAGAAACATAGCCATGAGTAAATATAAGCTTCTCCCATCAGTTATGACAAATGGGTTTACATATAAATGTTCCTAAGGTGTTGGAAACAACTGCAGTGCCTCTTATGTCTCTCTGTCTAATTATAGCATGCATGATACTAAAAGCCTAAGACTAATTGTGTTTGTTTCACCAAAATGGCATTTACTGTATAAGCCTCTGGCTCCAAGCAATACAGTTAATGAAAGATACTTACATTAGAGACAACACTGCCCAGGACAATAAATTTATATAGCACTGTCCCCTCAATACATTAGGAGGAGATGGAGGGACAAAGAAATAAAAAGCTATGCATGAATGGAGAGAGAGAAAGGAGAGAGACTGGAGCGAGAAGAATAGAGGAAAAAAACAAAAAAAAAGAGAGTGATGAACGATGAAACCCTCGGAAAGAATAAGGGTGAGTGAAACAAAAGACGAAGTTCTGCTAAAGAGCTGCTTTAGATTAACGGCTCTGTCTTCCAGACATGACTTAGACACTTTTTGGCTCTTGGTCTAAACGAGGCTAGCTCGTTAATCACCGTGGCAACAAATGAGACAATGGCCATCGATATGACATTGAACTTGAGAACATTTTCCCCATATTGGAGCCAATTCTTGTTTCATTGTGTGGGACTGGAACCATGTGCCACACAGAATTATTTCAATAGTTTAAAAAGGAGCACCCACTGAGAGTGCATATTTCTGTGCCCTGGAGATTCCATATTTGTAAGGACCAAAGATGTGCAGTAAGATGAGGACATTTTGATGCGTCTTACCAGAGATGGAAAGTTTGTTATTTGTGCTGTGAGGAGTCTCTTGCTCTAAATCAGAATGAAAGATGGGGTTTGATGATGTTGTAAAGCAGCATGGGATCATGAGAGTTATTATTTTCACCACTGTTGCTGATGCTGAAAATCTGACGTGACTCAGGTAAAAATAATGTTCATGTAATTAAAGTTTTAATACAAGTTTTATCATGTCATTTTATTTGTTTTTAAGGAAATTTCCATAAGTAATGTTAGCTACCATAAAGGTAGCTTAGATGATTGAACAACCTGTTTAGTTACTGTGTCTAACTTTATGCTGCAATTTCAATGAAGAGATAGCAAAGGAATGTTATCTATCTATCAAAATAAGCATAATACAAATAGGAGTGTGTTGTTGCTGTAATGTTAGAACTTATAATTTAAATATACAAATTAGCTTGGTGTCTTTCATGAGCCACTTATCACAGTACATATCTTAGTAAGATGGATGGATTTTGGACTGTATAAATAAATTAGTTCTCTTCCAGATTGCAGTTTTTGCAAACTGTCACGCAGGTAATGAAAAAAAAAGTGCTATGTGGCCATACATACATATACATATATATATACATATATATTGCATATATCTATACCAGGGCATGTGTAACTGTTTCATTGTTACGTGTTATTCGGGCTGACTTATTAACTATGTATAACATATACATTTTCTGAGGTCAATGCCATAGCCCTGGACCAATGCTGCACAAAACAATGGCAATAAATCAAAGTATGTAATCACTCCAACTTTACCCTGACAGGAAGCACTGTTTGGTATTTTGAACTATGGGACAACTGAACTGAACAAATGTATGGCAAAATCACTGCATATTTACTGCTTGCATTAGTCTCTGTTCTGGAAATTGGAGCAGTCTTTGTTGTCATTGTAGTTTGTCAGATGCTTGTCGGAAGAACTGAATAATAGCACCACATTTCTCCAGGATGGACTGCAAACTGATGCAGGCCGCAATGGAGACCTTCACAAACTAACCTGTGAAAACATGCGATATTTTTAGGAAGTCAGATATATTTTCTGCTGGATGCTGTACAGCTACATGGACTCTCTTGAGATTGCAAGCTTGCATCAGCCAGTTCTGGTCAGCAAAATGTCCTGTCACAGTCAAATAAGCTTCAGTTACTGTTGCTGTTGACATATCTTATACTTTTTAAAACCACAGTGGCTAAAGGTTCTGTAGAGTCTTTCAGTTTTGTTTTCGCACGTGCTTAAAGCTTTGGAATTTCACTTGACATCAAAGATTTTCTGCCAGAAATTTGGAGATGGAGAGAGTTAAAGTTAGAAAAATTGTTTTAGAAGAATGTTTTTAGTGGAGCGACTCACAAGCATGGTTATATAAGGTGTTTGAGGAGGATGAAAATAATTTGGGGGGGTGACATTCAGGACAGCATGTAGAGCTTTTGAGTCCCAGAGGAAAGAGATAGAAAAGTGACCCCTACATGGGGGCTTCAGGTGAATTCATCTGACGTCACAAAATGGCCGCCTAGGGAAGTCTTGACACCAAATAAATGAATGCGGAGAGCACCTGGCTCCATCAGCAAAACAGAAAAGTCATTATCGCCACTCTGCCTCTATTTTTCATTTGCATAACTTTACAAAGACAATTATACTCAAATTCAGAAACGAAGCAAGAGTGAATTACCTTTATGTTTTATTTAAATAGTGCAAGTACATACATCAAAAAGCAGATGAAGTCTAATGTTTGGCGATGTGTGTGATGTTGTAGGTTAACTGCTTTACAGATCAGGTCCAACTTAGGTCTTTTTATGTTCAAACCACATTATGTTATAAAGGAAAGGGGACTGATTTTACAATTTGTGTACCTTTATTATTTCTATGCTTTGTTTTGCTTTGAATTCCAATTATCAGATTTTGGAGTAGACGGCCAGTGATTTGCTCCATTTTCTGACCTGCGATTTGCCTTGAAATATACAAATCCGTGTATTATAATTCAATATCTCTGATAACCTCTATTCAAACCAAACCTCCTGAGCTAAAACAATCCCAAAAAGCAGAAATCAGTGAATATTTATATACTGATATACAGTATTTCTTTCATAGTTGTGAACCATGTACAGTCTGTGCCTTATTTTATCTATTAAATGAATTTTCATTTATGTAATATATCCTCTTAAATTCCAGCGTTCTCTCCACCTTGAATTTTCCTCTTATCTGTGATGCGATTTATCCTTCTACTGTGTATTGTTTGGGTGTGAGTTGTAGAGTTTTATTCGGATGTCGGCGCTCGTTCAAATATGATGGAACTATACGGTACTTCAAAGAGCCGAAAATAAATAAATACACTTGAAAAACTCAGCAGCAAGGCAATTACGACCTGGTTACTCTAAGCTGGCTAATGTTACTATGCATGTTTCCTTCTCCTTTCCCAGAAGATGCAAGGAACATAAAATCACATTAACTAGAAAATATTTGTTTGCAGAATTTCAGGTGAACAGAAACTATGCATCGCACTAATGGGTAAAACAATAAAATAAACTGTAGAGGAGGATGCCACTGAATTAAAAGTCAGAAAGAGGTGCTGTTTACGGGAAAAACTGTGTTTGGAGACTTGCAGTATGCAAAGTGTGAGCAATGTTTCGCACCAGTGGTAAGCCCAATTATCTAGATATTTACATTATCTGCAGTTATCTCCAGGAGCAGCAACAGTGCTGCTATTTGGATGTTTTGTATTACTTACATTTTCTTACTATACTATTTAGTTTCAAATGTTGGTATTTCTGTCTAACAACTACTTTTACTTCATATCGGAGGATTGAAGTTGTCAGCATCGTACATTTGAATAAACCCATAATAACTTACAGCCTATTTCTTTGATTTTGTTTTTCTTTATTTCGCTATAGGATGTCACATGTAACATAACAGCATGAATTAAAAAACAACAACAAAAATGAAACTTTACACGTTTGACTGTGTCCCAGGCAAAAGATTCCCCATCACTGTCTTAAAGAGCTGAAGGTCAGTTTACTCAGGTGCATCCATTCTGCAGCCAGCACACTACCTCATGCAGAGAAAACTTAAGCAGCATCGCTTTGTCAAGCTATTCCCTTCAGTGATGTGCTCCAGTAGCTTTAATCGAGGCGTCAGCGTCCCTTCACACAGACTGAATGAGCATATGCCTCATCTCACTGCAATCAGTATGGAGATGAAAATACAAATGCCTGGCCTTTAATTTATTTATGAATGTCCCCACCCTGGTGACAGAACAGATGCCTTGCTCAGGTACAAAACAAATCGAGTGTGTCCTTGTGATTGTGCCTCTGTAGATTTATATAACTGGGTTCACAGATAGTATGTATGTGTATTCTGTGTGTGTCTGCATACCCTTAAGTTTTGTGCATGTGTGAAGGTGTGTGCTGTGACTCATCATCAGTGTACATTTGGATTTTTGTATTTCTGTTCATGTGTAAGTACAGATTTGTCTAAGTGCAGTGTGTGTGTCTTGATGATAATATCTGCATGCTGTTTGTGCATGTGTCAGAGCATCCCCACGTGTGTCTGCATCACTGTCTGTGTTTGAGCATGGAAAGTTTGTGTGTGTGTGTGTGTGCGCGCGCATGCACACTATCAGCGTTTTCATCTCACAGGATTCCCTCCTTCAGAGGAGTTACGTAACAGAGGGGACAATTGCAATCCCTTTTCATATGCCACTCAAAACAGCCCTGGGGCTCTACAGCAACCTAGACATGCTGAGGTAACATATTGCACACACACACACACACACACACACACACACACACACACACACACAAATATAAATATTTACTACCATTTTATATTTAATAAATGAATAAAAACAATACTACTATAATACTACTTTAATGATATTTCTCCAAATATTAGACACATCACATTAGAGATCCTCACATTTCCTTTCAAACCTTAAATCTCTGATGTTGCCCAACTAGGCTAAAACATCTACAGCAGGCCTAAATGGTGGCTTGTGGGCTGCATGTGGCCCACAAACGCAGAGAAAAACCTTTAGAAATTCCTACAGCAATACAGACCATGAATGCAACACACCGCATAGCTTAGCACCATTTAACGCACAATGCAACGCATTGTTGTCTGTCTAGATGTGGTGGTTGTAGTGTATGATATGATGTTAATATGTGTTTCTCATTCCAGAAATGTAAAATTGACAATAAATATTGGTTCAACCCAGCTTGGACTGACAAATATTCGTTTGTCTTACTGCAAAATCCGAACCCTAAACTGATACGTTTAATTTGTAATGAATGCGTTGCAACACTCAAATATAACAACATGCGGAGGCACAACATTGAGAAACGTCAGACAGGAGTGGGCTCCTGTCATGGCTTAATGACATCTTATAACTGGAGCTGTTCTTCCATGGTCCGGTCAGGGCTACAGCAGCTTCTCTTCGTGTTTCCAAGATCTTGGCAAAGAAGAAAAGTCTATTTACAGACTGTGAAATCATGAAAGACTCTATGCTGGCCATTTTGGATCTTCTACTAAAGAGACATCTGCTATTAAAAACATACCCCTGTCCCTGTTGAAAAGTTTTGCTAAAGATGTTTTTGAAACGCTGTTAGAAGACCGAAAGAAAGCTGATGTCATATCTATAGCAGTGGATGAGTCCACAGACAAGCTCTTGTTGCTCCATGACAGAACAAAAATAAATGTCACAAGTCTGCAGGGTAACTGTAGCTTCCATATAAACATAATGCGAGATGTGTAACAAAGCCATGCCTAATCACACATGTGGTGATTCAGAATGAATCAAAATGTGTGTTAGTTACTGTTATCCCTTGTTACAGATTTGGGCACTTATAGCTTTAATAGCACTGATAGTTCTTTTTAATTGTGTTAAATACACTTTGTGATGTGCCTGGGTCATATATGGCCAAGAAAATATATGAACTTGTTTTCTTTTTGTCTGTTTTTTTTTTTTTATCTATGTCACATATATTTTCCAACACATTTTCCACACCAACACACAGATATAATTACATATATGCTATATATGCATACATAGCATGTATACACATGTGCACAAATGTTGGATATATGTGCAGTTATGCATATGTTATGCATAGTGTTTTCAAAGTCTAGAATGAACGTCCTTACTGAACAACATACTTCTGTTTTGGAGATATTTTTTTAAATGTTCTTTATCATACGCTGGTGGGAATATATAACAACACTATGATCTTAGGTTGCAAAAAATATTCTAAAGTTCACTCACTGTAATGAACTCATTTTGTTAGGTTGTAATGAGATGTAAAACTTTTCTGAATGTAAACAGTGGCCAGTTGCGTGGAGATTCCAGTTTCAGCCGAGGTACTTGGCTTTGCTTCCACGTTGGAAATGAGAAAAATCTCAGCCCATCGTTTGTTTTACCGAAGCGATCATGTGAATGACTGTGGCAGTTAACGACACAGCACGTTTGCACCATGTTTAAAGTTGTTTAAACAAACAGCAGAACACAAGAGCAGCGTCGCGCATGCAGCCAGGGTAAACATACTTTTCAGTTGCCTGCAAAGCCCACAATGCATTGCGTTTTTCCCACACCGCTACGTCACGCTTTAAAGCCCTGCAGCCTTCTAAGCCGGGTGTCTCGGTTCGGCTTTATGAGTCGCCACAATATGGATCGAGTTGATGATAGATGACAGAGTGTGAGGCCACTTTAAAAATTGCTGCATGCAATAAAACAACCAAAAGCTATTGTCTTATACATTGAATTTTCTTCTGCAAACCTCAATCTGTATTGAATTACAATAAGTACAATCATTAATACACTTTGTTTGAACATATATGCACATTACACCATTTGCATATATGCATTATGTATAGAATATATGCAAAAAATCTGACATATATGAGTTGTATATAAGGCATTATGTATGACGTATATGTACCTGACTGTGGCATATATGTGGATACATGTAAGTCATATATGACACATATATTTCCTATATATTCACATACATGCATATATTTGAATACATGTTCATATATTTCCTTTCCGTGTGGGTATTTATTTCATTTCATAGGGGAAACAAATTGCTTATAATGTGCAATTTTTTTTTTGTTTGTTTTATGGACTTTGAGATCTGCCTGGGTCAGAGAGAGATGATGGGGTTATTTTCAAAATAAAACACCCTGCAGACTTTGATAGTCAATAAAATAAAACTACACTTAAAAAATGTGCAATGTAGTCTGAATGTGTGATATCTTTGAGTCTATTTCATGTTCATCATGTCACATTTCCAATGTGAACGCATTGCTTATTGAGAACTCATTATTCCAGCTGACTACGGGCGAGAGGCAGGGTACACCCTGGACTGGTCGCCAGTCAATTGCAGGGCTAGAGCTCATTATGTAGTAGGACACAACTATAGACTTTTTTGCTTCAGTGTAGTGAGTGGACTTCAGTATACGTCAGTTTAAGACAAATATACTGGCTGGCATGAAATTACAGAACTCTTAAGTGTAAGAAATGCACAAACAGGACACTATTTAACATCATTTCTTAGCACAAATTAATCCTTTTTGTTTGTTTCTTTTCTTTTCTTTTCTTCTCTTTGAATTATTCCTTATTATTTATTCATTCCAGCCTTCAGGGGATATGTTGCTGCTTTAGTTTAGACAAGAAAGACAATAGAGAACACATACAGCACTTACAAAGGAAGCATTTCAATGGTGACTACTTTCAATATGTAAAAGTTTTATATTCTTTTGAGTCAAATTGTCTGCTCCCTATTAGCATCTCTGTGCTCGTAATGATTTTAAATAGCCATGAGTCCAGTCCAGGGCAAGCAGGTGGCATAACATCACATTCACATCAGTTGGGTGCTTTCTGAAATGTTGCTCTTAATTACATCCTCATCCACCAGGTGGTGTGGAATCTCCACAGGATAGACATTGTGGACTTCCTGTTTTTTAGAAAAAAAAATGGCAGATGAAAATCAAGATGACTTGAGTCAAAATAAAGCAATGAATTGCTTGAGTGACTGAGATGACTCGACACAAAGCAATCTCTTTGTCTCAGAAGATGTACTGTACACACATCCTGGGAGATGCATATCTTTTTACTTTCAGCTACAAAAATACTCTCTGCTAAAGGTACATTTAAAGTGCACGTTTGAGAATTCACATGCATTTAAGCCATGCTGTGTCTGACATTCGTACAGTTGAAGCTCTGTTACAGCTCAGGAGCCGCCCAGCTGGCTGCTGAGCTGATTCACAGGAGGAACTCAATTCTGTGATTAAGGACTCTTTAGCAGTGGCTACTGAAGTGAGCGAACATTACTCAGTTTCTCTTGTTGCTGTCATGTTTAACAGCCGGGCGAACTCATCTCTCACCTGTGACACGAGGTGTGACCAAACTGTCTGTGAAGGTATACAGGTTGTACATTTCTCTGTAGCATAGAAACAAGAAGTTGTGTGATGTACCTCATTTAAGGAGGCACTTACAGTGTTTCATTCATTTAGCTTTAGGGTTTACAGATTGCCACTTTTACATACACTCACATGGAATTGCTATAAAATAAAAGATCAATATATATCAACATAACACAATCTTTTGCTGTCTTCAGTGTAACAGAACTGATGTTGTATAAACTTAAAGTCACAATCTCTCCAGCCTCAGCAACTGTTACCTTGTTAACATTTGTGAATCAGGAATACACATAAAGTTGCCTGGCATTAGTTTTCCAGCTGTAATGGTCATAAACCAAAGTGTTTAATAAAGTATAATATTGGTCTGATGATGACAAATTATTACAATTAACCCTCCTTTGACCATAAAATTATCATGGAAATTAGTTATTAGTTAGATATTTTGAGATATTTATCTGTCTTGTGTTAATGAATTGTGCATTTAACAGAACAATAAATCATCTACATACAACAACACCCTCAAGAGAATTTGTATTTATTTCTCCATCACTTGACCCTAAGTCTGCTAGCACGTCAGTCTCTCTTTTAAAGTTTTCTTTTAACCCTTGTATTATGTTGAAAAAAAATGACATTGATTATGTTGCGGGTCATTTTGACCCGTACTGTGTAAATCAACTAAAAACAGTAAAACAAAAACAGGTTAAACCAATAACATCTTTATTTTAGATTATAGGAACATATAGAAAAGAGACATACAATATATTTTTAATCCCAACACTATATTTAAGAACTATTTAATTTTTAAAACCAATAACATCTTTATTTTAATTTTCCTCTCTTCACGAACACTTTTGTTTGTCATTTCACTTTCCCCATTTTCAATGTTCAACATTTTCATTGTTCTCCACACGATGGACAGAATGTAATTGTGTGCTTTCTGCAGATGTAATTCTTGCATTTCACACAACAGGTACTTGTTTTACTGTCATCTCGGGGGGGACAGACCTGGCATCTCTTCCGTTTCTTCACACCTGTATCTAATGGATCCATTGCAGATTGGTTGGGTGACGTGAGCTTGACCTTTTCAATGACAGCCGCAGCTGCTGGGGTTTTAGGTGGCCTGGCTCGACTCTGCATATTAGGAGTAACAAGTGCTTTGCCGAGTTGTTCCAGGAAAAGCCGACGTCGGAACAATTTTCCGGCATTCCATTGTTGGTTGATTTTAGTCCACAGGACATAGGCATTGTAAGCAGACACATCCACAATGTTATAGAAAATCACCAAGGGCCAACGGGCAGTCTTGCGCTGGCAGCTGTATGTTGCTGTGTTTTGCATCACAAGCTACCCATATTTTGATGCCATACTTGGCGGGCTTGTTGGGCATGTACTGTCGGAAAGGACAGCGCCCCCTGAATGGAACAACAGTAACATGGGGACCAGGATTGTACAACAAAGGCAGAATTTCAACCCATTTATCCCATACATCTCTGATCGCAGCTAACTTGTCTCTTTCACGTCGACCAGCTCTTGTGTCGCAGTTGTCAAATCGGATCACACGAGATATCATGTGAAATGTCTCCAGAGACATTGTTGCTCGAAAGATTGGCCTTCCATTCTCTTCGTTCCACAAACTTGCAGTTGCTTCTCCCCTTGACCTGTACACTCCAGCTAATACCAGAATTCCGATGTAAGCATGCAAGTCAGTCTGATCCAGTGGCTTCCATTTCTCTTGAAATACACGCCTCCCCTCCAAATTGGTCATGTCCAGTATAATCTTCTCTATTGGCGATATGAAGAGCTGAAATGCTGATTGAATATCATCAACTCGTGTGACAGCAAATCGTGTAGGACTGGGAGTCATTTTGATGACATTGGAAGATGACAGTCTACCTCGGCTTTGGTGTGGTGATGTTGACCATTTTATATTACCATCTTTTGATGTCCATGTCCCCTCTGTGGATGATGATTGCTGCATTCCTTGGTTTTCAGCTGATGGAGATCCAACGGCAGACTCATCCTCTGAATCCTCATCGGAAGAAAATTGACAATCTGGATCATCAATAACATTGTCCTCAGTCTCTGAAAGATCCTCTGTCTCTGAAATCTCTTCCTCTGCATCACTATCCCAGTTCAACATCAGTGCCACAGTTTCTTCAACTGTAAAACTTCTGGAGCTCATTTTGGTGTGTTTGTCAAAGAGATGACATGAGAACAGTGACAAGCACAAGGGTGAGAAAGTTCCTCCTCCATTCACACCTGGGCCTCTGTTTCAAAATACAAATAATTTGGAAATCTAAACAAAGTATATCAAAGAGATCAAAGTGTTTAATTTGGATCTAAACAGCTATTTACCCACATTAAAGTGTCCGGGTCAAAATGACCCGCAACATCATCTTCGTATACAAACTCTGCACAGACATTTTACTACACATCAAAGAGTCCAGATTTTACACACCAGTTCATGACCCAAGATGAGGAAAAGTCACAAAATTGCAGGAAGAAAAAGAAAGGATAACCAGTACTTTGGTCAACATGAAAACTGAAATGGGTCAAATTGACCCGTAACATAATACAAGGGTTAAACATTAACCAATTACACCTTCTTTGACTTTACTTTTCTGTCTCTGCATTTCTCCACTCAGCTGTCCTGTGTTTTCCACTTACTTCTGCAGTGTCGCTTCTCTTTTCTCATCCAATTCCTCACTGGAAAAATAAAAAGCCTCCATATGAAAACATCAGAGTACAAAAAATTTCACATGAATATGTTAATTATAGCAAATGCGGATGGGGAACAGAGTCATGGGAGTTGTCACGTTGATCACTGATTAAACAGAATTAAGTATAGAAAAATAGGACACAGAATTTAATAAGACAGGATCTGTTAAAAAAAATCAATGTCTCACTTTTCTCAGTCTTTGTCCTGGAGTCTTTGTCTTCCTGAAGTCACTACACCATTTTGTCACTGCTTGTATCTGCTTACTTTCACCTTTGACACATGCTTCTACACTGATCTAAAGTGTCTGTAACTCCAAACAAAAAGTCCTTTAATCTCTAGTCTGTACTAAGCTGAAGTACTTCAGGACGTGGATTTTTTGTATATATTTTGGTAAATTCTCAGTCCTGCTGTGTGTTTAACTCTGTTCCAAGCTATTAGTTCAGTTAGCTGTTAGCTCCCCTGGTCAAACACACTGCAGGACTTTGTTGCTCATGTTCTGCTAAAATCTAAAAACTACAAACAGTGCTGACATCGAGTTGACAGAGAGCAATAAGTGTGTCTGTAAATACACATTACATATCATACTTTAAAACTACTCTCGCTTTCTCTCATAATGTAAATATTCATGCTAACAGTGTGCAAGCACTGACTGGTGTGTATTTAACTAGTGTGACTCTTTGGTGGAGCTTGATGAAGAGAAAAAAGTAACACCAGACTACTTTTATTTCATGTGATCACGACAACGATAACATTTCAAACTCAAATGGTCTTCATTAGGTAAAAGTGAAGACATGAACAAATCTGAATTTAACAGATAATAATGAAACCTCCCAGCGCTTTCTGTTAAATGAGATGTCATAAGAAACATTTTCAAAAGATTTTCTGGCAACTCTATTTGCCGCTATTTGCTACGTAGCTCACTATTAAACTATACATATTGAGCTACAGTGCGTTAAAGCAAGTAATGATCTACATGACTTCTCACTTGAAGGCTGATAACTGCTATCTTAGTCAAGAATTACTTGATCCTTTCATGCCTGAGATGTCATACCTTGCTCTGCTTTATGTTTTCTCCCACATAAAATTAGCTCCAGCCTCAGTTTACGCTAGTTTCAACACAGAAGGTCTTTGTCTTAGCTCTGAAGCAAACTGTTGATGGTATTTTGTGTCCAAGGGATACAAAAGTCTCAGAGGAAAATGAGGGACCGAACAGAAGTAAAGAAAAACCCAGAGAGGATTACATAAGAGGTATTTTGGAATTTGAGATGTGTGTAAATTTCTTTACCTTCCACTGCAGTCCATATCAAATGTGACAAAGCGGTGTGAAAAGTTCAACTTTGCAGTAGCTAATTAGAGTTTGAATGGACAAGTGCAACTTTATGTACATAATTACTTTAATTTCCCTAGATGGAGATACAAAAGTAGGCTATAATTATATAATATAATTAGGCAACAGAGGCACAGGAAATTAGACTGGTATCTTCAGATCTTGGGGGCAATGATAAAAAGTATCACCTTATAAATTAAAACTTTCACTACACCTGTAATGTGACACATTATGTCCTTCATGACGAGGCAAAATACATTATTTTTACATTATTGCTTACAAGGTGTTAAATATTGTTGATTTAGGCCTGTTTATCATGTTTGTTTTGTCTTAAATGTACCAAATTTAATGACATAAGCGTGTGAAAAAAGCTAAAAAAATGAAAACAGGATAAATGAAAATGTTAAGGTATTTCTTTAAAAAAGGTGAAGCGGAATAATGAATTATAGATTAGAAAATACACTGCATTGGTGCCATCCATTGCTGAAAACCAGATCGGTCATGCGAAGGTCTGGCTTCTGAGAGAGACTGGTATTTTCATGCAGAGTATTAGACTTACAGCTTTCCTGTCTGTGTCCTCATCGACAACAGAGCAGCATGGCTCAGAGAGGATCAGTAGCCTGGAAATGTCAAAAGTGTCACAGTGAATCAATTCGAATCATCGGGTCCCGACTTCATAAAGACCGCAGCTTAGAGCATCTAAGGAAGAAGGAGATGAGGTTCACCTCAAGGGTTTAAATAAGTATTTTGACTCAAGTACTAAATCAAAAAAGGATTTAGCACTATCAGGAAAAAAAAAAAAGCTTCATTTAATATGTTACTGTTGGATGTATTATTGCTGACAGGTAACAGCTCACATACAATGGAAATGGAGACAGAAGTCTTTAATTTACCTGAAGTGTGGACTTTGAATGCAAAGTCTTGGTTTAGTCCTCCTAAATTGCAGTTTGCTAAGTTGCTGCTAATACACTCGCAGATGCAGATGCAGATGCCAAGTTTGACTTTGAGTTTGCTTCATGCAGATATATTTACCAGTTATGGAGCCTTAACACTCAAATCTAGGAGGAAGAAAGTGCAGCCTAAGGTGGGATAGCGACCAGCACCTGGTGTGGTGCACAGTCAGGACATTTGTCATTGAATCAAACACACTGCACACACTCTTTGAAGCTGCTTCATAAAGAGCACAATTTTGTCAAAATATGACCAAGATACACTTTACAGAGACCATACATGGTACTGCTACTCCTGTAGCTCAAAGTTTCATACTCTGAAAAAATATTTCCTGCTCTGGAAACTCACTAACCAGTGTTTTCCATGTGCTTGAGGTAACATGGTAACCTTTATTTTGTGTAACTAATTCTTTCTTCCTTTTATTTTCTACACCACTATAAAGTTACTGCAGCATATGATCTGAAAAAAAGAGATGAACATCATTTTTCCTTCACTAATGTTGGATGACTCAGTATGTGAGTTGGTAAATGGGCCATTACAAGACCGTGTCTTAAGATTTGTGGAAATGCCAAGAGGGATTTATGTCTCAGAGAGAAACATTGATTCTTTCTGTGGGTCCTGACATCATTAAAACTAAAGGATAACGCTTTTCCCTGGATTCTTCGCAATGATGGACAACCATTAATAGCTCACTAATGATTCATTTTGATTCTCAACAAATAAAGGGGCCGGCTGCCCTAACAGGGTCCTAAGCTAAGTTAGTCATGACTTGGCTTTCCAAGTCCCGCCTAAAAGTTACGCTGTTTGCACCACCTAGGCTTAAGCTTTCTTCGTGCTTCCAATGGTGTGTCAGACAATTTGTACAGCAAATTTGTCATGTTGCTGGCTTTTCGTCATGCACACGCAATATCATTGGCTGGGTTGATTCAATATACAGCCACTGGCAGAAATACTTGGTTCTCTGCACACTTTTTCAGTCACAGCTGTCAAATGTGAGGTCATTCAAAAAGTCAAAAGGAAAAAGGGGACTGTTAAAACCCACTGATACATTTTTACATTTTGTGTAATGCCATTAAGATGGCGCATAAAATCAATAGATGAAGAGTAGATGATGATGGCTGTTCATGTCTGCTTTTTGGATCCCATCCACAACTCAAGTATTTATGGGGAATTCAATTCACCTGAGGTTTTAAACAATGAAAAAAAATAGTATATAATTCAAGGTATTTTGTTTGAGTCGCCCTTGTTGGAGGATGTTGCTGCTTCCAAACACCTCAGGCCAATTTGATATTGAGTCTGCACTGAAAATCATAATAACATCCCATCACATGCAACCCTGACGACAAATGCTACACTTTATTCTTGCTGGGCTTGCTGTCCTCATCATGGGAACCTAGAAATAGAATCTACACTGTCAGGTTACTTAATATTTGGTGAGTTTCTAACCTGCATGCCTTTATTTACCAAAGATGCAAAAACTAAGCACTCAAGCTCCTCGTGAACAAAACCTACTGATGCATCTGTGCTTTGGTTTATTTTTTGCATAGAATATGCACTACTATGCATAAGCATATAAAATTGCAGTAAAAGACTGAGGTTAAATTGAGGGCCTTCTAAAGGAATCTGCGAACACATTACGTAAAAACAACAATGCTCCTTTCCTGCTTGAACCTCTGCTGACTTGTTTGACACTAACACTTGATGAGAGCTGATTATTAAGTCCATTAATAGGTCTCGTCGCAACAAGAATCGAAACATATGACTCCCCACTGCATGCTTGAGCAAACGCCCCAGAAGCACCAAGTAATTTCAGCAGATGACTCTTCTGCAAATGAGCTCTTTGATCAAGCTACTGTTGGCCAATGAGAATTACAGCAATGACATCTCAGGCGGCTTGTGATTTAGTGTACATGTGTGGTTTTTAGCTGATGCAGAGCTCACTTGTAGAGTAATGTGTTGTATTGTGGAATGAAACAGTCACCCAACAGTAATTTATCAAAGAGCAAAATGCAACACTCATTGTCCTCTAACAGTGCCACACAGGATTCACATTTTTCTCACTGTCAATGCAAAGTTGTCATTGAAGATTTTTCTTCAGTTAATAATGCACTGTGCTGTCCTAATAACACATGAAGGACTGTTTTTCAACCAGTTCTGTATTAAACTGATTTAATAAGATGGCTTAATTTTGAAGCTTCATTCTTGTTAGCCCATGAAACCTTATTTCCCTTACTCTTTAAAAACGGTCTTATTTTGTTGTTCATTGATGTGAACTGAATTTCTTTCATTATTTTTTTGGTACAGTAGTGTGTACCGTTGGAAAAATGCACGGTTCTAGGGAGCTGGACTGTCACTGGGGGTGAGAACCATGGAGATTGGGAAGGGGCCCACAAACTGAGATGGCAGCTTGCAGGACTCCACCCTCAGAGGAATATTTTGGGTGGACTGGGTCATAGTGTAGAGCTGGGGTGTCCTGCAGGTGTACTCAACCAGGTATTGATGTAATTGTTATCACGTTCATCCTGTCAATGAACACATCCATTCATAATGCAATTCTAAAGTAACTGCTTGATTCCACTGGGCAAAATGTAAAAAGTTTGGACAACGTTTATGCCTCCAGCAGATTCCCATCAATCGAGCTGCACAGACCAGATAGAAGTCAGACACAAGAACGGCATAGAGAATCAGTCAGTCAGTTTTCAAAAAAAAAAAAAAAAAACTATGTGACTTATCACACCAAAACAAACAAAAAAATAAAACATTTAACTATATAGCCTACTTACTCAAAAATCAAAGAAATCACCAAAATCTGAGCAAGTAAACAAAACATAGTCAAAACACTTTGCTTTTAAAGCACTCGTGGTGACATCTGAAGCCATGTGGCGGACAGAACAAAACTGCATGATGAAATCTACAGTCTTCTATTTATCTGAGGATCTGCTAAAGCTCAATCTGAAGGTCTTTTGAATACAAAGCTCCCTCTTTGGACAGGGTTTCTTGCTGGTCTGCAGGAGAAGGATAATAACTCTAATTGGGAATTGTGCACTAAAAAGATAACTCGCATCCAGATGTGTGTTTTTTTGTCTTTTTCTTTTTTTCTTTGTGTGTGTGCTCTGTCGAACTTGTGTCAGAAAAATCCCTGGGTTTTACAACATGTCTCAGTACCCCACTTGGACCCCACCCTGTTTGAATTGTTTTATATTTGACAGTCTGCTGCATCACTGATTTCTCCTCTCTCCCTCTCTTGTTGTATTTCTCGTTCTCACTGGCACTGAGCAAAAGTGCTTGTTGGTAGGCTGCTGTGTTGCAGTGCTAAGCACTACATCTAAACATGACCTAGAGGGACACAAAGGCAGAGAAAGGGAAAGAGACAAGCATTCTGTTAACCAGATGTGGATATGGTTTGATTTATGTAAACTTTAAACTATCAGTCCAGAATCAAAAACTTTTTTGTTTAATTTTAATGATTTTTTAAATATTATCACCAGCTAACACATTATCCAAATTTGAGCCTTGAAATTATGGCAAATTTCAAGAGATGGAGAGTTAGAGAAAAAGAAAAAGTAGATAAACTGAGACCCATATACCCATACAGCAGCAGAGCAGTGGGCAAAATGTAAAATATGAAAATATGAAAATATCCCTGATGGAGCATAATCATGCAGTGTAGTAAAAAGTACTTAAAAGTCATACCTGAGTGAAAATAATTAAGAAGTCTACAGTACACTAGAGGTCAACTGATAAGGCAAGTCATTTGTAAATATGTCTGTAATGTGCATATTCATTGTTTCATTATTTTGTAGTTCCTGTTTTAAAAGATGACAAACGTTGTAGGTGAAAACTTCATTGTGTATTTCTAACTATTAATTAAGAGTCAAATAAAAAAAAAAGATTGATTTGATCTTTCAGAATCAGAATCAGAATCAGAATCAGAAAAGACTTTATTGCCATGTAAGTGAAGAGGTTTCACATTACTAGGAATTTGTCTTGGTGATTGGTGCATACATAGAACATAACAGTAACATATAATTGAAGAATAAAATAAAATAAAAAAAATAAAAATAAAAATAAAATAGAATAAAGTACACAAAATAAAATAAGTGAAATAAATATTTTTCTGGAGGTAGTTCAAAGTGAGGTAGTGCAGGGTGGAGTATAGTGCAAGTGGGTGAGGTAGACAGCTAACTCGGTCAATGACTTTAACAAGCAGAAATTAAATCAAGCTGTCCACCATCTACCTTTCAGATAACACTGTGGCAGAGGAATAAAACACATCTTTCTTAGACCTACAGTGTTGTACCAGAGATTTCAGTTTAAGATGACTGACCCTTTGGTTTTACTCACTGTTGACCTTTTCATAAAACTCCCAATTAAAGTCCTTCAATTGGACACTGCTGGTTCAGTTAAAGTCTTTCTAGTTGTTCACCTTGTCCACCACTATCTAAACCTTAGGTCAAGAAGCCCACTTCACACGTTTTAATCTGTAATATATGGTTTCACATTCATTCAAATAAAGGAAATTTAGTTTTTCCATAAGAATGTACAGATTTGGGGGTTTTCTCTGAAAACAACAGAAGTAACGAGCCCTGAAGGAGGAAGAAGATGAGCAGTGGAGATGAGAAATTGACCAGTCTATGGTAAATAGCAGGGAGGAAACAGAATATCTGTTATGGGCGCATGATGACTCTAACGATACAGCTTATTTGTGAAGATGAGCTGGGGCACTTGAATGTTTAAATTAAAATGAAAACATATTATCTCAGAACTATGTTGTTGGCTATGTTACAGTTACTGTAAAGCTGAAATATGCCATTTCTTCTGACGTTAAAATTAGCAAACAAATTGTGATAGTGTGATGAATTTTAGTACATAAACATAAAACATGCCAAAGCCGAAAAACTTTGGTGATCTAGTTGGAGATATATCTCTACAGCTGGATTAGCAAGAAATCGTATTTTATTCTGAGGAACGAACCCCTGAGTTTACCTCTAGTACTACTGGTTTTAAATGAAATGTAACCACTGAAATTTCCATGAACAATTGCATTTACAGACATGTTCCTCTTAAAATGAATTGAAGTATTTTCATTATTCCTCTGACTTTTTATTTTTTATTTTTTTATTCATCACAGCCACTGGGGGTAAATTACTTTATGACTGAATACCCGCAAAGCTAATGACAGTCCCATTGGCTTTAACTGTACTAATTAACAAATGTTAACAAGCTAACACACTAAAAAGCAGTGAAACTGATTTTGGATACATCATATCTTCTAAACATCAGCATGCTCCTATTGTCAGGGTGAGGATATTAATTTACTGACGTTAGCTAATGACAATGCCTCTGTACCATGAAAATCATTCAGGAATAGTTCAAGGAACATGATAAGGAGCACAAGTTCAACTCCAGACCTCAATCATGGATGCATGGAATACGCTGACCACAAGTCAGATCCATGGAGCTCCTGGCTCCCGACACACAGGATCCAAATCAACCTTGACAGTCCAATGCCTTTTCCACTGAATCGGACTTGGTGGTGTGTATAAAAGCATGTCTGGACTAAAAATAATCATCTGTTTGGTCTTTTGATAGTTTTCCATTCGAAATGTTGAGGCTGACATCACCAGTCGCATTTCAACATTTGCCTGGGTCGCATATTTGTCTTGAAGAGCTACAAAGAAGTACACAAAGCAGGCCTACACCACTGCAGTCTTTAGGGGAAAGATGAATGTAACGAAGAAAGCACAGAGAGCTAGAGAGTGGGGAGAGGAGGATGGGGGATTGGGGGGGCAGAAGCATCATCCCAAGCCAAACTAAGTCACCCTGAGGTAAAGAAAGTGAAAGACACAAATAGAGAAAGAAGTAAGAAGACAGCAAGATGAAAGAGAGAGAGATGCAGGCATGTGGAGCGATTGAGAGACAGAGAGAGAGAGCCACACACACAAACACACACACAGAAAGAGAGAGGGAGAGAGTTTTTGAAGGCTGGATAGATTGCTTTGAGGTGAGGATTGAAGAGACGACGGCTTTCAGCTGTGAGGGAGGCAGCCCAAGAGGTCTGCTCCAGAATCAGCCTGTCTGAACTCAGCTGTCAGCCAGTGAAGGATTACAGCAGACCTGGTCAAAGGGAGCACACACTGTCACAATGCAAATAAGGTGTGACTTGAAGCTATATAGTAACAATAATAATCAGAATATAATAATCATTTACAACTGATTTAGAACTCTGCTGGCAGATTGCTGAAAAAACCAACAGCCACATCACATTTTTTTTTTTACTGGACAAATTCAGATTGTGTGAAAAACATCCTTTAATGTTCTTGTGGAAAATGTTAACACGTTTTCACAGGCAGCCCTTTGTGCTTCTGTTTCTTCAGCATAAAGCAATCTGAGACAAAGTGTTGTGCACTTCAGTTTTAGCATTTCAGTTTTAATGGAGCACACTTGGCATGTTTATGGACAGGTGTATACCCAGGTATAACGAAACAAACGATAAGGAATAGATCAGGCTTTAAAAAAAAAAAAAAACATGAGCGATGACATCCCACATGAACACTGTGGATGGCGCTCAGTTGTCAAAATGTGGCATCACATGATGTCACACACTGTCAGACAAATTTGATCAAGCCATATGCACACAGTTTCATCTAATTTTAACTTTTGTGTTTATTTTATTCTGAATTGTTAATGCTGTTGAAAAAGATTCAATTTTGCATCTGAGTGTTGACATTGTCTATACACACATATCCACACCTTAGAGAAAATCTGTGGGATGCACCAGAATAAGCGAAGTGGGGCCTCCAGATTGTACTATGTAGTATTTTTAATTGTAATGGTACCTGATTGGTAAAGGTGGTCTCACATCTCTTTCAAAATAAGTTTGCCTTCACTTGAAGAATGTTGTTTTCTTTCTACCACAGACTCTCCCTTCACAGTTGCCTTTTTGGTTTCACTGTCGGAATCTCAGCTTGAAACAAACCTTGTCATTAACCTCACCAAAACATCGAACACCACCTGCCTGTCTTCATTTTACTTTGTTTAAATGAACCTCCAACAACATCTGAAGTAAATATCTTTCCATTTCCCCAACTGTATAGTCACGAGCAACCTCAAACAGAGGGTCTGCTTTGTAAAGCCTGTTGAACCCTCTGACAACCTTTGAACAGAAACTTCTCAGGGTGCCACACGACAGCAAAACAACAACATTGTGCATTTCCCTTTTTGTCATTCACTAAGTTGTCTGCATTGATTGATGAAGTCACTTTGACCCTCTGTTGGTGTCTTAAAGTCACTTCCCCTCTAGCTGTGGGCAACTTCCCTTCTCCCTTTCTCTGTCTCTCAGCTACTTTCTTTGAGTCTTCTCTCTCTCTTCCTTTAGCTGTGGGGTAACATTTTTCTGGGTGTCACATCGCTTTTCCATCTCGCTCCGGCTAGGGGTGATGCCTCTCCTTCACTTCCTCTCTCCTCTCTAATCTCCTCTCTCATTTTGGTCAAGGGTGACATCTCCCTCTCTCTTTATGCCCTTCTCTCCCTCGCTCCATAGTCTTGGATGTCTTTTTGTTAATTTGACATCCTTAAGACAACACTGCTTCACACTCCATCAGCGCTGAGTCACAACTGATGGCAACCCTTGAGATGAAAGAGTGCAGAGGACATTATTGTCACTAGAACACTAAAAAAGGCTTTTAAAAGTGCATTTATTCTGGTATTACATCCATTCCATTAGAGTTTTCTGTCATTTTAAAAATGACGGTTTCTAAATTCACACCAAGGTACTGATTTCAAGGCATCATTTCCAATCCTGCAGTTTAAAGAGAACAAATACACTTCTGTGAACTTTAATAATGTTTTGAGTTTCAAAACTACTGAAATGTTGTGTTTATCCTACAGAAATACTTATAGTCAAGTTTTGCAAAGTCAAGTCTCTTTGGTTGCAATGAATGTTCTGGTGCATGCCATCCAGTCTGTTTAGAACACTGCACAGCTCACTGAAATCACGTGTTCTATTATCATCACACTTTCAGTTGTTTGGTGTATGATCACTTTAAACAGGCTATTGCGATGTAATATGAAAGCAAAACACAATAAAAATCTAAGGACTTGAAACACATTATTGAGTGATATATGCACAAGTGTTTAATTGAGGAGCTTTCCAAGGAGGAGTAGAGGAATGAAATTACCAGAACACCTGCTTAACTTCCTCCACTGTTTCCCTTGTATGTGCCTGACAGCAGTGTTACGCTGCTGAAATATGACTGCCGCTGCTGATGAGGAGAGGAGAGGGATTCCACTTATGTCTTTGGAAACTAATGTTATTATTTTGTGCTACAGCTACTTCATATCCAGGTCAATTCACACACTTCTGAGTCACGCATATAAATGGAGAGGAGAGGAGAGGGATCTGTTTCATCTCTTTAGAAACTAAGTTTATATTTTTTGCGCTACGGTGCTTCATATCCAGGTCACTTCAGACACATGAATAGACTAAAGCCATCAAAACTAAATGAGATTGAGGAGATGATAAACAAAATAATAAACTGTTTAGAGCTCTGAGAAAATAACAAACCAAATTGAATAAAATAAATGCTCATCTGCCTGGGTACTGTGTTTTTTGTCCCATTAAGTGAGGTGTGGTGAGATCTCAGAGCTTATCTGAATGATGATGATGGATGTGGACTGAATCAGTACTTTTGAGACACTCCTCTGCAGACCCATTGTTTGTCCTCTGCCTTTGTGTCATCTGTCATAAAAATCAACCTTGCATAAGCAATACAACCTGTAATTATGCTGTAATAAATCAAAATATTAATGGATCCGGAACTAATATCGCTTAAAAGTCTGTAGCTATAGTGTCCTCGGGATTATGATACATTAAGTATAGTTTTAGTGAATGTCTTATCAAGAAATATAAACAGTGAGTTCAGCTATTGTACCCAATGGTTGTGACGAAATTGGGAGGGAAAGACATTCCTCAGAAATTTCCTTATTGTCAGTGTGCCAAAAAATAAAGATCGTTCATGACTCCAAATCTTTAGTCGAGCCTTAAGTCTATCGAGGATGAGTCTCACGTCAAGCCTCAAGTCAGTGTTTCACTTAGGTTCAACTTGAGCCCAAGTCACAAACACGAGTCTCTTCTCTGTTATCCAATAGAGCTCGAAAGTGTGAGATTTTTCTCATTTCTAATGTGGAAGCAAAGCCAAGGACCTGATCTGTGAGCTAACAAAGAGATGCCAAATGGCCTGGATAGCAGCCGTGAGACGACCAAACATCACTTTCAACACAATCACCCAACACATGTTGGTGTGTTCACGGCATTTTCAGACTGGTGTTGGTGGTGTTTTTTTGAAAATAAAATGAACAGCTGTTAATCTTCCTCTTCTTATTTCTATTTATCCTTAACATGTCACTGATATGTCAGGCACAGGAAAATCTCACCTTTTACTTGCTCATATGGTGACAAACACCAGGCCTACATTTTACATAGGAAGTTAATAAAACTATACCTGATGGTGATAATAAATACTGTAGTTCAGTAGCAAGATTCCTACTACTTTAATTTAGCCATAAGAAGTCTGTGAGACCATGCCAATTACTCAAGCAATAATGTCTGAACACTTCTTGCTTTAAAGTCTTTTCAGTTTATTACAAACATTCTTGTGCAGTGCAGTGACACTGTTAAAGTTCCAGCAAATAAGACTGTGTGCAAACAGATAAATAACACTGCAAATGAGGTAACAAATGAAAACACAATGTGCAAACCCAGATAAAGCACTGCATGTGCTCATATGGATCGATTCCACCAATTATACTAATTTTTTCGAGGTACCAACCCTTTGGAACAGGGTGCAGCTTGTCTCGGTACGGTCCGTTGCCTGTCTCTTTTGTACGGTCCATTTTTTCATGGTGTATCTCTCTCTGTGGCAGCATGGTATCTAACGCGAAATAATGTAAACAAAAAACTTTTGCCAGCAAAAATGGCGACCGCGGCACACAATGCATTGCGAGATCACATGCCCTTTCAAGCCCTATATCAAAGCTGTCAGAAAAACCACAGCCTTTGTTGTATGACGTGGAAGAATATTTCCCTGTCTTTCGGGCTCCACAGTGTAGGATGAGACGCCATATCACAGTCTGACATCACACTCAAAAAAGAGGATTTAAATCAAAGGCTAAATCTGTTTTTTCCTACCCCATGTCCTGGTCATTAACCCACCCTGTATGTGGCATAATAAGAGTCACTACTGTGGGAATCTCAGACTCTTTTAGCTTCAGTTTAACAAAAGATGGCCTCTGTCTGAGTGATATCTATTCATCTCTTTATTATGGCCCTCGCTCTGTGCCCAATTATGACCATGTCCTTTCTTGCTCGTCGCTGGGAGATTAACAAGAGCATTTAAAATACATTTCATTAGAACAATCAAGCCCTGGCTATTCCCCTTCAGCTCTCATTTTCCCCCACCATTTTGTTAAAAAAATTGAAACTTATGACTTGACTAAGTATTCGTGCTGTCATTTCCGATTCTCCTCCAGTGGTCCGGTCAAAACAGTGGAGTAAGCTGTTTTTAACCCAAATGTAGTGCATTATTCATAAGATAATTCAGGCAATTGATTAGAATGACAATACACTATGAAAGCTGACATTTATTATTTAACAGTTTTAGATGGAGAATGTTTATCGAAAGCATCATTTTGAAGGTAACTTTAATGGAACAGTGGAGAAACTGCAGCAGAATAAATTCATTACTGTGTAAACATCTTACTATGCGCTTCCCTTTGTGGATACACCTGTTTTGCTACAGCTTCAGTCAAATATAAAGTTATGTATAAAGTTTTTGTATTTTTTCAATTCTGTAAGGGACACATGAGTTGATTGTGTATTTGTCCTCTGCCTGCACTAAAACTTTCCCTTAGCTGTTACTCATGGTGGGACATAATTTCTATAATTTCAATAGACTTGTTTAGGATTCATTCAGCACCATTATCCTATTTACCCTGACAGCATATAACTGGGGTCTAAAAGGTTTGATTTTATTATTATTTTTTTTTCTGTGTGTGTGTGTGTGTGCGTATGTGCGTGTTTTCCATTTGACAGATGATGGTCTACTACTACTACTAGACTCAGACTGGATGTCTGATCCTACACAAGATAAGGAGCAACAGATGATGATGTGTTTTCAGAGAATAGATGATTTGATCACAGCTGGATTAGAACTGCACCAATAACATTATATTGGAGGTTTTGTTGTTTTGCTAACCAATTCAATCACTATTATTATTATTATTATCTTCAGAGGCAAAGGTAACAGAATCAAAGTGTTCTTGGTGTTCTATGTCTATGTCTATGTCTATCTCTTATTTCTGTTTGTTTCTGATTTCATGTTGTTTGGAGGTGAATGTGGGGGAATGATGTGGTTTTTTTTGTTGTTTTTCTTTTTTTTAAATAAACAAAAAGTGACAAAAGTGACAATGAATAGCTGGCTACATGCTTGCTTACTTACTTAAAGACTTCATATTGACTGTTTTCTTTTTCATTTTAGACATCTCATTCACTGCCACAAAATGACACCAGGACCCCCCCCCAAAAAAAATAAATAAATAAAAAATAAAAAAAAATCTTGATGATGTTCTTTGTTTCAAAATGAAGCCATTGTTTACTCATTTGGGCAACATTATTTTCCTGGGCTTGTTTGCGGATCATTACAGTCTTTGGACATTAAATGCTGTCACAGCTCAATAGCTATACCTGCTTTTGACATATGAATGAGCGATCAGCTGAATACTGACATTTTTATTTAAAGTAGTATTCAACTGACACGGCCAAGCTTGGGTGTAACCCAGACATTGCACTTTTTAAACCAGAAAATTCGGGTTTAGGGTGACGTTTTATTCAATAAAGTTGGCAGTGTTTCCACACTTTAACATGGTCAGAGACAAGTGTTTTGTTTATTGTTAATTTATGGGTAAAGCGTGACACTGGCACTGGAAGGGTAAGTTCATGGTTGAGTCACCCTGAGGCCACCCATACTCAAAAGCAAGTTTCATAATGCCTTTTAATGAATGGGTATTTTTAACACACACCGCTCGGTTGCTCTCTAGTTTGGCTACACAGCTATTTAGAGCATTTTACTTTGTTATATAACTAAAAGCACTGACGCACACACACACACACACACACACACACACACACTGCTGTTATCACTATTCCTACCCAATTTGAACTTCAGAATGGTGGGGAGTGGATATGAGCAGCCAGTGGGCAGACAGACCTGTTAACGTCAATAAAACTAAATGTAAAACTAATGATTTTCTCTACAAATGCACTTCAAAGTGTTTGCTGCTAATCCAGGAGGCTGGCAGGTGATATGAGGAGTAATGAGCTGAGATATAAGGTTATCTATCCATGCTGAATTGTCAGGAATTGTCAATTTTTGTTTGTCTGTGATTTATTGTTTGCGATGTCCTGATGTTTCCTGACCTGTGAGGGTCAGAAGTTTGGACCTTTTGGTGTGTGTCCAGGAGTGTGTGGGTGTAAAACAGGTTTTAGTGCACAAAAAAAAAATGTAGTGTAACAGGAGAACACTACCACTTCTTACTCAGGTTTTCCACTAGGGCAAACCTGAGTGAGTGATGTGCTTCGTCATGACAGCACATGTACAGTGAAGTTGACAAAATAAAAAATGAAGCGTATGAAATACACCAGTATGAAGGTAATGAGCAAAAATTATGTAAAAAGTATATATCTCTGTAGGCTTAGGCAAGGTATGAAAAGGCAGTTTAACTACAAGTTTCATACACAGAGGTACACTGTATAGACAAAAGTATCCAGACAGACCTCTTTATGGGGCAACAACAACAGGAATTATAAGGTTTTCTGTTTAAATTTAAAAGCTGCAGGAGCATTTCTAACACTATCAGGGAGTTGCTTCTAGTTCTGTGCTGTATAATAACTAAAAGCTGCTTCTCCTTGTTTAGGTGAAGCTAGGAGACCTCTGCCAAGTCTTGCAGGGTTATCTTACACAAGAATATCAGTTATATATTTAGAACCAACTCCATGTAGAGATTCATGAATAAGTATTACAACTTTAAAATTCTGTTTTACTGGGAACTACAATAGAGATTAAAAAAACTGGGCTTTTTTATGGCTGTCTTTTTGATTTGAGAGAATTCTTGGGGCTGGTTGTTGCCATCACAAATTAACTTCATATGATGTTTTCCCTGATTTTATTTTGAAAGTTGAGACAGGGGGTCGTAGTGTTCCCTCAACAAGCACTTTCCGTACACACTGATGTAGGTCTGAATATGAAGTGTACCTGAATGCCACATAAACTACTTGTACCTGTGTGTATCAAACTTGGTTTTACCCTCCAGCATGGCACTAGCCCTCTGAGATTTTTTCACCGAATGGAAAATATTCCTGTATTCAGTGCAGAGTGGATGCTAATTTTGACCAATGAAGTTAACATAACTTGATTCAGGAAATGAATGATTTGTGGCATGCTTAAATGACACTATTTATTCTTTGGGTTTGGAAGAACGAGCAAGGGAGGAAGATGTATTTTTAAGTTAAAAGGCTCAAGTCCAAGTGAAGTCACAAGTCACTGTTGATGAAGTGTGCTTTGTAAGTTTCCTGTTTTATTTTGTAGTTTTTCTACCTTGTATATAGTTCAGCTTTTCATTTCCTGTCTTTGTCTGTTTTCCCTCCTTTTTCAATTGCTTGCTCTGCCCTGATTGTTTTCACCTGTGTCCAGTCCCCTTTGTCTTTATATACCTGCACGCTCCTTGAATGCGTGTTTGTCAGTTTGTCTTTTTTCCTACATTTGAATTGCTGCCTTCTCTGTGTTCTTTCATTCCCATTGATTTCTGTGTTTACCATCTTTCATAATTTCTTTATTTGGACAGTTATCACCTGCGCTCCCAGCTGCTTTCTGTCAGTTTATTTGTTAAAGTCTTTTGTTCACCTCACCCTCGTTTTTGTATCTGCATATTGGTTACTCCTTTTAGTGACATTCATAACACAAGTTGATAGTTTTTTTCTTTAAGTCTAAAGTCAACAAAATTGTTAGTCATGTCTGAGTTGAGTGCAAGATTTTCTTCCACAGTGGATACCTGTTTATTCCACTTGTTTAAAGCTTTTTTCATATTGTGTCTGAAGGCAACCGTAAGACATCTAAAATAATACCCCGAGGGCAACTGCAGTACAGTCAATCAAGCTTCTCCTTATTTCATTTCTTTATTTTTCTGTATTTAAATCTATTTTGCAAGTTCTGGTAAAAATCTGGATATCTTTTGGGTATTTGTAGCTATATATGTATACAGTTTGAGAAGTTTCCTTTTTGTGAGTAAAAAAAAAATAAAAAATGAGAGCACAAGAAATGATCATTATCCAGCTCCCACAAGACACACCAAAGCAATAGATTCCAATTTTCATATAAATGCTTAACAGACCGAAATAAATCTGATTATTAGGCCCAAACAACACCTTTGTAAAACACAAAGTAAAGTGAGTTGATAGTGGCTCGTATCAGCATGCTATATATGTGTCTGTTTATAAAAGCAGTCAAATCAGCTGAATATATCTGCATGTGTGAATGGTTAGACCCTCCTGTTGTTTTTCTCAGGGCATGTTTGGACATGTCTCAGCAAAATGCAAAGTAGTTTTAGAAAGTTAGAAGTCTCCAAACTTGTAAGTGTGATCTCACTTAAAGTGTGGAGTTCTTGTCTTAAGTTTCATTTTCACTACATGGTACAGCTCTACTTGACTGGCTTAGAACAATTTTGTTTTGGGTCCCATTGGCTTAAGTTGTGTACCATGTAAATTTTTGCTGTCACTTCAGTGGAGGTTAAGTAAACTAAATTGATACTAAAAGATGGAGTGGCAGCAATGCACATCGACATCGTTTAGATACACAAGGAACCCTTTTCCATCTGTGGCTGATTCACAAAGCCTTTTGCAGCAAACCCTTTTCAACATGTGCTCAATATGAAGTGACACTTTGGTTAAGTTTGATAACCAAAGAATTTTGGTGACATTTGGTTTCACATGGGGCAAGAACTTTGGTGTGACACACCACTCAATCCTGATGTTCTGCATCTGGACGCTCTGGGAATGAGACTGGGCTTAACACCCTCCATGCTCTTATGTTTATGTCATGTCAACATGAGGTTATGGTAATTTTATTGGGTGTCACCATGACTATCCTTCACTGAGCGTGTCGTGTCTCTAGTGGAAAACAAAATAAAGTACTTGGTACCAAAAATTAGTTGAGTTCTACCATACAGTGAAAATGAGATTATATATGGTCTGTGCATGATTGTCAAGATAATCAGTGTTTCATAGCTAAAGTACATCGGAATTAATAAAGGACCATGGATAATGAAAACATCTGCAGAGATCTAGACACTTACCATTATTTATCCAACCCTAATCCTAACCTAACTCAAGTCTTAAATGAACCCTAACATGAACCACTACCCCAAAAATCAGCTGTTTATCATTTAGGGCCCTGGCTTTTGCCCCCAGTTGCGCAATCCATTCCCAATAACCCGTACATGAGTCTGAAAAGTGTGCCCAAATGAGGCACTTCTTCCCTCTCTTTGCAGCCATTTTTTTTCGTTTCTGTTGTCAGACAGACAGACAACGGCAGAATAAAATAATGATGTAATCATGGCTGATAAACTGCATATCTTTGAAACAATACAAACATTAATGTGCTCACATCTCCTGTTCTGAGACAATTAATCAAATCACCGTTTCATGCTGCATTGGTATTCTTACAGCATAATGAAATCAGATCGGGGCAACACCTACGAAGGATATTTAAAGAAAATAATAGAAAGACCCATTGAAGCAAGAACCTGTTCACATTGCTACCATCCATTCTCGATGTATGTGCACTGGACTGCTTCATGTTTCCACATCTCACTCGTGTGTGCTGATTACTGGACCAGCATTGGCTCGCAAACTATTTTTGATGTCACAAATCCTGCTTGCAAGCACCTCCTCATAAAATCTGATTTTCAGATTGAATACAGAGAAAATTCACACTCTGAGCAATGAATGTGAAAACAGTATGAGGTGCAAATACATCATTCTACATAGTGAAGCTCAAATGTTTGACTGTATGAAGAAGAACAAAAACATAACAGATTTTAAGTTAGAGGTATCTCACACTATAGAGATAATGGTGAAAATTAACATTGTGTGGGAAAAAACACGTAGTGTGAATAATCCAGTGTTTATTAGTTCATCTGGTTGCCTTTTCACTTCTCATTAAGTGCAATTGGTAAATTTGTACACTTTCAAATTATCACTCCACCTCCCTACACTTATATTTGGAGTGTAAATCATTTGGCATAAAAGCACATTTAAAGATTAATTTGATTGATAGCATTTTGTTCAGTTTTTCTACATATTTTGACAGCCTGACTTAACAGTATTAATTTAATTCTTTGTGGGCTCCTGGTGGCCTTTTGAGCTGCTGCTTATTTTGACCCTGGTCATAACTAACACACATGTAAAAATGTACTGCAAAAATATTTTGCTGTGACATACAGTACATGTGATTTATCAGAGATAAACAGAAAAGCTAATAAACATTTAGCTACAATGCTGTTGTAGGAGGATGGAAAGATGAACTAAGAAAATTTGATAACTGCATTTTAATTAATACTTTTGTCCTTTATCTTCATCAAGAAAGGATGGTTTCTGAACTTGTTATTGCTTTGATAAATACCCACCCCCCATGATTGGCCATAGGAGGGGATGAAACTCTTCCAAAGAGCTGTAAAAATGATAATGGGCTTTTCCCACTCTTCTTTATGAGCCGTGTCATATTGGAGACTGTTTGGCAACTGTATGAGTTTTGACGCATCTTGGCAAATCTGCATTCATGGATGGGTCCCAAAAAACCTTTTTCTGGAGGATGAAGGCTCTTTGTGAAGGCCTTAGAGAGGATGAAGGTTAAAGAAAAATATGAGTATATTTGTACATATCCCATTTCCCTGTGCCAACTCTGAGTCTCCTTCTGTCAGTTTGAAATATAATTATCTTCCCTCCTCTGCTCTTTTTTTACTCTTTCTGAATCAGATCTATCAGCGCTATCATCTAAAGCTGATAGCTCTATCGCTGGAACGACTATAGGCCTGTCACCCTGACATCTGTGGTCATCAGATTCTTCAAAAGAGTTGGCCTACCTGAAGGACATCACACTGTCCCCCATCACCATACTCAACAGCTCTGTGTCTTCTATGGAAATCTGCTGACCCACAATCTCCTGGGACCCAAAGTGGGCAGGAGAGTCCATCATCAAAAAGCCAAAAGAAGATGAACTCCCTGCACCAATTCAGGAAGTTCAACTTGCCTCGGGAGCTGCTGATCCTGTTCTACACTACAGTCTTCATCTCTGTTCTCCGCTCTTCCACTCCTCATTCTGGGCATGTCATACAGATGCAGAAGGAAGTACACATGTGTGTTTCATCCAGATGTGACAAAGTGTCAGTATGCAATGAGCCGGAATGTGAGTGTTGCTTTCTCTAAACTTAACCAAGCTGTTTTCCTTAAGTCCCAGACAGAACATCAATATACTGTCATGTCAATAACATTAGTATTTCATATATCTTTTCTTTTCTTATCTTTTCTTACATTCTACATTCTTACATAAATACACCTGTAAATTGAATTAACAGTAGTACCAGCAAGTAATAGAAATTGCACAGTGCAACTGAACATGTTCTAACGATTTCCTCACAATTTACACTTTACCAGTTTTATCACTCCCATCTGCTCTTCTAACAGAACCCCTTCTGAGGCTCATCGCATATTTATGAATTATTTGACCATTTTACTCCTCTATGGATTCTATCTATCACTGCTGATTAATATGCATAGGATTTGATGGATGTAAACTTTGTATCAGTTTTGTGGACTAGCAGTGCATGCATGTAGTAGTTGAAGAAGACAGGAATGCTGAGGTCACAGTGTGCACTGACATTAAAGAGTAATTTGATGGCAACTTTGCTGTAGTTCGCCTTACTTTAGTGTGAAGTAGCTGGGATGCCAGTTAAAAGCAGCCTCCCCTGCGCTGTGTCCAATCAGTTTCTTGTCAGTACATGGCCACAAGAGCCTTGTGTAGAACTCTGCTTGGGGCAACACAAATGCATCATGGATTAAGTTTGACGTGGAAGTTTGTACACACTGATACACATCCTCCACTGCACCAGGGAGTCTTCTGTTAATGACTAGCACGAGCACTCAATTTATGGTCGATGACCTTTACAAGTCTAAAGGTTAGAACCATTAAGTATTAGAAGTAACATCAGTAGGGAAAATGGGATGGAGATCCATCAGCAGATAAAAAAATTCTTCCTCTGGTCTCGTCTTTAAAACATGCATTTCCATTTTGTGGTAATGTGTTGCAGCTGAAGGGAAAGAAGAATAAAAAAGGGAAAAAAGCACAATAGAAGGAGAGGTGATGAGTTGATGAAGAGATCACCTGGGAGGGTTTTAGAGAAGATGGAGGAAGGATGAAGGGCAAACCCTGGGAGTATTTCCTTTCTACACAACCCAGTAATCTGTGCTTATAGAGACAGATAGAGAGACAACGAGGGGTGGAAAGGGGAGAGATCAAAGAATATTACATTCCTTTCCTGTTGAGATGCAGCGAGAGAGAGAAGTAACAGAGGCACTCAGTGTGAGTTGAAGAAATAAAAAGAATCTGCTCTTCCATCCATCCTATCTCCACCCATCCGTCCAGACTTTAAAGCTGAGGCACTAGCAGCTGTGAGGCTACTTAGAGGGAGAGCTGCAGGACCCTCAAAGTCTCGTAATCCCTGAGAAAAATGACAGAAGACAGCAGAAGGGAACAAAAAGTTTGGATGCAGAAAAGAAGAGGAGAGGAAGCAGGATGTCAAGTGTGAGAAACAAGCTAGTAGAGAGTTAGGAATGTAGGAAGTAAGAGGGAAACTGGTGAAGGAGAATGAAAAAGGAGAAAAAAGAAAGAGCCTGACATCTTGGATGGAAAAATTAAAGGAAATGGTACAATCCTGCAATTTTCCAAGTGTGGGACTGCAAAGACAGAGACTAATCTCAGAGGCTAATCTGTTTTGTTTGTCAATCAGAGTTCCTAATGCATTCACATCATCTTTCTCGTCCTATCAAATCTTCTCCCCTGCCTTCTTAATCCGCCCAGCCCTGCCAAGACGCCTATATACTCCTAATCCTATATAAACTAACAATCCTCGCCTTAAGGAGGTCTAAACTGTTTTGCGGAAGCTTTGTGTTTCTCCTCTGGAATGTTTTACTGTCACAAACACACACACACACACACACTGAAGTACATCTGTGCCAAGATCCTGTATACATAATAACTAAAAGAGGAATTTAGGGAGTTTAGGCTGTCTGTATGCATTCATCCTGAAAACTACAGCACACACATACTTACTTGACAGAAGAAAATTTTTTTTCATCCAGTATTTATTTGCTCCTTCTCCAAATTTTTTAGTTGTCTTGAATTATGGAAAAACAAAATCGTGCGGCTGAAGCCACTGCAGATTGTCTGTGTACTCTGAGTATCAGCATTTGCCATCAGGGTATGTTCCTATGATGCTAATTTTAACATTATAACTCTGAGGAACATCAGCCTCCTTCGTGTGCTCAGCTCTCAGTAAAGTGACCCCAACCTCGCTGGCACTGACCAGACTTTAATTTATTCTTATAATATGCTAATTCAGCAACATGTAAGTGATGCAGGGCTGCAGAGGCTGGAACACTGTTAGTGTAGGAAGGATGCTTAAGAGGGTTTCTCTAAAGGGTGCATGGCTACAGGATACAAGTTCAGGGGGTGAAGATATGGTCATAGGTTACTTGTGGGGGGATTTTAATGAGAATGCTAGAATGCTAGTCACTGTCGAAACTCTATGGCAGCCAGTAGCTCTAGTGACATTTTAAGGATATTACATATTGTGAAATCGCTGGCATGGCTCTTTTTTTTTCCAAGTGTACAATTACAGAATCAGTATTGTTTTCTCTCAAACAAATAGGCTCGAATGGACTATTGACATTTGTGGTAAATGAGTAAAAGAAACTTCAGGGAAAAAGAAAATCCTCAAGAGCCCATTAAAAAGGACCGAAGTTAGCATGACTGAGACTTCCCCCAATTCTCTCAGCTCTTTAAGAGATGTGGAATCTAGATTAATAACCTCACTTTATAATCAGGCCGGGTGTGGTCACCTCTATTTCAGGGTCCTTTAATTAGGTGTCTAGGTGGAATAGAGGAAGGAAGGGATCGAGACTCTTATCAGCAGATCCAAAGATAACTTCCCTCCCTTCACAGTTTTACTCATTGAACTCTTCTTTTTTCCACTCACTTTCTCTTTACTTTTTCCTTTTCAAAGATATTACTCACCAACTGCTTTGCCACCAAAACCTTTTAATAATCCCAAAGCAATTTACAGGACTTTAACTCAACTCATCTCCTGGTGCAGCTCCTCACAAGCCCAATAACAATAGCAGTAACCCCCTTATTCCCTCAACTTCAAATATTGATTTTAAAGCAAGTCTAATGGGGGCGAGAAGGTCATCTCTGTCTTTTTTTGGGACACCTCTGTGCACTATATTTAATTAACTGCACCCCAATCGATTAAAGTGACATGCTGCAGAAGTGATACATTCAGCTAACAAAACTGAGAGGGAAAGCATGTTTAAGGGGGAAGACCGGTTATCCAGTCATGCACATTGTGTTGTGTGTGCAATGAAATTCATTATAGCCAATTAACTGAAAATAGTGACACATAAAAAGGGATTAATTCCTCACTCATATCAACAATAATGAACCAACAATTAATAGTTCTCCACAAAACTGTCAGTTTTATGTTTTCTTGTCTTGTTGTGCATTGGATCTTAGGGACGAGTGAGTATATCATATCTGTACTGAGTGCTTTAACTAGAAGTGGTTGGTCTCAACCCATGCTTTAGTGGCACTAGCTTGAAGTTGTTAATTTAAGCCTGAAACTGATGAGGGCTGATCAGAAGTTGCTACATTCATTATTCATTAGAAAACCATTTAGAAAACAGCCTGAGAATTGAGATTCAGATCAATGTTTTTGATGAGAGAACCATTTACAGAACAAGTTTTTTTTCCTTCATCACTAGTACTGTTATTGATATAAAACATATATTATTTGTCCCAGATGCTCATTTCAACAAAGTACTCACTCAACCCTGGTGTTGACTGATCATATTTCCCCTCAAATGTCCTGCTGCCCAAAC
This sequence comes from Scatophagus argus, assembly GCF_020382885.2. Taxonomy (NCBI): domain Eukaryota; kingdom Metazoa; phylum Chordata; class Actinopteri; family Scatophagidae; genus Scatophagus; species Scatophagus argus. The sequence goes on along the minus strand of NC_058504.1, from coordinate 3,559,383 downwards.
AAAACTGGTGCTTACTCTCAGATGGAATCATGTCCAAAAGGTATTAAGCATTCTAAGGTGGGATTATTTACTGCTCATGTTTAAAAGGGCAGGGATTGGATTTGATGGGAATTATGACCTTGTCACTCGTGTATATAGCTCTTTGAGACATTGACATTAATGGCACCATAATGGTTGTAAGATCAACTAAAGTTTTAATTTTCAATCATTGCCTTCAAACTCTGACTTTACATTAAATTCCTAAGTTCTGTATCATGTGGTAATATGTATGACATGCACTTTAGATAGAGAACTATAGAGAACCAGATAGAGAACAGGACAAGGAGCCCAACACTCCAGAATGAAACACTGACCCAAACAAACCGTCTGAGATGGACAGGTTTATGAAGCCTACAGTTTTATATTTTGGGAGGAGAGTGAAGCAAGGAATACTCAATACATTATGAGCTCAGACCTGAGAATACAAAAGCATCACAGGCAGCACATTAACCTCCCAGCACTTTGGTCTAAGTTTCCTCAGTCCCCCTTTGAATCCTGCTCACCTGACTATTGATTTTTTGATTGATCTCTGCCATATTTTCATGATTGTTAACTGCTTTCCTGTCTGTACAACATCCAATGCATGTCTACCCGTCCTGGGTGAGGGATCCCTCCTCTGTCGATGTGAGGGTCTAAGGGCAGAGGGTGTTGCTATAATGTTATGCAAAGCCCTTTGAGGTAAACTGCTCATAAAAATGGGCTATACAAATAAGTTGTCTTGTCTTGTCTTGTCTTTTACATGCTTAAATGTAGATTTGGAATAACACCATTCCAAGTTGTTTTCCTTGTACAATGACATTAAAGGCTTCTGATTCTGATTCTGATTTAGCTCCAATGTTTGTGAACTGTGTGAAATATTATACACAGATATCCAGCTTCTCTGGTTTGTCATTTTGTTTTGCTTCATTTAAAATCTTTGGTTCACATCTCATCCTACCGTGAAAAGCCCAACCAGCCATACCCACTGAATTTTACTCAGATGTAACATAAAGTACACTATCTGAACCAAATATTCATTTCATAAGAGGATAGGGTGTAACTGTCATGCTCCCTCACTTTCAACAGCACAATCAGTGCAAAGAAAGAGTGCTGATGTGGAGTGGTGATTGTCTTTGCACTGATATTATTGTAAGGCTCTTTGGCTAATGGAGCCACTGAAACATATTAATGATTATCTCTTTAATAGAGGATGGAGATCATTTTTTATTGTAACTGTGAGAAAGGCACTCAGTTAGAGCTCCAAGTTATGACTCCAGCCAATCAGTTAAATTGCTCTCATCATCAAAAGTTCATCTGGCTAAAACAATGTCTCACCTGTCAAATGTGCTTTTACGAATACAGTGTAACTCGGAAGTGCATACCTAGGCCAAGGGTAATACTCTTCTGTAATAACCAAATTTACAAGCACCTGACACCATTCTGCCACTCTGTTTTCATCTTATTTGCAGCCAAATGACTGCCCATTCACCCCTGTGATTGTGCACACAGAAAACCAGAGTAACAAAGAAAGTTGGTAACCATCATTATGATGACTGGGGTTTTAGCTTTTGTATAGCCACCTCATGCAAAGATAGCCTGACTATGTCCATATACTTCATAGTATAGGCACTGGGCGTTTATAGGGATGGGATGCTGCATCTGTTGTTCTTATGTTCTTCTGTTTATAGGCATTAGGAAGGTTATGTCACAATTATGTTTGTGAATGGTTCCTCTTTAGTTAAGTCTTATTTTGGCCTTTGTCCACTCTTAGGGTTATACCACAAACAAAGTCACAGCCAAGCTTTCTTTGCGTGAACTGCCTTGACAAAACCTAAAACACCAGTTAGTTAGTTGCCTGTCTCTGTGGCTGCTTGGGGAAACAAGTCTTTTTCATGATGTGTCTCAGCCGCTGATGGTGGCAAAAGAGCCACAATAAACTGCGCTGATGTGAAAGTCCGTGTGCTCAGCATACAGCCTTAAACTCCTTTACATAGACGTCACAAAGACCTGTGTTTGACAAGATTTTATACTGCTAGCCCTGCAAAGCAAAGACATGCCAACACAGGAGGCTCTGATGCAGAACCTTAATGTTGAAAATCTATAGACTGGCATCTGCAGAACACCATGACAAATAAATCCTATCAAAAAATCCATTGTAATGATGTTACTTAGCCAAGTAGGATGTGTTCCTGGATCAACATCCCTTAAGGAATTCCTGGAATAATTTTCTAATTAACCAATCATAGGCCCCCGACATCATTGGCTCCTGTTCTTCTTTCAGAATTCCCTGTGCCTCTTCAGACTAATGTTCTAATTTGAGATTAGAACAACAGAACAAAATCAACAGAACAGCTGAAGAAAATTCCTGACAGCATGTCTTTAAGGCAGTAATATTTATTTTTTTTTTAGTCTTGTATTGAACTGTATCTACATCAGCTACTGCAGGGTTACATTCATTTGTAACATATTGATTATTTAAGTGAGAATTTGATATATGTTGCATAGAGTACATTTTTGGGGTACATTTTCATATATGTTATAATGTAGATTTTATTACTGATATTCCATGATATTGAGTACATTACTGAATGCAATCTAATATGTCTTGTATCATAATAATAGTGTCATTATTGTTTATTAAAATCTACTACACAATACCATATTCCCTTTTTGTGCTACATTACCTCCACCATAGCTCGGCAGTGAAACATGCACAAACAGTGGATGCTGGAATAAAAAGACTAACCTTAGAAGATGCATGAATATAGAGTCAGCTGTGGCCTAGAGGTTGGAGAAGCAGCTTGTGCGACTGGAGGGTTGCCGGTTATCGAGATCTTTGTTAAAAAAAAACTTGAATGAGACCCTTATGGTACTGGACCTGAAAGCCATTGATGACAGAAGAAGAGCAAAATGCTTCCAGCCAACTTTTTTTCTACATCCTCCATTTTGTGGTGATTTCATACTTCCACCCTCTTTGGTGCATGCTTTTAAGGCTTGAAGAGAACTTTGTGTCCCCTTTTAACATTTCCAACAAGATGAAAAGCCCAAATCATTAAAGATTTTTTTTTTCTTTTCTTAATAAAAGGCTGCTGCCATTCACATCATCTAAAATATAAAGAGAAGTCAGGGTGGGCGTTTGGGTGTAAAATATTTAAATGTGAATACATCTTTGTCAGGTCCTCTTGATGTGTCATCTACAGCCAAGACATGAGAGGAGAAAGTAAAAGAGGTCAAAGAAGAACTACACACCATGTTGCCACCATTTCCCATCATTAATGAGCCTCAAAGGATTCTACATCAGGTCAAACAAGCAAGACTCTTACTCCTCAAAAAGCTTTGTTACACACTGCCTTCACTCAGGGATTTTCTTTATTTTCTTCAGATGTGTCCCCAAATGTCAAAAACTGAATGTTTCTCATCGTTATGTGCTGTCTAATGCCGTGTTTTAGAGCAAGAACAACTTTTATGTTCAGTAGTGATTCATTCTGACACCTTACATTCAATTGGCTGTAGAGCAAGACTAGACTAGACTCACTAGAAAACTTTTTTTTCTGTGTGAGCATTTAGGCTCAGCAAAACTGTGTGTGTCAACTTGTACTTTTCACAAACATTTGCATGTTTGTGAAAGCATGCTCATTTGTGTTCGGGTTTGCATTACTGCAAAAATGCACTGTTTTGAACTACTTCAAAGTGAATGTGGAGCTGTGTATGTGTGGCATTTTAAAGGCCATTTTTATTTGACTTGGTGCTGATTTATGCAGCCACATTCATATTCAAAGTTCTGTTCTTTGGTCCATGTAACCACTCAAACTTTATAGTGTAGCTGCAGTTGGAAGATAGCACAAGGGTTAAGACTTTACTACTGAATCTCTTTCCTGTAACAAGCTTAGGCCAGCTGCAATAATAAGAAATGCCTTGTTGAAGGAATGGAATTATAGTGCTTTCATGTCTTTTATTTTTCTGTTCTTCACTCTTTCTAAGATTTTCTCATTTTCTTACTCTTTTTTTCCTCTTTTCTCCTCCTGGTCTTCATCTTTCCTTTTTTCCCCTTTCGTGCCTTTTCTCTCTCTTGAAATCGAGTACTCGGCCTCCTTCAGTGTGAGCAGGAATGTTTCTTCATCAGACTAAAGTGAACCTAAAGTCCATTCAGGAGCAGGTCTTTTTCAAATGGAGAGGACTTTTTGGTGATGACCTGTGTGGGAAAACAGACAGGCCATTCGCAAAGCTTTTTATAAGGCTCTGTTAAAGAGAGCCTTTCCTTTCTCTCTTTCTCTTGTTCATTCTCTCCATTTTCTTTCTCTCGTGCTTTCTTCTCTGCTGCTTGTTCATTCAGGGCAGTCTTTTTTATAAGGGCCACTGTTCGCCTTCACCCAAACTCCCTCACTCTGTCTTTATGAATAAGGGGCCACCTTCCTCTCTTCCTTTTCTTAGTCAATGACCTGCTTTTGTACTTGAGACTTTTCTGAAACCTCCAATAAAACTGGCCATGGAGCGGGGGAAAAAAAACAAAAAAAACTAAGTTAAAGTTCATACTGAAACTAAAATATCATGTTATGTGTTCACCTTGGTTTCAGAGTTGCTCCTTGGGAAATTGTGAAATCAAACATATTTTAATATGAATGAGTGGATTTTCTTTTTTTTCCTGCCTTCCTCAAATAAGGAAATTCACTGAGCAAATGTAACTGCATCGGACATTACTGAGGTGATTAATCTCAGTAGGATGTATAGAAACTGAAGGCAGTGATATTTAAATGCAGCATATGCTCACATCCATGCATTTAAACTTTAGATATATACAGTTATTTCACCATTGTTACAGGTATCTTGCATGGGTCCAGGTTTACAACCACAACTGACCTGATTGTTATCTCAAAACCCAGCCTTGAATGCATAATTGAGGTGCTTGATGCTATAGGCTATCGGTTGAATAACAACCATGGGATAAAAGATAAATGACAAAAACAAGTATTGTCAATCTAATTATATGAATCATTGAAGGAATCTGGGTCATTTTATTTTGTCCTATTTTATGTCCCTCTGCATTTTTGTGATCTGTTTAAATGTACAAAATAACACAGCAAAATGGGCAAATTGCAGAGGCAAACACATTGTCCATTTTTTAATGGATTATGTCAACTTGTGTTTTTGCTTCCTGTGTATACACAGGCCACACACAGATGGCACAGTGAGAATAGCTTCATTCATTAATCAAATCTTACAGCAAGGGATTTGAATGCTGCTAACGGGCCATGCATGAGTGAGCTGTTCCAAAGATTTTATGTATAAAATACGGAGGATGACTTTTATTGCTCTATTTTATTTATTTCTTTTTAAGCCAATTTCCAAACTTCATTTGGAGATTTGTTTTGTTTCTTGTCGAGTATTCTGAGATTGACATGATGACATTCTGAACTCCTTGGGCTAAGATCTGGTTGACACAAATAAAGGCCTAATAAACTGGTGCTTCTCTAAATACGCAGGACAATCAACTCAACTTATTTGTTTTGAAAGGCCTACGGAATAAAATCACTGCATTTTAATCTCACCCAGGTGGCTCTGAAGAAGAGACATCTATTCCTGTAGATACAGGGAATTGCAGTCAAACTAAACAAAACCGCACTTGATTCCAGATGGCTGAGCAGTGCTAACGTTAGAGCAAATATTGTCTTATTCTTAATTCTGTCCCACTTAGCCTGGGCACTGAGCTTTGGAACTTACAAAAGTTGCAGATATTTGTTCATGCAGCATCCGCAGGGGGAGAAAGTGGGGACATATTTTACTGATCAAATTATTTGATTATTGTAAATCAAAAGAGAATAATTTAACACCTGCCGCACTTACTCACTCTGTGTTGTACTGCACTATCACTCTTCATTTTCTTTCTTTGTCTTTGTCTTTCTTCTGTCTCCTCCTACTTTCCTTTGATTTCATGAAATTAAAGGTTGCAACTCCATGAAAACTGTATGATCCCAGATCTTGCATGCAGTCATATGCAGATAATGAGCCTGTATGGGGATATCCGTGACAGTGCTTTTCAAAGTTCACCAGGCAGTGAATTGTACAGGGAGTCATCGTTCCAGGGCATTGAAGGTTTAGCTCGCACGATACACCACAAATCAGCCTGCCGTCCTCTCTCAGTGAAAGTCATTACACTTTACAGGTCTCCAACTTGAGGAGTATCTGTGGCAGTGGCACACATAAAAAGTAAATGAACAAGGACATCAACAATTTATCACTCTTTTTATTTTTGAAACTGTTTTGCATGCTTTTGTTTTTTGCACTCTATGCTGTTCTTGTGAGCTGCTATGAGAAGCAGTTCACAATGTGGGGATCAGTAAAGTTCATCTTATCTTATCTTAATTATCAACAGTGTATGATAGAAAATGAAATTCCTGGAACAACCAGATTCCAGGGGCAACATTGTTGGTCCCTGTCCAGAAGAGCGCAGTCCTAGGAACAGCTATGATACTGCACAGAACCTTGAAACTAAAGAGAACAATCTATTCTTCAGCTTTCAGTGGAAAACGGCGTCATGTCTTCATTTTTAGTAAAATAAGTATGAAAAACACAGTCACACCCACCAGTAGGGGAAGTTCCCGACAGAGATAGTGGGGACAGCTGAAACTTATTCAAAGAGAGATTAAAATAGAAAACCAGCAAGAAACAGACGACCGTGTGCAGACAGGGAAACAGAATAGGGGGACTGGGATGGAGAGCTGGAGTATATATATATATATATATATATATATATATATACATATATATATATATACATATATATATATATATACATATATATATATATATATATATATATATATATATATATATATATATATATATATACATATATATATATATACATATACCTATATACATACATATATACAAGATTGTCTGGTTTATTTCATTTCATTCATTATAATGAAAGGAGTTTGAAAAACAATCACAATGTCACAATGGTTTGTGGTCGTTGTGGTAATGAAAACTTGATCCACTGTGTGTTATTGCATCCAAGAGCAAGAAACGTTTGTCTCTACATGATTGTGTGTCAGGACTGACTTGGTGAGGTTCAAACTTACTTACAATTATGCACTTTAATTTGATGTTTTCATTCATAATAATAACAAAAATAATGACTGTAATCAAACCACTTGGCTGAGTCCCTGCCCACTAGGAAGTCCTCTAAGGCCTAACAGAATGATTAGACACAGACACAGCAAGACAAACACAACAGGTAAGACAAAGCTAGTGTGTGTCCTCCTGTGGCCATGTTGGAGAAAAAAAAAAAACATTAAAAATACAGAAGAGATTATGTCCTTTAGAAAAAGTATTTCATGAGTTTATCATATGAAAATCAAAATTTTCTGTACAGTTTACTTTTTGTATTGTGGTAGACAGAAGTCCATGCAAATCAGATTCTGCCATTTCAACTGTAATGAATTTCTGTTCTGAAAATGTAAAAAAGCAAAATTTTTGCAGTTGACTTGGAAAGAAAGTGCAAAATATAGAGAAAGTTGGCTTTTTTGTGTTTGTGGCAAGAACTCAATCAGAGAGTGACAAATTCTAGTTCTTGATCCCAAAGGAGGGGAGCACTGAGCACCAACACTTTCTGTGTGTTTTCATTATGAACTGAGAATGTGTTTTACAGTCGTGAAGTTCACAAATACAGCAGTCATGGTCTGCAAATAGCAAAAGCAACAGGAATATATCTTATGTGGACAAAATGAAAGGATCAACATAAGAACATGTGTATCAGGCTGTAAAGACTATACAGCCTACACAGATGTGTTGTGAGTGTATCAGCTCCAAAAACACTTTTTTAATACTACTAATTTTGTAAATGACTTTAGCAGCTGTAAGTAAATACAGCACGTCTGTCGAGCTTTGGAGATGGCACAGGAGAAAGAATTAAACAGTGTTTTTGTCTGTTCAGACGTAAGCTGTAAATGTTGGCATGCAACCATTTAGTATTCTACGTACAGTAAGCTTGTTCAAGGCTTGAACATCCACTACACAGTATTTTACTACTATGTGGAAGACTATCCAGGATGCTGTTAAAGTTTAAATCTGATGGGCTTCCCCATTCTTTATTATATTTTGGTTGGCAGTGTTCATATATGGGATATTTTGGCTTTACTTTGGAGTAAGAAGCGGAAGTGGAGATGTGATGATGAACAGAACAACCTGTTTTAATAACAGCACACATGTGTGTATACCTGTGTTTGTCTTGAATGACCCTGCCATTGCTGTTCAGATCACCATGACCTTACACAAAAATAAACACACACCATCGAGCATGTATATGTACGCGTGCATTAAGTAAAATGCACACAACGACATTTGCATGTGCACATAAAACCCATGCAAACCTGTTCACACATTCACACTAAAACTATGCACACATCCAAAATTGTGACTCAGTCAGCCAGTCTTCTGGCTAAACTGGGACAGATAAGGTCCCAGATGTTTCATGTCTGTTTTTAGGACACATGAACAAAACCCAACCCATCTGAAAGTATTAAGCTGCCTGATGTCTTGCATTATCACCATGATATTTTTGACATAATCAGTCTGGTTAATGGCCGCTAATCAAACAAATTAACATGCAATAGTATTTCCATACAAACAATCTAGAACAGGGGTGGGCAAACTTTTTGACTCGAGGGCCACAATGAGTTCTAAAATTTGACAGAGGAGCCGAGCCAAGAACAGATGGATGGAGTGTTATATAAACTACATACAGGATTTGACCTATTAATGATTAATGATTAATTTAATTACATTTCGGTTAAATAAACACAGCAGGAAAACACACCATCAGTTTCAGTGGGAACAGTGTTGTTGCTCTCCCTGTTTTGTCAGTGCATCAAAGTCTGGAGTAAGTTTTGTTGTAGCGATTCTCAGGATAGATCCGAGGTGTTGGTCAGTTATCCTGGATCTGTGACGGGCTTTGTTCATGTTCATAACACTGAATGTCTGCTCACATACATATGTCGAGCCAAACAAGGCCAGCATCTTCTGTGCCGTCCTCCGTAGGTTTGGAAAGGTGGCTTCGTTCAGTGAAGCATAAAAGTCGTTAAGTTTAAGAGTGTTGAACTTTTCCTTCAAGGTGGCGTCAGACGTTCTGTGTCCTTTCCGGACACAGAACACCTGCAGTCTCCACCATGCAAGTCTTTCAAAAACTCACCTTCGGAGAAAGGCTTGCTAGCTGCTGCTAATTTGAATGCCAGCAAAAAGCTTGCCTTGGTAGTTGACTCCTGAAGCGCAGTTTGTCGGTGAAAAAAATTTTGCTGGGACAGTAAATTGGCTGCTATCCTCTCAGCCGTAGCTGCCCGTTCTTGCACCGACAGCTTGCTGGCATAATTGGCATGCTTCGTAGCAAAGTGACGGCTAATATTGTACTCCTTAAAAACCGCGACACTTTCTTGGCATATCAAGCATACAGCCTTTGATCGGACTTCTTTGAAAAAATATTTTGTTGATATAACTGGGAGATGTTTGGCGGGCCGGATTAAAAAGACCAACGGGCCGTATATGGCCCGCGGGCCGTAGTATGCCCATGTCTGATCTAGAACGACATCCTTGTCTTTATCGAAGCCCATGGGCTGCATTAGTATGAAGTGCATGTCTATAAGCAACGAAAAGGTACATGGGCAATGAGTTTTTGCTCATTAATATTAAAATGAATGCAGTAAGGGACTCTAATCAAATCACCTGCTCCGTAGGGGATGTGGTCTAAGTGTGGAGTTACTAAAATATATTATTCATATGTTGACAAGAATGTTCACATTGACAACATGGTAGTGAGATAGGGGAAGAACTTTTGACTTTGACTTGTCTAAAGAGCAAATATAGTTAGCATGAAACAAGCAGTTGGTGAGGGAATTTGACCATCTACAACCTTTATCAACCTTTATGTCATACTTTTGTTGTCCATAGGGCACATTGTTATCCACCCTGCTTGTGATCCATATTGTTCCAGACACGTCAATCCCAGTCTCCTGCTGAAGACGATATTGCTCCTATATATCAACTTCTAGGCTTTGGCCATCAGGATAGATGGTGTGGAGACTGCTGGAGCACACACTGGGGATTTGTGAAAAAACTTTGAAATGCTGTCAGGTTGATGAGAGTAAGCAGCAGCAGTCATCATTCAACTCAGAGGGCCCTTGAAAAAAAGGTAGAGGGAAAAAAAAAATCCTCGTCAATCAATAGAGGAGCCATAAGAGTCAGTCATAGACACATGGAGAGAGAAGTCATCTATTATCACCTCTAGGCAGGGGACACTGCGGAAGGCTTACAGAGTAAGAACAGATTTTGAAAATGCATTGCATCACCTAACTCTGAGTTCAAATGTTCTTCCACAAAATGATAACTTTCAGTTTGGGTTATATGCTTCTTAGTCAACCTCACTGCAGAGTGTTACGGATATATCTATATATACCACAGGACAGGTTCCACAGGACATTTTATTGTCATGATATGTGAAAGTAGGCGGGTACTGACTGGCAATTGGATTGTATTTTGACAGCTGAAGGGTGATGGACGATTGGGACTTTCCAAGCCAAATTGCCTAACATGCTGAACTAAAAATATACTGAATCTGCACACAACTTTGAATGGAGGGATGTTTGTCATGTTGGGGTTGTTCCTGAGCCTGTTTAATCAGCACAAGGTGTGTCTGACTGAATCCACTGACTGCAAGACCCAAGGTATGATGGGAAATACCTGCATGTGGCCCAATACTCAACAATATGACAATTTATAGATATTTTCTCTTTTTTTGTTGAAATGGAGAGACTTTGATTCTATTTGTCTGACTTTGAAGGTTTATTCTTTTAAAAGAATACATGTTGGGTCTCTCATGCTGACACTCAGCAGTCAGCAGTAGTAGAGAGAATAAATTCATAAATAAACATTCAATTTATAATCTACATACAATATATCAGAATTGTATAATATATCAGACCTGCATTAACTTTTGACTGGTTTAATGTTTGCGTGTTTACAAGAACAGGGTCTGCACAGCTAATTTACATACAGCAGTAATCTGATATGGTTAATGCATTTGTGTAAAATGTGGTTTAATCATGAACTTTAATGTCACAGATGGCCCATATAGTGTTTTAGTAGACTAGAGGCTGTGCACAAACTATGATATAACATTTTAATAAATCTAAATCAGATCTGTGATCTGTAAGTATTTATGTGACTTCCTGTCCGGACTGAAGGCTGCTGAAAACTGTCCGACTCGACTGCAGCCTTTTGTCTCCACCCCCTGCTGCTGCTGCTGCCGGCTCTCATCCGCTTTCCAGGGGAGGTGCATTTTTTTGTTTTTTTTTTTTAAAGAAGCCCATTTTGAATTTGTTACCTGTGTCTCACTCAGATGTATCTGTCTGTGTCTCTCAGGCATAACTGGGCCTTAAGTGTTTTATGCTTCAAGTCTATTTTTTAGCCATATTTACTTAAACACAAGGTTTAAACACAACCCAATACAAAGGCACTGAAACAAAATCACACACACACACCTCTTTTATACCCAGTTTGAAGAAAGCTGGAGCTGTAGCAATGGCCCACAGACTGAGTAGATTCTGCTGGAGTAGAGTGCTGTTTTATGTTCCAAAATGAAAGTCACTTTTTGTTAGTGTTTACATGTCTGTTCAGCGTGGTGTAAGATGTTAATTGTCATTTTTATGCAGTTTATGGCTTTAGTGAGGGTTGACATACCTTGGATGAGGGCTGTTCAAAAGTGGAGGATTTGGACCAAAATTGGCCTGCCATAAGGTTTAGCTTAGCCCCCAAAATGTATCTAGGAAAACAAAAGAGAGGGTGCAAGAGTGAAAGACCTTGGTCTTTGGTCTTGGTCTTGGCACACTGATGACCATTAAGTTTAAGATTTTCCCCTCCAAGGGAATAAGGCATGCCATGTGCAACCTCACCCCACGTCGCACAAAGCTCACAAAATGTTCATAGAAGTTAGAACATCAGTTACATAAAGGGAGGTCAACATCCTCTACATTGCCACATATGTATCACTGTGTGTGCTACATGGTGGGTAAAAAACTTTGTGGCTGCAGCAACTGTGAAGTTTATTTTGCTCAAAAATCTCTCTGTGGCCTGCTTTGATGATGTTGTATTTGACAGTAAAACTAGCAGCTGTTTAAATTCTGTAGTACAATACCACTACTCATACACCCATCACAGTGTCCATAGCTTATTGGTTATCATTTGTGTTTATTTTTCTTTTCTGGTTGATTGTAATGAGGCTATACAAAGGAAGGTAGTTGTATTTTTAAAATTGATAATCAGTGGCAGAACAGGCTGCAAAATCTGTTCATACAAGGAATTTATTGGACATCACACTTCTAATGACTGTGGGGGTGCACATGTCTTTGCATGAGTATTTAGATTTGTATGTTTGTGCACACCTGAAATGTATTTAGATTGAGCTTTGTATGTTGTTGTGGTCTTCCAGATCTGTGTGTGTATGCTTGTCTATGTGGAGAGATGTGCTAGTATCAGGTCTTTCAGTAGGATCCAACAGAACCAGGTCAGAGAGAGAGAGAGAGATTAAATCAGAAAGATAGAGAAATGGACAGAGAATGGAAAGCAGGAACTCAAGAAGGAAAGGTTCAAAAACCTGTCAAACCCCACAATAAAGAAAGAGAAATCAGAAAGCTGACAGTTTACCTAAGATGGAAGATGCAGGAAAAATAGGAAAAATGAGACAGGAAAGATAGAACGAAGGATATATGTGAAATATGTGAGAAATGAAAAGGGAAAACAGGGATAAAGGAAAAGTAGAAAGTAAAAAAGTGACTGTACAGCTTTGAGGCAGATGGGTAACACAGCCTCGCCTAGCACACTGTGGATCCCCATCCAAGCCTGCTCCGCTTGAATGTGCTGTGTTGCTAAAAACTATCTGCAAGTGTGGCACCTAACTCTGTACCCTAGTTTAAACTAGAAAGCTAGAAAGATCTATAGCTATGACAGGTAAGAGTAACAGACAAGATCTCCCTGGCCAGTTGTCTCACCTCCAGTAATAGATTGAACAAAATAACAGAAATAATTAGAGTCTGTATGCTATGCTTCCACCTTTGTGGCAACAGTTTGTTGAAGGCCCTTTTCTATTCCAGCATGACTGTGCCCCAGTGCACAAAGCAAAGCTCCATAAAGACATGGTTGGATGAGTTTGGTGTGGAAGAACTTGACTGGCCCACACAGAGCCCTGACCTCAACCCCATCCAACACCTTTGGGATGAACTGGAACGGAGATTGTGAGCCAGGCCTTTTGGTCCAACATCAGTGTGTGACCTCACAAATGCTCTACTGCATGAATGGACAAAAATTCCCACAGATGACTGGAAGCTGATGCAGGTGCAAAGTTGTCTATTTATTAAGAATGTGATGCCATTAAAATCCCTTTTGGTGTAATGGTCACATATCCCAGTACTTTGGTTTATATGGTGTATCTGAAGTTCACACACATAGCAAGATGAGCTGTAAGCTCAGTAAGAAACGGGAGAAAGAGAGAAAAAACCAAAACATTTGAACAACACATTCTGGCCCACGTTTTTCTGCATCACACCCATATATATCGAAAGAGTATCACTATCGCATATTATTTTGGCAGGTCAGCAGTCCTAATTTGTTATAAATGGATGACTAATTCAAACGTGAATGAAATTACGGTGGGTGGGTCTGATGTTATGTCAAACCGATGTCTTGTCAGTAGATCAAACAGGGCCTTCACCAAAGGTTTGGTGTATTTCTTTAAGAAACACAGAAGAGCAGGGGGTGAAAAAACAACTTAGATGGAATAGGGCCAGCGGTCAGTACATGACCTTGTTCTGGTCCAAATAGATAGCTCTGTCATCTGCTGTGTGTGTGTGTTCACTCACATGTTTGTGTACAGAAGTAACATTATCCAATGTCCTCACACCACCCTGTGCTCTTTCTTTTTTACCCTCGCTTCCTCTCACAGAAGCTTTCCATTCAGGCATTTAATTTAAAATGCGAAGAGTCAGATTTGAGAAGAAATAGACAGAATGAAAGTCAATACATTTTGCTCAATGCCGGAAAGTAGTTTTGATGCTCAATTGAGGCAGAAAGGGATTTGGTTGGAGAAGAGGTGATGTAATAAATGGTGGTAGAAATGCTTTTGTCGAATACCTAATGATACAGGCTACATGTGATCAGCCCAGTGGAGTATTGGATGTCACTGGCATTGTTGAAAATGAGCTGTGTAATTTCTGGTGACATACAAATCAACTTGCCTTCACTTTTCATACTGAAAATAGCATGAGCTATGACAATGATAACAACAAATAACAATCTACCATTACAACACATTTAGAAGTAGCATAACTCAGAAGACTAATTTGGCCTTCTGACTCGATCACTCAAATCTGTGGTTCATATTTAACTATCAAAGTTTCTCTCAGCACCTGCTGTGTATTAAACATCATATTGGCTTTGCCAATAAGGAATACAACTCATGGCATTTCAATTTCTAAGAGGTTCCATAACCATGCTGTCAATTCATATCATCATCTTCAAAGTTCCATACATTTAACATGGGAACATATTAGTGCTTTTCATTTGCAGAACAGGACCATTTAATGTGACTGAAAGTTCAGAAAAGCTTGTACTTGGCTCTGTGTCCTCCTCCTGTTTCCTGCAGTTGTCCCTCAGACAAGCTGAATTCAAACACATATCAAACATACAAAATCAAATTAATTGGGTTCTGCTGAGAAAGCTGTTTTATTTTATTGGTTACACCAGGGTTTCCAAAGTCAAACATCAGGAGCTTTGGGAGATGTAAAAAAGATTAAAAGAGTCAGAGTAAGCTGTGGGCTATGATCTATTCTTAACCTATATTTGTTTTTCATTTGGCGATCTGGCATCCTTTAAAGTAAGCTTAGTTACAAAGAGGTCCTGCAGACAACTATTTAAAAAAGGTGTAGTTTTTGTTTTGTTTTCTTTCCTAATGACTTCTAAGTGGATTTATGGATATTCTGCGATGGACGTCAAGGTATGAAAATGGCCAACGGAATCTAAGAATGTTGATTCCATGTCTGTGTGTTTAGTTGATGGAAATTGATGAACTGTGTGTTACTGCCAGTGCTGCAGGTACAACTGCTGACCATATTGGTAACTTCTACATACTTCATACTCCATACTTCTATATGGCCCCGAGGCAGTTTGCAAATCTCTGGTTTATGCCCGCAGAGTGGTTGCACAGCAAACATTTTAAGAATGCAGGCGAAGTGTGAAGTTAGAAACCTCTGTTACAGTTCATACACCAGCTTTCTTTAACTTTGACTTGTACTCAGAGTAGTTGTACACGCAGTTAAGTGAGGGATCACTCCTGAAATTAAAAGTTCACTTACTATTGTTTTTTTTTTTTTTAAATGAAGATGAATTTAGCTTGTTTACAGCCTGTTGCATGGTGTAACATCTAGTTGTTCCTGAACTGTCAGACTTCACTGCAGTGATACCACCGGGTTCTCAGACCTCAAAAACTTCATTTTATTATCACTGTTAAGAATAAGGAACCAAACTCCAAAAATAAGTTGTAATAATCAGGAATTTATGTTTAAATAAGTGGCTGTGGGAACATGACTCTGGAAGGTTTTTAATTTGCCTCCTTGAGGAATATTTTTCATCCTTGTAGGAACGTCTGCTGTTTCACAAAAATCCTAACAATTCCAATGTAAAATGTCTGTAAGCAGTGCCATTCTGTGTGTATCTGATGCTTCCTCCTCCTCTGTGGTGCCAGGCTCCACCACACACTGCTAGTCTGTATGAGAATGCTGTCTCCACCTGTAACATATTCAACCCAAGGCATCATTACAGCAATAGCATATGTGGCTTAAGCATTGCAGTCAGTGCTAATGTGAGGTTAATATGTATCACAGGCAGCTATCAAAGACTTCTCCAAGCACTTCTGTTCATCATGTATATGAAGCTTCCTCCACTTGCAATGTGTTCAACTTCCTGTTGTCGTGTTTATGCAGCACCTGGCTTCACGGTGATTTCCCATTCCTGCTTTCTGAGCGTCTATCACAGTCGACAAAGCACGAATACACCGGATTGTTAGTTTCTGCATCAGTTTTCCCCTGACGTTGTCATCCCAGCACTCTACCACTGCTCTGGTCTCTTTCATATCCCTGTTCTCTCTTCTTCTCCCTCCCCCTGACACTTCCCTTTTCTTTGCCTTTTTTATGTCCTGACCTCTCAAAATTCCCCAGCATGCCTGCCTGCTGCCACTGCGCCAGGGGGATTTGGAGGGATGATCAAGTGAAGATGATGTGCTTTGCAGCTCCCCCCCACCCGCCATGGCTGTATAATACTTTATCTGCAACAGTTTAGACGACATGCTGACGCTGATTGGCACCAGCTCCTTACGATACAAGGCGTGTTACACTGCAGACTAAGCATAAAAATAAGGGGAACTAACACCATGCCGGCACACTGAAAAGTCAAAGAAGAAAGACTTGTGTTGCTGTTGAAAGGGATGTCAGTGGAGGAAATAGAAGTGTGGGTGGGAGAGGAGGGGGGAGAGGCCTCTGAGGTAAAAACATCTGATTGAAGGTGAGTTTTGAAATACTCGATTCAAGGCGGAAAAGACAAAGTAAAGCAGAAAAAAAGAAGGAAACAGAAGAAGAAGGCTTTTCTGGGTGAAGTGTAGACTGGAGGCGAAAGCTGTGATCTCTCTCCCTCCATGACACACTTCATGAGTTGCCAAATTAGATGTGGATCTTATGAAAAAGCATTTGAACAGGCAATTATTTTCCCCCTCACGAAACTCCCTGTGTTAGCGTCGACTTCTTAGGAGGTGAATGCACCTGGCATTTAGCTTGTTGTTTGCTGCACAAATGAATGAGGAGAAAGTAAAACATCAGTAGAGAGTTTATTAGTCTGTCACACACAGACACACATACAATACTACAGAGGTCAAAAGGTTTGAAAGGACATGAACACCTGAACATGTGCAAAGACCAACCACATCTCCTACAGGATGTTGGTATTCTAACCACTAGCAAGTACATTTGAAGGTGTGTAATTGCTGCCTGGTTTAGTTTAACTGGGTATACAACAAGCAGGACACCGGAGTCACTATCCTGCTTTGTACATATGTAACGACTGAGTTTAGGGAAAGGTTGGGTAGTACGTGAAATTTCATTATTTCAATATTAGCCATACGTAGTAGCTTGACAAAACAGCTTTAACTAAACGTTAAATTACAAGCTTTTTTCTGAGCAGATGGTGTTAACTCAGTCGTTGGCCCATCATGTAACGACAGCTGAACAAATTTCTACTACACACGAGTACCACATGACTGAAAGCTCTAAAAACAGTTAATGAATGAACCTTGAATTATTATTATTATTATTATTATTATTAATATCATCATCACGTGATACTTTTGGTGAAATGTCCAAACAGTCAGTGTGTCCTGTCTCTGTCAGCTTTAACTTTGACTTTATTTTTTTGGCCTCTTGGTGGCGGAATAACAGGTTGATGTTACGTTATACATCTTATAAGGCAGTGCTTCTCAATTATTTTCTGTTGCGCCCCCCCCTAGCAAGAAGAAAACAATTCGCCCCCCACCCCACTCTCCGCCGCGACTATTTTCAATTCAATTCAGTTTATTTATATAGCGCCAATTCACAACAAAAGTTATCTCATGACACTTTCCAATTTGAGCAGGTCTAGACCAAACTCTTTAATTAAATTGTAAATAGAGAGAGCCCAACATTCCCCCTTGAGCAAGCACTTGGCGACAGTGGCGAGGAAAAACTGCCTTTTAGAAGGCAGAAACCTCGGAGCAGACCCCGGCTCAAGATGGGCGGCCATCTGCCTTGACCGGTTGGGTTGAGAGAGAGGGAGAGAGAGCAGGAGAGCGAGAGAGAAAGAGAGAGAGAGAGAGAGAGAGAGAGCAAGGGAGAGAGGCAGAGGGGGTGGGGTGTGAGAGAAGGAGCACACAAGCAGAGATGCATAGCAGCAGTAATAATACCAGAAGTATCGGAATGTAGATAATGATAATGACTATGAAGTATACAGAAGGTATTATGGTGATTTTGATAACAATGGTAGTAACAATAATGGTAGTAGCTGTACTGAGTCGTAACAGATTTAAATCAGATTATGACTAAACAGTAGTAATTGCAGTAGGTTTTGAGCAGGACGACAGCAGGACCGCAGCAGGAGGTCCAGTCATGATCGCTAGGAATCTGCGGGACAAGAAAGCACAAGGACTCCAGGGAAGAAGTTGAGTTAGTAATATGCATTAATGGGACATGAATGTGTGCAGGAGGAGAGGCAGAGGAAGAAAGAGCTCAGTGCGTCATGGGAGGGCCCCCGGTAGTCTAAGCCTATAGCAGCATAACTAGGGGCCGGCCTAGGCCAGCCCTAACTATAAGCTTTATCAAAGAGGAAAGTTTTTAGTCTACTCTTAAATATAGAGAGGGTGTCCGCCTCCCGGACCAAAACCGGAAGATGGTTCCATAGTAGAGGAGCTTGATAACTAAAGGCTCTGGTTCCCAATCTACTTTTGAGGACTCTAGGAACCACAAGTAGCCCTGCACTTTGGGAACGCAAAGTTCTGGTGGGATAATAGGGAACTATCAACTCTTTAAGATAGGATGGTGCCTGACCGTTCAGGGCTTTATAAGTGAGGAGGAGGATTTTAAAATCTATCCTGAATTTTACAGGTAGCCAATGTAGAGAAGCCAGAACAGGAGAAATATGGTCTCTCATGCTGGTTCTTGTCAGTAGTCGTGCTGCAGCGTTCTGGATTAGCTGGAGAGTCTTTATGGATTTACTGGGGCAGCCTGATAGAAGGGAGTTACAGTAATCCAGTCTAGAGGTAATGAATGCATGGACTAATTTTCTGCATCTTTCTGACTCAGGATGTGCCTAATCTTTGCAATATTGCGGAGGTGAAAGAATGCAGTCTTTGAAATATTTGCTATGTGCGAGTTAAAGGACATGTCCTGGTCAAAGATAACTCCTAAATTTTTTACAGTGGAGTTTGAGGCCACGGCTAAGCCATCTATCAATGCAATATCACTGCATAATTTATTTCTAAGGTGTTCGGGGCCCAGAACAATAACTTTTTGTCTGAAGTAGGAAGTTGCTGGTCATCCAAGAAATCCAAGGATTGTCACACCATGTGAGTTTTTGTTCTGTCTTTTGATTTTTGGTTCATGTGTTCCATGTTTGTCTTGTCATGTGTTTCTATGTATTATGTTCCAGGTTTTTGTCATGCCCTGTTTATTTTTAAAGTGTCACTTCCCCTGTGTGTCTCTGTTTCATGTAACTTTACTTTGGTTTATCATGATTGCGTTCTACTTCCCTAATGTGTTTCACCTGTCTCTCATTGTCTTGTCTATTTAGTCCTTGTCTTCCCAGTCATGTTTGTCAGTTTGTTGCTTATGTCTGGATTGCTTCGTCTTCATGCCACAAATTGCTTGTCTTGCCATGCCATGAATGATCCCTCAGTTTTCTGGTTCTTTTGCCACAGTGTGTGATTTTTGAGTTTTTTTTCTGAAAACAATGAAAGACTATTGTTTGGACCTCTCCTTCTCCTTCTCTGTGGCTCTGCATTGGGGTTCAGCCCTCTGCGTCAGCGATGCCGTACTTCCTGACAGAAATGTACAAAAACTGAACAAAAAAAAAAAAAATTATACTGATGACAGAAATGATCATAAGTTCAGTAGTAACTTCAATAATAAACTATCAATCAGAATTATATTACAGTATCTCTCTTATTTGTTGAACTGGCTGCTGTACCAGACAGCCAAGCTGCTGAGTAATATGTCACACAGTCCTTTTGACACACACAAAGACACACACATGCAACACACATTGCTAACACAAGCTACATCTTTACTCTCTCCATATGTCCGTGGTGAGCAGGCTCAGCTGTTAGAGCTACTATAGATCACAGGGCTGGGGATAACATGACACACAAAGCCTTTAAGCCCATTTAAATGTGTCTGATGGAGGAGGATGCTGTGTGTCCATGTGGGAAGTGTGTGTATTTACTGTACATGCACGAGTGTGAATGACAGTACATGTGGTGTGTGTGAGGGAGAATCAGCATGTCGTCTTTGTGTGACTCACTGTGTGCATGCTTTGGTGCTGACTTTCAGGCATAGACTTGGTGTGTGTGTGTATGTGTGTGTGTGTGTGTGTGTGTGTGCTGCGTCTGTCTCAAAGCAGACTTCTCAGCTTAATATTAAGTGTTTGGAGCCACTGGAACGAGCAGCATGTGTCAACATAACAGAGTGATTTGAAACTGTGTAAGTTGGTTGTTGTACACACATGGACAAACACATACTAAAGCACATGCCTGTGTGTATGTAGGAGCATGTGTAAGAGAAAGTGACAGAGAAAAAGAGAATATGTGAGTGTGCATGTTGGTCTCCCTCTGCTTACAGCAAAGAGCAGCACTTACTTAGTCGGCCTGATAAAGAGAGCATTATGGAGGCTATCCATTTGCCTGAAGAAGGCTTGCAGATGAAGTAGAACAGGCAGGCTGCTGGGGGAAAGAGAATACAATTTGATGCATTACTCAACATGTCAAAAAGTATTTTTTCCAATTTATTGGGCGTAAGTTTAGGAGACTTAGAGGGGCATTTGTTTTGAGAGCACCCAGAAGAGCCCAGTGGGGCTGATGGATGGAGGGAAAAGGATGGGAGAAGAGGGTGAGAAAAACTGGCAGAGACATTATGCTTTAAAAGTTGCACTAGGCAAGATTTTTGTGTTTAAAAAAAAAAAAAAAAGTAAGTACATAAATAATAGTTATAAAAATGGGCCTTTTAGCCTAAATCACAAACAGGGGCATCAAAGAAAACAGCCTCACTGCCTGATTATAAAGACAGTACACTTTTTATTTACGCTCCCTTTGACAGTCAAAGTTGTGAGGTGGTCTGGTAAATTCAGATGATGAGTATGTCTTCACCAAGCAAAAGCTGTTATGACTCACAAGCGCAGTAATGTATGAAACTGTTCCTGTGCTGCAGTGAGTAAGCAATTTTGTCTTGAGAAAGTGCAGCAAAAAAAGGAAATAAAACGAAAAGGCTAAACTCTAATATGACAACTCCTACCATTTAGGTTCAAAGGGTGTGGTAATCACCGATATCACTTTCGTTATTGCTGAGTGGACTTTGTTTGTGTTTTGAACAGCAACTAACCAGTCAACATTCAGGAAAAAGTGCAAAATGAGGTCAGTTACAACAAAGAGTTTCTTTTCGGTTTGGTGCTCCACGAAGCCTCTTGGTGAGGTTTTCGGTGTGTCAGACAGAAAGGTCTTGAGTCCTGGTGTGCTTAGACAGAAAACTGTTTCGCACAAAGTCAAAGGCGCGAACAAATGAGATGCGAATGCGCAAAACTCCCAGCAGGAGGAAAATGGAAAAATGGATTCATCTTCACTCTCAGAATCTCTGTGCAGCAGCGAGTGGACGTGGCCACCATCAGGTGTTCATGTATTGTTGACTGCTGACTTGAGGAACTGTTGAACTGCCAGACTGCTTTGCGGGTAGAGATAATCCATATTTGGAAGAGCTCAGTTGAATTTTGCATGGTACCTTGATTAACACTAGCATGATTATACTGGCTTTATGTAACCACCTACCGATTCACAACAATGAGAGGTAAAAATGAGTGACAAAAGTTTTATCACCAAGTGTGAGAATATTTGGAATCTTTTAGTAATTCATTATTATCATTATTATTTTTTTAATGGAACAAAAACCTTACTGCTTGAAATCCACATATGAAGACACACTCAGATTCTCCACTGGGGCTTCGACTCCATCTGGTTCATCTGAGCCACGACTGAACATGCTCATTCAGGACAATTCTCTGTGTCTTAAATCGTCCTTGTTGCTGGATCAATGGAAAATATGTCTGTGAAGCAGCATAGCAAACAATGCAATTTGCTCTTTTTCTGATCCTCCCCTTTGTCTGAATGAAGCTAAGGAAAGAAAGAGAAAGAGAGAGAGAGAGAGAAAGAGAGAGCGAAAGCCCAAAAAGGTGTGCAGAGCAGAAGCTGCTGGCTTGTACATGAGGGACAATTCTAACTCAACTGTAAAAGCTTTTGCTCTAAATATTGCCACTCAACATGTTGTTGCCTTTGCTCTCACCACCCACACATAGAACTCTCATCCACAAGGCATCCTGGGAAATGTTGGTAATCACTGACTGAAACAGAAGTCGACCAGGTAGGTAGATTACAAAATGATAGTGTTTGATGGTGTAAGAATGTAAGAATATTTCCCCTGAAATATATTCTCTCTCTCACACACACACACATGCACATGTGCACACACACACACACTCCCAATTCTTCTCTCATTCTCTTTTTCACACTTGTTCACAACAGTACACTCAATTACGCAGCACTAGATCATCAAAGCTTCACATATAACACCCTCTCATCGCCTTGACACTCGTTCTCCATCACACGTACACACTGGCACTACTTAATCATCACGTACCACACACACACACACACACATACCACGTACACTTATGAGCTTATGAGCCTCTTATCATTTAGAGTGGTGTACTACGAGTTGGAGTTGTGATATTAGTCTCATTAAAGCATCCACTAATTACTGAGGCCTGAGAGACAACAGAAGAAACAATAAGAAGTCAGGCTATAAACTCCCCTGAGTCTCTGCTACTGCTGTCTGAGTGGCAGCTGGTGAAGAGGGTCTCATTACACACACACACACACACACACACACACACAAGCATACAGAAAGAGCATATGAATGAATGGAAAGCTAAACTCCTAAATTTATGCTCACATACATTAATGCACCCGCATGCCCTAACACACACAAACATGTACACACATGCACACACACACACACACCCCACTCATCTCACACACACAGCTCAGCATTACCCACAGGTTTGCACACACATTGTACTTTATTATTTTTCCTACATAGGGACAGAATATTGAGAGAACTTTATCTGACATGTGCACATACACACACACACACACACTGTACACTGTACAGTGTCTGCTAATTATGAATAATAAAGCAGACGTTTAAATAATTGCCGTGGTGGTCTTTTGGTGCCTCTCCAGCAGCTAAGTGGGTCACACTTGATGGAGCGTTTCCTTCCAATCCATCCAGCATTCAAACTCCCAATAATAGAGAGGAGGTCTGGGAATTTGGTGGCATGACATCCTGGGGAAATTATCCAATATAGGCAGGGAGTATTTTTGGCAGGAAGCAAAAGGTCCTTGAGATTAGGAATTTTCCCCTCAAGATTTCCTATTGTGTGTGTGTGTGTGTGTGTGTCACTGTCGCTCCAATGTGATTGTGGAATCAGACGAATGCAAAGGCTCCTATCTATGAATCTCCAACTGAAAACCAAAGAAATGTGAGTGGGAATGCTGGGAGCGCTCTGTCATATACCCAATATGCAACTAATTTGACTCCAGAATATTCATTAAGCTAGGACAGCAAAACCCCTGTTAGATCTTGGGAATGTGGAAACTCTCCTGTGTTTTGCATAGTCTTAAATGTATGAATTTATGTGCTCTAAAGGCTAAGTTGCATAATCATTACAGTAAAATTCACAGTGAATTTACATAAAATATTTATTTAGAATCATCCATTATCCTATTTCAGAAGTCAGTAACACTGGCACAAGCTCACGGGTCCCCAAAGTGCATTTCAACTTCCAAGACATCCATAAGTAGAGAGTTAATTTGGAGTCAAACTCTAATGCTAAATTTCCTTCATCGTATTCCCTGTGGTGAAGGTGGGGATTATTTATAGAATTAAATGTAAGCCTTCAGTTCTTGGCAGTTGAATACCAGAAAATGAGCCAATTCTCTGTAGTCACATGTTATAATGTGCCACCGTATGTATGGGGATTAATTCATACTACCGTCCCCCTTCCTTCCCAAGACAATATCAATTATTCTGTTAGTGGTAAAAAGACACACTGTACTATTCCATATATAGCCAGCTCTCTGGATACTGCTGTTGTAATTTATGCATAGTGTTTGGTGTATAATTATTTTGTCCCCCACGTTCTTATCTGAAGTTGTTGGATTTTCCTCATGCTTGTAAGTTATGTCATGTTCATAAAAGTTCAATTCTGGGGACCTAAATTGGGACAGAAACCCATTTCATTTCATTTGTGTATAACCACCTGAGATCAAGAACAGTTGTATTTTTGTTACCTCAGAATGAGCCTTTTATCTGTACAAAAGGAGCAGGTCCTCCCCCACGAAGCACAAATACCACCATGTTGCTGTTTGTATAGCCCCAATACTAATATATTTTATGGCCAATGTAAACAAACCAGAAACTGAAATTCAGAAAAATCGGGGTTTTCAAGTCAATCGTCACAAGTCCAGACGCCTTGCTTTAACTCTTTGAATCGGGGTCGGATATAATTTTCAATAAAATCTTAACATGATGTAAATATTCTGAATAATCTTAAAATGAATGAACGAAATTACTTATTTCACATCTGGAAAATGTGAAAGAACATAATGCTGTGCCTGTTAAAGGGGCACTCCATGAATTTTATGCATGGATAAGTATGAGTCAGTCTACGTGTCATGAGGAGCGTTACTCATTCTGTGAAAATAGTTGTGTAAAGTCTTCAGTGACTAGAGGGAGCTTTCTAAAGGCTGGAGAATAACTTCACTGACATCAGGTTATCTCAGGGGACAGCACATTTTTAACAGGGGGCTTTGGCACAAACAAGGCAACGAAAATATGATCAAAGATGATTATCAATTGTGCTATGAACAGTGTAGGATTTCCCATAACTATATTTGATTAAAAGCCGGAATACCTCAGATTCTCATGCCTTGATTTTGACCTTTTCTCTAATATTACATTTCTGGACTATCTCTAAAAATACTTGAAGCTTGCTACCTTCAAATAAGCGAGAACGAGTGCCTGAATTTGACGAGCACTTAACACATAGACTCACAAAGATCCACTAGCTGGTCCAGAAATGTCCTGGAGCAGAAACACATGGGGAATGAGAAAAAATATCACTCAAAAGCATCCCTATGAAAACACCCCCAGTAAGATTAATGACGCCATTAAAGAGTTCTGAAAAATCACGCAGGATAACTCCAGCATTTAAGCTGCATAAACATGAACAATGGTGTGAACGCGATCGTGGTGACCCTGCTTAAGTTTATTACAAAAGATTTTTGTTTGCCGAGACAAGAAGATATCCACATATTTCTTTTTTTCTGCTGAAGTCAGCTGGAGGCCACAGACTTTACTGGTGAAAAATGGTTGCGTAGTTGTCATAGAATAAGACTTCAGTCTAGTGTTAACTGTAATGAGATTTAACGTAACAACTCTACTTTCAACACCAGATGCAATGCAACAGCAGAATGGTGGTGGCGGTTTAGGGTTAGTAATACTGACTAAAATGGAGTTTTGAGTTTTGTTAAAAACAAACAAACAAACAAACAAACAAAAAAAGACTAAATTGTCTAATACATTTTTTTTTCTTTCACACTGATTTTTTAAACTGATTATTAGCCGTGACCTAAAAGCTGAATGATGCTGGAGTAGCCAACGTTTTATGTTAAAATGTCTGCTTTTAATTTGTTGCTACAGCAACAAGACAAATCTCAGTAAAAGCAATTGACTCTGTCTATTGTTAAGTGTTTATTTTTTTCCCATACACAAATATGGAAATAGAATAGAATATTACCTTGAATATATTTTTGTGTCTGACCATTAGCAAGGCTGAACAGGAGCTGCACTGATTCTGTCAGATGATAACTATTCATCCATATAACATCTGGTCTGACAGTGATACACGATGGACAGATAAATGAGGTATGCACAAGACATAATACTAAGAGGACAAAAGAATGAAGATAAAAAGACATCGAAGGCATTGTGGAGCCGTAAATGGAGATGTAGAATCATGAAAGATCTGCAAATGGCTGAACGACAAGAAGAAAGAGTCCCAGTCTTGATTAGAGCTGTGCTGTGCCTCTGACAGCCAATAAAGGTCAGGAAGCCACAGGGAGGCTTAGGCGCTAATGTCAGCCATTCATCTGGGAGGTGTGTGTGTACACGTTAATATTTCACTACATGAGCATATATGTGTCTCTGTGTGTGTAATGGTATATGTGTGTATATGTGTGGGCATGTGTTTCCACTATCTCCCATGTTCCTGAATAGGCAGTGTGGTCTGCATGCAGTAATAAGAATGAAGATAATAATAAGCTGACAGGGAAGGAAAAGATGGTTTCTGAGGGATGTCATAGAATGTCAAACATGTCATTGCGTGTGTGCATGTGCGTGTGTGTGAGACAGAGAGTGAAGGAAAGAAGGTCCATGTCTTTGCTAGCACACTCAGGTGCCATGTCAATGGTTATCAGTAGCGTCATTTTCTATTTTCTCTCTCTCTGTCTCTCTCTCTCTCTCTCTCTCTCTCTCTCTCTCTATATATATATATATATATATATATATATATATATAAGATAAGATATGGCATCTATATATATATATATGATTTATGGGACCTTTAGCTGTTATGTTTCTTTCTAAATTAAATTAAATTCTAAATTAACTAGAGATTAACTAAATTAAAATCCAATCCAATCTGTGTCCTCTAACTGCCCAGCTGCCAAAATCCAGATGATGGACAAGAGGAGCTGATCAAGCACCCACAGAAAAAGTGAGTTAGTCTAAGGTTGGGTACAATCTGTTGGGTTATCAATTGGTGGGTTTAACTTAACATTGGGTTAGAAATTCTGACCCAGCAGGGTGGGTTGAAGATGGGACATGAAATTGAGGCCCTTCAATCTTTGCAGTCTGCCTTTTTCATGCAGATGGTCCCCTCACCTTCGACCTTTGTTCCTGTATGTGATAGGAAACAGTAATACTGTAGCTACAAAGGTATCACAGTTATGCTAGCCGGATAAATCATTTTACAGTTAATGTGAACTAAAAAAATAATAATAATAATGTTAGGTGCCTCTATAATTAACCCTAGTGTTAGTTCACACAAGCAAACATCACACATCATAGGGTGGGCCGAGGGAGGGATCTTACTTTCTGAGTGTGCTATGTGTGCTCTATGTGGTTGCGTCTGTTTGTAAGACGATCAGAGAGCTTGGTCAGTCATTATTTTGATGGGCTTTACAAAGTTTACAAAGCTTTACAGAGTTTTTATTGCAGAGCTATTGTATTTGATCACACAACAAGTGCTGCCTTCATTTGTCCACCATCAGCCTTGAGGAAAAAAAAATGCTAGTGGTGTTCATAAACTGGAAAGATGCTAGTCTTGTCTGCTAGTTGTAGCAAGGCTACAGGGCTTGCAGGGTGGGTGCCAGCAGTATCAAGGACTTAAGCTAATAAGCAGCTGGTCTCTAGACATTGTTTTGCCCACTTACAAGCAATTAAAATGCACATCAAGGTAATTAGAAAGTATTTTAAAGACCATTGCTGTCTCGGGGGTATTCATAATCACAGAGTCAATGAAACAAAAGCCAGTGTTGCAGAACTGATGAAAGTCCTGGCAGTTGTGTGGTTGTATAATACATGACCTAAAACCATAAGAAGAGTATCTATCTATCTATCTATCTATCTATCTATCTATCTATCTATCAGTGGCGGCTGTTGTGCATGAAGCTATGCAGGCAGCATACGCATCTTCTGGGCTGTGAGTGATCTGGCAGTGATCCAGGTAAGCAGTGGTGTGTGTGTGTGTGTGTGTGTGTGTGTGTGTGTGTGTGTGTGTGTGTGTTATACAAGCTCCCTGGTTAATATTCTCAGCATGTAGTGTAAGTGCTGCTTTACTTATTGCAGCACTCAGTAAAAAAACAAACAAAAAAAAACATACTGAAAACTCTCTAAACTTTGTGGCAGCTTGTTTTGCACTCTGTAGATTAAAAAGAAGTAACCGATGGACTGCAGTAACCTTTATGATATAGGAATGTTCACTGCATCAAAAAACACACATTTTATAGTGGATTCTTTAACTGTAAGGAGTGATGATGTCACTGTCAGTTTTGTGTATGTGCAGCTACAGATTGACTGGGAATACTGACACACTGCTGCTGCCTATCTTTATCTTCTTATTCACTGTATTGAAGATGTTTCCTATCCTTGGACAATTGTTGGCTCATCAAATCAAAGTAATAAAAAAAACACCAAAAAAACAAAAAACCCCCATCTATTTAGCAGTCAGTATGTCATTCATTGTTCCTCTGGGAGGTTTCAAAAAATAGGGTCCAAAAAAGTTTATTAAATGTTCTTTTAAAGCTGCAGCAGTCAGTGTTTTCAAATCCCATAGTCACATTAAGTCATTTTGCTTTGTGTAAAAGGTGTCACTTGTAGTGACAAATCCACAAAGAACCATCACCTATTCCTGCAGTTCTCCTCAGCTCTGCGTGGTTCTTTAGCGCCTCACTGTTCTGATTTTACTCTCTTTGCAAATTTGCCAGCTTACTGTGATTGTCACACAGACAAAGTTAGCGGACAACTGGTGTACATACTGGAGCATTTAGCAGCTAAAGAGATAGATGGTGGGAAAAAATAAACAACTCAAAACCAAACAAACAAAAACTAACACTGGTCTGAATCTTCTAGATATGTAAACATTTTCATTTTTTCTAGTGTCACCTGTTTTTGATTCTTGCATTTTCTCAAACATCACCCAAAGTGTTTGTTTTAAATACTATATTTTTGGTACTTTTTATTCTGTGCACATCCATCCTTCTCATCATCAATCCATCCATTCTATAATCCAGAGGTGTTCTTGGACAGATGGATTATGTGATCTCTTCAGCGAGTTATGGGGTCTCCTCCTAACTGGATGCGCCCAGAAAATCTCCAAAGGGAGGCACCCTGGAGGCATCCTAATCAGATGCCTTAAGCACTTCATCTGGTCCCCTTTTCTCTCGAACTCTGAGCTCCTTCTGGATATCCAGGCTCCTCATCCCACATTTAAGGCTGAGCCCCAGCCCCCTAAGGAGGAACTTCATTTCTGCAGCTTTTATCTGTAGCTTGTGTGAATACAAATGAATAGTTCTTATGTTTACACTATCATCAATAAGGTGCTAGTAGAGCTTCACACTATTACTTTCAGTAAGACTGCCACTGGGACTATTGTGATAGCGATTATAATCTGTAGCTGCAACAAAGGTAACACAAAAAATCCACCACATTTTAACTATGAATCTTTCTTTGTCAGCATAAAGTATGAAACCAAGGTTTGAGTTTGACCTTTACAAATCTGTCCAGTGGAGAGTTTCAGAGTTGTCAAACACTGTAATCCTACACTTATTGTTTAAAATACTCAAAAGCTAAGACACCTCACTGTACTGGAAAGCACATCCTTTAGATAATCAAATTGTTCACAGTGTTATGAAAAGAGCTTACCCATGCTTTCCCATTCCAACTGATGTAAGATATATTTCAGTGTTTTTATGTTACTCAAGACATGGTCAGACAATCAAGACTTGACCTTTCCACTATTATCTGACTCCCATTTGACATAACGCCTCCTTGTCAAATGGAATAAAAGATTAATTTTTCTTGGTAAGATGGTGCATACTCAGATGGTGGGGTGATGGTATTAGACTTTCCCAACCCACTAATCCAGAAGGGAGTCACAGCTTCCATTAATTTTTTACCAGCATGACAGTGTGGATGTTATAAATCATTGTAACCATTTCTCCCTTATCTATTTCAGTTAAAATTTCTGCTGCCTACAAAATGTCATCATTTTAATAGCTCACCTCTTGACAGGTCTCACTCTGTCAAGCTGGTAGTGTTTAACCCATGGGGCTTGTGAGAAATGGTTTGAATGAGGTTTCCTTGTGGAATAGAATCTTGAAGGATCTTGATCTGATCTGATCTTGATCTATGTTAATTGCATTTCTTAATGAGAAAGACAGAGAGAGAGACAGAGAGATTATTTCATTCATGGCTGACAATCTCTGCCAAAAAAAAAAAATGTGATGTAATTTCAGGGAGATGATAAACATGCCACATTTGCCACAAATTTGCCCCACAGTAAAAATGTGGGATTAATTTAGTGTATTAATACAAATGCAAAGGAATGTGAGATTTCAAACTGCTAATGAAAATGATCATCTTTCCAAGACCTAATGTGAAATTCTAAGAAATGCAATTTGCAACTGAATTCACAGCTACAGGGTGATTGTGTTAACTGTCTTTGTTTGTCTTTCTTATTTTTGGTATGCAACTCAGATTTTCTATGCACAAACATGAAAAACTTAATTGAAGATCTTAACCAAAATGCCACAAAACATGGACCCTTTAACAGTGTTTGCAGATTTTTCTGGCTTAATGTTACATTCTCACTGCCAGTCTTGCCAGCGTAGCTCACAGTATTGCTACAGAGTACATCTGAGTTTACTTGTCAGAAAATCATTTGTCTTTTGCGATAATAATATTTCTTTAATAAGTGATGAAATGCAACACTGAAAAATAATTTAATTTTTAGTGAGTGTTAGCATCCTAATGTCCATAGCATGAGAATTCTGTGGCGCCTTCATGCCGAACAGAAAACTGAGAATCAGCAACCAAAAATAAGAAACACAAACTAAAAGACAGGCACAACAGTCACAACATGTATCTGGCAGTTATTGTTTGATTGTTTAAGAGCCCACATTTCTTTGAGATTTTATTAACTGACAAAAGTGATCTCATATAAAAGTATGCCAAAAGCAGATCGGAACAGCACAGGCCTCTAGCAAATGAAATGACATTAAGTAGCTGTGTTGACCGCTGTTGCAGATGATTATTCCCAATGAAATGAATTCAAGACTGAGACACACAACACCTCAACAAAGCTCAGCAGTAAATGCTGCCCCCACACCTCCTTGCAGCTCTATCTCCACAACACACACACGCAGCACTGAACAAACCTACACACAACATCACCACACTTGAGAGGGAAAATACACAAGCCACTAATCAAGCTTTGATGGCATAAATGAAGCTCTTTTCTTCCACACAGGATCAGGTCACACAGCAAGCTTCTGGTTTGTCATTAAACCTTGATCATCAAAAAGCATGTTTTCCTTTCGTTTGCACTCGCATTGGTGCTGCGAGCAGCGAGCACGCTGCCAGGAATCTGGGTCAGTGGATTTTCACATATTATGAGTTCGACCGTCTCTTCATTAAGGAAAAAAAATAAATAATAAAAGAGGTAGAAAACAATGGCAATGACCCATTTCTGAAAGCGCTTCTGCAGTGATTGCAGGTGTTTGAGTCAGTGAAAGAGAGTGAGGAAGACTCTGTGCATTGGTGTGTGCGCAGCGGAAAAGCAGTGAGACAGAGGCAGACAAGCTTGTGCTTGGCTGGGTATCCTCGTGCAAGAGAGGGAAAGAGAGAGAGAATGTGTGTGTATGCGTGCATGCGTGCGTGTGTGTGCGTGTGCGCCCTCACTCCCTTCTGTGCTGCATGAGCTCGGGTTATATCAGGTGTTGTAATTTTTTTCGGCATCATTCCTCCCCCAGGCAGTTGCTTCATTCCCACTCAACCTGCTCTAATCAAAGACAAACATCATACCTCCAACACACTGAAGCTTGCAGGTTAAAAGGCCAAGTATGTGATCTAAGATTCTACTTTCTTCGATCTTTCTTTTCATAATGACTAAGCATCAATACTGTGTTTTGGACAATAGAGCTACAGCTGGCTCCTTCTGTGTCTCTTTGACTTTAACATTTCCAATGTGTGTGTCAATGTTTGCCCTCCCACCCTCATGCTAGCTAGCTGCGTTGCCTATTGACAGACCTACTCTGGGCCATCTACTGTACTTCCTTAACCTCCCATGCATGTGTGATGGATGATAGTTGGGCATAAATGAAAAAGACACCAAACACATCTTATTACTATTTATTTTTCTCTCTGCAGGAAGACAATGTAACACACACACACACATATATGGTCTCTAGGTTGGCCAGTGCTTATTTATTTTGCCTGTGGGCAACATCCAGCCCAGAGGCAATGTGATACATAAATCTCAATGTCAAAGTCAATATCGGTCTCACACACATGTGCATACATGATGAGGTACATGTAAGTCTTAAAAAGCCTTAGTCAATAGCATTCCAGATTAAAAGCAAAATTTCTTCTGGAGCTGATGATGGGACTAGCTGATGGGTGAGACATCTCCCTTCCTTCTCATCTCTGTTGAAAGTTGAGCAAAGCTCAGTATCAGTAGGTAGACTAAATTCTTTAAGTTTAAAATATTTAACATTCATAACAGATCAGCCATAGGTGCTACGGCTGTGCAACTTTCACAAAAATGTAGGTCAAACTAAGCAGAAACATTCAGATGCTTCGAACAGGAATTACAAAGTGCATTACTCTGTGTCTAAAGCAAATTAAACCCATCGTACTATCCTCACTATCCTCCACAAACGATTTCTGAATTATCAAACACCGACATGGATTTGAGCCCCGAACTACGCAGAATGAACAACTTATACCTAATCAGTGACTGTGCTGGGAACTCACTGTTCTGCATGTTTTTCTTCCAACACATCTGATTCTAATGATGAGCCTATCATTAAGCTCTGTAGTTGCCTGATAATAACTATTTATTTGAATCAGGTGTGTTGGAGCGCATCTAAACATGCAGGGCAGGAGGTCCCGGGATTCAGGACCAAGAAACACTAGATGTCATGTCATGTTTTGCGTGATACTTTCTGCCTTTGTGATTGTTGATTACTTTTCACTTGTTAGCCTTCCTTCGCTGGTGTTTAGTTTGTGTATGTTCCTCTCATTTTTTTTAGCAGTTAATCCCAGCAACTTGTATGGTGTAAAGGTCCAGCCTTTTTTCCTAAAGTTGATCCCTTTTGGGGCGGCACGGTGGTGCAGTGGTTAGCACTGTCGCCTCATAGCAAGAGGGTTCCAGGTTCGAATCCCGGTCTGGGCCCTTCTGTGTGGAGTTTGCATGTTCTCCCTGTGCCTGCGTGGGTTTTCTCCAGGTACTCCGGCTTCCTCCCACAATACCAAAAAAACATGCACATTAGGTTAATTGGCTACTCTAAATTGCCCCTAGGTGTGAGTGTGAGAGTGTGTGGTTGTTTGTCTTTGTGTGTTGGCCCTGCGATTGACTGGCGACCAGTCCAGGGTGAACTCTGCCTCGCCCGTAGTCAGCTGGGATAGGCTCCAGCTCCCCCGCGACCCTGACGGATAAGCGGTATAGAAAATGGATGGATGGATGGATGATCCCTTTTGTATTTTTGTATCTCACTTCAGTTATTACTTATTTCCTGCCTCCTGCATGTATATTGTTTCCTTTTTTGGTCTATTCATTGCCTGGCTCTACCTCTTGTAAAATCCTGTTGTATTTTGATTATTAAATCACTGAACTGCATGAGCTCTCAGCCTCAGTGTCCATGTTTTTGCGTCCTTGTTACAACCAGTGTGACATACATTCACCTATAAGACGAAATGCCATGATACTTACAGAACTAAACATGTTGCCCTGAGGACAAATCCCAGTGACTTTGATAATGCTCTTACTTTTCATCTAACTTCCAGCATTAGGTCAAAATTTCAATTCATGCAGTTCTTATGATAATAATTATTTTATAAATATTTTCTAGATAAGGCACTTCTATCAACCTCCTTATTGTCACATGCTGCTGTTAACGTGCTGGTGATAGCATGCTGCTGTTAGCATGCTAACACCAGGTGTTTATCACAACACACTGCTGTATCAGTACAGCCTAACAGGGCTGCTACACACAAAACTTACTTGTTTTTGTTTTTTGTGTTTTGTTTTTTATACCATAGTCGATTCAATACTTCTGATTAGATGAAGGTTGTCCTGACCGTGGACACCGTAGCCAGCATTATTCCTTACTTAATGAATGTGAAAATATGAAATGGTGTTGCATTCGTTTGAAATCACAGCTAAATTAAATGGCGTCAAAGTGGCTTTGAATTGCAGCGGATTGTATAATATAAAACTGCATTATTTTTCTTGGATCACATGTTTGAGATCATTGTATGGTTAACTATTCCACTTACCAAATGCCAATTCAAACACAGTTCTTCCTCATATTATTATATATCATATTATTATTTATGATACTAAATCAGACTATTGTAATCCCACTAAATGTCAGCAGTTATTTCATCTTTGCACAGGGCGAACAAAACAACATAATTGAGAAAGTCTGTAAGCAGCTTGGACAGCAAGGGCAAGAGTGTTTCAGGTATTCATACATCGTTTCATTATTCCATCAAATAAGTTTGTGATAGCCTGACCTTTTCAGTGCATTAAAAATGGGATAAAGCCCTGGGCTAGATTTAGGAGATGCAGTGTGTGTGTGTGTGTGTGTGAGAGAGAGAGAGAGATGCTTCTTTGTGTGTTCTCTCTGTGTGTATTCGGTGGCAGGATTTGGTCAGGACTTGTTTTTGTTTGTTCATGTCCCTTGGTCAGTACTTTGGCTGAGTCATTGTCAGCCCAGGTTATTCTTATTTCTTAAAAACTTGTGTTGAAGTTTTGTCCTTGTGCGTCATCGGGGAGCTATTCATTATGTGTAAGGGTGAAGACTTGGAAGCAGTTTGTTCCAAAAACGGAGCCTCTATGCTTTATAACTACTAGGCCATCCTGGTGTAAACGTGAATTCTGTTTCCTTGTCATCGGTTTTCTTTTCCTCCCATCTGCATTATCACCTCACACTTTACGTTGTTTAATTAGTGGTATCACATGAAGACTAATCAAAAATATAAACATAATTAAGCTCTCTTGTCATAGGCATCAGTGTCACTGCAAAGTCAGTTTATAAGCAGTGGAACTCAGGTCATGAGTGGGCTGAGGTTTATAAGAAATGAAAGGTTATATCTGATTGTTCATTCACTTTGTATCTTTCTAAGTAGGACACAAGCTGTTCACTGTTTGCTGGAATGCAAGTGCACAGACTATTTGGATCAATATTTTTTCGCTGGTATTGTGACAGTTGGCACTTGGGCTTAGCAAGGGAATAGTTTAGCAGGGGAATGTCGTAAGATTACTCCTTTTTCAGCAAAACCCTGCAGCTCCCGGTCCAGTTAGTAGTTTTGTAATGTATCCAGATTTCTGAACCTTATTTAAGGATTGTCAAATAAAAAAAAAAAGTACATGCTAGAAAATGAGTTTTGGAATCATTTATCACAGTAATTGTTGAGTCATTGTATTGTGTTCTCACTGTATAAACAAGATGTTATTATGCCAGTTTAAACTATAACAGGAAACTTCTATTTCTTCTCCCTTTAGTTAGAATTTCCAGTCTTGAGTCCTGTAAAATGAACTGTTTAAAAGACATAAATACACAAAAAACACAGTAACCAACTTGACAGACTACAGTACGCAGCAATCTGCCACACATTCACAACCAGGAATTTTCACAGTATTGGTCTCAGAGCACTTACTGGAAAAGCTGGGGGTTAAATGCTTTGCTGAAGGGCATGTTGACACCAGTTACAGACAGTCATTTACCTCTACATTACACAGAGGTATTGAGGACGTGAACACAGTGTAGTTTTGGTATTTTGTGCCTGAGTTTTGAGAAACACATGCCTGGAATTTAGCTTACTGAGCCAAAATGTCAGTTGAAAACAGCAGTATATCTTTACAGAAATAAAGGACCTCATGAAGAACCAAAAGAAAAACAAACAAACAAACAAACATATTTATCCTTCCTACAAGGCCAACACACAGTGATTTAATCAAAACAAAAGTAATATGATACCAAAATTGACTAAAATTTCAACTATCAAACTATGTTTATGTAAAATGAACAGCCTTTGCACTGCCTATCAACATCATCGCTGCCATTTTACAGACATGATTATTAAATGTTATTATTTTTATTACCATATTTCAGCACAGCAACATACAGTGCCAGCAAGATTCTGTCTTCGAGCAGGTCTTTGTCCAATAGTGATGCGCTAGTCAAGGTTTTTTAACAACTGCACTTACCACCCTGTTCTTTGCTGCAGATTGCTGAGTTTCTTGTGTAAATATTGTAAATAGTTATGATCTTAACAAGCAGTCTGAGTAACTGCAGGGGTGGGCGGCCCCTTCTGTTTTATTCTTTTTTCTCCTGTTTCTGGTCTTAGATAGGATGATTGTATTTTCTTTTATTTTTCTTTTATTACTTTTTATTTTGATTATTAGAAAAATAAATCTACTTTGTTTTTGACTGCACTCTGCTGTGACACCAGTCAGTTCCTGGGAGCTCAGAAAAAGGTGAGATCATTTTACGCTATTCTCAGATCCGCCCTCGCCTGCTCTAAAAACCGCTAATTAAATCTGTTCTGATCTAATGGTTATACTTCGAGCAGACTGGTGGATGCAAACCAAATGAGATCATAAGTAATAGTTCAGTTTTATGTCTTGAAATGTCTTTGTAAATGTGAGCAGGAATCAATGAATAGCAGCAGCAAGCACAGCAACAAAAGTTAAGAGTTCTTTTTCACTTCTGTGGACAGTCGACATTTTGGAGAAATGAGTTTTCGTCCCACTGCAGAGTCTTAACTGATGGATGAGGAAGGTCAGGATAAGTGTAAACTCGGCAACAAAAGAGTTTTGCTGGGCCTGTAAATGTCTCCCAGTTTGACACTTGAGCTTATATTCACTCTCAGGAGAACTTGGCTCAGCCTGTGTGTGTCCAGAAGACAAAATAGAAGCCTTTTTGATTTACACTTGGCCCTCCTGTGTGCTCAAAGGTCTACCACATTATATTTGTATGTTGTTTATATGGACTGGCTATCAAATTATCATGCTCTGGAATGTTATTATAAAACTTTTTAGATCAGATAGAAGCACCTGAATTCACTACAGAAAACAGACTTTGTGCGCCCATTTTGGTTCATTTTAACCACACAGTTTGTTTCAGGGAGTCTGCTTTATTTCACCATTGCATATGAATTTTGTGTAGAATCTAAATATTGGGCTGGTGATAAATTGAGTCAAAGTCTCCATCTCCCTCTAACACACACACACACACACACACACACACACACACACACACACACACACACACCTCCAACAGTTCTTTTTTCCCTTTTTCACACTCAAGAATAAATGTTGTTAAATACACACCTCTGTAACTTTTCCCTTTCTCTAATATAAATACTGTCTGAAAATTTACTAGTAAAACAATTTCGCCAAAGTAATATATCTCTTTGCAACAGTTTGTATATTCAAGCATGTAACAAGATAAATTATGTCTGCATTTGTGGCAGTTGTACATTTTCCCTCAGGCTCTGCTGTTATGGTGCATCCTCCACCTGCAACTGAGTCTCAATATTAGTCATCCTCCCTTCCTCTTCCTCCGCCAGCTGCAGTGTTCTGCAACCTTTTTTAGATTCAGCACCAGGATTCTCTGTGGTTACCATGGCTACCAACAAAATCCAGTAGGATGATCTTTGCTAGTTTGTGCTACCGATGTTTACCAGTGTTAGCCTCTTACCTTGACAGCATGCTACATCCACTTAGGTTACAGAGTGAATTCATGTAAATTAAATGGGTGTGCAAAGACAAATTACATTTCCTCTTCTTAGTCATGTTATTATGTTCTTGTACTTTGTGAGTATTTTTTTCAAAATTCTGAAATTTCAGCTTTGATCACTTTCAGGGTCGCAGCTGGCTGGAGTTCTATATTCTAAATACAAAGACCAAACAGAGGAAGGTATTGGTACAGTATGAAGTGATATGGAATTTTGGTTTGGACAAAATGACTTGAGGATATAATGATGTCCCACCAGTGTATAGTGTATGCACCAGAATGCAGTTTATTTTGTAACCTTAAGGCAGTTTAAGAGCAGTAGTATATGTTGTCATAGAACATTTTTCTTAACCTGCCTTTTTAAAAAAATGTACATATGTAAATGGGTCGCAGTAACATTTACTTAAAGTATTAACGTATCTACTTTTCACGTATCTGTTTACACAAGCACATACAGCTCTATATATGGATTGATACATGTTTGTATTTGAGGCCTGGCACTCGATAATTTGTTGCATCCTCTTCCTCTGCAATTAATTAGTGTCATTGATTAGCTTGATGCACCTGACATATTCACACATCAGTGGATGGTAATGCACATTTCAGACTTTCTGGAAATTTGATGATAATTTGTTTTCATCTTGATTGGAAACTTGACAAATGTCCATGATGACATCAACAAAGCCTTGAAATGTGCTGTGGAACCAACCAGCCATCACACTGACAAACATCAGCCTGGCAGTGGTGAAATCTGGACCGATGCCTCCAGGGAAACTGGTGCCTTCTCATTCACATCCATACTACCTGTCAAGTGGCTATTTTCAGTGCTGTGGTCAGGGCAGCATCTAATTCTTTACCAGTGAAGTATGCAATCATTATGAAGGTAGTCCTTTTAATCATAGTGCATATGAGAAACTGGCACAAATAACTAATAGTGATTCAACGAAACCAAAATGTTTTCATGGGCTGGTACGAGGGAAAAATATGCATCTGGTGTACGCTACAACACATTACTTTTTGCTGTGCTATCTAAAGAGTGCATTGCTTCCTGTATTTACACTGAATGTTGTTATTGGATGTGAATCCTGAAGTTCATTGATATGAATGTAATTTTCAAGGTTTCAAGGTTCCTTTTTTCTTTTCACCATTTAAAAATTCTTTCAGCAACTCAAACTCTGCTGGAAACAAGAGGTATTAACTGACTTTATTGGTAGTAGAATCTATTTTACCTTGTGCCAAAAACTTGAAATTGGTTCTACTCAATTTGCACAGGTGAAGACCTGTGGAGGAACTAATTCTACAGCCTGCATCTGCAGTCTCATTCGTTTGGTCAACAGCCAGAGCTACAGACTACAAGTGAAGATTGGAATAAAGATTGATGGTTGATTTGAGAGTTGGCTTTGTGACTCAGTTCTCTCTTCACTATCACAGCCCAAAGCAGGCCTGCTTTACTGCTGTTTGGTCTCACTTCTTATCCTCAATTTATAGAAATTTCCTTTGGTCAAAGACATGAGGACAGCGCACAAAAGATAACAATACATAACGATACACCTGATTACAAAAATGAATGACATGCTTTTGAGAGATACATTTTTTAGACAAAAGTATCTAGACACACCTCTTTATGGGGCTGTTTTTCTTGGTTTGGGCTCGCCCCCCTTGTTTTCCAGTGAAGATGCTTCAACAAACCAAGACATTTTGGACAATGCTATGCTTCCAACAAGATCCTTTTCTATTCCAGCATGACTGTGCCCCAGTGTACAAAGCAAAGCTCCATAAAGACATGGTTGGATGAGTTTGGTGTGGAAGAACTTGACTGGCCCACACAGAGTCCTGACCTCAACCCCATCCAAC
Organism: Scatophagus argus; assembly: GCF_020382885.2. NCBI lineage: Eukaryota > Metazoa > Chordata > Actinopteri > Scatophagidae > Scatophagus > Scatophagus argus. Next base: position 3,519,986 of record NC_058504.1, on the reverse strand, counting down.
ACCTTTGGGGTGAACTGGAACGGAGATTGTGAGCCAGGCCTTTTGGTCCAACATCAGTGTGTGACCTCACAAATGCTCTACTGCATGAATGGGCAAAAAATCCCACTGAAACACTCCAACATGTTGTGGAAAGCCTTCACAGAAGAGTGGAAGCTGTTACAGCTGCAAAGCTGTCTGTGTATATTGGATGCAATGTCATGAAGATCCCTGTTGGGATAATGGTCAGGTGTCCTGATAATTTGTCTATACAGTGTACTAGTATGTGTTTTGTGATTGCACTTTTAATCTGCTAGTATGCTAACATTGCTAATTAGCACTAAACACAAACTACAGCTGAGATCATTAGTGGTGTTTAATTCTGGAGTCAAGGAGGATGGTGGGTGTACAAAGTGCAGTACACTGACACCAGGGTTCTATGGTTAAAGAACTTTGTATTAAGTTAGGAAAATATATTTTATGTTTGCGAAACAGTCACAACATTTCATCATGATCCTCACCATTTGGGATTCTCTACGTAAAAAAAAAAAAATCTGTTCATCAGTTCATGAAATACTGACAACATTTAATGCTTATGATTTGTGTACATGCAAATACATCTTCAGCTTGTGCTGTCATGAAAACATGACCATGTACATGAATTCTATTTATTAAATGTTGTCATATTTCCATGATACTGTATTAGCCCTACGGCCTGGACTGAGGACAGCGCACAGCGACTGGACATGACTGTCTGCACCAATCCATCAATTACACGTTGAGGTATTTTACTGAATTATTAACTTATCCTTCCAGTGATCCCAAATGAAAAGTCAAGAGACAACCAATGACAGGATTCATTTGCTGGACACCATTGATGTTTGCGGCAACTATCTTGGCAATCCTTTGAACAGCTTTCAAGACTAAACCGAAAATGTCCTTCTCATGGTGGTATCAGGAGAAAAGCCAATGGCTTAACAAAGCCAAAGATACATAGATAATATACATACCTAGGGAAATTGAAATAAATTGGCTAAAAGTAACACACAGATTGTGCTAAGTTTCACCAGGATCATCATGTTTTTTCTACAAGCAAAGGCTCCTGCCATTAAATGAAGTTTATAAATCCCATAACCCCACATTCTACACACAGAGACTCTAACTTGCTGCTGGTTTTGCTCAGTCCCTGATGGCAGTTCAGTATGATTTATGTGAGTGGTTTAATGCGTTACAACTTTTCAGGGAGCAACTGTACACATAAACAGAATCTTGAGTATGAGTCCAGCCTGCTTAGGCTGCAAACATGTGCCTATCAGAACTGTCAACTTGTATTATCTCAGCACTTTTTGATGTCAAACTATTCATTATTTCTTGCTCAAGGGTCATCACATTCTGATGACAAGGTCAGTGTCCTGAACCTGTGGGGAACTTCAGCTGGAACGTACAAGTGTGACTGTGTGTTTATATAAAGAGTTGTAGAACAAGCAGTTATACTGTTTAAAAGTGTCCGAGATCGATCATGATATTACAGTACCCTCACTGATTCCCAGATGGACCCACACTGGCACCACAAAACACTTTAAACAAGAAGTGGGAAGAAGGACAAAACAAGGATGAAGAGAAGTAATGAGGAAAGCTATGATGGAAGCACTAAGACAACAATCTTTTATTTTTTGTTTCTGTTATTGCAGTGCCGCTATTACATTTGTTGATAAAACTGGGCACCTGATCATTGCATGAGGTTATGAAATGTATTGTATTTTTGAAAAAATGGTATATTTTTGAAAAAACGGTATAAAGCACTGACCCCTTTACATCACAGTTAGTGATTCATTTTGCGATTCAAGTTTTGGGATTCTGTGTATTAGATGTGTTTTTTGCCATTTGAAATGTTAGAAAGGTATTTTTAGGCACAAGTATATAGCAGTACCTTTTATCTTAATATTATGATGTTATGAATTTGCTTACACATACTCTTCAAACATATGCCACTCATGAATCCAAGACTATTGCTTTTCATCACAGATGTTAGGTTGATAGTTTGGAGCCTTTTGTCATGTAAGTCTGCCATAAATAGTTATGTGGAGTTCTTCTCAGTATCAGTGCTATGTGAGTAAAAATGTGTGTGTACACAAAGCCACCAAGATAACAGTCTAACTACGTAATGTAGCTTTGAGAGAAGGCCTCTGATTCTTCATAGTAGTTTTAGTTAAGAGATGAAAGTGGTTTACTGTTGGCTGTTGAGAACTTTGACTACATATCCTCTCCACTTTACTTGCTGATTTTCATGAAATAAAAAAAAAAAATAATAATTTAACAATTGCAGTGACATGCAAACATAACGCAATCCTCAAATTTAAATAAACAATGGTTGGTTATTATTGAAGATGGCTCTGAATTAGTCATTAAATCAATTTCTGTACTTTCAGCTTTTAAATATCTTCAAACATGTGATCTGGGGCCAATCACTTCCTCTGGATGAAATAAAAGACGTACTCGTACTTTATTTGTCTCATAGTACCATAACCAGATAAAAGTATGAAACCACCTGTTAAAAGGCCCCAGAATACAAGACTGTCATGCCTGGGTTTTTGTTATGCTTTGTCTTTAGATTTCTGTCCATGTGCCATGTTCCATGTTTGTCTTGTGCTTCCATGTATTATGTTAAAGGTTTTTGTCATGTCCTGTTTTATTTTGAAAGTGTCTCTTCCCCTGTGTGTCCTGTTTTCTTGTAGCTTTGCTTTGGTTTTGCTGATTGCTTTCTCCCTCCTGATGTGTGTCACCTGTGTCTCGTTGTGATGTCTATTTAGTCCTTGTCTTCCCAGTCACCTTGGTCAGAGCGTTCTGTCAAAGAGGGTAGGCGTCGCTGACGCAGGAAAATGCTGAACCCCAATGCAGAGTCAAAAAGCTGGCAGGCGTGGTGGAGGTCCAAAAACAATAGTCTTTATTTAATGATAACAAAACCTAACTCAAAAAACACACTTACTGTGGCAAAAACTCCTGGGAAAGCATGGCAAGGTACAACAAAAGTTCCTGGCATGGCATGGAAAAATGCAGACGCTCTGACCAAGGTGACTGGGAAGACAAGGACTAAATAGACATGACAACGAGACACAAGTGACACACATCAGGAGGGAGAAAGCAATCAGCAAAACCAAAGCAAAGCTACATGAAAACAGGGCACACAAGGGAAGAGACACTTTCAAAATAAAACAGGATATGACAAAAACCTTTAACATAATACATGGAAGCACAAGACAAACATGGAACATGGCACATGGACAGAAATCAAAAGACAAAGCATAACAAAAACCCAGGCATGACAAGGACATCTTCTCTGTTAGAAATTTAGCAGCGCGGCCCCCCGATGGACTGTCACACATTTTCATATTTTTCTACGCCCACAGGCGTCATAAACACCAAACTGGTACAACTTTTACGTTCATTTGGAGTTATGTTTGTGTCCACCTGACACGTGGGATCCGTGGGACCGAAGCTGCTGTGGCTCCGCTAATGTGCTGTTAATGTGAAACCAATGAGAATGCGAGATAATACCAACATGCCACCACTGCAGACTTCAGGGTTCTTCTAAGTTCTCTCTACAGCGTCATTTGTCTGTCGTTACTCAGTGTATTGAACTCTGCTCAGCTCCGTGTAATATCAATATGCTAGTTCAATGACTGTCGTGGGTATCATGATGAAGACACACAATGAATGCTGGTTTATTTGCTGCACTAGGATTTAGGTGAGACCCTTAACAATTACAATTTGTTTTAAATCATAACCATTTGTTGTAGATTTTTATCTTCCCTTTCAGCAATAAACTGAAAGACACAGAAAAGAAGAAGAAGAGGAAGAGTGTACTATGTTTAAAATATTCACTTTAATCAATAGAGGAAAAGTTGAGATCATAAAGGAAGTGCAGCATCAGCAGTTTCTGAGTTTTTCCTCAGAAACATTAACAGTGGGTCAGTGCTTACTGATGAAAAGCCAGATTGTTGGATGTATCAGGGAGACTGTTTGGAGTGATAGAGAAAAAAAGAGCAGATGTGTCTGTTCGTAGTGCATAGCATATATGTACTCATTCATCAGTCACAGAATGTAGAGCTGCTGGACTTCATTTATTTATTTTCTGTTGAAAACCTCTTGTATCTGTTAAGATTATTTTCTTTTCCTTGTGTCCTAGAAACATATGGGTCTCAGAAACTGTAACATGTACATTTCCCAAACTGGGCAGATAGGTGGGAAATGGTTAGATGGTTGACCTGTGAAAACAAACTTACACTTTGGCCTGTATTTTTGGAAGCTTAAGTATCAGAAACAAATTACTTTTTTTTCATTGGGATTTTGTGGGTCCAGATGAATAAGTCCGGATAGCCAAGACCACTGGAGCTGAGAGATATTTTCTGCCATTTTAAACTTCAAAGACCAAAATTCTTTTTGTTACCTTTACAAATTCTGAACATTCAGCAATTATAAAATTCAGCATTTGGTATGTCCTTGTTAGGATAGGGGTTTGCTTGTGTTTTCTTTTTGTTTTTCCCTGATCCTCTCCTACCCTTTCTCTTGGGTTGCTGTGTATGTGATATCCTGACCTGAACTAATCCGGTGCAGGGCTGGGCAGAGGCTGGCTCTCATGCCTTGCTGTTGCCAGATTGGAGAGAATTTCCCCACTGTGGGACTAATAAAGCCTATCTTATCTTATTTTACTGTCAGCTCTCGCGGTATCTTTGTCAGGCCAGTTTTAAAGATTGATCCTTTGCTTGCTTGTTCTATGTTTAGATCTAACTCTGTTTTTTTGTGCTCAGATTCATTCACCTGCCTCTGCCTACCCTGTCCACTTCCTGCTCTGGAGTTTGTTTCCTGTAACCTTCCTGTGGATTCTTCAGTCTGTGTTTTGGAGTACTTGTATAGGCTCATTTTCCCTTTTAGTTTTGTACATAGTACATCTGCTTTCTGAGGTCCAGTCTTTTTGTATTGAAACAGTCTTGATCAATCTTTAAGAAATTTGAAGTGACCAAGACAGGATGATTGCAAGATGGCTCATTAAATATATGGTTGACAAAAAGGAGACAATGTTATTGACAAAATATATTTGTCAGTATTTGTGGAATACCTTTTACTACTACATACGAACTGCTCTTATACAGTACATACATACAACTGGAACATATGTTAACATATAAGCTATGTTTTCTCTGGCAGTCACCTCAAACCTTTCATTTCCATTTCAAAACTGCCTTTATTTCACAAACACAAGTAATCCATACAAAATAAACATAATACTGATCTGAGTGAAAATGTTTCTACATTCTATGGTCATGTTCAATTCATTGTACAATGCAAGCACAAATTTTAATCAATACTGTAGTCAAAACTTCCAAAAATTCTTTACATTTTTTTTTTAGCACATCCACTTTAATCTGTAATTAATTCTGAAGTCCCCCCGTCTTCATTTTTCAAAATTTAAAAGGATCTATTAACTGCTACAGTATGTCTCAACAAGTCTTCACTACCAACAGTGACAGAAACATTCTTAGGTATTAGATGTTTGAGATTCAGTGTCTTACTGTAATTAGTGCTTCCACACATCAAGTTTTCCAATGCTTGATCCAACTTTACAGAAGTATTCCACAGTACAGCAGTTTGTCTTGCCAATATTGTGTCTGTTGTATGTGTATTAAACAGATTAAAAAAAGAATGAAGAAACTTCACTCTTGCACATGACATATAGTCTAGGGGACTATATTTGTTTTATTTTGCACATTGGACACCATGTATCTGTAGTGCTGCAGACAGTGAGTCACCTTCTCTGGGGACACAAAGCTCCAGGGTTCCGATCCCAAGGTGACCAAGTCCTACTTGCCAGCAATGTGACGAGTCATGCTTGGGCATGTGATGTGTTTTCAAGTGCTTCTTGTAGGTTAAATAACAATCAGGTCTTCAAATGGTTGCTATCAATGATTCTGTCCTGAAAATGTCTTTCTGGTTTTGTATTTCTTTAGAATGATCAAGGTTTTAAATTTGTAACTGATTCAAACTAGAGAACTGTGTTTACATATTCTAAGGGAATAACTAACTAAATAACTAGAGATATGTCGGCTTTTGTAAATGTATATGTCATACAGCAAGGCACTTGAGCTCATACTTGCTCATGCATGTGACCGTTTTACTCCAAATTTGTGTGTGTGTGTGTGTGCGCACACACCACAGCATCCTGGTTATGCAGTGTCATCACTGCAGCCCTCCCTGCACAGCAGAGCTCATTTATAAAAGAAGCAACCGGCCCAGATTCACCGCCTCTATGTCTGTGTGCACAGGGAGAGTGTGTGTCTGTCCATGGATGCACATGTGTTCAACCAGCCCTGATTTACACTAGATTCCATCATTCATCATGAGAGATGGTGGCAAATCAGCAGAGAGAGAGAGTTCTGTGGTCTCTATGGTCTGAACAGGCTAAAAATTTATTAGATGCTTTGTGGTACCAATTTGGTCATCTTCAGTGTCTAATGCAAAGCTGAAATGTTTGTCACAGTTGAACTAAAAGGATGTTTGGTCCAGAAAATCAACCAGAATATACAAACACATTCACAAATGACATGATGATGACAGTAAAAGGGTATTCTGCCTTTTGATGAAAACGTCAGATTGTTTCACTTGTTCAAAACAGGATGAGACTTATGATGTTTAAATGATCTGCTAGAGAGAACAGTCATTAGCTGTGCTGTCTGTCTCCTTCCAAGAATTTAGAACAGCTGTATTCCCCAGATGACCTGAAAGCCAGAGCAGAGCTTGTCCAAATGAGACAATCTAGCCTTATAGAGACCTAAACTAGTGGTATGATCCAGCAGGTCATGAAGTCAGAAGTTGACAAGTTCAAACAGCTGTACAAAAGGCACATAGGATGCTGATCTATTTTGAATTGCTCTGAATGCTTGAGTTGCAAACCCATGACTAGAAACATAGATTTTATCTTGTCTTGGAAATGTGATTATTAGCTCTTAATGATTATATATAATGACAACATTTATGTTGGTCTTACCTAGCATGAGCTGACATCTTGCTATTGAGACCATGATGAAGAATGAATGATAAAAGTCACGCCCAAATTATATTGGATAGTCTCTGTTTGGACTTGTTTGTTAACCCAAATGAACTGAAGCTAACATTTACATTTGTATTGTTTTTCTTGCTGAGTGACAGTCAAGGCCTTTTGACATGTATGACTTTCAGGTAAGCTAGAGCCGGTGCAACCATAGATTTTAGTGGTAACTAAATCCCCCGAGACCTAAAGAGAATAATTTAACCTGTGTTGCATAAGTCAGCTAATTAAAATACTGGTGAACTATGGTGTCAATTAGTATTAAGCTTCCAGTGATATAATTTCATAGTTAACATGATGAAACCAATAAACTTTGTGTCAATCAGGCAAGAATACTATTTAATATATTAATTACCTTTGGGAAAGAATTAGCTTGACCTTAGGGTAGAAAGAAAAACAACAAGAAATTCATATGCTTAACGTGACCAAATGTCACCTGATGTAAAACACAAAACAACCCTGCGATTGACTTGACTTGTGACAAGTCCAGGGTGAACTCTTGGCCATAGTCAGCTGGGATAGGCTTCAGCCCCCCCACGACCCTGACAGATAAGCGGTATAGAAAATGGATGGATGGACTTAAGGTAGACAATCATGTGTGCTCCTTTTGTCAGGGATGCGTTGTTGGACCTGCGATGGGCTCTTAAAGTGCAAGATAACTGAGCTGAAAAGTACAGTCAGATGTCAGGCAGAAATTTCCATAAGACGTCTCTATGAACAGTGAGTCACAGTGAGAAGCTGCAGCGTCAGTTATTAATGTAACAAAGCCTTATGGATTTATCTTGATAAAATCAACAACATCTGCAGGAACAATCTCAGCTCCTTGCAGCTAAGAGTGTGTGTGTGTGTGAGTGTGGTTTACATTTTACACTTACATGATTTCCTTTCACACACATACTTTCCTTGCGTTACACATACGGGCACAAACCCATTCAAACAGCACCCTCGGGACAGGAGCATGTGTGGTGTGGTGTGGTGTGTGTGTGAGGACGTATTGCAGTTTGCTGCATTATTGATTGGCCGATTCCCCAGGGCATGTGATACAGACTGGCCATGTTGATTTTCCCCTTCTCACATACAATCTTTCACCTCACTGGAGTCATGCACGTGAGGTTCAAGTTCACAGGAAGTTTGTGTGTGTGTGTGTGTGTGTGTGTGTGTGTGTGTGTGTGTGCTCCCCCTAGCTGTATAGACATACACAGTTCTTTGGAGTCATTAGAATCCATCACTAGCTGACTGCAGTCCTATGGGTGCATATGAATTCTGTAGGGGTGTCAAACATCCGTCTCAAGTCACTGAGTCCGACCCTCTCACCTTCGGGTCACTTAAGTCATCTTCAGACATATTAAGTTGCTGTCGGACTCATGCAGAGTTCATTCAGGTCCCTTCTATAATTCATTTGGCTCACATCGAGCGCTTCGGAGGGACATCAACTCATTTTCATGTTGGAATCGCACAAGGTTAAGTGGACCTATATTGGGTTATATTGATTTCACCAGAGTCATTTCTGGAAGATCGTATAACTTGATATGATATCAGGATATCAATGAAACTAAGAGGAAGCTTTCAGAGAGATACATTATGGTCAATTCACATGGATTCGCAGTTCATTTGTCTGCACAAAGGTCAGGGCTACTGTCATCATACCTGAAAATGGGTGAAGCACTGAACTACTGTACACAAGAGCACAGTGTGAAGGCTTGTACTGATCTACCAACAGGGTAAAAAGAATTGTGACTGAGAGACAAAAACCTGCACAGGCACAGGGAGAAAATGCAGAGTCCACACAAAAGGGACCAGACTGGAACATGAACCCTCAGTAAACACGCTGCAGCAACCACATGTTTACTGCCCACAGTAACACATCTGAACAGTATTTGCTTTTGATGGACCAAACAAATTGTACTGAGAGGATTCATTCTTTCCATGTAGCCAAACAAATTATGCATGATTTGTAAAATCTGTATTGTCTGTGTGCTTTGTGTCACCTTTCATTAGACCCCGTGATCATTTAAGAATTTATCGTTGGTATGTGACCATTGTTAACAAGATTCCTTTCAAAATTTTATGTCAGTGTGGTCAAACGTCTATAACTCAGTACCCTAGAAGTACTGCATTAGAGGAAACAAAGACATGTAACTTATAAATTCCAGTCAAAACCCCATTAAAATTCAAGAGGTCTTCAAATTCTCTTTAAGCCTGATGTCACTTTCCACAGTGCAGCAGATATGCTTGAGCTCCACTTGCACTGAGAGAAGGAAAAAGGTAAAGTGGATGTGACAGATCATGAATCAGGAAGTCAGAGCTGTGCCTTCCCATCTGGAACCACAAATCCTTCATTAAGCATTTAATATGCACTCTTTAGTGCAGACACGCGCTCGCACAAACACATGCACAGGAAACCAGGTTCACGTGCTGGACAAGAACACAAGAGTGCTAAAGCTAAAACACACAGACAGAGTGACTCATTAATGCTAATTATACTCAGAACATTATGCTGTAATAGAACAAGATGGAGAAGTAACAGTTCTTCCTCTCCCCTCACTGAATGATAAATGACAGCGTAAGTCGAGAAGTGTACAGTGATAAATGAGGGGCGGGAGCAGTTGCTAGAGATTATAAAGCATTGTTGGCATACTTTGATAAAAGTGGCACAGCAGTGTAGACCTTACTGGCATTTAATTGTCCCATGTCACACATTTCAATTGGAAGAAATTGTGATCATTTAAATTTTGCATAATAATTTTGCATGTTAGTATAAGGTAATAAAAAGTTGCATTAATGAAAGTGAAATTTCAGACCCAGTTTAATTTATTTCAGCTTCTTTCACAAAGCAAAGCAAATCTGTATAAAAGTTTGTAAACTCACTGCAACCAAATGTTTAAGTCAGACGTGACCTTCAAGGCATTGGAGACCCACATAGAGCAAGGAGGCGATAGTTGACCTTAGACTTTTTGCATTTAAAATATCTTCATTTAATCATTTTATCTTATTAGATATTTATGAGAAATTGTGTCATAATTAGAGCATGAATTCCAGAGCTGTGGTTAAAAATGTGATTTTGTGATTTATGTGTTCCATGTGTCATGGTTTTCTGTTTCAGTTTAGCAGTTCCTGTTTTATTTTGTCAGTGTCTTGTTCTCCTTTACATTTCCTGTCTTTGGCTTCCCCTGCCTTTTGTGTCGTCCTGATGAGTTTCACCTGGTCCTTGTTTGTTTGTTTGTTTGTTTTGTCACTAGTCAATTTGCCAGTTAATCTGAGGAACTCTGTCAAGGCACTCCCAAAAACATAAAGTCAGTGCAGAGGCAAAAAAAAAAAAAAAACCAGACATAAAAAAATAGAAATAGAATAGGTGGATCGAATAAGTAAACAGAAGTTTAAGGAGTGATTGAGGTGCTGCTGGGAAGGACCTCTGAGTCAGGATGCACAGGTGTATCCTTTGTGGAAGTCTTTGTTGGACATAAAAGAGGTGTGACAAACAGTTGGTGTATACAAACCAAGAGCAGGACTCTACAGATGTACCTTTGTCATTTGTAAGTTGTGTCTGTTATTCAAGATGATTAGATTCAACTTGTGTGGTGCACAAGTGCAGACATTACACCTTGATGTTACTTTACATTATGCCACACTGTGAACTGAATTAAAAGTAAACATAACTTATCATGAATGCTGTTATGCTCATCTGACACATGAAATACGGTGATAAGTTACAAGAAACACAACGGACAGATGATGTGGCTGCACCACATGTCATATTTAAATAGCGTTGCTCTAAAATCACAGCTCTGAAGCACCAGTGACTCATTTTGTTAAACGCCTGTTGTCTCGGCTCTCTCGTTTCTCTTCCTCGCCTCCTCCGCTGACATCTCAGGTGAGATGCGAAGAGAGGAAACGATGAACATAACTGAGGATGTACAAACTGAAAAATGAGATGAAGTATCATATTTTACTGGACGGAATAGGGGCAGGGACTGTTTTTCAGCATATACTAATGGATCAAATGAGATATCACTTGAAAACCTAAGAGTGCAGCCATTATTTTGAAAAAATTCAATTGAAATTTGCATGCAAACTCGTTGGTTGTCAAGGAAAATACTTTGAAGAATCGGATATCTGCCAACTAAGTCTAACAGATTTTTATTTTATTTTTAAACACAGTGTATTTGCACAGAAAATGAAAGGTAGTAAAAATACAGATGGCAGCTTATTATGAAGGGTCAGGTTGCAATCTACTGTATGTGCTCGATGTTAGGAGCAGCTTGCACAGGTTTTGTGTTTGCTGCAAAAAGTAGGGCAGCTGGAATGAGCTGACTTCCACAACTAATTCAAAGTTCCATTGCAGTCTTGCTGGTCCAAGTCCACTGCCAGCTGATTAATGCAATGTTTTCTTTTCCACTTCCTTGCCCCACTTTCTTTTTTTTTTATTTCATTTTTCTTTATCCCTTGGAGGCAATCAGTGTTTCATCTGCTGCCAGATTCCACATTGCTTTCTAGAAATACATTTTCGCAATGACAAAGGAAAAAAAAATGTTCTAGCCCAAAGCAACAACTCATTCAGATAAGCGAGATGCATCATCACCTCCACTGTACACACATCAGAGCAACAACAGAGCACTGAGTGGTCTTTATGGCCGAGGAAGGCTGCCAGTACACACTGAGTTCAGTTCAGTAACTGTAATATGACACAGGTCAGTGTTTAACATATTTAGTGCTTTTATTGTGTTTGCAGGTAACCCTTTAAGTGGAAAAAACAATTATTTGTCCAGTCTGCATTGTAATCGATGTTTGCAATTTTCCTAAAATAATGTGGAAGAATATTACAGGAAAAAGAAGCTCCACTTTGCACCCTGGAAACCACAATTAGGGCTACCAGTTTCTGTTAAATGTGAGCAGTTCAAATAGTGTAATAGAATCAGCGTGAGAGGCATCTCTCCACTGATTATACTGACTGGTTTTCTTCAGTCTCCCTGTTTCCATAACTATTTTGTTCTCTCTTCTCTTCAGCTCCTCTCTTGATTATTTTCTCTCTGGCCAATGTAATAAATCAAACCCAGCATGGAAGGGAGAACACACACAAATTCATTTTCCCTGAGACAACAAAGGTGCTTAACAACATTCGCGGTATTTGGTCATCTTGTCTCGATTTTGTAATTGGATTGTCAGTTGAGGAGGCAAATCATGTCCAGAAAGTGAGGACCACACTATCTTTTCCTTCGTCACCTCTTCTCTGTAAATTTCTCCAAAATAGTGATAAGATGATGTCTTAAAAGTTTTACTCACATTACCTAGTGGCCTATTTGGACCCAGAGTCTGGTCATAAAGACCATGACCTCCCTAAGATTCCAGCATAACTTGGAAATAGTGTTTTAATTGGTCAAAGAAACATGGTGCAGGTACAAAAAATGAATATTCCTGTTCATGTACACAAATCCTGGCCTGCCTGTACTGTCTCATGTATCTTCCTCCAAATGAAGTGTGGAACACAGAAAGGCAAACAACCTTGCTCAGTTCAATACACAAAGGTCTCGTTGCTGCAGGTCTGATATGCCCAGATTATTATGTTTTGTTAATGATTGAAAAGAGCAGAGACATTACTTGTTACAAAGTCACTAAATGGAGGATACAGTGTGCAGAAGCTGACACAAGGGATGAGGTGAACAAAGAAACTTTAATAAACTTAAAATGATCAGAAGAAGGGAAGCTTTACTTTTTGGAGCCAGTGTTGGCTTTTAAGAAGTTGCCGTTCCAGCCTTTCTGTCTTCAAAACCCCAATTTTATCCTGCTTCTTCTGCGTCGTTTTTCTGCCTTCCATCTGATTCGTTCTTAGTCACCTCACATCTTTTTGTACAGTAATATTTCTGTTATGCAATGAGAGGGCATAGATGGGAGGTATAGTACATCTGACTTTTACAGTATTTTTCTTTTTTTTTTTTTTTCAAGTTAAGAACCGACAGTAAAGAACAAGATCTTGGATTAAATCTGATTTTAAAAGGGATCACATCAGCTTACTCTTTTCTGTTTCAACCTCTCCCTCTCACACCTGAAAGAAGAGTGTGGTTGACTTTTTTTTCCACACTCTGTCAGTCCACATTTCACATGCAGACAGACAGAAGACACTTCAACAGAACAAATTGGTCTCAGTGCTGTGATGGATCAATTTGAATCCACACTCATGCAGGGATTCTCAAAGCTTGTTCAACTTTTGAAAGTAAAGGGATAACAACGCATCCTGGATTTTATGAAATACTGGTAATATTAAAAAAGAAATGGAAGAGTGGAAGACTTTTATACCACTAAAGCAGGGCTCTGACCTCCTGACTGCACGTGAAACAGAGCATACAGTACTGATCATTAACTGGCAGCCTGTGGCCACGTCAAGCCCACCAAAAGCTTCCCATCTGGCCTGCAGAATTTAGAAAATGTGCACAGTTAACATTACTCACCAGTGGAAGAGGCCCAATCCGTCATTTAGCTTATCGACACGCTGGCAACAAGCCAAAAAGCTTGTAATTCAAAGTACACCAGTTCTAAGAAATCAGATTTCTCCAGCTTCATCCTGTCTACTCTGTGAAGCCAACACTGAACTGCCCAACCCTCAGTCTGATCAGTTCCTGGAGCTGAGAGCAGCACACTGGCCAGACCCCAGGAACTAACTGTGGACTTGGCAGAGAATCTCACAGCTTTTCTATTGTTATATTATTATTACTATTCTATTCTTGAATCTATCTATCTATCTATTAGACACAAAAGAAATCACTTGGGTTAATGTTCATTGGAACAGCTATTATACTGAGTCTCAAATTAGTATTTTGTTTGCTTTGAGATCCTGAAGCGAAGTTGTTTTTGTTGAGATGAGGATTTCATTATTGGAACTGTTAGTTTTGTCCTGAGGACTGACTTTCTCTTTGAAGGAGCTCTGAAAGCATTTTTTACTGAAGTATCCACTGTAGTTTTTATGTACTTTTTAGGAATCTGTTCATACTGATGTGCCTATTAAAATAACAAATAATAACATTATTTTAAGACAATATTAAACTGTAATTGCATGATTAGGCGTAAATATTTTATGATGTTTGTAATGTGATTTTTATCTGAATTACTGCATTCTTTATTGTTTACCCTAAATATAATAAGCTCCATATGCATCCTTCTGTTTGGAGTTTGATCATTTATGCAGAATCACATTTTTTGTAAGACAGTCAGTTCCATGATTCCTTATGATTTTGATCTTACAGTTTTTGGCTGTAAGATAAAAATATGAGTGTTATATGTTGTATGCATATGAGATGTGAGGCTGAAATATAGTTTTTGTAAGTCTTGATCAGTATGCCGAGACTGGACCGTCGACTGAAGTGGTGGGGCAAAACTGAATAGGAGATGCAAGCATGGATGTTTTGATCATCTCATTTTGATTTTCTTTGCTTTACTCAATACTCTAGCAATACTAATCTTGCAATACTCTACTAATGTACTGCAAACAAAAAACAAATAAATAAACAAATAAATAACCATGGACAGAGAGAAATTAAAAGCACTTCACTTGATTGTTCATTGCAAATTACTATAGTCCATGCAGCACTCATCACAGTATAACTTCATGTCTCATGAAAGTCTGGCTCAACTCATGTTGATGTCACTTATGTGCACAATACTGATCCAGCATTTGCATTTATGACAAAACTGTTGTCTTTAAACCAGTAGTTTCAAATGTTAAGAGCCTCAAAGAATCTTGCTATCTTAAAGATTTATCACTCAAACAATGACGATGTTGAACACTGTCTTCTGTGGCTCTGAATGACCTTTCTAAAGTCTGTGAGAATCCCAATGATGTCATAGTGATGTCATCAGGGTTATTATGGTTATCTACGAGGCTACAAATATGATAATAAAAATAGAATCATAAGTATTACTAGCTACTAGAGAGAGAGAGAGAGAGACAGAGAGAGAAAGTAAGTACACAAGTAGTGTACTTAGCTAGCAATTATACAGACAAAAGTATTGGGACACCTGACCATTACACCAACAGGGACTTTAATAACATACATTCAAAGTACACAGACAGCTTTGCAACTATCACAGCTTCCACTCTTCTGAGAAGGCTTTCCACAAGATTTCTGTGGGAATTTATGCCCATTCATGCAGTAGCTCAGGCACTGATGTTGGACCAAAAGGCCTGGCTCACAGTCTCCGTTCCAGTTCATCCCAAAGGTGTTGGATGGGGTTGAGGTCAGGACTCTGTGTGGGCCAGTCAAGTTCTTCCACACCAAACTCATCCAACCATGTCTTTATGGAGCTTTGCTTTGTGCACTGGGGCACAGTCATGCTGGAATAGAAAAGGGCCTTCAACAAACTGTTGCCACAAAGTTGGAAGCATAGCATTGTCCAAAATGTCTTGGTATGCTGAAGCATTAAGATTTACCTTCACTAGAAGTCAGTGGCCGAGCCCAAACCCTGATAAACAGTCCCATAAAGAGGTGTGTGTGTCTGGATATTTTTGTCTATATAGAGTAGCATCTTAGTTAACATTAGTAGGTAAATGCTAACTTTACATAGCAAAGCTTACCTACATTGAAGCAAAAGATTAAATGTGATTTAATTAAACAAAGAGTCTCAAGTCTCAAGTAAAACAGTTACATTCTGTGCTTCATTGCTGTCAGAATTCTGCTAGTGTAAAATCCTTTTATCCCCCCATATTTATTTAAATGTGTGCAATAAACAATGAAAACGACTATGACTACCTCATGGGACTACCACAACGCATCTTCTTTTCAAAGAAAAAACAGGATGACATGAACAGATAGATTAAGACATTGTTGTCATAGTTGCTCTCCTTCTGTTCATTACAGCTTTTCCATGCTGTTAGATATCTCCATTTCTATTGTTTACGGCTTGAAAGCAGCCTGATTACCTCAAGGTCACAGTTGGTCCAAAAAAAGCATAATATCAATACTCTGCAGCTGCTGAAATGCAAGATGAGAGAGTGCGTTGCTGAAAGCAATGTGTAAAAAAGAATGGTATATTGGAGGCATTTGGAGTTTATTCTAAATTCAGAACACTGATTTGAAAGAGTCTTGAATATAGGCTTCATAGGTTTCTAATCCTGAGTAATGAGCTCTGAAGAAGTGATTTTCTTTTCTCCTTGACATCTTCATACACTTAGAAAACGTACAGGCAGGCACGCACATTCATATTGGCTTTACACATTCACACATGTCATGTGACTGTGATGTACTACTATCTCACCCATCCTCATGGCTTCTGTCACTCAAAAGGTACACCACAATGGAATGGCTATCACTTTATCACTTCTTTTCACAGGAGTCTTTTGCAAGGGAGCCATTCTTCTTTATTTAAGAGATAGATGGAAAATTCTTTAATACAGAAACTTTAAGGAATATGTTGTTTTCAGAATCTCATTAACTAAATTAGAAATTATGTCTGCAATGCTGCTGTGTAGCCTATGTGAAACAAGTTGTATAAAGCCCTTTGCAGCTGATAAACTGATAAACACAATGTGTAATTAGATCACCACAGTCATTAGGCTTTATTTTCTGGGCACTTTGGATATCTGTACAAAGGTTTATGGCAATCCATCAAATAGTTGTTAAATTATTGAAATCTGGACCAAAGCACCATGTCATTCTTTCCTTGGCCTGGCCAGTGTTTTCATTCAACTTAGTTATATGGTTAGACTGTCAGTTTCTAATAAGGTTGTAGACAGCCCATAATCTTATGGTTAGAAAAACATAACTATGCTAAACACAAATGGGGTGAAAATTGTAAGCTTTTCCAACCTGCAAGCTAGTTCAACATGCAAGCTAGTTCAGGCAGACAAAGTTGTTAGCTAAAATTCCACATGAGATACTCATCTGGCTGGTGGATATAACAAACGCACCCTTTTTTCAAGGCAGGCTATTTAAACTGATGGTCTGGTGCTAGGCATGGCTCCTTTCCTTGCTTGTGTCTGTTCTTTATCGTTTGAAAATATGTTTGAAGAATACTGCATATTAGGTTAGTACTGTTGTTTTAAGATAACTTGGTGTAGGTTAGGTGTTTATGCTGCACACTGGCTGGATTTAGCAGCTTTCTTTGTTAACTGTTGGCCATAGTAGGCACAGGCCTCAAACACACACTCCAAGCCTGAAGCCTCAAGATGTCTTCTGGACCACCCAGACTCAGTCCGACAAGTTTCCCCGATGGGCAGAACTTCACTGCTTCACTTCAACAAGCTAAGTACCAGTTTTTTATTTTTTTCTAACACACTGAGCTGATGTCAGTGTGGTGTTCAGTCCGTTTGTGCTCTTGTGTCAGAAAGCTCTGAACACGGTGTCTGCTGGTTGATATGCTCTTATGCTGCTGCTCCTGCGTTGGTACTGGTTCTTCCAATCATGTCTTGAAATGGATGAACTTTTTTTTTCATCTTGATGTTTGGTCTTTTAACACTGCTACATGGTGTTGCAATATGAATATGAAAGTCTGAGTTTTGGAGGCCTTGTGTTGTTTCCTGTATTGATCTTTCCCGGTTTGGTTCGGCCTTATTTGTTTTGTGCATATTTTCCTTTAAGTTGGAGGAATTGTTTCATTTATGCCAACTGCAAATGTTTATTGTTTGATATTAGAAATGTACATATGAGTGTTCTCACGGCTTCCATAACTCAAAAGGTATGCGTGTGTTTCTATGTAAACTCAAAAGCTGTGGATTTTTTTTTTCGATTTTTTTTTTTTTTAAATCTGCACTTAAGTGAGCTTCTGTTCAGTGGTGCTGCTTATCCAAACTACATTCAAGCTATGAATTCTTGTAAATGTAATGTGTGAGTAACTAGTTGCCTGCTGCTGTGAGGTTTTGATTGCTGTAACTTGCTGCTGCTTATTGGATGAGTTGTTTGGTTTACATGTATCCATATCATGATACTTGCTTTGTTTGGAAATGCTGATACATGGTAGATTTCACAGCTTTGAATCAAATGTGTATTCTTTTTGTTTGTTTATTGAAATCCTCATTTCTTGATCTTTGCTTATCATTTCACTACTGGTGTCAAAGTTGTCGCACGATAAGCAGCTGTAGCCAGTACAATGACTTTTGTGTGGTGGGAAGTGCTCCCTTTAATATGTAAGTGAGTGGTATGTGGTGTAGTGTTAGTGAACGCCTCGGGCCTGACTGCTCTACAGCCAATTTTGTTTTCAGGGCCAGGTAATGTAAGGCACCTATCTACTTATGTCCATTTGTTTTGGCTCCCGTCCTGTGTCGGTTGTGGCTGGCAGTGTCTGGTGTTGTAGGCATGTTGTAAAAGTGACTGTTAAGTAATCCTTTTTACACTGCATTCATTAATCAGTTTAGTTCCTTACCTCTAGTTTTGGCTCTGTAAAATTATGGTTGTCCTGCCTTAAACCTTTTGGAGTGATCCCATTTGTTAACACCCCAGAAGTTGGATCATGATATCAAAGTTTCATTTGAAGTGTGCTGCATAGTGAACTGCACTAATTTCTGTTCTCCTTGATGAATGAACCTACTGTGTCATTGCTGCTGTTTTGCTTCATGTGGTTTTGTGTGGACTTTTGATTTAGGTTTACTTGAGTTTTTGTACTTCTGCTGAACCAGGTGGGTTGCTTTATAAGGATGCATGGTGTGGATTTGTCAATTTCTTTTACATTGAGTGCCATATTGGTGTGTGGCTGAATGGTGCTGCTCATGGTGAGGTCCTTAAATGTATCGCATGTGACCATGAGTTCTGGGACATGGATGGAAGCTGCACATTTTTTGCTTTCTTACTACTTTGGTTAACCCCTGGACTCTTCTCAGTGTAGTTTGCCTCTCCACATGTGGCCTCAGTTTTGCTTAGGTTCTGTTGCCTCTGCCTGTTTCTTGGGCTGCTGCACATGTCTGCTATGTGAAACTACGCTGTATGACGGTTGTGCTTTCCTGTCAGAAGTATCTGGGCTTGTGACACATCCTGGAATGTATTCTTTTACCAAGTAAAATGCAGTTTGTCTGATTCATTTTCCTAATTTCCTCCTTCTGTTGTTATGGCAGCTGCACTGTTTCTAATCTTTAAGCTCTGTGGCCGAACATCACCAAGTGACGTTGACCAGTGAAGTGTTACCTTCTTGTTCTATCTAACATGCTGAGCTAATGTCAGTCTGGTGTTCGGTGTGTTTGTGCTCTAGTGCCAGAAAGCTGTGAACACTGTGTCCACTGGTTGATATGCTCTTCCGTTGCTGTTGCATTGGTATCTGTTATTCAAATTATGTGGATGAACTTTGTTTTCATTTGGTGTTTGGCTTGTACCTTGTGATCCTTCCTGACATCATGAATGGAAAACCAAAAATTTGCTTTGTTTGAATTTCTAGACAACAAGGAATATTGTGTATGCCTTTTCAGTGATTTATCTTGCACCTTTGATTCAGTGGAATGAAACATTGTTGAAGTCAATGTCAGGTAAACTGTCTGGTGTGCAAACCTCTACTATTTATGGTATACATATCAATGGTATCAAAGTGTTTTCAAGGTAAGTTTCCAAATTTATGCAGGCATTGTCATTTACTGTCTACACCAAACCAGTACAATGTACGCTATGTGATTTTTAAAACCTGTTTTGACTGCTGATGAAACAAATGATCATTGATCTTATGATTCAAAATCTTATCCACTGAATTTTAGAAAAAAAAAGTTTGTTTGTGCTGATGGATTTTGTATTTTATAGTTAATAGTCCGCTCTTAAGTCTTCTACAGTATTGCCAACTGCACACACCATGATTTAACATAAATCTTTGCAGCACTTGACTACAGTTGAGTCTTCAAGCTCCCATAGCGTTGTTACCTGTGATGTGTAAGCACAATAAGTCCCAAAGGATTAACTTCAACATGGCTCTGATCTATTATAGGACTGTGAAAGTGAGCCATACTGATAACCTCTGATACCCTGGTGGACTCTTCAAGAGCTCAATTGCACATTACAGAAGAACACATTACATAATCTGAAACCCATGAGAATATTCAGGCATCCTTTGAACACAGTAAGGGCCATTAGTGAAATAATGAGTTTTGTAAACAGACTTCATGAGTGACAGCTATGTCTCTTTCAAGAGAAAGAAAGAAACTATCTTTTGACACACACACTTTTTTTTATTATTATTATTATTGTGCATTTTTACATTATGAAGCAGCTCAGCAATTGTGCTGGCCGGTGAGCTGAGAAGGGCTTGCCAAATCAACAGGGACCCCCTATTCAATCTCCTGGGACAGAAATACATTAATGTTGCTGACTTAGAGGGTCAGAACCTGGATTGCCTCACTTGAGCTTTGATTTTACCTGGTAAACTATGAAGATTAGATTTTTTTGTTTGTTTGTTTTGTTTTGTTTTTGTTTTTTTACTTTTCACACAGAGAATGGAACCTGTGTTCTCACTGAGGGGTTGATGCCATCCTCTCAAACCTCTTTTCCTTCCAGCCCTCATTTCTGTGATATTGTTTGTCAGGTCTGATGTTCAGAAACACAACACACAAAGTACACAAAACAGTACGACACTGACTAGAAGATGATGCGACACGTTCCCATCAATGTCAGGGTGCTGCTTAATTGTTCCTATCATTTATATTTTTAAACATCTCATGATCTTGTCATTCATGTGCCACTCCAGAACCTCAGTTCAGGGTTAGATTGTCTGCTGGAAATAAATAACATCAGTCAGCTGATGTATTTATATTTCAGGCTTTAAGTATTCACTAATTGGTGATAATTGCAAAAATGTTCCCCAAAAAGTAAAACAGGACATTGGGCACTTTTTTTTTAAAGAACTGAAGTAGTAACGGCTGTTTTGTAATCAGTCCAAACATTCATCATCTTTGTCATTCGTGATGTGCAGGATTCATATGAACTAACATCCTTTATCTTTTTCGGAATGAATTAGCGGTTGAGTTATTACTGGTCCCTGTAAAATTATTATAACTGACCTTATGTGCCGATCAGACGCAACATTAGCATCACCTGCTTGATATTTTCATCTCTGATCTTTGTATGCGACCCGTCGCTGAAAGCAGTGTGAACCTATCTCTGCCATCACACCACATTTACAAAACCATGATGCTGAACAGAAAATGTCATTGGCATGAAAGTCCATCACCAAAATGACTATAATAGTGGTGCTTTGATTTTTATTTCCTGAATTGTTTGCTGTGGTGACAGTGCATCAGCTTTTCAGGTGGAGTACAGGAAAGCAAAAAAGGGGCTTTGATTGAAACATTAGAAATCTCTTGTCTCCAAGTTTTCACTACTGCAATCCCTTTTATATGGTTTTGTCCACCACTGGTGACATTCGGTGAATAATAACAGTGAGATGAGTGTGCTCTCCGATATTTAAAAACATGAATGTTGATCTGACCATTCACACAGCTGTATCATCAGCAGAAATGAGATATGTATATGTATAGATTTCATGTAATTTTATGGTGTTCACACTGTCATCAGAAAATACATCTGAGTCACATATGAGCAGAAATAAATCAAATCAAGCCACTTTTGCCTGCAGTGTGAACACAGTCCTCTATTTTCACCTGGACATAATCAAGTAAATACCTGGGAAATGAAAATAAGGGATTATTATCCAGTGTTCTTTCCTGAGAATTGTTTAACATAAATTGTTTGTACATATTTAGCTATTTTCATTCTTTGAGCCATTTTGTCATAGCAGTACTACTGTAGAGTAGTAACTAAACCAGCATCTCAAACTGTTCAAAAATTGCACTTTTTTATATTATTATCATCACCATTGTTATTATTATTATTATTATTATTATTATTATTATTTTTAATGTGGTACAGCTGACTAGTTAGCATTAGCAGTGCACTTCACAGATAGATGTTTGGTCACTCATTCAACTAAGGTGCTGGGCAAAAGTAGAGTCCTTGTTCACATGTTAGATAAGAAAGAGGAACTGATTTCTGTTTATTTATTTATTTTTTAAGACTTTCTGTTTAAAAGGAAACTATTGTGTTTATGTGTGTATAGAGTGGCAACCTTTTTAAGCATATCAATTCATTTAGTCTACTGTGTCTGCGTAAGTCGGTGTAATTGACAGCAACACGTCCTTCTTTCTTCACCATCTTCCTCAGCCTCCCTTCTTTTTCAGTCTCCCTCCATCACCATGTGACTTTGTGGTTAGGTCTCAATATGTCAGTGTAACTCTGTATACTTTTAATAATGCATTTTAGTTGTGTGTGGTTTCCCTGTGAAGCATTAAATAAACAGAATGTTTGTAAGGGTTTTGGATGACTCCTCGACACTAACAAGACTGTGAGAGTTTCAAAGCAATGCTTTTTGCCCTCTTTTTGATGTCATCCATTTAGTTACTCTGGGGGCACACCACATTGAGAATATTCTCTTTTTCAAAGGTCATATTAAGATAAAAGGCACTCAAGAAGGACTCTCCCAGCTTTGCCACAGGAAACAAAGCAGCCGGTTTATGAAGCCCTTTCTCTTTGGTTCCTCAGATATTGACCATTCAGCAGAGGACATTCAGTCTTTTTCATTTCAAACAAAGAGGTGAGGTTATTGCTTTCTGACCTCTGACTTCTCAACTTGGACCTCGTTCAGCAACCTAATGACTTCCTGCTTCTGTGTATTTGATGTGCTATACTGGCAGAATCATAATTCTCTGGTGTAAACTCAACAACAACAGCATTGTTATTCATAGCTTCATAGGGCCAGCTGATTCTCAAAAGTAGGTGCTTTCACTTTACAGTATTGTTGGGGTTTAGAAAATAATGGTATAATGGTATAACCATAATGGTTTTGAAAATTATTCTGTGCAGTCTAACACTGGCCTGCTGTATCAGTAGACTTCTCAAATAGTGGTACTTAGTGGTGTGTGTCTATATATATATATATATATATATATATATTATATGTAATATATAGAGAGAAAGAGAAAGAATCCACCACAGTTCATATGAGTTACTGGATATCCTAGGAATTAAATTGTTTTGCCTTCCTTAAAAGGTACAGGAGTAACTTTTGTGTTTGTGTCAGTGACAACCTTGAATCTTCTCAGTGGGACATATCAAGAATTGAATCCCATCCTCTGTGGGAATACTGTACAATAGGAGGGAGTGGCAGCAGTTAACAATAACGAGCAACGAGATAAGATTTGATCAGATTATAGAACACAAACCATGACATCATCATGATCATTATCAAAGGTGAACTCCATGTACACAGATAGTTGATGCCAATTTCATTTTGATTCCTTTCATATTTTTTTTTTTTAATAAAATGAATAAATAATAATTACAAAATGAACATAAAATGGGGGCAGTAAAGTCTGCATCTTTGAACAGACCCATATTTTGGGTGACGCACCACCTTCAGTGCAACATGGAGTATCTCAGTTACATGCTGACATGGCCACTGATTAAATAAACCAACTTCAGCAGGTTCCTGTCACCTCTGTCTCCATTCTTCACATCAATTTGTCAAATTCTTTCTTCCTCTCTGTTGGAAGTGTCACATCAGCAAGAACGCTACAACAACCATAAATGTTGAAAACAATAACAAGCTGAGTATCACTCTCTGCAAGGCTCAGGAGGGAGTCTCCAGGAGAATCTCGAAGAAGCAGCACAGGGGGTAATTTAATGGAAAGATGAAAACAACTGGAGTCTTCCTTTGTTAGTGCACCTCCTGTTTTGTGGGTGGATGTAACCCATTTAACGAAAAAGAACCTCCCTCTAGAAAACAAGGCTTTCTAGACATTGCCACTGCTAAACATCAATTTCAGTGGGAAAATGTGAATAGAAGCTATTATTCCTGCACACCATCGTTAAATTAATGCAAATCACCTGCTGAGAGAACAACATGACTGGCGGAAAAGGAAACTCATTCATGAGTGCACAGCATTGCAATTAACCATTTCAGATGTTTGATATTTTTTCTTTCATTTAACTCTTTAATACATACTCAGTTACTCTTTTATGCCCTGTCTAAATTATTTGTTTAACTGAAATAAACACTCAACTCCCTGGTTTTCTCTAAACTTTTTGTAACAGTGTTTAGTCCCAAGCAATATGACTTTTTAATGTAACCTGCACGGAATTCATATACTGGGTCAACTTTATGTAAAGTTGGAATAGAAAAGGACCTTCCCCAAACTGTTGCCCCAAAGTTGGAAGCGAAGCATTGTCCAAAGTGTCTTGGTATGCTGAAGCATCAAGATTTCCCTTCAGTGGAAGTCAGGGAATGAGTCCAACCCCTGAAAAACAGCCATACAAATACTTCTGTCTATATGGTGTCCGTTTAAATGAAGCAGGTTTCAGTCACTGATATGTCCCTTTTTGATTGGGGACTAGAAGTTAATTATAAGCTGAAAGTCCCTTTGCATAAGTCTCATTTGTATTCAACCACATTGGAAAACATGAGATAATTATTTAAAGACTCATGTCTGGCTTTAGTGAGTAAGTCAGGTTTCCTCTTGGGTATTCTTCATAATCAAAGGTTTTTATTCTGTTAGCTAGCTGTTTGGATTTGTTGCTTTGAATTTTCTTCAGACAAATACCCTCCAGGTAAGCATAATGGCTTGCCTTTGTTTTGCTTTTTTTGCTAGGATTGAGAAGAGAAACTTTTGAACATCTGACAACATTTTCATACTGTAGTTAAACTTGCAACAGACAAGTTTTTTGTTACAGTTATGAAGTAAACATTGGTTACACAATCTAATGGCTGTGGACCAGTGATCATCAACTGGCCCACCAAAACCTCCCATCTGTCAGGCAGAGTATTCATGAATTCAGAGAATGCACACATTGAAGTTTACTCACCAGCAGAAGAGCCAAACAGTAATTCCTCTAATTCCTGTAATTCCCCCGTGTTCCTACTTCTCTGTTTTACAGGACCAGATTATTCTCTAACATCATCTCTACTCTGTAGGCCCACCATCATACTGCCTGTTATCCTGAGATCCTGAAGTGGAATTTTTTGTTGAGATAAAGATTCCGTCATTTATTGAATTGCTAGTTTTGTATTGAGCATAAGTTTTGAGAAGTTTTTGAGAGCATTTTTAACTGTCTAATTATCATTGTGGATATTCAGTGTTTTCTAAGAAATCTACTTCAATTGATATATGCTATTAAAAATTATGGTGGGAGGTGGCGTAGCTCTCTCTTGTCTCATCAGATTTCGTACCTCGCAGTGAAAAAGCCGGAATAGAATTACAACAAAGTTAAAGGTTCGAAGACCATAAAATGGACCTGGCATTGATTTACTTTGGCACAAACAAGTCATGTTTTCAGGTAAGCTACATGGATGGTTGATGTTGGTTTCGTGTCGGTTATCGGCATCTGAAATAAGATATGCAGCAAAACAAGTGCAACCACATTATCCAGTCATTTAGCCATGACATTCACTGATGTGATTAAGAAGAGTAATGTGATTAATAAATGAGGACTTGAGCCAGTTTTTTGTCTGTGTATCTGTGTGTGTGTGTGTGTGTGTGTGTGTGTGTGTGTGTGTGTGTGTGTGTGTGTGTGTGTGTGTGTGTGTTTGCATCTTTGTGTATATCCCAACCAAAACCTTTTCCATGTAGCCACATACTCCAGGACAATTTAAAGTCAAATATGTATAAGTATATTTTCAGCAGAAGAGCATATTGTTAAATCAGATAGAAAGATATATTTGATGGATCTTCAGTAACTTTTGAACATATTTTTGTATATTAGCTGTGAAAACAAAAAACAAAAAGAAAGAACAACGCAGAGATCTCTCTGTGTGCTTTTCCAGTTGAGGGTTAATCTTTTTGGTGGCTTTCCTTCTGGCAACTGGACCAGCTGGCTCCACAGGCAAATTATTTCACATCTCTGCCTTAGAAAACATGTATCCTGTCACATGTCCCCTTCAGTAGCCCACTTCAGAGTGTATACATGTACTCAAAGAAAGAACCTCATGGCACGTCTCTGGATAGCATTACAGATTCAAACTAAAATTCATAGTTGCTCTGTTTTTGAAAATGAGTTATCCATGAGCTAACTATGGAGTATTGCATGATACTACTAGTTCTGTTATTTGATTGACATGTGATTCTTTAGCGCTGTGATGTGTCTTTGGAGAAGCTGCTCAGTGGGAGTTAGAAGCTGCCTGCACAGTGTCCAAATGGCTCCTTGCCAAGAGACTGCTTCAGAGAGCTTGGCAGCGGACAAAACTCAATGTGTTACAGTCTCTGGGTACCCACTATGAGACCACATTTAGTTTCAGCACACAATATGAGACTATCACATCCATTTTAAGTGTAATGAGCCCTTTTCTTTGGTATGATCAAATCTTTGAGGCCATACAAATCAGCAATTTGTTTTATTCTTAGCAGTCCACTGCTGTCAGGAGGTACTGTATTATCAATCTTGACATGCATTATAAACTTTTTTTTGCATTGTCTAAAACATAAGTCACAGTTTAATTGATATAAAAAACAAATGTTTAATATATTATAAGAAGTCAGCATTTTAATATTTATCACTTTATTATAGAGCAACACAATGCTTTGAACTTTAAATTTCAGAATTCTTGCTTTTGTAAGTGAAAAAAAAATAGATAATCTCTGTAATTAAATCTGTATGCATACTCCTTAAGAACATTAGTCCCATATAAGAAAATTAGCCGTCTACAGCCAGTCAGCCGAGGACAGTTTGGAAGAGGGAGAACCACCATCTGACTCTGTCTCCAGTGGCCCACAGTAAGAGTGATGATGATGATGAGCCTGATTTCTAACTTTAATCCAAGGCCAGAAAAGTAGCATTAGTGAAGGGAAGGAAACTACTGTTTAGCTTTGTAACACAAACTCAGTTTAGCTTTATAACATGTTTTAGTGTGCATGTGTGTGATAAAATAGACATGTCAAAAACATGCATCACGTTTAATAAAACTACGGTAATACAATCAACTATTGTAGCATTGTTAATTATTGTTTCTTCAAAACTGCAACATATTGCAGTCTTTCTTTCCTTTTCTCTTGCACTGCCTGGACCTAACATGTTATTTCGCCAACATCTCTTCTCCACTGTTGTAGTAGAGGCACAATACAGGGGTCTAAATGTTTTTCAGATCCGGTCAAGTGCCTTTCTGCTCAGCAGTGGTAAGTTCAAGTACCCCTGCTGCTAGCCCAGGTTGATGCCCCTCACGACCCTGTCATTGGGAATCAAAATCCTGCATGCAGTCTCTACAAGATAATTTGCACTTTATTTAATTCCTCTCCTTTTGTTGCATTTTGTTTATGGTAGTTTCATGCCATTTTGTTACATATCATCAAGTATATCTCAAGTGTATGTGCGTGTGTGCACGTGCGCGTGCAAATCTACCCACACAGTTGGTGTTTTTACACCCATGTAATTTAACTTGTTAAGTGTTGCACTTGCAACAAATGTGACAAGAGGATGTGTGAAGAATTAGAAAGAGAGCTTGAGAGAAAAGTTGCTTGCTTTCTCACCACCAAACACCATGTCATCATGGTGTAGTTCTTCAGATGTTCTTCATAAAGAACTGCAAAAGGATTCAGGATAAAAAGGCAAGGTGATGTTTAGAGATAATTTCAGTTCCATGTGGATCTCTAAAAGCCCTACTTGTGAAAGTGTTGAATGTCTATGTCTGCTCACATGATTTGTTCTAATTTGTTCATTATCATTAATACAACTTTTTGTTGTTGTTACAAGTTTGGAGAAATATCGTTTTTTTTTCATACAGTTTGCCGCTGGGTTTCTTTTTCCCTAGTGCTGACTTTCGAACCAGTATGAGCAGACCTGTATATTGAAATAGGTCCAAGTCAACTGGTCAAATGCATGCAGGGATCATTTGGCTTTGGATCAGCCAACATTTGTTCCTGACTCCCAGGCCAGCTCACAGGCATCATGCTGGAATCTCACAGCGTAGGCATACGGACTGATTCCTTGGCAGAGAAGACATAATACCACATTCCTCAGTCTGTAAAAGGATCTCTGCTCTCTCACTTGTGTAATTAAATAAGACTGACTGCTGTACAGTGATCCTTTTGTGTCTGCAAGCCTTCATGCTTACTCTACACCTAATGAATGAATAAATCGGATTTCTCTGTAGACCAGATCCTTTTATGGTATCTGGTATCTGGTTCTATGAATAGTCTGCTTTCATTTATATGCCATCTCTGTAATTCCTGGAATGGAGAAGAGGTGTGGGTGTTACTATAAAATAGACTGACTCACATTACCTTGAGTTAAGCTCATGGAATGAATTTTCTGAACAACACAAGGGTGTGTTTCTGTTAGCTAAGACCACTTTCAACGTTGTGCCCTTTTGTTTAAATGAATAACTTACTGATTTCTTTCTAAGTAAATCTACAAAAAAAGTCACTCTCCTAAGACACTCTCAATTGGTCAGTGCCATGTTGTCCACCCTTTACCACTTTAACACAATTTAGGTTCATGTTAGGTCTGCGTTTTCCGACTTTGTGCCTCTTCTAATCAAACAGCATGTGGTGGAATTAACACCTCCTTAATGCATTATTTTACAATTCATAAATACTAATAAGGCCTTTGTTTGTGCACTTAAACTGTGACATTTCAGTGCTCTCATGTGCAGTCATCAGATAAAACGAGAAAAATATGTTAGAATAGTTGACGCCTTGCAGAAATGGAGGTTGGGATAGAACCCATAGCTGTATAGTTATTACCTGCACTGCTCAACAGGCCTGGAGGCTGTGCTGCTACTGCTGATGTAGCAGCCATTAATTTGCTCTCGGTTCAGACCCCCATCAAAGCTACATACATGCTAGCTCACATGCACATTGCCCACATATCTTGAGGGCCAGCTAAAGGAAATGATGTACAATTAACATGAAATTGCAAATGTTCATGTCTGTGTTAGTGAGTGTGAGCTAGCATATGTCTTTGATTTGACTAAAAATCTGGTTACAACTTTTCCATTTGGTAATGATATAGCTTTAATAGCTGCAAGTCAAACATCATCAGCAGCAAACATCAGCTTGATAGCACAAAGTTCTGACACTCCAGGTCCTCTTCTCACTTTCAGTAATTCACTCCGGCCCAGAAGTGCTTGATATAGAGTTTACACTGAGAATCTCACATCCCCAGTCACAGAGACAGACCTGCATCTCAGACTGTCAACCCTACAGCTTCCATTAGAGAAAATTTAGCAGCAAAACAATGGACGTAATGATGGTTATAGGAGCTGTTATCAAGAATATTCAAAGACTCCTTCAGGAACAATTTCTCGTGATTAATCTCTACAAGAATAGGCCAATGAGACATCAGACCTGACTGGTAGGAAACAGCCCACTGACTGGCATGTCAGCCATCTTTTGAGCCAATACGAAAGCCCTCATATGATACACACCTCCTTTCAGGCAAGAGATGACACTTTGACCTCAGATGGTGTCTTTTCTTTCAACCACAGTCATTGAGTGACTCAACTGTGTGACCACCTGAGAAGTGTAACGTTGTTTCTCTGCATTTCTGTGTTTGTCTGTGTGCGGAATGCATAGTATCTCCTGTGGACTGCCTTCCCAGGTGGCCAAAAACTCACTCCAGTCTTTTTATGCCTCATACTTGGACACACACACTCAAAAGGACACACAGTTAAACACTGCATGCCTTCAGTCTCCCACACTGCATCCCATTGTGTGTGTGTGTGTGTGTGTGGGACATAGATGTCAGTGTCACTACACCCGGCAACTTTATTTGTGCCAAACTGAACTAAACTTTGCTAATATTTTATGGTCCAACATTATTCAGGAAGTGACAAAACATGGTAATTTCTTCAGACCCAAGTCAGGCAACAAAATTGAAAGTTTGCTGAAATTACTGTTAACAAAAACACTGCTATGAGATTTAAGTTTCCTAAATGTGTCTGTGCCTTAACCAAAGCCTTCCCTTGCATGAACATTGTAAGAACAAATATTTGAAAAATTTTGGCTTGGAATGTTCAAAAATATCATGAGTAAAGCTAATCTGGAATTTTTCAGAGTTATTATGTTCATCCTTGTTCAAGACTGTTTGAAGAGTGAATCTCTTGGAAATAATACTTTTAGCATCACACGTCTGCAAGAAAAAAAAAACATCTAGATTTAATGTTCTATGAGGTACAGTATATTTTAAATCACATATGTATAGCAGAAGTTAAATTAGATATTTTTTTGTGTTATTCCAAATATTTGTTCTCTTTGACATCAGATCTAAGGAAGT
This sequence comes from Scatophagus argus, assembly GCF_020382885.2. Lineage (NCBI taxonomy): Eukaryota > Metazoa > Chordata > Actinopteri > Scatophagidae > Scatophagus > Scatophagus argus. Next base: position 3,489,701 of record NC_058504.1, on the reverse strand, counting down.
CCAAACATCAATGGCAGAGCGATCAGTAAAATCATATAACATATTTACATCTACCCACTTACGTAATAAACAGACTGAAGGCTGCCATCAAGCTGGCAGTGACCTCAACACCAAAGAGACGTGGCAGGTGAGCCAGAACATCACAGGCTACCAAAGTAGAAGGACCTATGTCATGTCTTCTTCTAGAAGATCACTGTCAGTATAAAGACCAGATGCAGGAAATATCCTGTTGAGTGAATATGCATATAAATTATGGGCCTGATAACGTCCCTGTTGGATTTCTTTTTAACATGCCACAATCACAGGAGGGTGTCATTCTAAGGTAACAAAAATAAAATAATTCATAATCTTAGGTGACTATATAAGTATGAAAGCATAATTATGATTGACTGTGTGAACACTCACTCCAGCCAAAGCCTGTTCAACCTGCTGCTGTCTGGGAAAAGATAGTGAAGTATCAGCTGCCGTACCACCAGACTACAGAGCATTTTCTTTCCTCGGGCTGTAAGACTTTTCAACTCATCCTCCTCACTCTACCATGGAAAATATCTTTTTCTTGTGGGGCATAAAGGAAATACAATTTGCAGTTGGTTGTGCAACCATGTGTTGCAGACTGACAAGTAAATACTGACAACGAATATCTGATGACCAAAATAATGGACCGACCAAGGAACAGACTGACGTTACCTTCCCTGCAGCCAGGCTGATGGCACGGCTTCAGATCAGCTGTGCAGAATCTGTGTAGTCTTCTCACCACTGTGCAAACTTCCTGGCGGATAATGCATTACACATCAAACCAAGCTGAGTTGACTTTGGCACTTCAGTAAAAGGTATGATAATTTTAGTAACGGTATGGAGGGAAAGTAGCAGTCCATTGTATGACCCAGAACTGTTACTGAGTAGAATCAGTTGAAGCTCCACTTGACTTGACTTGACTTATTTTTTTTATGTTGCAAGATTTGTACTGAGATATCATATGTGGTAACTTAGGCTTTTAATGACAAGAGTGACTTTCTTGCAGTGTAGCAAATCGTACTCTATTAAGAAAAAGCAATAAACACATTGAAGGATTCACGTACGACCCACTACTCCAGTTGCGCTGCGTGAAAAATGCTGAATCAGAGAGCAAAATGCAGCACTCCATTGTATCACAGCATGACAGCTGAGCTAAACACTGCTGTATCCTGTCCAGCCAAGGCTACATGCAGCCATAAATAATACCCATCTGCTTTTATGAGAGATAATTTGTCACTTTTAATCAATAGCTGCTTCAATTGCCAGCTTGGCTGCGCATTCAAGAGTCATGAAAATTTACTGGGCACAAAGAGAAGCATGTAAAGGTTCAGTACACAAAATAAATGGAAGGTGAAAGGTGAAAGGCTGAAACCTGACAAAAACTGTACTAAAAAGCAAAATAATAATGTCTTGATGTTCAAACACGGGACAGGTGAATATTTATACCTGTGTCAGTAAATATCAGATTTCAAAATTCTGGACATCTCTTTCTATTTGTGACAGCAGTGTTCAAATTAGTGAAGGAACTGTGATGTTTCTCATTTGAAGGCCTTTCAAAGTGTCTGCCAAGTTTGCAAATAGTCATGTCTCTTCAATTTTCTGCCAGGTCTTACCTAACATTTCATCAGAGCTTCCCACTTAGTTTGACAGTAATTTAACTCACTTGAAATACAATTTAAAAAGGAGGGTTTGTTGTGGGGTGGGAGAGAGGACGACTTGATTGCTTTTGATCCTGATTTTGAGAAAGATTGGATGGCTGTGTAGTTGGATAAATCGAGTCTTATGAGTGATGACGGTACTGTTGATGTTCAAGTGCCTGGAGTGTTCAAACTAGTTGAAGTTTCATCTCTGGTTCGTACACCAGTCAGGCTGCAAAAGTCCCTGGAGTTTTTTGGGGGAAGTTTCCAATCATATTAAAATTAATAGCCTTGCGAGTGTGCGAGAGGGAAAGGCAGGGACAGAGAGAGACAGTGATAAAGACCACATTTGTTTGGGCTGTGCAGCACAGAGAATCAGAGAGAGAGTGAATGTGGAGGGATGTGCATTATAGTCCTCCTTGCATTACAGTAAGTTGTTGAAGTTTGTTAGAGCTTTAAAATTCATGTTACACATTTCTTTGTCATGGGTGCAGATGTCATAACAACATATAGTGGGCACAGGTGTACTGGAACTATCCGCTGGGACAGGAGGTGGGAGTTGGGGTATAATAGCTGATCAACAAGCATCTTTATATCAAAAACAAAAAGACATGGGGGTTTGATGTGTGTTCTTCAAACCAGTTTCCTATGTTACTTCATACTGTTTACAAGGTTCATTATTAGTTAAGTCAGCTCAGTTTATGTGAATCATTAACTCCAATCTGACAGCAGGGGGTTTATGACAAGTCAGAGAAAAACTTCAGTTACACTATCACAGTTACTAAGACTCATTTCTGATTCACTTTGATCTACAGGCACAACACAAGCAATTCTTGTCACAATCTGGGACATTTACCTTCACAATATTTGATGTCCAGAGTGCACTCCAACCGAAAGAAACCAAGCAACAGCCAGAACCACTGAGGCTCGGACCACTAATAATTTTTAGCCACATAATTTACAGAGTATCTTGTACCTGCATTGCAAGTTTTCTTATTATTGATTTTTTTTAATTTTAAAACCAAAGCCCCCATCTCCTCCCTGCAGTGGTTCTTACTGTGTGTGCACAGCAACATAATACATACGCAGCAAAATTTTATATTTCTCTCAGTGCCAACATGTGCTTTCTTGTGCTTCTCTGAGCCAAATGCAAGACCATTAATTGCTCCATTCAGTTCCCATCTCACAACTTCAAGTAGAAACTATGTTCATCTTAGAAAGTGGGGGAAAGAAAAAACACAAAAGAAACAAAAAAAACTTCACATCATCATTTAGAGATGAATCTCAGGTTGCTGACCCACAGCAGTTCAGCCTGCACGCGTAAACAACACAAAGCTTCCAACTGTTAATTCACTACAAGGGTCTATTAAAGCAATGAACCCTGCTGTTCAGCACACACTCAAGCTTGTAATGTCTTTTGTCTTTCATGACACTTCTTTTCTCTAACACACACACACACACACACTCCCCCTTTCTCCTCAGTTCCTTGCAAGTGTGGCTGGGCCAAATAGGACTTAATTTGTCCTGCCACTAGATGAAAACATATGCTACCCCTCCCTTTGGTAAACAGACTGGGCAATACAGTGGAAAGAGGAACTTAAGCTTCAGAGAGGCAGACTATGGAGACAAGCACTGAATACCAACAGAGATTACAAAGTTGCCATGCAAGAGCTGAATGTAAAAGGTTACTGAATGTAAGAGTGGATATTTAGAGAGGGAGGAAGAAGCATATATCCCAGAGAGAGGGTCAAGTTTTAGAGTGAGGGAAAAACAATGGTGTAGGAGGAGATAGTGAGGATTAGAGAATTAGCATTAAATTAAGCATTTATTATTCCAGAGACTGAGACGGCAAAGAAGATTTGGGTGATGTTATGCATTGTTCATTTAATTCCTGCACTTTTATAATTTTATAGTATAGTAGTTCTATTGTAAAACTTAAGTCTAATGTCAGTTCCACAGACAAGGGTAAACATAGTCATGTCGTTTTCTTAATGACCATCAAGGCACGTTTGACTGGTACTCCAAAACATGCCACAACAGTGCGTGGTTGAACCTTTAACCTTCAGTCCAAAACCTCTCATAAAGGATGGAATAACAAACACTGGTAAGTCAATTACAACCAATATCCAATTGATTAGTATAATCTTACAGCATCTTATCTTCTCTTATATTCAGTATAAAATCAGTCCAATTTTAACTTTCAGTCCAACACCTGTCAGGAAGGATGTGGTAACCTTTAAAGTTACACCTAGTTGAGTAGTGTGGTTGTATTTCGTGGATAGCTGGACAGCTGTACTTTCACCAGCTAAGATACTTACAGTGACAATGCTAACACATGGATGCTAACCAGGTCTTCCTTTCCACTGGGTGACACTTTAGAGTGGTCCGTCACCACAGTATTCTATTTTAGCAAGAATGACATTGTTAGAAAGACATAAAGAGGCCATTTAATGATGTCTTTAAAATTTGCAGCCCATTTTCCTAAAACTTACAGTTCAGCGTTCAGTGCCAATGCAGTAACAGTGGTTGATATTAAAGATGTGAAAGGATGTGACATTAAATATGTAAAAATGTAAAACATTATTTACGAGTAAAATATACTGATGTTGCTGTGCCTGGATGAAGCAGGAACAAGTTCTGAAATGTGGGCAGTGAAAGTTTGAAGGAACATGTTTTCCATCCACAGAGAAGAAAAGTTAATTGTAATTTCAGCTCACTGGGGATAAAAAGAATGCAGCAGGGCTGAATTCCAGACATCCAGAAAACATTCCTCATCATCAAAGAAGCTGACAAGTCAGAGTATGGTTCAGTTATATTGAAACAGCATGCAATGCATGTTTCTCATTTGTAAAGGTAAATAGTGTTCTTAATTGACTTTCATTTACTAAAATGAGAATTGGACAACAATGCGGACTGCATGCAGAAGATGTTCTCTTATAAACAAATTAGCAAAATCATTAACTCGTCCACTGATTAAAATGTATTGCCAGTGTAATAATTGAAAGAAAAATCTCTATCATATTATCACAGCACATTTATATTTAATCATTTGCATTCATTAGTGTGTCTTCATTTAAACAGAGCACATCTCAGACAAGTTTATTCTTCTTTGTTTGCTCCTCATGAGCCCAACTCTCTAGAACTCTGAATTACAGCTCTCAAAATAATTAATGCAACAAATTTCTGTTTTTACAGCATTTTATAGCAATTGTACTGTCTTTAAAATATCTTGAAGTGGCAAAATTAGCAGAAATAAAAATGCTGCACTTAGCATCTTTAAAGATGTGTAGTGTTTCCCCAGCTCAAAGCGGCAGTGAAAGGGCTCTGGGGTTGTTGACATGTCTAAAGGAGGCAGGGGTATTCTTGGAAGGCTCTTTCCTTGTGGCCTGTGATTGTTCTGGCTGCCAGCCATCCATGCTGAGCTTGAGTCATTGTTGGCAAACTGGCTCTTCACCCCTGGCTTTTGACCAGACAGCATTAATCTCTGTTTCCCTTCCCATGTGCCTTCACCTTGAATTTCCACAGGGTCTGGTCCCCCTCAGTAAACCTTGACTTGAATGCTGTTCTACCCCAATATGGCTTTCTTTAGAAGGCATGTAACATAGTGAAACAGGCATCACAGGAAGCGATATAACAGAGGAGTAGGCATGTGGCGGTGTGAAGAAGCTATCATAATCACATCCCTGTCTGTAGAGCTGAGGCAGACCTCAAGCTCTCACAGCTGCCAGAGGTGAAAAACTTCTGACTGTGGTGCAAGTACTCATTCTGGTATCTTCTCAGCTGATTTATGAATTTTAAACAAAGCTTCCCACCACCCCCGCCAAAAAAAGTTAAACCTTAAAAAATAAGTTAAAATGTGAGAGAGTGAATAAAAATAAATCTATCAACAGTTTGTTTTGTTTTTTGCATCAGAGGAAACAAAACCTCAAATGAATAACCTGCAGCAAAAAATAAATAAATAAATAAATTATACATCCCATCACTACATTGTGTTAATTGTGCCCCAACTTACTGCCCAAACTTACTCATGGACAAGAAGCTTGCTAACTAAGCAAGCTAAAATTACAGCTTATTCAAGGAGGACACCATTAATATTTACATCCTATCCTGTCACGAGCACAAGCCTTTCACCTATAATTATTTTTATTATATTGTGAGCCAACAAGTAGTGCAGACCTGCAAATCAACCAAGCTGACTGGTTGATTGAACTTCTATTGGGAGGCGGGCACAAAAACTAAAGAGAAAGAAATGTTACTGTTATAGAAAAAAGTTATACATGAGCTAATAACTACCCTTGAAAACAGCCAACATGCATTCAAGGCAGTTACTTTGAAACACTGCACTGGAAAGGTAGGAATTGTGTGCCCAGAGGGAACTGCTCTGACTTGTGCCATGAAGGTCTGTTTTTGTATATAATTAAGAAAGGTAGATTTCCCGCCAAAGCCGACTCATTGGCAAGCATTAATTCAGAGTATATAATATGTCTCTGTGCTAATGAGAGTGGTGATTAAAAGATTATTGAAATGCTACAACAGGCAACTTTCAGGAATTATTAGTCTGTATGGCAACACATTTCATCTGTCATATTTAAGCCATCTCAGTTTTGTACTCTTACTCTTTTCTTTTTCTGTCTGAATTGTATAAATGCCTCCATCACTATGTCCATTTCTTTTTCTGACACCTTTCTTTCAGTTCATCTCTATTTTTTCATTTTGGCATTTATATAGGTTAACTTTGCAGCTCTCTCTTTCTTTCCCTCTCTTAACCATTTCTCTCTGCACTGTGGAGTTATTTCAGTGCCAGTCATGCAGTCTGAGGAGCAACAAAAAAGCTTGCGAGTTTGAAATCGATTACTCTCTCAGGCAGAGAGTACAGACATCTCCTCTGCTGGTATCGTTCTCTTCCATTACTGACGATCCTCTTTCTCTCCTTTTCTGTCTCTAAATCTGTAAATCTATCCACATCAATGTCTCTCTATTTTCTCATTTTTCATCCACTTCTTCTCCATTTCTTATACTGTTCTTGCACCTGCAGTGTGGGACTTTTTCATGTAAACGAACACCCATTACATTCAAACAAGTTTAAACAATACTGATTAAGCCTATCAATGCCATGTAAATATCTCTGGATTTCACAGCAGTTTTTTTTAACCCGCTGGCTCACCTGCAGCAATGCATTTTATGGAGATGCAATGCATTATGGCTGGAGAATCTTATTGTTGTTTTGTTTTTTTTGTTGTTGTTGCACAACATTTGTTGTTTTGTTGTCTCTCTCTGACCCTCTTGACATCACAGCTTTTCAGGCTGGGGTTGAGCAAAAAAACCTGTTTTGAATGATGATGAAACATTGATTGCAGGAATTTCAGAGAAGGATAAAATGTATTTCACAGGGATACATATCTCATGAAGTGTACATCAGACATCAAAATTCTGACCATATTCTGCATCTCTGATTGCAGATAACTCAAAGTGATGAAAGTAAGTAAGTAAGTAAGCGAGTAAGGAGAGGAGGAATCAGACAAATTATTCAATACCCAAAGTAAACTGAAGGGGACATGACTGGTTGCTCATAATCTTCTAAGGCACCTGGACGTCTAGTTTGTCAGAGGCATGTTCTGCTGCTGGGTTCATTTACTGTAATGATTTGCCACAGTTAGCCATGGGCCTGCAGTCTAGAATGAACTGGGAATATGACCTTCTTCTAGTCGCTATGCTACTCAAAGATAATTCTATCAAATCATTGTGATCCCCAAGCTTCCACCAGACATGTATGTCTGTCAAAGTTGAGCTTTTTCTGAGCCTGAAGCCTTTCTGTATACACTCCGTCAACTTTAATGTCAAGTACTTTGACAATGATCTGCTTTATGGCTGCATGAAGTGAAAAGCTAATTCCCAAAATGTGTATGGATGAAAATGGAAAGAAGAAAAAAAAATTCTGCAGCATTAACAGCATATTCTGCATATAGACATTAGATTGGAGCATTAATAAGCTTCTATTTTGGTAGTTGCTTTAGATAATGAGTTAAAGAACATAAACAATGGAGACGCTTGTCTGTGTGAACAACAAGGTTTTCCTCTTTAGACCAAAGCCATTAAGATCAAGTGGAACGAACTGGTCAGTGAAGTGAACCACTGCACATAAATCTTGGTGTTTTTCATTTCAACTTATTTTATACAAACTTGACATAAATAGGAAGGGTTACAAAATGCTCCAGTCAATTTCAGCTTTTATTAAAGTAGCGGCGTAAGTGACAGGTGCTGAAATGTTACGTTTATTAATCAGAAAAAAAAAAAAAAAACACTGAAAATAAATGGGGGCGGTGGTGCAGTGGTTGGCACTGTCACCTCATAGCAAGAGGGTTCCAGGTTCGAATCCCGGTCTGGGCCCTTCTATGTGGAGTTTGCATGTTCTCCCTGTGCCTGCGTGGGTTTTCTCCGGGTTCTCCGGCTTCCTCCCACAATACCAAAAACATGCGCATTAGGTTAACTGGCTACTCTAAATTGCCCCTAGGTGTGAGTGAAAGTGTGTGTTTGTCTGTCTTTGTGTGTTGGCCCTGCGACCAGTTCAGGGTGAACCCCGCCTCTCACCCATAGTCAGCTGGGATAGGCTCCAGCTCCCCCACGACCCTGATGGATAAGCGGTTAGAAAATGGATGGATGGATGGAAATAAATACACACATACATGACTAAATACATAATTTGATGATAGCCATCACCCTAGCTTGTTCCTCACCCACTTTCCTCTCTCTGAACTATTGTCCTGTGAATATGGATTCAGACTGCCGGGAAAGTGTGGGACTAAGAAAATATCAGCTAATGCCAGTTAATCTCTTAATTCATTGTGCAGGCCTATATATAGCACCTTAACCAATCAATGAGGGCGTGTTTTTCCCTCTTTAAAAATATTTATATGCCATTTTCAATGACCATCCACCTCCAGTGCGCATTTACTGCTTCGTACAAAATGTTGTATATGTTGGTTGGTTATGATTTGTACAGTTCAGTAGAATTACTTGTAAATTCTAAGCCCAAGTGCCATGAGATTCACCTTTGGATTGTGATGTAAAACAATTTGGCTGTGCTCATCTTGTGTAAACCCTGTTTGCTTTGTCCATCCACAAGTCAAAACCAAGATTTTGGAATTGGCTGCATCGCTACTGTAAGGTTCACGGCTTTACTCCCTTCATGTGTTGGCCAGTGGCTCAGTTTTTGATATTTAGAGATTTGGGTTATTCACCGTTCAAGACAAAGCCCTTTAGGTTGCCCTGAAAGATGATGCTTGTGCTTTATTTGATTTTTTTTGTTTGTTTATTTCACCATTGTGTTTAGATTTTGTGTCTGGCAAATTTGGAAAATGCTTAATTTTCTCCACACTGCCCAACAAAATGTGCTTGTTTCAAAAAACGTCACATTTAATGGCATTTAATTAGGAGTTTAGAAGAGACTTTTTTTAAAATCAGTCTCATTTTTGTGGGCACCGTTTTTTCACAGAAAAGCACTAAAAATCCACTGCACATTACAGACACAGGCTGTAGCCGGTAAATATAAAGGAGCAATCAGCAGCTGATGAGACATCTCTCTCAGTGGTTGGTAGAGACCAAAAACAGAGAGAAAATTGGATATGACATTCATCAGGCAGTTAAAAACATGACTCCAAATGAATGGATGTGTTGCTCCAGGTCTGTCGGGTAAATAAACAACGGCTTATGTGTTAAAAGTTTGCCATATTAACCTGGTGATGTCAGTGTTGCGTTCACAGTTTGTTTCTGCTGCCCCCAACTCCCTCATTCAACACAAAACACAAAAAACATACATCCAAATGATCACTTACATTGTCAAACCCAGCAATTAATCTGACAACAGTGTATTGATGTATGAATTTACTACATATCCACCTTTAAAATCTGAAGTCTTGCACCTGTTTTTTTTTTTTCATTCTGCCTCATTCCACATTGGACTTAAGAGACTTTGTGTTCCCTCTGCTCGCGTCCTCATGCCCTGTTTAGTCACATTGTCAGAGATGAGAGAAAACGAAGTGGAGGGAGTGTTGCTCCATCAATATATCACATTCACCTCAGGAGAATAGAGGCCAAGGTTGTGTAGTGTGGAGCCGCATTGCTGCTTATCCTACTGTGTGTGTGTGGGTGAGTGAGTGTGAGCTCAAACAAAGACTGCAGGAAGAGAACAAGAAGGTATGAGGTAAGAAATACCAAACGAGCATCGGTGTGTGTGCGTGAGACAGGGTGAGGATAGATATGTGTGAGTAAGTAAAGCAGATTGATGCAGCTGAGGGTTTCTGTCCATCACTCACAGGATATTGCTCTCTCAAATACACACACACACACACACGCAGCATGAGGCTCAGCATTTTTTTCTATTGGCCACCCCCCCTCAGATGATACATCATCTTGCTATGGAAGTATCCCCAAGACCCCACAAGTTATAGAGCTCACACACACACACACACACACACACACACACACACTCATGCTAGTCACAATTCATCACTCTAACTGTGAAACAATCCCAGAGACCCTACAAGTTACAGCTGGAGATATGGGTGACAGTAGTGCACACACACACTGCAGCACATCTAAAGCTGCTATCCATCAACCAAGCTACCACCGCTCCTGTATTCCACAGCTACCACCACTAAAGATATACTGTGGCTAGCACGTGTGTGTTTTATCACCCTTACCGGCCAGCATATCACAGGAGGCCACAATATCCCGAGGAATAAATGTGAGTTAGTGTGTGTGTGTGTGTGTGCAAAAAATCTGTACATTGTCTCTGTTTGAATGTTAATCTTACAACCAACACTGACTCTTGGAGGTTCACGAAGGCTAAAGTTTTTACTTGATCTCTCTCTGCAGTTCAAATTGAATCTTTTGCCTTCCATAATAAACACACACACACACACATACACACACACACACACACACAGTGCCGTCAAACCCATTTCACACAGATTGCCATGGGAGGTGAAAGTTATTACAGTGAAGCTGCTCAGGAGAGGCTTGACACTGAATGTGATGAGCAGCCCAGCAGAGGCTGTGGTGTAGGTTGTGTTTACCCTTAGAGGATGGTGTCGCTGAGCTTATGTGTTTAAATGTGTTTTGCAAGGGACCTTTGTCTTACTGCAGCACCAACTTTGGCAGCAATATTGGATGTTACAGCTGAAGGTGTTTTGCCATTTTTACATGCCATTTACAGTTAATACTAATATTTATTTTTTTCTGAGTTGGAACTTAATGTTAAACCTGCTGTGTGGATTATATTCAGGACATGGAGGCATTTATCAAGCTGTGATTATACAGAGATGTATTATTAGGACTGGACAATACACAAGTGGAGGACACTGTTAGTGTGATACATTCTTTGTTGATTTTGAACATATATCACCCAGAGTGGACAAGACATATATACATATATATATATATGCTCACTGCAGAAGATCTGTTTATGAATTATTGTTATTTTGACTAAATTCCACTCAGTAAATGTGCATTAATCTACAGCTGGGGAGTATTCTTGCCTTTAGAGTATGACACCGAGAACTGTCAGGAAATGAGGGAAGAGATGATATGCAGCAATGGGCCCTCGCCAACTTGAACTAGCATCAATGTCTCAAACCCCCAGGCTCCCAGGACACCAACGGGAATGCTGAATGGAGTTTGAAGGGTTTGAACTTAGGACCTTTTGTTTGGGAGGCAGCTGTTGTAGCCACTGAGTCAGTCTGACCCCATTCCAAAGTTTTATGTTTTCAGCAGGAGCCAGTGGACTGGGAGCTGAGTGCCACAGACAGGGAGAAATCAGTCTTAAGTAATGGACTTTTCAATGAATTTGGTGAGAAAAAAAAAATATATATATATATTGAATAACCTGCTGCCTGCTAATCCATCATTCATATGTTAATGTTTCATCACACATTTTTTTTAATTTTGAAAAGTCAAACAAAATAAAATTCATGAATTACTTTCCTTAACACTTTCCTTCCTGAATTTTTGCACACCAGCAGAAACTCTTTCGAACAAAGTACATTTATTGATGTTTATACCAAGTTGCATTATGTCAACAGTGGGCTGCTGCCAGTTTCTCACAAACAATAATAGTACAGGAAAATAGACTTCTCCTTAAGGCCTGAACCAGTCTTGGCCACTGATCAATACAGCAGCCTTCTTAAAATTCAGGACTTCACCCTGTAATGTGAGTCATGAAGTCAATATTTGATGGATGGGACAGATTTATTTGGCTGCTGGTATTTAACCTGCAGTGCTGGCCTACGTGGGGGGTTTCACTGATTTCAGAGGAGGTCTAAAGCCTGAGAAACCTGGAGCAAATTTCATTCAAATCAGACAGAAAACTTAAGAAAAAAATGAATAAGAGACAATCAATCTTTTTCATCCAGAACTGAATAACTAAAGCAAATATTCGCAGTACTGCAGAAGACAACCGTATAACAGTGCACCCATGTTTTTTTTTTTTTTTCTTTGACCCACTACCCCAATGGATACAGAATGTTTTAGTGTTTGTACAGTGGATGACAATAAGTTGGTCTTTGAAGCAAATAAATGACTTCTTTTCTGAATTATTTTCTTATCTGGTGAACTAAACTGAACTGGTCGGCGTTGTCCAGTCGGCCTTTTGGCAGCCCCTTAAGCGAAAAGAAAGAATGTCATTATATGTATATTTATATCTATCTATAGATATATTGATATCTATAGATCTAGATGTATAGAGATATAGAGATGGAAAGGGTTTGTGGGTCACCAAAATCTTCAGATCAAGAGGAATATTCATACTTAATATTTTGTCAAATGATCTTGCCTTGGACTAAAAGAACAGATGAACAGATCATTTATGTGGTGGAATTATGGTGTGGAATTTCTTTTTCTGTGTCACAGTTTTTCAAAGGAAACTATGCACACAACTGTGTCACCAACATGTTACTACTTCAATGAAAAATGCAATGAACTCTGACAAAATAATTATCACTGAATACTTCTCGTTGTTATCTTGATTACAGAGTTTTTTGTTCTGGGTGTTTGAATATGTTTGTTTTGGATCAATACTGAAGGTGCCATCCTTTCAATTAATTGTTGTTCACACCTTTGAGCAAAGGAGGTCAGTACTGGGACTGACATTATACATAAACACCTTTCAGCTTGGGATAGCAAAACCTTAAAAATAATTGCTTTTCCTTGCTTCTCTCGATAAACAATCTGCATTTGATTATGTTCTGTCCTGATGATGGTGTGAAAGATTTTCTCGAGTAAATTATGCTGAAATTAAAGTTTGCTGGTGATTTATCTAAACCTGATGACAAAGCCCCCCCTTTCCTTTTGGTGAGTAACATCTTCTTCCTCTGATCTTGTATTGCAGTGGTGTAGTCAGTGCAGGTGAAACAGCAGCATTCACCACTTGTCATCTCTATTTCCATATTATTTCCATTTTGTTTAGTAAGCAAGTTTCTGTCCAAAAGATTGAGACAAGACTTTTTTGTTCTTGTTTTGCAGGGTACAAACAAAATAAGTTTAGAAAATTGATAAAAATCTTTATTGTTCAGACAGCAGTGTAAAGATCAGAGCTGCGCCACAAAGCGTTAAGAATGAGATTTATTGAACCTCTAAATCCCTTAAAAGTGTTTTGCAGTCTTATTTTGCACTGTCAAGCCATATCCAGCAGTTAATCAAAAGAAATCTGTATTTGGCAAAGGGTGAAAATACATAACAAGATTACTTCAATCGAATTAGCATATGTTTGTGACATGTATTTATTGATTTACTGCAGTTTACATTTAATTTTATTAACACTTTTACAATATCCTCCTCACCTATACCCTGCTCTATTCCTGTGAGGTCATGTTTAGCCTTGTCTAGGACTTTCAATATATTTATTAGATGTCACAGTACAATGATGTCGCAATGGACTAGTACCTTCTCTATCTGTCAATGAGAGTTTCATCCAGTTGTCTGAGGTGATTTGTCAGAGGGGTTGCTGGTTCAAAACCCTCAACTGGCCAACTGATATACGATAAAATATGACGAACTCTGTTAAAGTTGGAGTTGGCAAATCAAATGATCTGAAAGAATAAAAAATCCTGTGTAGTAAGCCCATCCAAGTCACATAACAATGGCAGTCAAAATGTCCCAATACTACCATGCTAGCTTGATAGCTGTGAGCATACAAAACATCCATGTTTGTTGTTTCCGTTCAATTTGATAATTTTTAAAAGTAATTTCTTACAAACAAATGAGACCTGAACTCATAGTTTGCTATGACAAAGATGCACTCTGTGATCATGACTGCTGTGAGATTTGTTTTAGGTTGGATATTCAACAGAACTAACTTAATTGTGGTGCTCAAACAGCTCTGAGCTGGAGAACAAACATTGCCGCGACTTGTTCAACGCCCAACTGGTACACATCCACGGCAGAAGGCAGAGTGAGAGGCGAAGATGGAGGCACCAAGATAGATACATAGTAACAGCAATAATAACAAGAGTACTGGAGCTGTGGGTAGTCATAATAATGATATGTACAGTAATTACTACAATAATAACAACAGTAGTAACCGCAATAATAGCAGTAGTAGCAGCAGTAGAACTAAATGATAATAGCAGTTGGTGTCAAGCAAGACCATGGCAGCACGGCAGATGCAGCCATGAACCATGGAACCTGCAAGACAAGAAACACAAAGACTCCAGGGAAGAAGTCGAGTTAGCAACATGCATTCATAAGACATGAATGTGTGCAGAAGCCATGTGTTCTTCTGCCTTGTGCCTCTTCAGTTCAATCCGACAATATAGATGAATAAAATGACACATTTAACCCTTGTGTTTGGTGGAGATGGGGTTGATAAAACACTGTGATGCATCAACATTCTTCTTCATGTTCAGCTAGACTGATAAATTGAGAGTGAAAAGCCTGCAATGCAGGCACCCATGACTCTGAAGGATTAGTTATTTAGTCTTGTCACCGTGGAGATTAAGGCATCCTGTGTACATACAGGAATGGCATTACTTTCATCTAACACACACAGGATTGAATTTCTTCCTTTATTATTTCTCTGTCCATGTCATGTGTACTCTCTCTCTCATCTTTCCCCCCCACTTGTTTTTTTCACTGATTCATGGAGAGCTTTCAGGCAGTGATGTTCTGGAGATAAACATTATATACATTAGTCCCAGTCATCCTACGAAGTATCATGACTGAGAATGCTTTCCTTCTATAAGCAATGAGGGTTAATGGTGTTGTAGCGGTGCAAACTGATTTGTAAGAATACTCTTAGTATTCCCAATATTAAATGTTGCCTAACTTGGAACTATCACAGCCCCTGATGCTAGTGTTATCAGCCAGCCTCATCAAGCCACACTCGACCAGGTGTTCATGAACTGAGCAAATCTGCCTGTGACCGACTAAGTAACTCCCTTGCAAAATAGATTACAATGGATTGCAGACCAGTTTTGGTGGTAGAAGACAGGGGCTTAGCAGAGGATTTACAGATGGCATCTTCAGATACAACTTACAAGCAGCTACTGACTATTTTGGCAGTGACAAAAATGTTCATATGTATTTAGTTGTATCTATGTGTGTGTGTGTGTGTGTTTTCTGTCAAGTTCTGGGGTAAAATGTGACGGTGATGTTGGGAAAAGTTGAGTCATTGGCTCTTTAATCCTCAGAAGTTTGGATATGTTTCATGTTTACACAGAAACTTGTGTATTTTCACATTGTTCTCTCATATTCTATGGATAAGATAACATACGGATCGGTTGGATGATCTAGCAAAGCTGACAAGACAAGTGTCAGAGGTCCATTCATTCAGTCTGTGGCAATGGACTACAAGATAGACAGAATAACACTTAAGAGGTTTATCAAAAAAAAACAAGTAAAAATTCCCATAAAGCGTCAGTTCATCAGATGTATCAATGTAAAATAAGTGTGAGTGACACATGTTAATCCCCCATACCTCTTTCACTCATCCTCTATTCATCATTCATTTTTTCTCATACTGGTTTCCTGGAAAGAAAAGAAAAAAAAAACTGAGAGACTCCTGTCAGTGAAAACTCAGCAACAGGAGGAGGTGGAGCTGCTCTGCACTGGCCCGGGCATCACCCTCTTCCTTATAAACAAATCCTCTATTGGACGAGGACCAAACTACACCTCTAACTGCTAAATTAGAGACGCAGCCTATATCAGTTATACCACAAAGCAGTGGAAGACATTATCTAACTGCTGCCCACTTCTTTTATAAATATTGCATTATGCTGGATTTTATGCAACACCATTTCTCTTTCTCCTCTGATTCTTTTTATTTTGATTCAGGCATAAATATTTTTTTTTCCAAATCGCTCATCTGCCATCAAATCACATACACACTGTTTGCTCTGCCATTTTAAGCATAATTGCTTACAAGTGTGTGCAAAATTAAAAGAATGGAAATTGAAAAAGAGTCATCTTAAACATTTGTGACAATAATAAATTCAGCTTAACATCACTTAAAGTACATTCTGAAAACAAGGCTGTCCGATGTGACTGTTTATAAGCAGAGTGTTATAAAAGTTAAAAAGGAGTATGATTTCTCATCTCTGATCTTTCTGTTGAGCTGAAGCATCATTCAACACGGCGGCTCTTAAAACAGTTTTTAGCCTGGGATCCAAATGAAAGTCAGCTTGGGACTTAAAACAAAATTTGATTCTGTCACCCCAGCGCTCTGTCTCATTACAACATATTAGTTCCCTTGTCATGTGGGAGCCCAGCAGAAACTCCAGCGTAGACAGACAATTATTGGATTTATCAATAGACTAGACAGCAGGTGAGTGGGAGTTTGAAGTAAATGCATTTGCTCTCAATGTGTGTGTGTTTTTTTTTTTTTTTTTTAAAAATAGAATCTGTGTTACTCCCATGATTAAACTTGTGTCTAGTGAACTGTGGGGGTCAGTTGAGGGTTGCCATCAGCAAGGCATTGAATGTTTGGTTTGGTGTCTGTTAGTGCTTAAAAAAAAGCCTGTGTTAGCAGCTTTCACACATGCTGGTATTGCAGTTCATCTAGAATCTTACTTACTGGTCTTCAATCCCCCTCCATTGCCAAGGTGATGATAGAGCAAGTGTACATCCCATAATGCCTTGAGTTTGGGCAGGGAGAGTGCTGATTCCCTTTATTTTCCAGTCTTTACAAGCTAACTGTCTAGGTTGGTGACTGGCTAGCTAACTAACATCTTTTTTTGATGCAAAACAGCTAATCAGCAATTACCTTTTCTTTGCATAGATGACTTTTTATTTTATTTATTTATTAAATTTAAATTAAATTAAATTAAATTATTTATTACTTTTTTTACTGTGAATAACTTATTGTGAGTAATTACTCATGACATGAATAATTTAGTTCTCAGTTTTCAATTATTTATTCATATTCAGTTATCTCTTAAGAGTATGTTATTGGCATATGTGCATCCTGCATCAGTGACCCACATGTTCCACTGCATGTTAGACAGAAAAGTGTTGTTTCACACAGTAATGTGCCTGATTTGTAATGCTCATGAAACAAACACATGTGAATTCTGTTTTGTGCTGGACTTTCTCCTTTTCATCATTCTTTTGAGATATTTATGAGACCTTATCCTCTGTGTGACAGTCACACAGCAAACCCAAACACAGTGGCTACTCATGTCAAAACCATTAAAAACATCAATCCTTCAATTTCTCTTTTCAAAAGTTTTTCTTTCTGTCCATCTCTATGTTTCAACACCAGATCAGCCAACTCCCTCCCTCCCATTTCTCATCTTATCCACTTCTTGATTATCTCATTCTGACCCCACACTCTCCCTCTCAAATACACTCTTACATGCATGAAGGTTTATATACAGCATGGAGTGCTAAATAAAAGAAATGGGAGACCTGTAGGTGATCATTCTTGGGCAAACAAATCTGAAAAGAAAATAGGAATTTATTTTAAAGAAATTGCAGTATGCAGCAAAGGCCTGCTATCACAAACTGCTGAACCTTGTTCACACATCTTATTCACATGGCAAGTTGGCAAACCACTTTGCTGTTATGCTAACAGCTAAACAAGCCAGCATCTGTTTGTGTCCAGACACTGACACTTGCAGCCTGCATCAGTGCCTGCTGCTGGGCCATCCTCACTTGAGGCTACAGGACCTGAGCACAATCCTGGAGGTTGCACGGTTTAAACTGTGACTGTCTCGCTGCTTAGGTAAACGGCAGTCGCACCATATGCTTCAGCATCCAGCCTGAAGTCCTTAGTAAGACCACTGCTACTGAGGTGTGCTGCTTAAGGCAATTTTTCTCTACCATTAGAGAGACCTCTCATTTGTCATTGCTCTGCCTTTTCATTATTTGTTGAACCTGGAAGCTTTGCAGTCAGTGGCCACACACACACACACACACACACACACACACACAGGTCTAGTCTGCATTAACATTAAGGCCAGAGGTGTGGATGGTCAAGTTCACATTTCCTCTCTCTCTCAACACAGTAATGTACAGGATCAAGAATGAACCAGTCATCAACATCAACTTACCTATTTGTTTGTATTACTTTATACTATTTTCTGTAAGCTAACTTCATCAGTGAGTGTGCCAGATTTACATAAACTGTTTTACAGAGAGTTAATATTTTTTAAATCTATATTAAATATTAAATTTTATATTATGCTTGCATTTTTAATTGTCTAAGATAAACGAGTGTATATCATTACCAGACCAGACTTTTATGCTGCTCTTGAATTATCTTTGTGTTAATAAAATGTAAGATTTATATAAACTTAAAAATGTTGACGTTGTTTATCCACTTGTTTCACTGTTTCATCCCTCTCACACAAAGGCATTCACACACACACACACAGATGTGCTTCAGGTACAGTCGTCCTCAGTGGCCTGTGATTGACTTGACAAATGTGCTGTGGAGCAGTGCTCTGACAATATATACTCACCTGGCCTCATGTGGAAACCTGCAGGCGTTTCCTTTCAATGCTCCAACACTCCATCAGTCATCACTGAGATCTGATGTGGCCATCATTCTCAATAAAAGAATACACAAAAAGCTAAATGTCCCTTTCATCATCATTCTTCATCATCATTATCACCACTGATATGATTAGGATGATGCATTTAAAGGTGGAATAAACTTATATAAGCCCTTAAATAATAGACCAGGACTTTGCTGAAATATCAGTTGTGACTACAGTATTCGGGGAATATAACCAGAGCTGGTCTGGACTTGTCCATTCCCACCTTTGTGTTTTATGTTTTCACAGTTTGTTGTCATTGACTCAGTCAGGTTGCAGTAAGGCCACTGCAGTGGCAGGAAAAGCTGCCTCCAGGCTCCTGACTGAGTCCTGCACACATCGCATGGCACATCCTTTACAGGGACTTTACAGCAGAAATCAACATTTCCCAGAGATGTCTTCACAGTCCGGCCGCCTTAGAACATACGATTCGGTCACACAGAGATGTTGGGAATACATTTTGAAGCTTTGCATGTGGCACCCATTAAGGAGAATGTCACAAAATCACTCCTAACGCATAAGATGACATTCTGTTTCCGGTGAAGACATTTTGATCTTATACTTTAGATCTTATTTAGATCTAAAGTATATTTAGCAGATTTAGGACAACTTGGTAACCTTTCATACAATTTGTCAGAGAGGGTGCACATGTCAAATATTAACCTATTATATTCTGAGACATTTATTTTTAATTTAAAGTGATATACTTACATACTCTAATTCATTCACTTTCTCTCCTGTATACTGTTCTATCTATCACTGTCCCACTTTGCTTAGGAAAATGAGAAAATCATTCCATTATTTTAAATATTTTTTTGTGTCTTTGTCTGATAATGATTGCATATGACGTGGCAATGCAAACCTGTGTGACTGGGAGAGTGAAAGATAAAGACTGAAGACAAGAAAGTGGAGGAAATGATGAGAGGGAAGTGGAGCCTGTAAAGAAACCTTTCCTGCCTCCTAGTGGCGTCATGGGATAAAATAAAAGGCTCCTCATGAAGTGACCACCAGCGGTAGGATTTATGAGGCTCTGTTCCTGTTTCTTCATTTCATTTGCATGATAATGTCACATCCCTGCTTTGCACCTATAGAGATGGATGACATCATTATTTGCTGTTGTATCAGATGCTTATCTAAAAGCTTTTATGCGAATTGGATTCCTGTTGGCCATCGAGGTTTATAGTGAAGTCTTTAATTATACATGTGAACTGAGGAATGTACTGGAATACCCTTTAGACACCGAAACAGAACATTTTCACAAATGTGAAAAATCAGTGCAACCCCGATGTTAGACATTAAGTCATAGTTTAAGTCCAGTTTGTTTGTGTCTTCTTTCTTCTAGAAGACGTGTTTTCCAGCTGTGAACCCGGACAGAATGGTGCTGTGATCACAATAATTTTGATCAATATAAGTAACATACTGTAACAAAAACAAGTGCAGTTCAGATTATATGTACAAAGGTTTCCTTTTATCAGTAAGTGTAGCTTCGATATGCAAGATGCTCTCTCTCTCTCTCTCTCTCTCTCTGTGTGTGTGTGTGTGTGTGTGTGTGTGTGTGTGTCTTTGTTCATGTTCACTGTCAGTGACGTAACAGCCCGGTCCCTCTCTCTCTCCCACCCTCCCTCACACACACAGGCACACGCACATAATCAGCAGTCAGGCGGCAGCAGACGCTCAGTGCAGCCAGTGTGCGGGGTGGAGAAGGACCGACAGCTCAGACTGGAGTTATGGCTCAGCTCCGGGAATACATGTCTGTTCTCGCTCTGTCTGTGTCACGCGGGCTGCAATTTTCTCTCCTTTTCTGCCCTTGACTTCACTTTCTCCTTCCTCTTTTCTTCGGGAGTCGGTACGAACAGTCGGTCGTGCGTCACGGTGCGTCTTTGCGCATTTTTTCTGGATCTTTAAACAGAAACGGTGATTTATTTAGCCTGGACTAAAATGAGACGTCTTTTCTGTGTGAACGAGAGGAGAGACGGCGATTCGCAGCCAGTGTCTTTCTTTGAATACTTGGCTGCAGCTGCCGGTGGAGCCGCCGAATAAATCGGCGCTCTCTATAAGGAAAAAAAGGGTTGCAGTAAGCGGCTTTTTCTCCCCCGGAGTCCTCTCTGCCCGTGACAATGTGCCAAGTCAATCCACCACACAGGATCCCGCTAATTTGTGATGGTTCCACGTTTTTTCTTCTCCAGGATTGATTTTTGGGAGGAGATTTTCTGTTTTTTTTTTTTGTTTTTGTTTTTTTTTTCTCGGAGTGAAGGTCAGTACAGAGATCTGCGCATTTCCCGTGCGTCACGGTCCCATTTTAACACCAAATAGCGGTGGTGCGCCTGTTTTCTGCCCGCTTGTGTGTGTGTGCGTTTATGTGTGTATGAGCGCCTTTACCTGTTTTTTTCCCCTCTCCTTGCTTTAAGAATTCAGCCGCCGATTTTCCCCCCTCAAATTCAAGGCTCAAACTGCAAAGTTAAATGTTGGATCTATATTTCAGCGACCATTTTTGGCTGCAAAAATGCTGAGCGGCGTCCTCTTTCTGAGCGTCCTCACGGTCACCAGCCTGTCACCGTCCGAAACGGAGAGCCGCGAAACTTCATCCTCCAAAGAAATCTGCAAGAGCCGCTGCACCTGTGAGGAATGGGGGAACATCCTGAACATCAACTGTGAGAATAAAGGATTGACTACCGTCAGTCAGTTCCAGGCGCCTCTAAATAAAATCTCCCAGCTTTTTCTAAATGGAAACTTCTTGTCACGGCTCAGCGCCAACGAGTTTGTCAATTATGGCAATGTCACTTCACTGCATCTCGAGAATAATGGCTTGCAGGAGATCCATACCGACGCTTTTAACGGGCTGCGCTCCCTGAAGCGACTCCATTTGAACAACAACAACCTGGAGGTGATTAAAGAGGATACGTTTGCAGGGCTGGACAGTTTGGAGTATTTACAAGCAGACTATAATTATATCAGTGCCATAGAGCCGGGTGCTTTCAGTAAGCTGAATAAGCTCAAAGTGTTGCTCTTAAATGACAACCTGCTGTTGTCTTTGCCTCCCAATATCTTTCGCTTTGTACTGCTCACGCACTTGGATTTACGTGGCAACCGGCTCAAAATGCTGCCGTTTGCAGGGGTGTTAGAACACATCGGTGGCATCATGGAGATCCAACTGGAGGAGAACCCGTGGAACTGCACCTGTGATCTGGTTCCCCTCAAAACCTGGCTGGACACTGTTCCTGTCTTTATGGGGGACATAGTGTGTGAGACACCCTTCAGACTGCATGGTAAAGACATCACCCAGATAATAAAGCAGGATCTGTGCCCTCGCAGGAATGCTGGTGAGCGTGTTCACTCCCCCTCTGACTCTCACTTTCAAGGGGCCCTGCCCCCGACCTACCACCCCGGCATGATCACCCCCACCCGTGCCCCGAAAGCCTCCCGTCCACCCAAAATGCGCTACAGGCCCACCCCTCGGATCACAAAGGACAAACATGTCTTTGGGCCCATAATGGTTTACCAGACGCGTTCCCCCGTGCCCATGTTGTGTCCCAGTGTGTGCATGTGCACATCACAAAACCCTGACAGCGGACTGAACATCAATTGCCAAGAGCGGAAGTTGCATAACATTAGTGAGCTAAATCCCAAGCCCTCCTATCCAAAGAAACTTCACCTGACTGGTAACTACTTACAAGTGATTTACAGAACTGATCTCACTGAGTACAGCTCACTGGAGCTGCTTCATTTAGGAAATAACAGGATTGCAGTGATTCAGGAAGGTGCATTTGAGAATCTAACAAACCTCAGACGGCTCTATCTAAATGGGAATTACATTGGATCGCTTTCGCAGTTACTCTTTGCAGGCCTGCAGTCGCTCCAGTATCTATATTTGGAATATAACATTATCAAAGACATTTTACCTCAAACATTTAACTCTTTACATAATCTACAGCTGCTTTTCCTGAACAACAACCTGTTAAGATCACTCCCTGACAATGTTTTTGTGGGCACAATGTTAACAAGACTCAACTTGCGGAACAATCATTTCTCATACCTTCCAGTTCAGGGGGTCCTCGACCAGCTCTCAGCTTTTATCCAGATTGACCTGCAGGAGAACCCCTGGGACTGCACCTGTGACATTGTGGCTCTCAAAAACTGGATGGAGATGTCCAGTACCAGTGTAGTGGTTAATGAAATCACTTGTGACTCGCCCTCTAAACACGCAGGTCACCTGCTGCGTTCGCTTCGCAATGAGGCCATTTGCCCTGAACCCAGCGAGGTGCCCCCGTCACAAAATGCCCCTCCTACAAAAGCCCCTACATTAATGAGCCCTGGCACTGAGGCTACCACTCCCTCCTCCTTTTCTTCTTCTTCTTCTTCTTCTTCTTCTTCTTCTGCTTCTTCTGCTTTTTTTAGCTCAGTTAGTCCCACCGAATCCAGAATCCAGACTACTGAGTTGCACCCCGAGGTCCCACTGTCAGTCCTGATTCTTGGGCTACTTGTTGTTTTCTTCCTCTCAGTCTGCTTTGGAGCAGCTCTCTTTGTTTTTGTTGTGAAACGGCGCAAAGGAGTCGAACATGTCTCCACAAGAGCCAACAACTTAGATCTCAACTCTTTCCAAGTGCAATATGGCTCATACACCCCTGATCCAACCCAAGACAAAACCTCTGAAAGCCCCGTTTATAATTACACCCCCCCACCAATGGGCTCCATGTGCCAAAACCCTATTTACATGCAGAAGGATGGCGAACAGGTGGCGAATTACAGCAACCTGAAGGAGCTCATCTTTGGGCCCCTGGATGCAAAGAAGGACGAAATCCTCACCCGCAGCCCAGAGGCCTGCACCATCAGCACAGTGGATTTTATGGATAAATCTCCAGCATCATGCAGTTTGACCACCCCAGAGCCTCCTGAGATGCTGTATCAAAACTTAGGGGAGAGACCCAACAAGGAGCTCCCTACAGCTGCAGGCGCCCCCCCTTTTCATTACAACCTTTGCACTTTACCTAAGAGACCTTTTCTCGTGCCCCCCTACGAGGTTGCTATAGCCCGACGGCATGTCACCAACCAGGACAGTTTGAACAAAACTGTGCTGTACGGGACCCCCAGGAAATACTATGGGGCCGAACACCCTCACAAAAACAATGAGCACCCACTTCTGCTCCCTGCGAAGCTAAAAGCAGAAACGGACTACTTGGACGTTCTGGAGAAACAGACTTTGATGAGCCAACTGTAAGATAGCGACAAAGTTCCCCGCTCCCCCATGTTCTGTGCAAGATTCATAATAATCACACAGTTACTGTTATAATCTCTATATATCTATCTTAGCAATCTGTGTTCAATTCAACACGATTGACTGGAAGCTTTTGGTGATTTTTTTTTTTTTTCGCTTTTCCTCTCTTTTTTTTCCTTTTCAAGAAGTATAAAAGGAGTATGAGAAGTATATATAATGCAGCTCTATTTTTTTCTCCTGGAAGTTATAAATTATTTCTTCATTTTTTAAAAAAAATTGAAATTCCAAAAGACTTTGATGACGGCAGGTATAAAATGGGCAGGACTTTGTACAAATATGGCTTTGTGTGCTTTTCAAAAAACTGTATTGCTTTTCAAAAGAAATGTATTTTTATTTTCCCTGTGAAAAGCAGAAAAAATATGAAATAATTATTGTTTGTAGAAGAAAATACTTCAGACTGACATTCCTGTACATATTAAGTGTACACAGATAAATGATGAGTGTTAAACCATAAAAGAAAACCTTTTAAAAATGCAATGAGCATCAAAATCTTACTATACCTACTCCAGAAAGTGCCTTTGCACTCAGCTATTTTATCAACAATGCTCTCTGCAAAATGTAAATGTATCTTTTTTGAAAGTGCTGTATTTTAAAGAATCAAATCTTTATGTAAAATAGAAGATGTATTTGTCTGTTTAAAATGAAAAAAGAGGAAAAAAAAAAAGACTCGGTCTGAAATGATGTATGAGTTCTTGACAGGGAGAATCATGTTATTTTGCTTTCAATATTAAGTGTCTTTGGAGATGTGCAACGTATAGAGAATATTGTATGCTATAGGGCAGCAATACAGCGCGGTGAAATTGCGCCATTAAACTTTCGCTGAAGCACTTTGTCAAGATCTTGAGCTTGAGGTAAATTTTGTTTCAACTGTGCATAATTATTTTTGGATGCTGCGGTGTGCTGTGGACTGCTCTAATGTGTGTGTGTGTGAGAGAGAATGAAAACAAAGCTTGCCTGCAGCTCCTCCTCCTCCTCTTTCTCTTTCTCTGTGATGTGATGGGTCCTTTAATGATGATGAGATGGATTTTTCTGAAGTAGAACAATAGCTCGGTTTCCTTCTGCCTTTGACCTGACACAGCATTTTGAGGTTTTCTTTAAATTCCCACTCCTCCCTGTGAAATCTCCACTATGTCTGATCTGATGGTGCAGAGACGACAGTAATGTTTGATTATAGGGGTTCCGTGTTTTCCCCAGCAGGGACAAGGGTGTGTCAAAATGTGACCTTGTGCTGTCCAAAAAAATACTGTGACAAAATGTGACATTTTTAACAACTGCAGCTTCTTCAGCATTGTAATCTTACAGAAGAGAAGAACTGTCATTAATAGAGCAATTAACAGTAGTGGATTGCCCCTGTGGATAAGCAGTAAAAGAAAATGTGGCTGTGCAGAAAATGGAGGGTAGTCCGCAGTGTGGAGTTCTGACTGTGCTTGAAGTCACTTCTCAGGAAAATGCAGCCTTCCACCACATCCTGCCTTTCAGGATGAGCTGAGCTCACAGGAGAGAAGAATTACAATTCGTAAAACTATCACCAGTTGTGAATTGCTCTTGTGGATAAAACGAAATGTAGTCTGCAGCACAAAGAACACAGACTCTACTTGAAAGCATCTCTTAAGAAATATTTGATTGTGTATGTGTGTGTGTGTGTTATCCCCTGTGCGTTTATGGACCTGTCGTCTTCTCTTTCTGGGCCGTGTGACATGGATGAACTACTCGCCCCAATGCTAATTCTGTTTTCTGTCCTTCAACTCAAGTTGACATTGGCTCTTTGTATCCTCTGTGAATGGCCTCCCGGCAGCCAAATTCTCCCCCCCACCCACCCATTTCCCCTTTGTATGTTCCCAGCTCACCACCCTCTTCCACCTCCTGCTTTATCTTTTGTCCTCATGTTTTCCCCCCGCTGGATCTCTGCTGGCTATTGTGTAGCTGTCCAAGGTGCTGAAATGTTGCCGGCAACAGGGCCACGTTCCAGTCAGACGGCTGGGACCCACCGAGAGCCCTGCACTAAGGAGATGGGCAAGTTTTCACTTTTTTGGAAGTTAGGAAGCAAAGGTCCGTGCTTTGTGGTGGTCTGCGTATTTACTGAAACGTCTGGACCTTTTGTGTTGCTGGAAATCTTTTTGGAACAAAATAAGTGTGACTAAGCTTGAGGGCATATGACATGGAAACTGCTTGTATTTACTGGTTTTAATCACTGCATGGTGTGCAGGTCATCTGCAAGTATAGAGACTAGAAGTTTAGCCAGATTATACCCAACAATATTTGCAAAACTGGAAGAAGAGAAAATGTCATTCACTGTTTTCCACATAGCAGGTATGCAGGTACACAGTATGTGTTTATGATATACTTCATTCTGCCACTTCATATAGTTGAACATGATAAATAAAATGTAAAAACAGTTCAGAATCAGTGAGTTGTATGGAACTGGGACACAGTTTGCACATGCATAATTACAGCAAGCGCGATATGTTGAGGCAAGATATTGTTGTATTCACACAGACCATCTGAACTGACTGTCTGGTTAAACTTGCTTCTAACTGGTCGTATACACCATTATAACAATGGTGCTGATGCTGATCAGAGCAATGTTTCAGTGACATGAACGATGCCCAAAACTACAGAAATAAGACCCGAGCTAATTATCCTATATCTTGACATCACTGATAAAGAAGGATTTTCTCCATTATTACATCCCAGAATCTGCACAGGTGCATTCATATCCATCCATCAAGTGAGAACTGGGCCACTGACAGCAGTGAATCCCCACTGGTTCACAATTCTTCTGTGATAGATTGTTTCAATAAACTAGTATTACCAAGCGGGAACCTCGGTTTCACCCAGTAAGCAGAGTTTTGGATCATATTGTTTGCAGCAAAATTGTGCTCCAGAGCGAGCTGCAGCTCTGAACACCCGAGAAAACATTCTCTTTGCTGTTGTCACGCTGTTACTGCTGCATGAAACATCTCATTTAAATCCTGACATTTTCCTTACCTTTTTCCTTTTTCCCTTTATGCATTTACTTGTGGCCCCTTACTGGTGTAACTGGTTTTTTTTTCCTGTATTGAGTTGCTTTCATCCATGGTTTCTGCTGCAAAGGCACGCGGCGAGCAGGGAGATGCTGCGGTAAGCAAAGCTGTGAATGCTGTCATGTGGACTTCCTTTTTAACAAGCTTCGCCATTTCAGCTGCTGTGTGAATGGGAGGGGGGAGAAAAGAGTGTGAGAGGGGGAGAGAGAGGGAAGGGGAGAAGTTGGGAGTGATGAACGGAGAGAGAGAGAGAAGGAGAGAGAGCTGTTCATTCCTCTCCTTTTCTGAAAATGGAGTGATTTTCCTTCCTTGGGCACAATAGGTCCTCTGTGTCTTTTTAGTGGCAGTGAAGGAAAGAAAAGGAGTTCTCTCTCTCTCTCTCTCTCTCTCTCTCTCTCTCTCTCTCTCTCTCTCTCTCTCTCTCTCTCTCTCTCTCTCGCACACGCACACGCACACACATACACATACACATACACATGCTCACGTACACACACACACACACAGGGGATATAAGGGAGGGTTGGAGCATGTGCAGCCTTGCACACCAATGAGGAAGCTTTCTCTCCAGAACACTCTCCTCTCTTATCTTGCAGCTCTGGGACTTGTGTGTGTGTGTCTGAGTGAGTGAGTGCATTCCCATATCTGCACATATCTGTTGACTGTATGCGTGAATGTCAATATCTCTGCCAAAGTGTTTTCTTTATTCTTCTTGGATAAAATTGAAATGTATAAATAGGTATTTTGCAGTCATTGTTCTCCCTCTCCTACACTCTGAGTCTACCTCACTCACCCCTTCACTCTCTCTGCCCCCCCTCTTTCTCACCCCTCTCCCTCAATGATATGATGGGGACTATAAATTGGTATTCCTATAGTGTGGCTCAATGTGTGGATAAGTGATTCAGATTCATGACTTTGAAGCACAAGGGCTGTTGCTTTGA
Organism: Scatophagus argus; assembly: GCF_020382885.2. Lineage (NCBI taxonomy): Eukaryota > Metazoa > Chordata > Actinopteri > Scatophagidae > Scatophagus > Scatophagus argus. Next base: position 3,461,789 of record NC_058504.1, on the reverse strand, counting down.
GTTGATTTATAATAGACATTTTCAGGGCCTTTTCTGTATATGTGTGTGTGTGTGTGTGTATGTGTGTGTTGGGGTTTTTTGACTTTTGTGTGCTATGTTGTGTGTATCACATTTTAATAATTTTGTCGCAGATTGCTGCACTCTATTTTCCACTGCTAGTTGCTGTGTGTGTGTGTTTGTATTTTGTTTGTTTGTATGCTCCATGATGTGTGTATTTTTTGCTATCAGTCAATGTAGCTGTTGCCCTGAACTCATTTTCAATTTTGTTCACATCATCCACAGCTGTCATCTCTTATTCTGAGATTTGTGTTTAACTGAAGCCACTGTGGATAATATTTCTGTGTGACAGCAGTTGATTCATTTAGTTTTGCAATTTCTGGACAGGACATGAACATGGTGTCACATATAAGGACCTGAAAGTAAATAGAGAAATGTGCTAGCAATTTAAAACCATATGTGTCTAATACATTCAGTTCTACTCACAAGTGTTTCAGTCATGTCAGATGTTGGTGAACTTTTTGCTCTTAGATTTTGTGGTTTCTCCTTCTCTTTTTGTGGTTTACGATTATCTCACTTTGGAGAACATTTTGAAGGTTATTTGAATTTAACTCTGATTATGTTAAATGTTTGTGCTTGCCTTGAATTCAGCCTGAACGCAGGGCAGGATTAAACCACCTCAGGGGCCTAAAAGGGGCAAAAATGAGCTACGAGCCCCTTTTGGGCCCATAAATACTTACTTAAAAATTCAGAAAACAATCAGCACAATGGTTGATTTCTAAAATTTGTTCAAGAATGTGTATTTGAGTGTGATATCAAAATATTACAGCTAGATTATATTTTGACACTGAAAAAAATAAATATCTTTTTGTTTGATTGGTGTCTTTTCTGTTTTCTAAAGGGGAGTTTTTACTAACATCAGACATGCATCCAGGGTCCAACAGTTCAAAACCTTTCATCCAGGGCCAAATTAATCGGACAGGATTACATCTCAAAACTCATCTCAAAGTATTTCAAAACCTACAAATGTGTGAAGTTGTTGTTAATCCACATTAAATTATGTTTTGGGGTATTTCAAGACTCTGAGCAGGAGATCAAGATAGTTTTGATGCTGAAAGTCAGAATAATCCTGATCCCGCTGGAAGGTTGAATCCAGTATAGATTCAAGGTGGATGTAAAGACATGTAGTATAAGCTATACAGTATGTCCCTCTTGAACCAGCATCTCTCTCTACAGTTGTTCTCCTGCACTTTCAATATGATCGATTAAACACATAATCATCAAGAAGAGCACTCATATTACTCGTTTTTTTTTTCCAGCCTCATCTCATTTAGTGCCACAATCCTGAATATGAGTATGAATAATATGCAAAGTTATCGACACTTCCAAACATTTTCACTTGTCTGTGTAAATGAAATGTGGTATCACTTTGACCAACATATGGAGACCTATCCAAGGACCGCAAATCTAGTTCCTGTAATTCTGAACTGGATCCAGGTTATCTGAGAATACCAGCAATTGATTGCAAATGGCTCAACCCTCTATTAACACCTGTGTAGGACTGGAAGCTTAATCTGAACTGCCTTAAAAATGCTTTTATTCAGTGGAAGGCCCAAGGTGACCCTTTTAAAACTCTGCCATCTGCTGTATGAAATGCACACTTTGCGTGATATGATCAGCCACATACCATATCTATCACACTGAAATTCTCTCAGCAAGCACTGGCTTTGAAAGTGTTTGAAAGTTTGAAAGTGAAATGATGGCATAAATACTGCCTGATCTAAGTATGTTCAACAGACACTCGGTGGCACAAGCAATATTAGCAAAACACAAGTTGGCTTCTATAATTTAGACAGGAAATCCCCTGCTCTACAGCAGACAGCAGTGCCATCACAGTCAACCAAGCGAAGGGAAACATAGCTGCTCTGCATGCAAAGCATACTGCAGGGAAGTGGCTACATGTAATTAAAATGTAATTAACTCCTTTGGATGTAATTACTGAATCTGCTTAAATATTAACTTTACTGTGATCACACTTGATTTTATTATTGATTTACAGTCTTTCATAGTGGTTAGCTGCTATATTGTCTCTCTTAATAGTTACTGATGCTGACAGCGGCAGTTTTAAATGTTAAAACTACAGATCAAAGCTGCATTTCTCATCGTCTTCCATATTAACAGGAGATCAAATGATTACGTGTGAGGTGATAGATGCCACATGTAGTGGCAAATCCACAAAACAACTTTTAGGCAATATGTCAACCTTGTGTTGAGTTTTATTTGGTTGTGTGGTGGCTATAAAGAAGGTCCTGCATCCATTAAATTCCCTTTTATACCATAAGTTTTCTCCTCAGCGTACCTTTAAGGTGACAAACTGCACAGTGTGCAGGTGTGTGTTCTTGAAGCCTAACAAACATACTAGATGCAATTCCTTCCTCATAGAGTAAATTCAAAGCCATTTTTAAACTATTTTTGAGGATGAGCGTGTACACTATCCTCTGAATCTCTATCTGTTCAATCAGCTAAATTACATGTATACATACAGTATCTCTGCTCTGAATGGGTAGAGCTTAAACCTTAACAAGGTGTCGCTAAGCAGAAGTTGGTGTTTTGTTGCACAGAAGGTTACCATTTCGCACCTGAGAGACTCCCATCCGAAAGTCTTTCTTCCACGTTGTCAGTGTTGTGAAACCGTTTCAGTGATTAAGGTTTTAGGAAATGTTCATAATGTGGGTTAACATTACACATTATGTTATGCATGTCAAGTAACTCATGTATGTACGCCGCCAGCAACTTTTTGTCATTTGAATTACCTGAAACTGGCTGCCGTTGCTTTACATCTTTGTATAATGGTTGTTGGTTCCAGCTCTATATCTGAAAATGCAGTATTTTACATCAGTGTATTAGTACGGCTAGAATGTTTGTTTGTGATGTGTTGTATCATTGGCACTGATCCCTACTGCAGTACAGAGTAAGAGGTGAGTGAGTACTTACCCACAGAATGTCAGAGGGGTAATAGACAGTTGTATTTAGTGATGCGATCTATCAACAGCTCCTTGTTTGTGGTATCTTCAGGCAGTGATGTTGTCTATATGACACTGACTGCATCGGCTGATTTCCAGAATGATAAGAAAGGTTTAGTTTGACTGTGTAAAGGGTTGAGTGTCAGAGGTGGTTGGAGCAGTCAGGCAGATTCTGTTGCATTGCAGTCTCTGGTCTCTCCCTGAAGACTGTTAACTGATTGAGTTCTGACTGGATCCTGCAGGGAAAAGAAAGGTATTTCTAATTTGACTTTTAATGTTCTGTATTTTACAGCTGAAACCATGTGACCAGATAATCTATTGTGCAACATGATCAAATCTGCCTGTCTGGCAAAGATTACTGCCCTTGAGGAAACTAAAAGGGTTTGAGAAGAGACAGAATGATTTGGTTTCTACATCTCACATCTGCTTTACGCTGATCAAGGCTCTTGTACTTTCCCCTATCAGTCTACGGTATTGGATATCAGAGATGCTGAACCTGGTTGTATCCATTTCAGGGTGCAGAATGATACCACTTTGAGCCAAAGTCCTTTGGTATTGGGTGTAGGAGGTTGTCTTGCAAGTTGTATCTGACTACAGCTTGAGTGTTAGGTTTAAATTGCCCTTGTTTTCAAAAGTAAGTGTCATAAAATGTGTATGTTTCATGTATGAAAAGGCAACACGTCTATTGAAGCATGAAAATGGCATTGCCTGAAAGCTGGAAAAGAATTTAGCCACCAAAATGAGAGCACCGAGAACGTTGTTAACGAACCCTCACTGCACAGCAAACCTGAGAGAGCACAATAATGCTAAGAACAGTAGTTCAAACTGCGATGAATGGTTTCAAGGAAATAGATTTATTGTTCACTTCTGATGAAATTTTCTGATTGCTTAGTTCTTGCCCTATCAGGCTTTATGATGCAACCATGTTACTATATAAGATAAGATGGGAAGCAGCAGAGAGGCAATTAGACATAAAATGCAACAAACTTATATTACCATATACATTAACGGGTACAGTATGTCCTTTAGAAAGTCCTACAGCAGTGGAGTCACTTAAGATCCCCATCTTGCGACCTGGACAGAGGTGATAAACTTCTGGTGGGATGAGAGTTCTCGTTATCTCCAGACTCGGGTTTGTGTCAAGCTGGAAGGAGCTTGACCAGGAGGCACAGGACAGGAGAATTGGACTGGCAGAGAGGGAGAAAGGAACGACTGGTGAAGATGTAGAAAGAGAAGGAAAACGGAAATACAGCGGGATGGTGGAGGTCAGCAAAAAGGAATGAAAAGATGGAGGAGAGAATCAGTAGACTTGCTTCAATAGACTCATTCAATGTGCTTTCGCCAAGAAGAAATCCCATTGATGTGCGTGTGCAGAAATGTGATTGATTACGTAGCACTAACACTTTTGCATTTAACCCTAGAACACTAACGTCGGGTGATTTTCACCCACACAATTTTGAAGTGATCGAATTTTACAACCAAATGAAGGGATGTGTTGATACTTTCGACCAAATGTGTGCTCAGTACAGCTGTGAAAGAAAAACCAAGAGGTGGCCACTGTGTGTCCTATATGGCATGAAGAACACTGGTGTGATAAACTGTATTTTATCCGAGATATTATATCGGGTAAAATATACCCAACGTTAGTGATGGTGTTGCTAATTTTAACGTTAGTGTTCTAGGGTTAAGTGTGAGTGCATGTTACAGTGCCACATAACTTCAGGTTTCTTGATCCAATTGCTATTGGTCAAATGTTAATCATAACATTTTTCTCAATTTTACGATTAACAGAATGAAATGGCATGGATCCTCTGGGTAAGAGAGAGAGAGAGAGAGATCAGGGGGGTGGGTGAACAAGGTAAAGAGACAAAGAAATGAGAGCTGGAGAGAAAGGGAACTAAAAATTAAGAGAACCCACCCCTAGGCCTTTTTTCATCATTCAGAATTCATTTCCTCTAATGAAGCTGTCTCACTTTAAATCACAACTAAATCAATGCAGATCTACACTAAGTCTTGTTGTGAAGTGGCTGCTGACTCAAACAGTATTTACACACGACTCAAAAAGTCTGATTTTAGTCTGATATAGTCCACATTTGACCATTTTTACATTTTCTTGTTTATCAACAATACGGCAGGTTTGCTGTGTGGAAGTTAGTCTTTGGTCCTTAAACATACATTTATTTTATTGACGTCCATAAACATTAACCTTTTTTTCAGTGAGTGTTGCAAGTGCATCATACAACAAGCATTCCTTAAAATTTTGAATTTAACACTTTCTGAAGACCAAATCTTGAGTAATGCATGGCATTTAAAGTGTAGTATAATGCATTCATAAGCCTTTGTGAGTACACTCATACACACTTATAATATTTCTGATATAAATCATTATAAATGTGACTTATAATGAATTATACCTTCAAGGGTCTTATGGATGTTCTTGACTAGTTATAAACCAGAGGTTATTATACATTGTGACTACTTGTATTCTCAACCCACGCAGTATCAAAAGTTATCATTTCATGTGTTAAGTAAAGTGAAGTACATATATATATATAGTACTTCCTTCATCAGTGCCATCTTATAGCAAACTATGAATTGATTGATTGTTGAGGCTTACATAGGTGAGTATAGATGGTCATGAAGCATTATAAGTCCCATCAGTCAATCTCAAGTTTATAACTAGTCAAGACCATCCATAAGCCTCTTGAAGTTATAATTAATTCAAGTGTTGTCTTTATGAATGCAGTTATACAGCATTGTCAGTGTGTTATAATACACTATGGAATGTCATCGAAACACATTACAAATGTGCTCTTTCTAGAAGGTGTTATCTAGTTTTTCTCTTGGCAAAATTAATTTAGGTGATCATGTGATTGTGATTCTTAACGGTTCACACTCGCAATAATAATAATAATAATAATAATAATAATAATAATAATAATAATAATAATAATAATATGGCAACTTTATTAATTTCACAAAAAAGTCTCAACACAAGGTTCACTTATTGTAAAGTTGGGTTTTTAGTCACATCCCCTGGCATTAATCAGCAAATGGAGTTTGTTAGATCGATGTGTTTAGATAGAGAAAACCCCATACACTGATGACAGTCTAAAGATGTGGCTGAAAGATCTGGATTTCAATAAATGGCCTGACAATCATGCTGAGAATTTTTTGAGACTGAGACTGTTTTTAGAAAGGTTGATCAGAAAACAATGTACTGGTATCAGCTCCAGCTGAGACATTTCGGGGTGGTTTGGGTGTTTTATTGCAACAGAAAAGATTCTAATAAGCTCCATGTAGTCAGATATGAATATTTTAGATATGAGAAAAGGTAAAAGATCACAAGTTGATAGACATCAACAGAGCAAGTTTGATTTGTGTATCCCTACTTCAGGCTTTACTGACAATGCTGGGAGAAAAAAGGGGATCCAAAGGTGAAGTCCTGCAGGTAAGGGACAGTCATGTCATGGCAACATTGCAACAGTTAACACTGTTATTTGACAGAAATGGAAATGTCACATAAACATGGTTGACACATCGGTTTTGTGTTCAAAACCTGTGGACATACGGACTAAAAATCCAATGATACATGGATTTATACCACTGACATGCCAAGTTATGTTGAAAATAACAATATCAGACATGCCTAGCAAAAAGCCTTTAAGTCGAGAGAATAAAACACATATAACAGTGGAAAAAGCAGGAGAATCACATATATTCTCTGCAGAAATGACTTCAGTGCAGCACTTTTATTTTGTGTGAAGGATGGAACAAAAGTAAAGGAGGAAGAAGTAAGAGTCAAAGGGATATGAGAGGAAAGGAAGGATCAGTGCTACAAGAAAAAACATGCAGTGATACATCACATGACGGAAAGCCAGAGGAAGCAAAATAAGAAATGAAAGAAAGGAGAAAAATCATTAATAATAATAATAAAAGTCATTAATAATCACATTAAAACAAGTTGGAGAAATAAAGGGACCACAGTCGCTTAACATAGAAGTACGGGAAGAAAACAAAACAAAAAAAAAACCTTTGTCACTGTGAAGTCCAGCCTTACTCTGACTGACATGTGATTTTTGCCATAAATATTATTCACAACTTTGAGATGAAAAGGAGACTGGATGAAAGGAGAGGAGAAACGGAAGCAGTGACCAAAGAGCAGGGACTTTAATTTTCCTCCAATGCAAACTTTGTAGTTGTTTGCTTGCTCTGTCGCTTAACAAGTCCACGGCTAGTTTTTACTGTTGAAGGCTTTATAGGTTTGAGGTTTGAGGGCTTTATAAAATGAGTGAATAGATGAAGGAATATTAGTGCAGGGCTCTGTGATGATTGTTTACTCCTTGAATAGACCGTTGCTGCTCTACACGGCTCATCACTGTGTGGAGAAGCCTTCAACCATTCAACATTCACACACACATACACAAATCTTCTGGGAAGCAGTGAGTTGCAGTCATTCACCCACTGACTTATTTGTGCCGTTATTTTCCTGCTTCAGGCTGATTTTTTTTTTCTTCCCTACTTTCTTTATTGTTCCTGCACTGTGTCCTTGCTAAAATCAAATGTCATGCAAATTATATTTGCTCCACAGCACTACTTCTGTCTTTTCTTATTTCTCCCTCCCAAATGATGAGTATGAAGGTAGTTTTTATATAATAGAGCAGCAAGCTAGAACGTACGATTTATTGATGAACCATTCACATGGATGACACGGTTCTGGCAAAATTTGAAGCCAGACTTGTGGGATATACATCAGATTGAAAGTATCAATTACAGTTATATAAGTTGTGTATTTTTAGGCCAAATGAGGGAAAAGGGAAAAGATCCTGTAATCAGAGCACTGACATGTGGTGGACTTAAAGTCGTTTTTGTGAACGAGCAAGCAAGTAGTTACAATGTACACTCTCATAGCTCAGATTTGGGCTCCACCAACTGAGGAAAAATATCTGGCTTGTGAGTTGCTTAATAATCCACTTTGTTCTCCCAGCTAGTGTTCATCTTTATTTACCTTCTCTTTGGTGCTTAGGAGGTTGGTTTACAGTTGGTTTATTAGAAGTGTTCTTGCTAAAAAAAACAGCTTTTGGCTGCTGGTAACAACGTTCATCAGAGCAACAGAGTGAAATAAACCAGTACAGTTACAGAATATAAAACCAAAGCAATGAGCTGAAAGATGTTAGAAGTTCCATCAAGTGATGGAGTTAGTCCAGGTGTCATGGAATTGTAATACACTAACCCAATTCCACTTTTATTTTGATATCGGAAGTTTTATCACACCTATATTATAGTTCATTATTCGATGCACACATTTCCACTAAAATTTCCATCTATCAAGCAACCCCCATATCTTCCTCTGTACATTCCCACACTGCCACTCACTGAGCCTTTAAGGGATTAACATGCAATTCATATCATGACATTGTTTAAGTATGATTTACCTAAATTACACACATCAGGCATTTTCATGTCCAACATACACATTAAAATCTGGATTATTCTTCTCTTTGCTGTGCTAAAAGGTAAAATCGCTACACATTTCATTTCCCTTCATTTTCAAAATCTGCTCAACAACTCAACACACTCACCCCAACCCTCATCCACCAACCCAACAATCTGTGCTGTCATTTCAGCTGCATGCAGCCTGTTTGATTTGCTTTATTTTCCGGTTACAAGGCGCTATTGCATTAGTACCTCAAAGCATTCACACTTTGCTGTGAATGAGACCAAATCCATCTGCAGAGATAATTTTTATGCAGATCTTGATTTCATTTTGAGCCCATTTGCACTCAGATTGGAAGTTTTCGCTCTGTCTGAAAACAATTGCCCCAAACTCTAGTTGATGCAAGAAATAATGGTAGCAAAGGTGAGGGGGCAGTAGATACAAGTGAGAGAACCTTTGTTTCTTTGCTTCCATGCTCATCTGAGCTCTATTTAGAGTCCATCAAAGCATCTCTCTATCTCATTTTCCCTGAATAGCCAGCAATCTTTCAGGACTTTTCATGTATTTTCAAGTGTACATAATGATTCCACCAACACTAACTACAGGCTTAGAATGAGGGGAGAAGAGGAGAGAGTAAATCAAAGAGATGAGAGGGAGAAATGAGAGGTGCATCACACGCACTCTTTCACTGTTTCTATTTTCTCTGCTGTTCAGCTGAACTCTATTTGGATTCTATCATTGAATCTCTCCATTCAATTTCCTTCCTAATTAGCTGCCTTTCATTCCAGGGGAATGCGCTGTCTGCTGCCCAGTCTAGCTGCTGCAGTCTGTTGACATGCCAGAACTTGGAGTGTGTGTGTGTGTGTGTGTGTGTGCATGAAGCTGTGGGGAGGGCCAGTCAGTGCTGAAGCATGTGTTTGTGTGTGAGAGAGAATAAATCAATAGCCAGTTATCAGATAGGGCTGGTTAAGGGCCGTTCTCATCAAGGAGGAGAGTTGAGGCCTCTTAGAAAAATGCTCACAGCCGAGCTCATGTTTATTCACGAGCGCACACACACACACACACACACACGCACACGCACACACACACACACACACACACACACACACACACACACACACACACACAAACACAAACACAAACATTGACTTGGTACAGTTTAGTGATTCTGAAATGTAGCACAGATCCCTAAGAAGCTTTGTTGGATCATGCTGTTTATTACAGCGAGTGTGTGTGTGTGTTTGTGTTTTCTGCATTAATGAGTGTGTGTCAGCATGTGCATGCGGACATTACTCTGGCTGTTCCGCTAAATGAGCACACCTGTATGCAGTTCTATTCCTGTTTGAATGTAGTTAACAACGAGCCTCTTGACAGCGTGACTGTGTGTGTGTAAGTGTGTGTCACATCTTTTGTGTCTGTGTGTGTGTGTGTGGGCTGTCAAAGTGCATGACATTTAATACTTCTGACAAGCAGTCGGTGCAGGCTGGACCTGTGGGAATATTTCAAGTCAATATTTCAATACAACACCCACAATCCCCCACAGCCAAAGACAGGAAGTGTAAACAGGAGGCGTAATAAGTGAAGGATTTTGTCAGACCGCGGTGATATATGGAGGTTAACAAGGTAGGTGTGTGTGTGTGTGTGTGTGTGAAAGAGGGAGAGAGAGATGGAACCTGGTGCTGTAGCTTAGCTCCAAACTCTTGAGAGGCTGAGATGTGACTGTGCTCGAGCATCGGGGTCCACAACAAAGTAGCAAAGAGGATCTGACACAGTGGGAAAAGCAAAATTGTGTTTTCGTACTGTGTTACTGTGTCGTATGAAGGTTTTTCTGGGGACCTGCAACAAGGCCTGTAGCTGCCATTTAGGACAATAAAGATGTCATGGCTGAGAATGAAGCGGCCAAAGCTCACCATGGTCCTTACAATTACACTGCCATAAACATACACCCACATAGCTTTAAAGCTGCTCTCTGATATTATTTAAAGTGTTTTTTTGTTTGTTTATTTGTTTGTTTATTTTACATTTACATTTCTTTCTTTCCACAAATGATATTCCTCACAGCGTAGAGAACAGATTAAAGCAGCATTTACTAAAAATACAACAGAAAAGTCAAATTAATATAGTAAATATTAATGTAAAAATTAAGAGAAAGAATTCACATTTTGTTGTGGTGTCTCGTCAAATCTTTCTGAACATAATGGGGCTTCATTGGCCAAATTTGGTTTCATGGCATCCGTATTTCCTTGCCACAGGACCATTCATATGGACATTTGCAACTTGTACAAAATGTAATATTCAGTAACATCCAGTACCGGTATTCTTGTGCTGAAGTCTGTTTGCTCTTGGAATAATGTTTCCAGTGTAGCAACCCTCTACACGGTTGGACTGAAGGTTTTGGTTTGACACAGGAAAGAGTTTGTACAGGGGAGGTGGTGGGGAACAGTGGTGTTACACTGTATTGCAACAGTGACCCAGAGGCTAAAAACTATTCATCAAAAGGTCCGGAAGAAGCCCTCAAACCACTTCTTCGTAATCCACTTCTGTGCTGTAAAAGAGTATCTTCAGTGTGTTCCAGTCGCTGCTTAGCAAGCACAGCACAGAGGAATGTTTTCAGCGAGAAGACACACTGTGGAAAATGCTGAACACAAAGATCAAAGCCAGAGATGGCGATTCTGCTCCGTGATTTAAGCGGATTTCTGACCTGCAGAATAAGATGCACATTTTTCAAAGCCATCTTTAAAGAGCATATGAGGTGAGTGTCTGGTATTTAAAATTCAGATTCTCAAACTTACCTTCAGACTGAAAGCATCTGGGATAGTAGCTCCATAAAATATTCTTGACTCAAGGTCGCTCAATGTCCACTTACCAGCTTTTTTAAACTGAAATAATACTAATACTAAATTAAGTTGTTATCATGTGACTGTATTATCCACAGAGAAAGCTCAGGAAAATGCTATTAATTTAGCCTTGAGTTCACATGATTTGGTCAAGCCAATGAAAGTGTTGATACTGAGCATTTTGTAGACAAATCGGATCTGAATATTTTGTCTAAGATGTTGACGTAAAAAGTAACCCAGGTCACATTGTGTTTCCCCTTTATGTAATTAGAAGAAAAAGTTGTGTGTTGTGGCTTAAACTGGTTACACTGTATTGTCTCATTTACTGGTGCGGCCAGTTCCTGGTCCTTTGAAATTGAGAAGTTTCACATACACTTTTATACCAACTAGCTTGTCAGTGTCTCAAACAAGTGTTTCTCTGTGAAACTTAAATCACTCAAAAGAAAGCATGTCAAGGTTGTATTTCAAAGGAGAAAAGCAGTCTGTGTCATTGTCTACTCCTGCCAATCCCAACCTTTAAACAAAACTTTGACAGATGACAAAACAACATTAACAGGCAGACGAGGGACTCGCAGGCCCTTTTGTTCCTCCCTGTGCAATTTTCCCAAACAGATCCACAGGAGGCTGTGAAAACAACTCACTAGCTGTGGATTTCTGACTACTGACTTTAAATGTAACATAGCATACAGTAAAGGTTAAGGTTGGGGTTAAGGTTAGCCTCAGGGAACCGTGTGAGTGTGAAAGCGAAACTTTCCCTGTGGAGGACTTCATCGGCTAACTGCACGCATCACATCCTATCATAGACTGAAGCACAGCTGGATGTATTCCTACAACTTTAACGTGATGTAACTGAAACAGACATTAAGGTCATGCTGTAGTGAGAAGCTGTAAAAGAAAAAATCCTGCGCGTGGCTGTGAAGGTCATTTCTGGGGCCACCGATATGACTGCATTCTGATTGGCTGCACTGTGTCCATGTATTTCCCTTTAATGGATGACATGACCAAGCACCTTTAACTCCGCTGGTTAATCACTGTCACATGCTTTGCTTCTGGAGCATCTGCTGCTTACATTTAATTTTCCAATGTCCAACTGAAGTCATTTTTCTGAATTATTGCTGGTATACAAGCTGCTGCTCTTCAAATATGCATTAGAGGTATTTTCATGAAGTCAGTTTATAAGTCAGTTTATAAGGCCTTGGATTCAAATCAGCACCTCGTAATAAGAAAAAAAACATATATTTTTATACTAGCAAAAATATCTGAAGTAGATCATTGAAAAGTGTTTGCAAGGATCTATTTCTGAGGAGATATTGTTGATATGTTTACAGTGCTGGAAACTAAATTGATTTACTGTACTACAGGATAGCTTTAAGGTACCTCCACTGTGTTTTCATTTCATCCTAATCTATGCCTCCACAATTTCATATTTCAGAGTGAAATGTGGTGTTGTTTACTAAAATCGCATAAAGATTAAACAACTTCTTTATGGCTGGGCTAGACTATGCAAATAAGAACATACACATTTTTCTCCTCACAAATGGAATAAAAATGGGGGAAAAAAATAAGCTTGGCTCCTTGCAGAGAGAACCGTATGCCATCTGGAAATAAACTCTCCTCACCAGTCAGACTCCTGTTTGCATCTAAATGTGCACACACCTGACACAAAGTCTGCATGTGAGCCCCAGTTCAGATGAATCTGATCTCTTTCACAAATCCTGTGCAGGCACAGTGAAGGCGACAAGCGGTATGGATGCACAGAAACTTGTGATTGATAAGTCAATACTGTAGTGTGTCCTCAGGTTCTCACTTAGACTCGATCAGGATAGAGACGCAGCGATGCACATCCTCCTCAGCTCCAACCTCTCATCCAAACATGATCACTTCTGTCTCCAAAAAAGACAACATGGCAAGAGTTGTAATGCCACACCAAAGGCTTCAAAACTCCAGTCTACAAACTAATGGGTGACTTTGCGGCAGCTCTGTCCACCTTTCGTTACACAGTCTCCATGTTTCACGCCTGTAGCACAAACCAGAAAATCTGTGTACAGAACTAATCAAGGCATAGTAGAATGGGTGAGCTTATCTGGGAAGCAAGTGTGATGAAATGTCTTCTTTTCCAGGGTGTGGGGCTGAGTCGCAGGTTGAGGCTGGGAAATAAGATGTGAAGAGTTTCCTGAGGCGATGCTGTGCCGATCAAATGCCCCCCAGGTGTATCACTCTAGAAAATAATGCATGCAGGTGACATCTGTAGTATGCTGCCAGGATATAGTGCCTATTATTTTAGTAGATATCAGTTATGACAGCATTGTACTTCCTCATTTATCTGCTGAGATGTACGAATGTGACAAAATCACAAACGCAAGCATTCAGATGATCAAAGGTGATAAAGAAACCTTGAAGTTAAAGTTATTTGGAAAGGAAAATAAGGATAGAATTACTACCCAACTTGTCCATTACAGTCTCTTTCTTAGACCTGTTTTATTGGCTGTGTGCACACAGCTTCTTCTGGGATTATTACTGACATTTTGGGTGCACTTCTACTTTTAGTTTCATCTCCAGTTAAAGTGGTTAGATTTGCTTGTTATATGCTTGTTTACCATCTGGCTCATCCACTTGTTTCTTTGCCCCGCCAGACTTGACACTGAACAAAGACCATGAAAACAAACATGCAGCTTGGTTGCTTTGTCTGAGAAAGTTTTAAATGCAGGAATTTCAGTTATAATGGAGTATTTTAGTTTGTTTTCCTCCTTTAACAGAAGTAAAAGAACTCTTTATTTTTAGGAATTCAAACACACAATGCAGCACAGAAAGCTTATGAAAATATTCAAATCAACATTGTCTAATCGCCTCAATGGAAACCAACGCATCACAGTTTAACCTTGACTTTGTTCACCATGACATCACTTTAAGCATCCGTTCTTGCATGCCATTGTAAATGCCAGCCTGAAATTACATCTTTAAAAAGCCATTCTTCCTTGAGGTGCTGGGAGGAAATCTGAACTCTGGTCACGTTCTGCAGCTGAGAATCTCATCACAAAGATCTGTCTGCCGCCAACTCAATGGCCTGGTTGAATACTGGCAAGTTATTATAAGAGGAACTTCAGTGTTGTCTCAGAAGATGTGATGATTATCTCAGTGTGTGTTTGCCTTGTTTGTGTGTGTGTGCGCGCACACATGCATTGATGAATAATGCGGCTATCAGACTGTGAAGCTAAATCACTCTGATCTTTAGTGCACTCATACATACACATGCACACACACACACGCACACACACACATCAGAATACATGAAATGAGCAAATGCATAGTTAATGTATGGTTAACAATGTAAGCAAGCCACCACAACTCGCAGCTGGTTGTTGCAGTGTGTGTGTGTGTATTTGCTGTCTTGCAGAGTGTGTTTAGCTGAGTGTCAGGGTGGTCATGATTTATAGCGAATATTACCAGCAGTCTGGGGGGAGGAGGATGGAGGAGGAAGGGGCAGAGGGAGAAAAGGAGAGAGAAACAGAGGAAGAGAAGAAGGCGACGCAGGATAGAAGAGGGTGGTGGGAGGGGAAGAAAGGAGTTAAAATAAACAATGGAAAGCATGTGAGGCACAGACATACAGAAAGAGAGAGAGAATGAGGCGGAGAGAGATAGAGATGAAGGATGAAGGCTTTTGCAATCTCACCCATGACTAAGATCAATGTAACCTTTCTCCCTTCCTCCGTGATTCAGTTTGTGAGTGACTGTGTGTGTATGTATGTATGTATGTGTGTGTGTGTGTTTGTGTGAGATTAAATCTATGAGCACACACACTGTCAGTGTGTCACCATGTGCACACGTGATTGGACACTGGTGTGTGTGTGTGTGTCTCCATCTGTACGTGCCTACAGGTTTGTCCGAGTGTGTCTCCCTCGCTGTGTGTGTGTGTGTGTGTGAGAGAGAGAGAGAGAGCCACCACAGGAGGTTAAGCGGAGCAGCTCTCAATGCGGCGGACGTTTCCTCTCAGTCGAAACGCATTGATCTTAATAGAGAGAACGACAGCAGAGCAGGAGAGGTTAGAGAGATGAAAGACAGGATGAAGATGGAGGAGAAATGGAGGGGAACAGAAGTGAGCAGGTACATTAGCTGGATGTGAGAGGAAGCAGGACAGACTTAGTTTGGAATGGATTAACACAGAGGTGAGTATCACAGTGACTTGCACAAGGCTCAGACACTTGCCAACACCTGGAGTGATACTTGTAAAATAAAGATGCTTGTATTTCTATTAAGATTTCATTTATTTACACGTCTTTTGGACATGAAGAACATTTTTGAACTCTGTCTCTCTCTTTTTGTTTTCTTTGCATTTGATATTGTTAGCATGGTAATATCATATATAAAGCCCTAAAGATCCCCAAAGAATCCACACAGCTTGGAGAACTAAAATAATCAGATGCAAGAGCATTATATTCAGCTTAATGAACAGGACCAAAACAATTTAGCACATGAGGGGGAGGTTTGTGTGGTGGTGGGAGTTGTGGAAGTAATCACTCTTGGCTTGAGATCAAAAGGATCAGATCATGATGGCTGCACCTGCACGAATATGATTGGAGGTTACTGGCAGTGACTTTGAAGGACTAATGACACAGCTGGTACCAATCAGATAACACAAGCTCAACTTCTCTGCTAAGGCTACACATCATAATAGGCCAGCACAAACAAATAAAGTCTGGCTGATAAAACAAGACTGGCAGAAGGGAGTAAAAAAGCAACTCTCTGTACTGAATTTATGGTATTAAGGCAACATGTGTCCAAATTAAAATGGGGGCAAAACAGAAAATCAGACAATTTAGTAAAATATGAGAACATGTGAAACTGAATATGTGAAACTTGAGAAGCAAACAACAACAAAATAAATGGAAAATTCAATTTTAGGCTCGCATTTGTGGTGAAATGCTGAAGCCATTAATGAGAATGAGAATTTACAGCAGCTCTGTTCTTAGTTTATCCATCTATTCATCCTTACATCCATCCTTCCATGTTTGCTTCTCTTTTGCAGTTTTTTGAAGGGTCCGACACAGGGTGAGTTGACGAGTGCACCCTGGACAGGTCATCACTTCATCACAGTACTGACACCAGAGACTAACAAGCAGTCACACTCACATTCACATAGATAGTAAAAAAGCATAAAGTCAAACACTACAGTCTTAGTGTTAAGTAATGTTTTGCACACAGTGCTTTCTAAACAGTGGGGGTTAAGGTGGTCCTGGACCTTGTCCCCCCATTTTCAAACATTTGAAGTTGCTTTTTTTGTGCTACCCCATTCAATTTTTGTTTCTTTTATACCTAATGGCAAGGTGCAATAAAGGCAAATCAGTCCCGCCTTTGACGGGCTGTGTAAAACAGACTTCAGAGTCACCAATCAATCTAACTTGCATGTCTTCGGCCTGTGGGAGGAAGCTAGAGCAACCAGAGGGAACTCATGAAGACATGGAGAGAACATGCAAACCCCATACAGAAAGGATCTCTTTGCTGTGAGGCAATAACACTCCCTTTGGTCTCAAATTGCAACCAGCTGAGCATCTCTCACCTCATCTTCCCTTACATTGGCTTAAAATGCAAGCAAAAAAAAAAAAAAAAAACACTAGAGGGCCTCTACAACCAGTGTTTGGTTTGTCTTTTCTGTACTGTGGAAACATGGCAGGGGAAGGTAACAAACCACAATGACTTTTAGTTTTAGGTGATTGTACACTTATCACTAACATGGTTAGGAAGATTATCTTCCATTTCTGTGAATTACTGGAAAGTATATGCTGGCCTGTAGGCATTTTTTGACATTTTTGCATTTTCAGCTGAGCTGCTGTGCTCTGACTGTAAGGCTCTCTAGGTTACACTAATTGGCATAAGTCAATTGGCAGTGTACCAGATGAACACTGCCTCAGTCTATGTTCTACCATAATTAGTACCGAATTTCCATATTTCTTTCTAGAAAATTACTAGAAGATGACGTCCTTCAGAGGATAAATATATTTGGTGATTATTCATGATTGCTTTGCTGCCGCAATCATCCCATTAGTCTGGTGATTTGAGGTATGTGCACAGCATTTTTGCATTTCTTTGGTTTTTACTTTCATTCTGTCCTCACACACAAAAAATATGAAATATGTTTGAGAGACAGGTGGCGGTTATTCCCCCTCACATAGTGAGCAGTGGACAGCGGAGGCAATGACACTATGACACAGTGAACTAAATTTGAACCTGTGTGCGAGAAACCATTTGACTCACAAAGCATGTTGCACTCCTGGAAAATTAAAAGTGAGGCACTGATGAGATACAGCACCATGTGGCTGTAACCATGAGGGGAAGAAAAAATCTTTTCATTTTTTTCTCTCTCCAGTAAAAATATTTTCACTGTTGACAAAAGTGTTGGGACACCTCACCATTACACCAGCAGAGATTTTAATGACATCACATTCTAAATTCTTCTGTGAAGGCTTTCCACAACATGTTGGAGTGTTTCTGTGGGAATTTGTGCCCATTCATGCAGTAGAGCATTTGTGAGGTCACACACTGATGTTGGACCAAAAGGCCTGGCTCACAATCTCCGTTCCAGTTCATCCCAAAGGTGTTGGATGGGGTTGAGGTCATTCATTGTGTGACTGCAAAAATACTGACTGCAACAATGAGAAGCCCATGAGTATTTTATTCAGCAGAGTGTGCATAAGAACAGTGAATAGTAAGTGATGGAGACAGTAGCCTTTTATCATTCTGTTGAAAAGAAAAAAACAGTTTCTTCTTCAACATCTTGTAAGTATCCTGAGGGCGTAGAGCAGAAGGCTATTTCTTATCTCCTGTGGGTGCACACACCATGTGTTGTTGAGTGGAGTACAAGAGCTCCACCAGGGCTTAATATGATGCTAGCTTTTCTCTGCTTTTGTGTCTGAATCTGAAAACCACATCTGTTTCAATGACACAAATATTTGTCTGTAAACACAGCTTGTCACTACATCTCCAAATACAAGTTAAGACTCTTGCCTGCAAAGTGAAAACCAGATATAAACAACAGGCCAAAACATATCCTGACTTCTCAGGGCGCAGTCTCATCCGGGTGGACTGACAAGAAGTGGAAAAGTGTTCTGTGATTTGATGAGTCCATGTTTCAATTGTTGGACGTTGTGTCCTCTGGGCCAAAGAGGAAAAAGGTTCATCCAGGATGTTACCAGCACAAATGTGATGATGTGTGTTAGTGTCTGTGGCATGATTTGACTTCTGTGAGTCCATGAGTGCACCATCAATGCTAAAAGGTACATACAGGTTTTGGAGAAACACTCTTTTCCAGGGTCATACCTGCTTACTCCAGCAAAACAACAAAGCCACATTCTGCATGTTTTACTGCAGCAAGTGTGGATACTGGATTGACCTGCCAGAAAGAATTTAGCTCTCGTAACTTTAAGAATTAGAGTCCTCAGTTCACAAACTTACTGAGTGTTGTTAAAATAAAAAGGTGATGTAACACAGTGGCAGACACGAACCTGTCTCACCTTTTTTGGAATCGTGGTTGTAAATAGAAGTGGAGAACAATTCAGCACTCAGGCTTTGAGAATTGACAAAGGCCTAATGCTCAGCTCATGTGGAAGAGCACAGCATGTGTGGATGAATGAAGTGAAATGACACAGCCTGGACTTGATATGAAGCCTGCTGTCTTCCTCTGCAGAATCCATCACTCACAGCAAAAAAAGGTCATCAGTCTATCGGTATGAGCAACTTCCAGGGGTGGAGATTCATTTCTCAGCTTACATGTAACCTGACACACTGCTGATGAATGAAACAAGAGGGCACAACCAGAGCTGGTATATTTACCTTGAAGTTGTGTTCTGCATGACAGGTTGTCTCTGGGTTTATCGAGTGTTTTGAGAGTGGAAGTCATCAGTGTGGAGCTCTGCGTAATGTGCAGGTGTTTCCCTTAACCTTGTATTCTTGTAAAAATAACTTCTTAAATCATTTTACGTGGTGGAAGAGCACAGAGGAGAATAGGAAAGATTTTTTTTTTGTTTCTCTCTCTTCAACTTTGTCATTTCCATTTTCCTGCTACTGATTCCAGCATGTGACTGTCAAGCACAACCAGGTGGTTTTGTGGTTCGGTTGCCTGCACCAACAGGAGGGTATATACCTGAAGTGAACAGGAGACTGGAAAACAGCTGTTGTTACAGCCTTCAGCACTCACAAGGTCTGTCAAAAACACTCTGAACTTCAAGCTGTTCTTCTCCTTGGGGACACATCAACTTTGATCTCTTCCAAGACATCCAAAGGATCAATGTACATCGGTCCAGTCATACTGAGAAAATGTCCCAGTGCAAATGTGAGCCGTTGTGCTCAGTGAATTTGATGCGGTATTCAGCATGTTAGGTGACAATTCATGTGCCAGGCTCAGAACCTCTAAAGCTTGCTATTTAACATGTTTTATCTTGTTCCTGTTTCTCTTATATGGACTATACTGTTTCTCAGACTTGCCCTCTGTTCAGTAAAAGTCCTTTGGTCTCTGTTTGCCTTTCCTTCCACTTTCCTCCTCATGCTCTGCTTCCTCATCCTCTCCAGCTCCTTTGCCCTCTGTTGAATAAAAGTCCTCTGCTCACCCACTCTTACATATTGTCACTGATCATGCACTGAGGAGGGCTGTTAAATTGAATCAGAGGAATCATCAGTGCTCCTCTGAGGTGTGACACTGTGACACCCAGAGCCAATGTCCCAAGACAGACTTTGAGAGTAACAAGGCATAGTGAGCGCCCAGGTGCCAACACATATGGATAATGGAAGGGGGTATGGTGGTGCTCCAGATCAGCCTTAACTTTCAGTGAGAAAGTTCAGAATAATTATTAACATATAATTCACACATTGAGGGCCTGACTCATGCACTGATGTCAACTCCACAAAGAGGCAGGGTTTTTAATAACATAGCTGCATAAGGGCTCCATTTAGGTATTTACTTCACAAAGTCAGCTTACAATGTCAGGCCATCCATTCTGTACTGTGGGTAGGAATACAGCTGTTGTCTCCCCATGTTTCTCGTCATATAGGTTTGCTCTGAAACTCCAGAGTGCAATACATTTACATGTTATCTCTGAGTCTTGTCAGTTTATCCATACAGCCTTTTCCTGACAATGTCCTGAAATACACAGGGTTGTACTGGGTTTGTTTTTATTTCTGGAGACATTAGACCTGCACTTTAGAAATGTCAAGATTACCAGTACCAAATCTGAACACATCCAATGGTGAATATTCTATACAAAACACCTTATAGTACACAAAGTCACTAAGTAGTGGTGGTGATTTGAGGGGGTGAAAAAATAAATAAAAAAAAAAAAAACAAAAAAGAAGAAATACACCCCCTTGTTTTTTCTCGGTCTCACCCTTATATCATCGTAGATCGATAATATTATAGATCTGTAATATTCTACATATTGCCTAATAGTGTGTAGAATATTAAAATTCTATGAGATTTTATAATATATGCATATGTACTATGTATTATAAATGCTCAAATCTATATGTTATTATGCCATTTTTGCAATAGTTATCTTCTGATTCTATTTTCAAACTTTATCTGCAATCTCTGCTGTTCAATAAAATTCTATGTCAGTCTATGTTTGATGTTTAATTTGCAAAGATCTTATCTTATACTGTCATACTGTGGTACACAAACGAATATACTAAATGAAAACCAAGAGCTCTTGGCCTGGCAACAAAGCAAGCAAGACAAAGAATGCCTTCTGTTGCAAGAAGAAATAACCTTAAAGAGAAATTGTGATTTCAGCATTGGCATATGTTATGGCTGTCAACTAATCCATTCAATAAATCCCATTTAAGAAAATATAATTGATTTGTTTTTAGTCTCTATTCCAGCCTCAGGCATGTGCTAAATCAATGCCACAGACATACTGGTGAACATAAAAGCCCATTCATGGTCAAGCACACAAGCCCAACACCCACTCTTATGTGTGAGAAGGAAGTTGAGGCCTTTCTTGGTGGGGAATAGAGGGAAAAAAAAAAGAAGCTTTGTTTATATTCACACTGGAATACCGCAGAGATAAAGCACAATCTTCAGAAGTGCATTCATATGTTTCAATATTTAATGAGGACCAACCTTGCTTGTTCATGTGAAACCTTTTAAATAATCTACAGTTTGGTTTCAATGTGTGTGTATTCAGAAACAGGTGCATATTCTTTTATTTTAAAAACAAAACAAAAAAAAAAGAATCACCCAGAAGACTTTGGCAACATTGTTGTTTACTCTGAGGCAAAGCAAAAATTATACGTTTAAAACAGCAATGAAAAAATAGGCTCACCGTTAAATCTAATCTGGACACTGTTGGCCACCGGCAGCACAAGTTACATCTTTTCTAAGCATGGAGTGTCATCTCGGGAGTCAGCAGTCCTGCTCCTGAGATGATGAGGGAGATTAGTGGTTCTTCACACCGTTTGATTATTCAACCACTTATTTTAAATGTTAGATTTTAGAAGCATTATTTGTTTTATTTGTAGGGCAATTTTAAACATCATGTAATAAATAAAATCTGGCACCTGTGCCTTTTACACATTCAATCTCTTCAGTTGGCCTGAATGGCAAAATACTGCCAAAATTTCCAAATACTAACATGTTTGCTTGACAGCTGTGAATGCTAACAATGGCCATGTTTGTTGTTTGTGTTTACTTTGATGTTGTTTGGTGTTTTCTTACATGTGAATGAGACATGAGGTAGCTGGACACGATTAGCTGTGACAACATGTTGTGCCTTCATGACTGCGGTGAAGTTAGAACTTTAGCTTAGGTACAGACCCTCAGTAAACCTAACCGAACCACAGCCATGAGCCGAAGAGCGAGGGTCACTGCAACAACCGCCTGACTCCCACTCTGACCATTCTGACAACAGCACACTGCTCACAGCTTTATGTTTGTTTATAGATGAGGACCAAACTGTTGATTTTGTATAGCAATGACTGCCTCCCAGTTCAAGGTCTGACTGTTTAGTTATGATGGATTTCATGGTGATATAGTAAGAACATACTGATATAGCATGAATAGATTCCTAATCAAAATAATTAAAAGAAATAAAAAACAATAAAAGGCTTATGAGGCACAAAAAATTTTTTTTTTTTGTTGTTTT
Source organism: Scatophagus argus (assembly GCF_020382885.2). NCBI lineage: Eukaryota > Metazoa > Chordata > Actinopteri > Scatophagidae > Scatophagus > Scatophagus argus. The sequence continues at coordinate 3,439,369 of NC_058504.1, read as the reverse complement.
TTTTTTTTTTTTTTGATTATTTGAAAGTACAGTCTGCCACGCTGTCTGCTTCATAAACCTCTGACCCAAATGCAGCTGATGACCCCTGATGTAAAGGGAAAAGACAGCTGAATCAGGCTCAAGATCCATTGCCGCTGCATTGTCTAACCAACCAATATAAATCTTCAAAGTATCCACAATAAAATGTGTTCAACAAGAGCATTCTGTGAAACTGGACTTAAAATGAGGCTGAATGAGGGTTTTCAGTACATGATTAACGAAGTTTTGTTTTCTTGGAGTCCCTGTTTAACCGAACATGTGTAAACTGTCATCTGTTCCCTCTGTGCTGTAGTTGGAGGCAAATGCCTATAACAGGTTTTAAAATTGATTTCTGTGGCAATATAGTAGCATCAGTATGTCGTACGTTTCGCTCATGTACCACGTCCTGTCACATACATGTATACATGTATTTGTATTTCATAATATTGACATTGCAAATAATTATTATACAGATGATTCCCATTACCAGTACGAACTATTCAAATTGAATAAATGTTGATTCACTGCAAATATTTGATTTGCTTTCTGACAATGTATCCTCCCACTGAAAGCTAAAAGCTCATTGACACTGTAGTGTAGGCACATCACAATACTTTCTGTACTGTAATAAAACATTGATAGCATATGTTTTTCGCATGGTATTATATATCTCTGAAAAAATATAAGCTGCTGCAATTTAGTGATGTATGAATGCAAATCAGTCTGCATAGGCTGCTATTTTGATGGAAATCAAAGTGGAAATTGTGGATTTATTGAGTGATAAAAGATGTAATTGAGCAATAAATTATATATTACTTAAAGATAAGAACTGTTTACAAAATCACTGAACCAGTGTCACCAAAATGGTGCCAGTCTTTCATTTTGTTTTCCTTTAAGCTAAATCAGTAAAGCAGACCATGAGAGAACAGTGAACAGTACAAAAGGGATCCCATATAGTGATGAAAGTACAGAAAATTCTCATGTGAATCTGCAACTCCTGTCAGCTTCACCGAGCTTTGCTACCTGCTCAGCACAGAAGCAGCTGAGAGATACGATCAGAGAAGAGCTGGTGGACATAGTGGTGCATTTAGTAGCTAAACAGCCAGATGTTCTTCTAAGAAATTGGTGGAGACCAAAAACAGAGCTAAAAGAAAATGAATATCAGACACATCAGACGGACACAAACACTACTGTAAATAATCATGTTGCTTTGTAACTAATATGGTTAATAAACCATATCAACATAACTGACTGATTATGTTAATAACTAGGATTAAAAGTCTATGTCAGTATGGTGCTGCTTCAAACTGTCCAAAAATCTAATTGTAGTTTTGACATAACAATACAGGAGATTTCATAAAGCCTTTCATTCAGTGAACTTAGTCCAGCTAATTATGCACAAATCATCCTCACGGTCCCAAAAGGTAGGCTTGTATTCACTGTGATCATCAGTATAAACTATAAACAGTGCAAGAGCATCCCAATGCAGGCAGCAGGTTCACGGGGCTCTTGAACTGGTGTGTCAATGAAACATGAAGATGTTTTACCTGAAACATAGAAATGCATTATCTGTGACTGCTATTCACATGTAAGTACACACCTGAGATTAGACAGCAGGATTGTGCTCCATGTGTTTACCTGGCTCTACACTTTTGGAATGCAACCAATGAATCCTGAGGGGCGTTTTGCCCTCTCTGTCACTGCCTTTCCCCACTGCAGCTGAATAATATCTTGTAAAAGGGAAACATGTACACCCGTGGGAAACCTTTCCAACACTGAGATAAATTGATGATCGGGTCCCTGATGCTATCTGTGTCATGGAGGCTGTCCATTTGATAACCCCTGAAGGCAAAGCTGCAGTTAACTCTTTAATGCTGAACATGTTTGTGGATAAGCACACTTCTGAGTGCCTTTCCTCAGAGCTGCTTTGCATTAGTCTTTCAACAAGTTATTGTAAGTGACTGTACCTTGGGTGAGGCATTCTGAAAGGCAGCCAGGTGGTCCTGGGGGAGCTGGTGTCAGCAAAGCTCAGAATTAGTAACCTCACCCTGTGTACCATCTATCCATCCCTCAGCTCACTCCATTTTTTTTCTGTTTCTTTGTGCATTCATTGCTTTGAAGGAGCAGAAAGTGCCCCAGAGGAGAAAGGATGGAAGCAGGGATTTTATGATCCTGCCTCTGGTGCTGCGTCTCTGGGAAGCCGTCTGCTTGATTATGCCAGAGATGCACCTGCTCTTAACCTCATTTCCTTTAACATCTGTCTGAAGGTTTTAAGTTAATGACACAATCATGTGTCATTATGGTCCCTTTACACCTGACAGCACAGTCTTGCCGCAGATAAAAGATACAGTTTATATGTAAAGGATATTGTCACTGTGTCCAGGTTTTTGGAACAAGTTATGAATACCTTGGAGAGGACAGGAAACCTTGGTGCTGTCACTGTGACAACGGTAGCTCTCGATAAACAGACTAACAGGGTGTCTCAGCTCCAGAGAACATAGCTTTAGATGGAATTTTCTTGTATGAATACAAGAACATCTTCTGTCCCTTGTCCTTTCATATCAAAATCCAGGTACCTCACACACAGTTTTACTATTTTATGGCAAATCCTGGCTTACTTTACATGACTAATGTCATGTCTGACACAGAAGCTCCGACAGATGTGTCAGTCTTGCATGGCTAAATAAAATACATCTGACATATGCAAACTCATTCATTTGGATATTCAGTCATGGAATTGTTTTGATTTGCTACATAGAGATTTTGACAGAATGTCCCACAAGTTAAAAGTATTAGGTTTTAAATAAATACATAGATTAAGAGGCTGGTGCGTTATCTATTAGAGCTGGAGCTGCATTAACTGTGGCCTGTGGTAAGGCTATTTTACAACATATGCTCATTCCCAAATAAAGCCAGTGGTTGAAAGTACCATTACACCAACAGGGGCTTTATTAACATACATTCAGCGTACACAGACAGCTTTGCAGCTGTAACAGCTTCCACTCTTCTGTGAAGGCTTTCCACAAGATTGGAGTGTTTCTGTGGGAATTTATGCCCATTCATTTGTGCATTTGTCAGATCAGACACTGATGTTGGACCAAAAGGCCTGGCTCACAGTCTCCGTTCCAGTTCATCCCAAAGGTGTTGGATGGGGTTGAGGTCAGGGCTCTGTGTGGGCCAGTCAAGTTCTTCCACACCAAACTCATCCAACCATGTCTTTATGGAGCTTTGCTTTGTGCACTGGGGCACAGTCATGCTGGAATAGAAAAGGGCCTTCAACAAACTGTTGCCACAAAGTTGGAAGCATAGCATTGTCCAAAATGTCTTGGTGTGCTGAAGCATTAAGATTTCCCTTCACTGGAAGTCAGGGGCCGAGCAGCACAAACCCTGAAAAACAGCAACATAAAGAGTTTTGTCTATATAGTGTACATTTACTCAAATACTGTACTTGACTAAGATTCTGTGTTAATTGTAATTGTAAAGCAATACTTTGCTTTAGTATTTTCTGCAACATTATAGTTCAACTCCACAATCTGGAGACAGCACTGTACTTTATATGTCACTATATTTATTTCATGATAATAGAATACATGATAAACTGAGAAATTATGTTGTGATATTATAGATTATAGGATTTATATCAAACTTTTAAAGACTTTTCAAAACTTGCGTCCAACCACCCGCGAGCTCCTCTCAACTTGGACATTAATCACTATTTGTGCTCCCACACTAGAGGGGTGCCTCCAGATCTGGTGCTAGAGGGTGAGCACAGGACCAATGACCAAGTTCAGGGGTAGAGAACAAGCTGATCATTACTCTCATAACCTTAAGCTTACTTCATCCAGGTCCCAGTCTACGAAGACAAGACTGAAGATAAAACAGGTTGGAAATGGCATCTGCTCGTAAAATAATGTTACAAAAAACAGATCCAAAATTCACGACCTACAGTCCTTTGTCTTTTTATCGTGGTTTTACTAACAGACCCAAATTAAGTCAAACACTTTTGGGACTCTGATACTGGCATGTTTGTTATTTATTGCCATCTGAATAATTTTAACAAAGAAAAACAGTGAGCTGAAAGTGATTGAAGAATGATTTGAAAAAAATAACATTAATTTTACATTTTCTGCTGTCCAGACTTTTAAAAACAATAATAAAAAATAAAATTAAACACTCTAAAATAGAAAATAGAATATTAGAAAAAGAATATTTGAATTTTTTTTTTAAAAAAAACTGTGTAAAATGTAAACATTTTGATATTCTGACATTACAGTCAAATTATATTTTGTCAGAATGTCTGAATGAACTGGGTGAACCACAACACAGTCAAACACAGACATTTCAGGGAAACCTCTTGTTCCCTGATCTTCTTCAAGAATGAAACATCATAATATGACCAACTGATGTAAGAGATCTATATTTATAGCCAAAAAGCAAAACAATTATACTACATTCTTTTCAGACATGCAGCACGTGACATTGTTGGCTTCATCTGGTTTTTTGCTGATTCAGACATAGCAAGGAGAAAGGTTGTTTCTCTTCTCTCACAGGCCTCTTCACTGATAGATTTTGCTGTTGATTTAAATAGTGATCATTGTGAGCCAGAGTGGCACTCAGCATCAGTTCTGAGAGAATACATTAACATCAATTTCATCATTTAATTGGAGAGTGAATTCTGCTGCCTGTCATATGATATCTGACAGAACAAAGAACTATAAGACTCAGTCATGGTGTGCATAATAGTCCCACCAACCTACTGAAGGCTTTCCTGAACCCTGTTGCTTTAACTGATGTAGCTTTGGGCTGATTGATGTACTGCTGCACCAACAAATTGCTTGCAAACTAGAGTGTAATCATCTTTGAAGAACTCAACGTGTACTTGATCATCAGGTTCCATGACTGATCTCAGTAGCTACAAAGATTTTGAATAAACAATCATTACAAACAAAAAGGCATGAAATCAGTTATTTTCCACTACTGGACTTTGTCAATGACACTTCACTAACTATGTTAATTTAAGTGCTAGGGTAGCTTGGACAGAATGTCCCTGAAATGTCCCTTTGTTTTTGAAAGTGCTTACCTCTATTAGCTCAGCCTTCAGCCTGAAAGATCAGAGCAGAATCAGGATTTCTCCTGATCCCCCACCCCCTCCACTGTCATCCTGTGTAAGTTAAAAATAAGCCAAGCTGACAAATTCTGACTCTAATCAATAGTAGGATATATAGGCTATTTGACTCCAATGAGGGAAGTGGTTTTCACCTTTTTGGAGCCATCAGGGTGTAATTTACTGCACCTAATGCAGCTTTAACAATTTTAGTCCTTAACTATGAGCCTTTACCTTCACTTATACTGATACTTCACATTGACAGCCAGCCAGCAACACGGGATGAGTCACATTGTGAGAATCCACCCAGAGGTTCGGTAAGTTATAACTGAGCCTCTCTTCTGTTTCCCTCATAATGGAAAGCACACAGTTGCTAAACCTATTGGCACATCTGCTGTTAACTGTTTCACAATTTTGTCTGTGTGTCACTCACTGGCTCAGCTGATTCCCATCTAACCCCCCAGTCTAGCCATGTATTCCATGACTGTATTTCTCTTTTAAACATATACCTGAACCTAGAAGTGAGCAAGCCATGGGTCCCAAAGGGAAACCCTTGCAACAAAGCAATGAATTGATAATCTCGCCCTCAGCAGTGTTTCTGTAGTGCCATATGTGCTCTAACAGCCTGTGGGTAGAGACATGGGGGCTCTGAAGCCTAAAATAGGGTAGAAGCTGTCTGATAACAGAAGCCAGAATCTAGAGTCAGATAAAAGGAAAATAGGAACCATGCTCAGATTTGCAGCAGCAGGCCAAATCTGATTTTTTGCACTTAATGTCACCGTACAAGTTCCACTGTTTACATGCTTCACTTTGCTGCCTCCACCCTGTTGCACCATCTGGAACTGCTATGTCATTTCGATAACACAGCCTAAGATCTGGGATCCAATACAATATTGCATTATAGTACGGTTTCTGCAGTGGATAGATGATACATAAGAGAAATGAGATGAAGTTCAGCTTGGTCTTTTTTTTCCACTAAGGCCAGTTCTTTCATAAAATCACCTGATCTCTAATCCCATCTGTAGTCATCTGTTTTGAGCTGGTTTCTTCAGTCATTTCATCTTATTTTGGTGTGTTTTCTTTATTCACCTACCATCATCCAAGTCCCCAGACCAAAGTGCAAATTTCCAGATTTTGAGAGGCAGAGTTTACAAGCATGGTCCACCCAAGGATGATCTTATTAGTTGAAATGAATGTTTTATTTTTTTTTTAATTAGGACTCATTTTCTTTCTTTCTGTTGGTTCCTTTAATGTTTTGGCTGCACAAGCGGACAGTGTGAGTCAGGGTGATCCTGATTCTGGCTGGCCCTTTGTATCTGTGCAGCTCAGTAGATGTCAGGAGATTAAAGACGTAACCAGTTGATGCTGCAGCCCTTACACTGACCTGGAGGACATGTGTCGGGCCTAGAAAGGCATTTTTACAATGGAGGACTCATCCTCAAAAGTGGAAGTTATTTTTGACACAGTTTTTGTGCCTCCTCAGTTCCCTGCAAGCCTCATACACAAGGAGACTTGAAGACCACATGCTCAAATAGATTCAGAGTCAATCCAAACATGCAGTCCTTAACACAGTACAGATTTGGAAACTGTTATTGATGTCTCTGCACAACTGCCTACATATGCTGCTGTATTTAGAGTTTTTTAACAAAGGTGTAGAGTGAATCACTGTGACGCCACTCTGATGGAGACACAAACTTGTTTATTTCTATTTTCAGCAGTAACTGTAACATTTGAAGGTATACAGTTATATATGGGGGACTGAAGTCACTGAGCAATTAGAAAGAAAACAGCAACTTTTCTTTGTCTCTCTTTGCTCATCAAACTGGAAAGTCACTTAAGTAGTGTTTTTACCAGGAGCAACCGACAAAACCTGAAGCCAAGATTTAATCCTCTAAACTTTAATCTTCCAAGCTAAGGTTATCATACACATTCATGTTGCACTACTCGGAGAGTCAGCATTTCAGGCTAATGCATTTGGGTCTCTTAAAGCACAATTTCACATCTTTCAAGTGGCGTGCATGCTTGCCATTACTTAAATATCAAATATCAAACTCATGGTCCATTAGCAGCTGAAGAATGTGTCCCAAGTCACTCTGGGATACTGCATCAAGCCACATTGTGCACTAATTTGTTTTGGGATAATTGATTTATCTGTGTTAAATTAGTGTTGATAGGCTCAGTGATGCTTAGCAAGACAGTTTGGAACATCTTCACTTGTAAAAGGTAGTTTTCTTAATTTCACTGCTGACTTGGATACTGAAAAATTATGTCATGTCCACAATGATGATATAATTTCTTAAGTCAAAAAAAGCAAAAAGCGTGATACATACAAAAGAGGAAAACTCATTTGCATCAGAAATGAGGGTAGGAAGCTTCCTCAACCATTTGAACTGAAGCAGAGAGCATTCTGCCTGCAGCAGACCCACTCAGCCCCAATCTCTGTATCTGAATAAATCATGCAAGGAACACATCTGGTTCCTTAGAGAGAAAATAAGAGAGAACAGTAACGATAACGGGAGATAAACGTCAGAGACAAGGAGGCGAGAGGAGAAGGGAGCGAGGGAATGAAGAAGAGATGTAATGATAGAAAAGGAAAGTCAATAAGAGGAGAAAATAAGCTGCTCTCCTATTTGCATTTCAGTGTTTGTTTATTTATTTATTTATTTATGGATTTTTTAAATCACATTCTCTTGTGCAAAGAACAGACCTTTCCTTTCCTCAAAATATGCTATAGAACAGACAGCTGAGAAACCTAAACAAGCTTGATAATGTGTCCAGTGTAAGAAGCCATGCTCAGAACACAACCAGTCTGTTTTCTCTACAAAATGGCCTGTCTGTGGCCATTTTATGAAGGTCCAACTGATTGAATGAACAAAACAGTGAAGACATATTCCTGATGTTGAGCTGCAGCATCATTTTCACAGCCCTCATGTCATATGTGTGGAAAGGTCATGATCAAATCACATGAATAAGTAGTGTGAACATTGATATGACAGGTTAAGGCTGGGTGAAGGGAGCAAAGTGGAACAATTTTGTTAGTTTGTTTTGCTGAAACAATTATGTCTTGCTGAAATAAGCTCAATATATTTCCATCTCCTCCAATGGTCAAAGGCCAAACACCATGTCCATTAGATTCTGAGTTAGTTTCTTTCATTCATGTCGCGTGTATCTATGAAATAAATAAAGCTGACTTGACCTGAGTATTAGCTTAGTTCTTCAAAAATGTATTTCCGTTACTTAAATTAACTCAACGCAATGTCACATTTTAATTGGAGAACATCAAATACACCTGGCATTTTGTCCTGCCTTCCTGCCACAAAGCTTTTCCATTTCACTGTCAACATCAAACGGCACTTTGATTAAGTTAAGGCACAAAAACTGAGTTTAGGAAAAGACTGATGACATTTGCTTCCACTCAAGATGCAAGCTGTGGTCTCCTGGGTGAAGGCTGTGCATGACTCAGCACTCAACTCCGATCCTGACCACCAGCCTACCACTCTTTTTTATTAGAGCAACTTGAAAGCCGAGCCTGCCTCATTCAAATACTAAAGGACACTTTCTGCCTTTGTATATGGCGCCAGGGAACATCACAAAACATGAGTATTTGACAGCTTGGGAATTAGACCAGGCTGAAGTATGCAGCTTATGTCACATGCGTAATGTGACCTACTCATTTTAATCCAAGTGATCTTTTCTGAAACTGCAACCTTCTCATAATGTTAAGCACGAAAGGCTTTCTGGCAGTCTCATACAGAAGCTAAGGGTATCACAGTGTTCATGTGAATGGTCAGTGCTCTTCATGAGCAGTGTCACCAATGAATCCTGGCTTGTGTTGTAAAGTGCTTTTAGTGGTTAAGACCACAACAAGGCAATATAAATGCAGTCCATTCCATTTACCTTGTGCATCTGTATGAGAGCGCTGTGATAGAAAATTGGTATTTGGCAACCTGTGAATGAGATTGGCTGGTTTGGTATTAAATGCCACTCAATCCAAAAATACTGAATGAATGAATGAATAAGCCTATAAAATAAGTCCTGAAATAATCAAATGAGTCAATAAATGAGAAATGTAGTAACATTTTATTTTTGCAGCTGTACAAACACATTGATAGGACAGCAACGGGGTGCTATCAAAATCATCATTATTAATACTGTCATTGTCATTCCAGCAGTCTTTGCTCTGAGGTTTCTGCTTTCTCAAAGGAAGTTTTTCCTGGCTACCGTCGCCAAGTGCTTGCTCATGGGGGTTTTGATGAATCTCTATAAAAATGAAATTAAAGAGCTTGGTCTAGACCTGCTCCTACTGGAAAGTGTCATGAGACAACTGTTGTTGTGATTTGGTACAATATAAATAAACTGAATTGAACTGAACTGAATTGGTATCTCAGAGCCCCAAACATTCTCCACACAACAGTTAAGGTAACTGGTTCTGTTGCTCCTCATTTGCAAATAACAAATGGAAATAAAAAAAAAATATTTTAAATAAATGGAAAATATTTACCAGCTCTATGAAATAAGAATCGTCTGAAATAAGTCATTTGAAAAATATTAATTTTAAAATTAAAACCTCTTCATTAGTTATATATATATATATATATATATATATATATATATATATATTAGTTGATTATTTATTTATATCACATCACTTATTTCATGGGCATATTTATGTATTCATGTGTTTATTTGTTTAGTATTGAATTAAATGGTGAGGCTAAAACAAATGCATTTTAGTCAAGAATTCTACACACTAAGCCAGTTCTGAACTACAGGATGCCTCATTGTCCCAAAGCAGTGGCATTTACCTGCAGGCTTTGTTTGTGTCATCATACAACACACTCATTTTAGTTTATTTTCTACTGTGACCCCAACCTGCTGTTGTGTTACAATGGGATCCACATGATACTCTATACAATGTACTAAAGTTTAGCAACCTGCAGCATGTGACAACAAAAATCATGTTAACATAAGATCTCCACTGAGATTTCATTGACATCCACTGAGTATATAATAAATTCAGGGATACACTCAACCTTTCAGACTCAGCATCATTAGTGTCCTGCATGCAACAAGAATCTCTAATTGCCATATTTGTTTTCCTGGTATTGTCAGTCTCAGACTGTAGTAATCCCGAGAATTATTCATTCTATTGATCAAATGTTACACATTATCAATAATGGAATATTATTCAGGAAAATGAATCATGTCAAGTTTAAAGGAACCTTTTTTTTCTGCAGGACCCTGAAAGTCCTTACAGCTGTGAGCAATCACACGCAGCTCAAATGATTCCGTAAATGCTAAAAAAAAAATATGGTGGATTAGGCATGGTTAAAGATGAGCCTGTAAATATGAAATGCAAATGTGTGTGACATTAGCATTTGAATACTAATCAAGCAGTCTTCATCTCTCTCTTTTTTTCCTGTGAAATGCAAGCACAAAATATGTGTTGCCGATTTCAATTCAGTAAAAGTGTATGTGAATATCTACGTGAGAGTGAGATTTATATGGACTGCTCTGTATACAGACTGGCTTCTGTACAACATTTCCATATAGCACCAGTACAAAATGATTGTCTAAAAATACAAAAACGTTTTTCGAGAAACGAGAAGCGAAGTGCTGCCCCTTCTGATGTTTTTTTTTTTTTCCCCTTTTTTCGTTTTTTGGAAAAAATATCTCCTTTAGGTAATGGCTTTATATACACACACACACACACACACACACACACACACACACACACACATATATATATATATATATATATATATATATATATATATATATATATATATATATATATATATATATATATATATAATATTTCTCTAATTAAAAAAAATGAAAAATTAAAAAAGAAGATTAAGAACAATTTAGTTGGTTTTTTTTGGAAAAGTGCTTAGTAAACTACATCTCTCGTCTCTGACGGTACACATCAGCATGGCCATCAGCTGGCACAGAAAAACAAAAGAGATGAAAAGTCTGTCCATGTTGACAGTTGCAGCTATGTGAAAGGATAATTAATCTACACAGCAATTCTTCAAGGCTGTGGCTGTGTAGTACATATAATCACATACAGTATGTCCAAAGTCATCAACAGTTTTTCTGACAAACTGTGACTATCTTGAGATGGAAAATTATCTTCTAAATGGACAAACATCATTCATGTCCACTGGAAGAGCAGGGACATTTTGTAACATATTTATGTTTATGCCAAAATTAGATGCAAATGATTGAAGATGAATGAGAGCAGGATAAAGGACGAATGCGAAAGGTAGAATGAGAATAAGACAGTAAATATTAGTGAATTTTTCTCTAAGTGAGGCGAAGAACGAGAGGTTAGGGAAAGAGACAGCCAGAACGAGAGTGTGGATATTAATACATTTATTGTGACTCATAGAAAGAAGAAGCTGTCTCTTTGACTTAGTGTTAACTCATCTGCTGCTGTGCCGCAAGGTCCTCGTGAGTGTGTGTGTGTGTGTGTGTGTGTGCACGCACATTTTCATACATTTTATCTGTGTAGATATGTTTGTGTTTACATGTCTGTGTGTGGATGTGTCATGCTTTACTGCTGAACACAGTTATTGTTTTTCACTTGGGTTTCACAGCACTGCCATTTTCAGTGTTTCAAATGTCCCACAGAGACGTCACTTTTGGTTGTTGCCACTGGCGTAGTACTTTTGCATGGTCCTACATATCAACTGGTTACTGCCTTAAACACATCTGTGTCACTTGTCTCAGAGCAACAAATGTGAATACATTTAAGAGATAGCTCAGCATTCTGGGAAATCTCCTTACTTGCTTTCCTTCCAACAATTAGATGAAAAGATAACTTCCATCCATCCATTTTCCATACATCAGGATGGCGGGGGAGCTGGAGCCTATCCCAGCTGACTACGGGCGATAGGTGAAAAGCTACCTTATAATATAATAATCAGTCATGTGTATTAAGTGCACAGATGGAGTGGAGGCAGTGTTAGCCTAGCTTAGCATAATGACTGGAAGCAGAGGAAAACAACTGGCTTGGCTCTGTCCAAAGGTGAAACACCTCTAAAGTTCCCTGATTAAGATATTTGATCTCCCCAAATCAAGTTGCCAAATACAGTCAGTCAACACATGTTTTGCTTTTGGCACACATGTCGCAGGTACTGCACCAAAATGTTGTTCACAGAGGAGTGGTGAAAGCATGTAATTTAAGGCTGCTGCTGTAGAGGGTGAAGCTTAGGGGGTAACAGGCAAGAGACAGGAAGGAAAGGAGGCATCTTGTACTGTAATGATTTGGAGCTTATTACCATGGGATCACTGTCACACACCTTTCATGCGCATGAAGACATGAACTGCCAAGGTACACACAGCATGGCAGCAGTACTGAAGACAACTACACATAATCAGAGGTAAAGCTGCTCTGTCCTATTGTTTTCCAGTGGTGTTCAACTCAGTGAAGCATTACCCTCAGAGTGGTGCACCACTAGAAACTGCTGCTGAACGCTGCTTTTGAAATTCAGATTTTTTTCCAACTGTCGCCTCAGTTGTCCCTGACCTTTCAAGCACAGCCAGTGAGATAAGATCTTTAACATATTACTGGGGGAGGAGGGGGGGGGGGGGTGATTACCAAATAATTTGAATAAATATACATATAGCCTTTACAGATCGGTTATAAAATCACTTCCTGAACAGATTTCACAGTCAGCAGATGAATGTATGAGTAGTTCATCTTTTGTGCTAAAATCACACATCTTCTTATTCTTATAAAATCTATTCTTATTTAAATTTGAGCTCAGCAGATTATAAAAGACATGTGAACTCCAATTCCTTTTACCTCCTAATTCAAAAATCCATCCCTGTATCTCTGCACTGTGCCTATATATTCATCTTTCTCTGGCCCACCTGGAAACATTATCATTATTGTTTATTGTTTGATATGTTATGCATCTGACATTTTGCAGCGCTGCTGACACTGTATAATGAGCGTCTCACTCTGCTGTGCGTCCAGAAGGATCAGACAAAAACAGACGAAGAGAGCGTCAAAAGAACTGCTTCCCTATTGTTTCCAACCATACACCTGATATTCATGTAAAGTACATTTTGTTGTGCTTGCTTCACTTATGGTTTCCACTCACACATGTGCATTACATTAGCAGAAACAGCTACGATAAGATCAACAAAAATAATGAAATTCTCCGCATGAATCATGGTGTCATATTCTCATATACTGATACCTGCACTTATCAGGGGAAATATAAAGATTGTACGGGTGGGATAAACAAATACTTGCCAGCATCTTAAATTCCATTGTGATCTGTTGTTGTGTGTTCCATCAGGTCGGGCCAAATGCAGCAGAGATATTGATAATTCCTATGGCTATATGATCAGAAGTCAGCTTTGTGTTTTGATGATCATAGTTGGAACTCAGATCGTGATGAGACTTCTAATGAGAACTAAAAGTTGTACACACTGCTGGGCACTGAGTTGTTAAATTCTCCTGAATATTGGATCATTCCTGTACTGTACATTTTTTGTTTTCCATTTATTCTGGTGTTCTCACCAAAAGGCATCAAGGTAAAGTACTCTGTCAATGAGTTATTGGATGTTGAAGAGAGAGATGGAGAGAGAGCGGGAGACAAAGAACTCTGCAGATTTGTCAGTAAGGTTGCCAGCTGAAGTTATCTACTCCCTGCTTTGGGATGGTAATCAATTTCTGCTTCTTCTGCTGGAAAACAGCTTCACACTTTCTCTGCTGCAGATTTACTGCCCTCCTCTGACATACTTTAACTGTAATTTATACTTTTTGGGTCATATTTTGGAGTGCACTTATAGATGGTCAGCTGAACCTGCTGTAAGTCAATGCAAAGACTTAGAAACTTAAAGTGACTATAGAATTATAGAAGATCAATACAATCCCATCAAATTAGGGTAATCAATTCTGTATCTGACCAGATGTGTTATACTGTTGAATAATATACACAGAATATTATGCTGTCACAGTGAAATTTACTTTTGACCTTTTGGATATGAAATGTCATCATTTTATCCTCTTAGACATTTGTGTCATTTTTTAAAAAATGGTTTAAATAATGTTGGTTTGTGCTCATTAATGGGCATTTCAGACAGATGAAGTAAATGCTGACCAATCAGAGCTTTGCAGCCAGGTTTTAGAATGATGACATTAACTTCCTTCAAAGATAGTTAAAGTTGTGGCATTATTAGTTCTTGTGGTTGCTTCCACAGTTAATCCCATATTGACTGAAACTCTGTCTGTTATCTGCGCACTTATTCATCGCAGCAACGCTGGGAGCTGGAACTGATCAAAAATGATTCACATCAGATAAATTATGTCCACAAAGAAACATTGCACTGCATTTCTTCTATATATAAAATTCTTCTTTAAATGATGCAACACCAGCAACACAATGGCCATAACATGTCAGAACGATGGCTTGATACAACCCACTGTTCTTTATGTTCAGTGTAGAAGGTGAAGACCAACATCGGATGCTGCTGATTTGCTAACGTAATGCCACAGTTTTCACAGACCATGGCTGCACTGCTGCATTCATGTGTGATATGAACAGTGGGGCATTTGGCAGGCTATAAAGACTCATCGAAACTCTACTCATCTAAGTCTATTTACACTACTGCACATGTGAAGTGTTTTGTGTCTCTAGGCAGCACATGAAGTCTGAAGAATTGTGCCAAGTGACGTGTGTGACAGGTGAGTCAGTGTGGAATACGTTTGAAGACCACAAGACTGAAAACGAAAGAAATAAATAAATCTGGAAAAGAGAGAGTGAGCTTACTTGACCTCTATGGGTGGTTCCTCGCCTCTGTTTGAGGCTAGACGCTCCAGGCTACTTTAATCAACACTGTATCAAAATATTTAACACATCCATCCATCCATTTTCTATACCGCTTATCCGTCAGGGTCGCGGGGGGGCTGGAGCCTATCCCAGCTGACTACGGGCGAGAGGCGGGGTTCACCCTGGACTGGTCGCCAGTCAATCGCAGGGCCAACACACAAAGACAAACAACCACACACTCTCACATTCACACCTAGGGGCAATTTAGAGTAGCCAATTAACCTAATGAGCATGTTTTTGGTATTGTGGGAGGAAGCCGGAGTACCCGGAGAAAACCCACGCAGGCACAGGGAGAACATGCAAACTCCACATAGAAGGGCCCAGACCGGGATTCGAACCTGGAACCCTCTTGCTATGAGGCGACAGTGCCACCGTGCCGCCCTATTTAACACATGATATGCCAAATTTCTTTATTGTTTGACAGAATATTTTGTACAACAAAAGTTTCAAGTTTTCTTATTTAGTTTTATATTTGCAGATTGCACCAGATCAATGTCTGGACCTCAACACATAAAACGAGAAGAGTGTTGCACAGCTGATAGCAGACCGACACTGAAGTCGATTTGTTGAAACAGCAGATAAAGTCAGTGAACACTGGTTACTCTTCCTGAATCAACAATACAGCTCCAAGTCAACAAAACTGGGTGATACGCTGAAACTGCAGTAGACACACAAAACAGCATCCACGGGCTTTGACTCTTGCAATCAACATTTCAGTGGTCATACAGCATATACACACACTATAAAATCTATATAAACAAAAGTATCCAGACATCTTATTCAGTGAAGGGAAATCATCTAAGTGCGTTAGTCAGCCTTCCCGACACTTGCTGCACACTGTCATCTGTCAGAAATCACAAATAGGTAAAGCATGATCATCAGTCTGTCCACACACACACATACACACACTCAGTCAGACACAGAAAGAATAATCACAAATACTAATAGATAGGTAACCGTACTCAAACCCACCATGGTATGTGTGTAAAAACGGATTTTTGCACATAATTACACAAATACACTCAGTCACACACGGTGCTGCAGCTTCAGTCAGTGAGGCAGGAAAGAAGCCATTTATCAATCAAAACTTGTCAAAACCTACAACCCTCATTCACTCCACTTTTGTTCACCTCTGAAGCTCTGATCAGACTCTTTGTGGCACTTCTTTGCTCTGTCTTTGCCACCACCCAGGAGGTGGAGGTGGAAGAAAGAAGCGGACAAACAGAAATGTAGTGATGGAAGCAGCACAAGTTATATTTAGAGTATAGAAGCAAGTTAGTGCTGAAACTGTGCTTGTAAAAATGAGAAATATCCTCCTAAAACCATGTTAATGCTCCCAATCCTTCCATCTCTTTTTTTACACAACTTATAGTTGTTGTTCTCACTCGCAAGAGATTCCTGACACAGAACTGACTGAGTTAATCAAAAAGAGAGGAAATAAGAGTCAGGGTGCAGAAGGCAGGCAGGAAATATGAGTGAAAGTGCAAAGAAATGAGGCCATTCGTCAGGTTAAAATTGTGGTACTGAAACACTGCACAAGATGAAGAACTCTACTGTGGAAAATCTTTTGCTTCCTTTATGTTGGTCTATCACCTCTCTTCTCTAAGTTGTTCTTGCACTCTGATGTTCATGTGACGAGGAAAGCAACATTTTGTCAGCTAAGTTAAGGACCTGGAAGGAGCTGGAAGTTCCAGCTGCTTGTAGCTACAAGCTCAGCTCTGTCCAGCGTCCATAACGTCCATCATTTTCCTCTTGTAATATTTTCATGCTTGTACTACAGTTGTTGACTCGTTTCCCATCAATAATTCCTCCAAGCTGATTTGACAGGTATGTTGTGATCTAAACTGCCAGCAGTTACAAAATAACTGCATCTGGCAAAATATTTATTATATTTCCACTGCACCTCAAATTTGGATAAATGAATGAATTTGAATTTCCTTCAGGATCAGTAAAGTATCTATCTATCTAAATGCACCTCTTGTGAGCTGTGGACATGTTTGGACGTCTTTGGAAAATCATTGTCAATCTTTCAATTAACTTCTGGTTCCATATGTATGATGATGATCCGCATGATGAAGACGTGGTTTTGGATGGGTCTTGGTTTGGGTTGAGATAAGAACTGAGGGCTCTATTTTTGTGTTGGCACAGGACATGGAACATGTGGTGCCA
The DNA here is from genome assembly GCF_020382885.2 of Scatophagus argus. NCBI lineage: Eukaryota > Metazoa > Chordata > Actinopteri > Scatophagidae > Scatophagus > Scatophagus argus. Next base: position 3,422,227 of record NC_058504.1, on the reverse strand, counting down.
GAGAACTGGTATTTTTCTGGGGCACTGTGATGTTAGTTCCTGAGCTGAGGATGTGACAGTGCCAGTCCAATAACACACTGCAATCTTGGTAACAAGAATGAGGCTTGCAGCATCTCTTGTGTGCCTGCCTAGGACCTTTTAGTGTATGTCTCAGTGCTGCAGTTTTAAATGTAATGAAACTGAAAATTCGGCCATTTCTCATCAGTGATTCAGACCTAAAATGACAGAAAAACTGCTTCTGTACCTAACTGAAATTATATGCTGGTTATTTCAGGACTCTAAGCTGATTTACAGTCAGTTCATAAGGTGGGACACTTTGCCTTTTACTTTTGTCAATTTCTACACAAAAGCAACACAGTAATAGCTTGTTCCCTTGTACGGGAATCACAGCCAATTTCTCCAGCTTGTTTAGTGCCTTGCCTTGCTTGTTCAGAAGCTTTTGACCATGTCACATTGTCCTTATCAGCAGATTTAATTCACTCTGTCACTCCTCCAGGACACATTCTTGACCTTAAAAACAGCTGACAAAATTTATTTTGCAGTGTTCATGTTCTCCAGACAACAGCAGAAAAACAAAAAAATTAAACTCTACATCACTTCCAGGTGGAAGACGACAACCATAAAGTTTTATGCATCACTTTGCAAATTTCAAACGTAATTACATAATTAATTCAGAGTGACTGAAGTGTACAGTTAACAATAACAATATACTTCCTCTCTGGGAAATAATCCATTTTGCTTTTTCCTTAAAAAGCAACTGTCCATCTCACCTCTAGTTCATGTGTGTCCTGCTTCTTCCCTTCCACTCACCTTTCTGTCACCTTATACTTCCCCTTTCCTGTTTCATTCTCACTTTGGTTTGCCTGCTCTTTTCCAAGTTGTTTAACTAGTGTGTTCAGATATGGTAACATTGTGCTGTCCGTCCTGCATCCTGCAATACACTTTCATAAAACTTTTCCACTTTTCCACAACCTTGCCCTCACTCGTCCCAAGATGATCCTCCCTGTTCTAACCTTGACAGAACCAATCGGGATATAAGATAAGATGAACTTTATTGTTCTCGCAGTGGGGAAATTCACTTGTTCTGGCAGCTCACAAGAACAGAAAAAGAGTCCAAAAAGTGTGCAAAAACGGTTACCAAAAATATAGAGATAATAAATTAACAATTTACAAGTAAACACAGTACAATATACAGCTATATATATAAGTTCTCATAAGGGAGGAAAAGTGGACTAGACTATTATACAGTCTAACAGCAGTGGGAATGACGAACCTGCTGTAGCTCCTTCCTTCCCTTGAGGTTGTAGTAGTCTGCTGGTGATAGTGCTGCTCAGAGCCTCTGCTGTCTGATGCAGAGGGTGAGAGGTGATGTCCATGATGGATGTCAGCTTGGCTAACATCCTCCTCTCATCCACCTCCTCCACGGAGTCCAGTGGGCAGCCCAGGACAGAACTGGCCCTTCTGACCAGCTTGTTCAGTCTTTTCCTGTCCCAGTGCTGCCCGGTCCACAACAGACCACAGCGTAGTGAATAGCAGAGGCTACCACAGAGTCATAAAAAGTCCTTAGGAGGGGCCTGCACACTCCAAAGGACCTCAGTCTCCTCAGAAGGTGGAGGCGACTTTGGCCCTTCTTGTACAGGGTATCGGTGTTATGTGACCAGTCCAGTTTATGGTTGAGGTGAACATCCAGATACTTAAAACTGTCCACCATCTCTGTATGTTCACCGGTGTATGCGGTAATGTCCTTCTCCGGAAGTAAATCACCATCTCCTTCATTTTACTGGTGTTTACACTTGTTTTGCACAGGTGGTTGTGCTCACACCAGTACACAAAGTCCATAAGTACGCTTTCTGGTGAAGGGTAAGTTGCATTCAAAAGAAATTTCTCTCCAGTTTTTTGACCTGACCTTTAAGCTAAAATACACAGTTCTTTTACCTTTGAAGCTAGCCCAACTGGTGCTGAACTCCAGCATGTCTCCTGAACTGAAAAAACCCACAAGAGTTGTACAACCCTGTACTTCAATCCCTCCACCCTGCAGCCACTTTAAAGCAATCATTCGTTGCTCCTTGTAAACACATGGTTTTATTCAGGTAAGAGTGCAGAAACTAAATAAATAAATAACTTGTTTTCTTCAGCCAGCCTTGGAGTAAAATAGACAACCGTGTGAGGCTTGAAATGCAAGTCAAAATAACAGGAGAGGTCCAAGTGTACCAGCCAGTAGAGGAGCGTGGTGGCAGGAGAAAGGAGTGGCATACAGAGCAGGATAATTAAAGGAACAACGGGCAGGAAATACCAGAGTATGCCAGACTTAAAGCTATCAATGGAACATGGCTGGAAGTTTGTTTAAAGTTCCAGTTACTGCAGTGTTTTTGACTCTTAGTACAACAGACCCACGTGTATTCAGAGACATTCATGTATTTTTTCTGTAACTATCTAACTCATGGACAACAAGTAGATAGGAAAGACTGTGGGCAAGAACAAGTCAAGCAACAGCACAGAGCCTGTAAAACCATGTGAAACTGATACAAGTAAAACACTGACTGCAGACACAGAGAAGCTAATTATTGATGAGTTGCAGCTGGTGAGACAGGTAGCAGAGCGCAAAGGCTGACTTAGTAATGAGCCACAGGTATACATGACAAGGAGACAAACTGAGTGGACAAGTGGACAGGAAGGGAAATACTCACGCACAAGGCTCCTTGTACATGTGTATCCCTCTGCTGGAACATGGCATGAAAAAACTTGTAAGAACAAAAACCAATACTTTGAAATAAATGCATCTACCATTGTGACAACACATTCAAAACATGAAGATCTGCACTGCAAAAAGAGAAACTAGGGAGTACAAAAGCAGCAAATACATTCACATCTTGTCTGCCATGTCATTTAAAGTTACCCATCTTAATTTCTGGGTTTTCAGATTCAGACATTACCTCCTTTAAACCTGCAGCATGGGACTTTTACATAGAGGGGTGAGGCTGTAGGCACAAATGGACTGGACTGGAGTGTGGCAAACAGATGGACAAAAATAGACAGTAGTTTATGTAACACGCTAGCTACATAAATGCAAAAATGTAATTTGTATTGAGATGCGTGAGGGTACGTGTTAAGCCTTCTTATTCTGTATTATCTACATTATATGCCTTTATACGCGGGACATACAGTAAATAAAAACGTTGTAGTAATTTGGATTTGATTTGAAATTATTTTTCTCATTGACAGTCATCAGAAAATCAGTCATCAGGTATCAGAGCTAACAAATACTAATTTGGCAATAATTTTCTTATAAAGGAGATTTAGATTGAAGTGGCAGAAAGAGAAAAATGAATAAGATATGGATAGAATGAGAAAGAAAAGGAAATAAAAGAAAGAAAACAGGTGATAGGAGACTGACAAATGGAAATACAGAGGAAGAGACTGAAACAGATGGGTGCAAAAAAGAACAGACAACAAGAGTTAAGCAATGAAAACAAGAGAGTGAAATTGAGTGATATGGATAAAAAAATGACAGATGGAGGAAGAAGAGACAGAGAGGGACTAAAGAGAGTCTGAAGATCCGAGGGTAAGAGACAGAGGACACAGAGAAAACATGAATAAACATATGCATGGGGGGAAAAACAGATAATTTTACTTTCTTTATTCCCGACAGTGGTCCCAGCACCCAAACTAAATTACAAGCATGGGTACACAGTTCCACTACAAAGCAGCCAAACCTCCAGCAGCAACTTCAAATCCTACTCAGCTAGTGAGCCAAAAGATCAAATTGCAGACCACTCTACTGTCTTATTATGTTGTCAAAAAGAGATGTATTTTATGGGTTGTGCTTGCTACTGTTTACAAGAAACTACATTGTGCTACAACATATTTCCTTCATTTCACCTCTACAGTACATGTCCACCTTGTCCTGAGATCTAATTAGTCACATGAATGAAAACGTCTGTCTGGGTGAACCACAAGTGCTAGGGAGAGACTTTTTGTAGCATTTGTTGCTTTGTTTACTTACTGTAGCTTGCTGTGCACAATGAAGTTCAGAAGCTGGCTGTTGTTTTTCTGCTTGTTGACATTTCCTGCTGTAGCTTTGTATGTGAGTACGAGTTAAAGCAGTTAAAATACACTTAACTTAAGTTCTGTAGTTCTCCTTGAATCTGTAACAAACCTATAACCATTACAAAGCTAAATCTTGTTAGCATGACATGATCCAGGTGAACTCCCAGCTGTGTTCATGTGATGAAAAGCAGCGTTGGGGTGCACATGGTTCCCCCCGTCACTGGATGGAGGGAGTGTTAGATGGTCAATGTGACTGACCTGGAGAATAATCAAAGAGGCCATTTACATCCAATGAAACAAACAAACAATAGTATCTTAGTGTAAACAGAGAAAGTGAAAATTGCAGTTATTTGATGTCACGCCTGTGTGAGGTGACATCAAAATGATGACTATTTACTGCTCTCTATGAATTAATATGAAATTAAAAAGACAAGGGATTGATTTTGCACAAAGTGCTGCTGTTTTGCGTGTCGACAAATAGTTTTGTTTGATGAGATTGTTTAAAGGTGCCAGGTGGGGAAAAAACAAAAAAACAAAACACTTTTTAAAATGGATCTGACTGATCTGCTTCCTCGCTGCAAGTACAATCATCCATTCCTATTAAATACACTTTGTTTTGTAATGTACAAACTGTGCAGCCTACAGATTGGCCCTCTGTACGATTGACTGCAGCTTCTGCAAGGTTTTTCAGGTGCCGATGTGAGTGTTACTGGTACCTAAGTGTTCAGGCCTTGACACTGCTGGCTGTTGTCTGCAACAGTTTGCAAGCTTAATGGAGGAAAATTCTCAACTGAAGACCAGGCTGAATCACAGTGCAGAGGAGATTTACAAGCCACAGGGAAGGTTGTAGTGTGGAGAAAAATACGTATTAAATAAGGGCTTGTGTGTAAAGCAACTAATGAACACAATATCTGATTGTTGTTTTAACACGTGTCTCTCGTCTCTGGAGCAGCTGTTTCAAACCCAAGATCATTTCCCCACAAAGAGCTCTTGGACATAGCTGAGCACAGCATTCAGATGTGGGACAATACAAGCGGGCTAAGACTGCCTCGTCTTGCTTCGAACTAAACCCTGCAGCAGCTCACTTGTGGTATGAAAGCAAACAAACAAACAAACCACGGGATATTAGGTTAGCGGATATGTGAATTTAGCATAATTTCAAAAGCTAAACCACTACTGCTAATAAACCAATTTGTTAATGATGAAATATGTTCAGGAAGTGACCGTATAATCCATCTGTGTATATTTATGAAAATCATTTGGTAATCATGGTAAAACACACACACACACAAATCAGCATGGTCAAAAGCTGTTAAAACTGCTTTGTTTGTATCCACTCTGTGTACTTTGTCAGCTCATAAAGTCCATTAACAAGTGTGTGGCAGTGATCCCACAGTAATAAGCTCTGAAGGTCTGAAATAGGTGAACCAACCCACAGGTATGAAAATTCCCTGAGTAAATCAGGACCTAAACAGATGCACATCATGCCTGCAGACCGCAGCACACACATTTGTGTGTACAAATGTGTAAAATGCATTAATTCATCTACTCTACTCAATTAATGGTTACTTTACAAAAGCATACTGCAGGTAGGACAAAATGAAAAGCTAAAAAAAAAAAAAAAAATCAAGTAAATGAAAATTAAAAAACCAAAAAAAAAAAAAAGGAAAAATTGTTTGGTAAAGGTATAGCAGATGACCTCATGACACACATACACACACCCAGAGGGAGAGAGAGGAATTGTACTGTATGTGTTTTTTTTGCTTGGATTGTCATGTACTCTCTGATTTAACTTATTTGATGGCAATCAATACCTGCAGACAGGTATTTGATAACTAGGCATCTCTCCTCATATACGGTATGAATGCAAGCTTGTGTGTGTGTGTGTGTGTGTGTGTGTGTGTGTGTGTGTGTGTGTGAGGTTAACTGGCTGTATCCCTTCAGCCAGAAGTCTCCCACATCACCCAATGAGTAAACTGACTGAAAAACAGTAAAGGAATGAATAATGAATCATGGTGGAATAGCACAGTGTACAGGCCAACCTAAATGTTTGTGGTGACAGTGTCTACATTATCGCTTAAGCTCATGGCATGGCCTTTTCTGGCAGTGTCAGTTAGCCTTCCCATAACATTTAAATGGATATGATAGATTACATTCAAAATATCATTTGAAGCATGTAACACATGAGGAGGTGAAGCATTATACCTTTAGCAATGTCCGTACTTCCAGGACATCAAGCTCACATTGTCTGATCTTTCTGCCATCATGTGCAGTCTAATGCCGACTGATTGATTCACTTCATTCATTGTGCTCCTGTACGAGCGGGTTATCGTAAGCTGGAGAATTTGGTGAATAGACTGCTTTTATCTGCTGTCGAGACAAAAGTAACAAGCTAATTTAAATTTTAAGCAGAACAGCTATGCTATTTAGGCAGACATAAATCTGTTTACACTGTCACACTGTGGGGACTCACCTCCCCTGGACAAAATGGAGGCCTGCTATTAAGTTTTTGGACGAAGACTTGAAGTGAAAGTAGAGTTAGTGTTGGGAAAATAGTGGTTACAGTTCGGGTTATTGTGTAAGAAATTAATGTAAGTCAGTATAACATCCTCTGAAGTGATGAAAACACGGCTCTGTGTGTGTGTGTGTGTGTGTGTGTGTGTGTGTGTGTGTGTGTGTACCTGAGAGGGTGAAAAATCAATCTCGACCAATTAACCTGTCCAAACATAACCGACAGAGAGAATGACAAAATGCACCATGGAAATGTCTGCCATAGCATTACCCAGACAAAAGACCTTTAGTCTGTGTTTAATAAGAATGGGGAGACACTGGCACAAGTTTCTGCACTGACACATTCCCAATATCGCCATTGACTAATGAAGTATCTCATTAAAAAATGTTTACTCATTTATATTCAAATTGTGTCTCCCTAAGCTTTTCGAAATAAGACAGTGTTTGATGTTATACTCAAATTCTTCTTATCATGTGAAAAATTCTATTTAAGCAACTTAATTTCTCTTGAGTTCGGATCAATTTGGCAGGGATTTTATTGAAATGAGAGTCATTACTTAGTCAAGTGGAGAAAGGGAGATTCTGGAAATGATATTTTAACAACACAGTGAGTAATTTGTAACCACAAGGGGGCAATGAGTCTTCTGAACAAACTCTAACCAACGAGCCGATACTTAATGTACTGTATTCGAAGAGAGAGCGCCAAATAATTTTTTGTTCCAGTCTGAATTGAACATTGCTTGTCAATTTAAAAGATATTTTTAAATTGCAGTTTAAGACAGTGAAAATACATAATTAGAAAGGCTACAGAACAGTCATGCATGTGATGTTGTCTTGCTTAGCAATCCTACATGCTGCAGCAACAATCGAAAACTTGAGGCAACTTTCAGGGAGAAGCCTTGTCTGATCTACAGCTGAAGTAGATCAACCCAATCCCCTCAACACAGACAAATTTCAGTTCGCTTGAAGATCCAAAAATTATTCCAGCATCATTTAAACATAAAACCTTTGATAAGTCATTAAATTCAGACTGCCTGGCTACATGACAAATTTAAGATCACAAGTCACTCTCCTTGTATTTTTTTATTTTTTTTAACTTTGCCTGTTGTACTTCGAATACTTCGTCGTGGTGTAAGTGAGAGCTGTTCAGTCCACTAGTTCCATCTCGCAAATATATTAATTACATATATTATATATTGATATTCAATCATACTCAATCATACTTAAATATATTGACATTTAAACAGTGAACTCCCAAATTGTCCCTCACATGAGATAAAAATTGTGTCCTGAATGGATGCAACATAATGGTTACCTCCTTAGATTACATCAAGCTTCAAAGCACAACACTAAGATGTTACTGTTGAGGTGATACTGTTGCACTGCAACTTTTCCCTTCATCTATTTTTGACAGTTGCTTGTTGTATTTTGCTGTGAGTATGTGAAAACCCAGGGTTTCCCCACAGAACATTGCACTGTGACAGACGATTAATGTTATTCACTTAACCTGTTAATAGTTTAAATGTTGTGGCTGGGCAGTACACACTGCCTCATGAAAAGCATGGGGACTGCACTATGGCTGCACCAAATGTACGTTATTATTTTTGAAAAATTTTAGCTACGGTGGATGAATGTACGAGAAATGTGGTCTGTAACAATATGTATTTAACCAGTGGGAATTCTTTCTCCGTCACCATCTTCTTGAATTTTGTTTTTTTAATTTTTTATACATACATGTCTTTAGCAACGGAGAGCTGCCTAATCACTATGCAGCAGATCACCCTGTCAATTACTGCAACACAAAGTGACTTTCATGACCTGGTGTGTGCAGCATGTAGCCAGCTAAGTGGGAATTATTCACCCTGCATGTATAGAACATGAATGAACACATGAATGAACTCATACACTGACCTGAAGGAAGTATGCAGTATGTGTGATACCAAGGCAGCTACATGTGTGTATGCATGTATGGGAAATGTTTTTTGTGTTTGTAACAATCCAAACATCTTATCTCTGTCTTGTTTGTATGTAGATGTTGATTTTACTGTATGTCACAATGACTTCATTCACCCCACATGCATCAAATGAACCAGTTCAGATTTAAGCAACAATCGTAGTCACATACAATTACATATACATTCATACCACAGCAGATCCACAAAGCCAGTGATAATGATGGTAAGTGATTGTGGCTGAAGCTGGAGGAACTGTCACTAAAAACAGCTCACTGTCTCTGAGTTTATTTGCCATAAACAGGATGTGAAAGGTGAAACATTTGATTACAGAATCATTCAACAAACATGTGAGTGAGCAGGAAAAATCAGAATTTTTAAAAAAAATTCATCTGCCTTTATTCATGAAAGGCTGAGTCCTGGTATATTTCAAAATAACTTATTAAAAGTTTTTTTGTTTTTTTTTTACTGGTTCTTAAAGAGTGGAAAGGAGAATCAGGTATTTCACCACACAAAATGTGGCTGAAAGGTGCAGCAGGATGACAGCAGAGGAATAGGAGGCAGCTCTGGCTCTGTGGGGTTCCTCTGTGACAGTAAGTAGGGCACAGTTAGGTGGAAACCATATTAGTGGGGAAAAGGTGGAGATATGAGTTGGGAGAAGACAGATTGTTCAAGTGTTTTTGAAAGAAATGAAAGAAGGAAGATGGGTCTGTAATTTGTTACATTAGAAACTGCTTTTGGTGTGTTAACAACGACGTATATGTGTGGGATGTACTAATGAGGTGGGTGAGTAGGCTGAAGAAGGCAGGTGTTTGGGCAGCGGGAGGTAAACAGGGTCAACCTCATTGGGAGAGAGAAGTGAAGAGGAACTTAGAGCAGGAGATGAACATGTCAGCAGGTGAGAGGGTGGAGAAAAGAGCTGCAGAAGGAAGACTCATTGCTGCGGGTGGATGTGAAGGTAAAGAAGTGGTCTGGGGATAGGGCTGCAGGGTTAGATGTGTTCTCTGGTAAAGTCAGAGTTTCAGTGAGAGCAATTAAGACCAAAGATGGCTGAGATGAAGTTGCTCTTGCAGCTGAGTGAAAGCTGACTGGAAAAGAAGAATTACTTTATTAATCCCTTCAGGGTAAATTCTGTTTTTCTACTCCATTGTTATTTCACACAGACAGGCCTGAAATACACACATACACAGTGCGCGCACACACACACAGACACACACACAGGACCCATACAGTTAGTGGGGGGAAGATGAGAGAATGATTGTGCTGCCACTTAGTCAGGTGCCCAAAGCAGTGAGGGGTTGGATGCCTTGCTCAAGGGGACCTCTGCAGTGCCCAGGAGGTGAACTGGTCGGGTATCTCTCCACCCAGATAGCTGTCCACACTCTGACTGGTGTGTGCCAGACTTGAGGTGGCCCCAAGACAAGCCCACATGGACTGAGCTGCCACCCTTATACATTTGTTTTATCTTTTATATTTTTTAACGTGGAAAAATATTTGAGAGACGAAAAAGAGAAATTGCTTACACCCAAAGGACACTGGAGCTTGACAAAACACGCACTTCACACAAAAACATAGCTCCAGAAACACTGATGAGTGCAAAGTTAAACCAATGCACACACTGAAGTCATACTGTACAAGGTACTGCGTGACATTAGATTTAGGTAAACATGCACACGCTTGCACACACACACCACACACACATGCAAAACATCTTGTTGCAACAGCACCTCATTGTGCCTTGATTAATAACTCCATGCATCGTTAACCTTCCGACACAGACCCAGGAAATTATTACAGACACACACGCATGTACTGGAGATGTGTCTATGCATACATACACATTATAGGGCAGTGCTGCTCCTTTCCAAGGTTCAGTATTGTAATTTTGCTGGGTGATTAGATGAAACAGACATCAACAGACACCAATACACACATAGCAGTACACACACAGTTTGGCAAGGTTCATTAATTTCACATTATCAGGTGATTAGGAGCTGTGATTAAGAGGCTGGTAGGGAAGAGTCGAGAAGATGAGATGAACATTGATTCTTAATTTTCTTTTAAACTCATACAGAACTCAGTGAACTCTAAAATATTTAAAATTCCATTGTACTATAAAAATGCAATACCAAACTAATGTGATGGATTCATTTTTTGTCAGCAGCAGAAATGCATTGCAGTTAAAGTTCTTTATAGTTCTTCATAACAGAAGATAAAGGAGCTTTGCACATTTGTGGAAAAGGAATTTATGCCTCAAGCCTCTGGGTGTATATTTCTATGACAGTGAAGGACTGATATTTGAGAGTTGGTGTTGCTAGGAGATGGTGTTCCACTGAGTGACCAACATACTGTATCCACTAATCACAGGGTTATCAGATATCTTGGCTTTGTTGCATGGCACATGTGTCTCATCCAGACACCCAGGGGTACAGTTCAGCATCTGTGGGTGATGAGCAAAGCCCTCCTGTCACAAAGTCTTTCTAACACACGGTTAACATGGAATGAGACTTTGGTTGTGTATAGGCACAAAAACTAATTGGTTAGATTTCAGAAGGCGGTGGTTGCGTTTGGTTTCACACAGGATGTGACCTCCGGTCTCCTTGGTGACAGCTGTTTGTATGGCCCACCAATCAAGCCCCATCTTGATGACTCTTGGAACTGTGACACTTTGTAAACTGTGTTGCATTGTGTAGTTCCTCTGATGGTCTTATACTGACATACATTACATTATACTGTCCTAGCATACTTTCTTGTGGTACACTGTTTTATTTACCATTATTCATTATTATATATCATCATATAACTTAATATCATGACTGAGAGTGTCAAATAATTTAGAGAAATTTAAAAAAAAAAATGCCAAGTGCAAATTTGATATTAATCATTCAAGCTGTAAAAGTGCCATAAAAGTAGAATTATCCTTTCTAACTCTGTATTGATGGCATCACATAAAATGTTATTGTCATTTAAATGCATTAAAATTCTTGGGTGAATTATACTTTCGTGCAATTTGTGAAATGTTTGTCAAGTTACTTGGATCACCAGCTTTTAAAAAAAAGGTATAAATATCTTTGGGATGAATACTCGTTGCCATAATTTTGCCTAAAGACAACTCCTGGTAACGCATGCAACACAAAATTTACACTTTAACTTATAGTCTATTAGTAAACAAGATCACTTCTCAGTTCACATGCTCCAGAGGGCTTTAACTGGTCCACTCATGAATCATTCATGCCGCTTAAATGACACGAGTCAAACATGAGAAGTATTAGCAGTTTTTTTTTTTTTTTTCAGGGGCTTTCATGAACAATCATGAATGATTTATGAAGGCAAACGGGACGAGTGGTCACAGAGGCAAAAGGAGGAGTGACGGGAAGACAGAAAGGAAAAGAAGAAGAAGAATTAAATAATAAAATAAAATGGAGCATTTCAGAACAAAAGAGAGTAACAGATACCAGTCCAGAGATTACAGGCCCAAGAATTACATTTAAATTGTATACCTGAATATTGTGCTGCTCACATGGGAGCTATGCTGCTGCTTTCTGTTGTTCAGTGCTGAAAGTTCAGTCATTGGATTAAGATTAGGATCATGAGCCAACAGACACAAAATTCCTTCACGCAAGTCAAACTTCAGCATTGACAGATTTGCACTAGACTACATTTTAGAATATCTGCAACCTTTAGAGGTCAAAAAGTTAAATCGTGAACTCCTAGTGTGCTTGGTGTGGCACTACAACTCTGCTAATACCTTCAAGCCAACAGTATTTGCTGCTGCAGCTCCTTTGACCAGCTTAATGTGAACACACTCTCAATTTAAAGGGAACAGAATTATCGTCACTACCTGCTATGCCGATCTCGGTGGAATGACAATACATTACAGGAGTTAAGAAATCACTGCAAAAGTAAAGAGAAAGGCAAGTCCTTTCAATAGGCAAGAACTGGAAAGTGGTACAATGCCAAAAAAAGTGTGTGTACAGTGAGAAGAATTAAAGTGAAAAAAGGTTTAGACAAATGCAAAAAGACAGAACAGACTGAAAAATACCAAACCGTCAATGAAGGAGCATTACAGTCCTTGCTGCCAGAGAAAAAGACGTGGCCATAAAAATGGCCAGATCGCAAGCTCGAGACCTCGTTCCAGTCCATTCCTGCCCCCCGGTCTGCATTCAAGGAAGGTCACAAAGGGGTCTCTGGCCTGCTGCCCTGCAATTCATCCCTCTGGGACCAAACTCCACATGGACCAGAAACTTACTTATGTTGAGTGATGTAGAAGAGGAAAGGCTGTCTGTTTATTCATCCCGAAATGCAATGTTTTCCCTCCACTGTCCCTTGTTCTTATACCTGTCACTAAAAAACAGTTGAAGAGTCCACCATATGGAGCAAAGAAAGAGCTGAGAGCACACCACAAGTTGTGATTAATTTCAGTATATCTTCACTCAGACATTCGGCATATGTACTGGCAAAGTGCAAGCAGATGTAAACATAGTGTAACAATTAAGCAAATGAACCACATGCAGAATTAGTCGAGTCAGATAAATAGCACTACACGTAAAGTGTAAAATATGTATTTTTGATGAACTGCCTCTTGAGAGCACAGATCCATGGATTCTTCCTATGGAGTGTATTATTAAGTATGAAACCCAGCCCAATGAAGTCAAACAGACTAACCGAGTCCTTATATGTACCTTGCTTTTTGTACCAAAGCATATCATGTCAGGTAAGTGAAATGGATTTGGTTTGTTCTTCAGTCAGGTAATAAATACTGCATTTCCCCAGAATGTGACCTGCATGTTAACACACAGATACACACAGCAAAACATCAAGATGAACCATGTCTGACACAGAGTTGAACCTACAGCTTATCAATGTCCTGTTAAGAGGCTGTGTTGCTGAAAAAGGCCAGTTTTAATTTTACACTCTCCACCGTGTAAAGCAAGAAATCCAGAGAGTGGAGAGCAGATGTGACATCCTCTAACGTGAGATGTACTCGCGCACAAAACTGAAGAGAATGAACAGGAAATGATATTAAGTCACTGTAACAGCATCCACACTGACTGTGTTTAATGGTGCATTTACAAGTTAAGAGAAGAGAGCATAGCTGTGATGGTATATTGAAATATAAAAAAAGATGCACACCTCTAAAAACAGGTTTATTCACATATGTAACATTTAATTGTATTTTTTTTTCTATGTTATATTTGTTTCTTGACTTTTGCAGCGATACTTTTGATCTTTTATTGTAATGCACCAAAATACCATGCCCTTGTATGTGAATAGTTTGATCCTGATTAAAACTCAGAGGCAAACATTGATCTGTTAGGCGTCCGTTTATTATCATGGCCAGGTTGTGTTTTCTAACAATTGCCAGGGCTGTAACACCTGCAGTTAGATCTCACTACTGTGTAACAAGGAATTTCAAATGCTACATTAACACATTAAAGACTGATCAATGTGGCTGGTCACCATTTAATTGGTTTAATGACTAATGTCTATACTTTTGGACATTAACTGTTTGGGGCAGTTAAATAAAGAAACAAATTCCAGTCAGAAATAACGTAAGGTAAACATTTGAACAAGCTTTTATTTCTGCTGGTGGTTATGGACACGGTGGAAAGTCTCTTGCTTGTATTTGCTTTGAAGTTTCGGTTTGTCTGTTTCTGTATACTGCATCTTCAGAAGCAACGTGTCCACACAAAGCTGGACACACAAATGTCAGATCTTTTGCCTCTGTGTTCTTCTTGCTTTTCTTTGGTATAAAGGATGGCAGCTGGGTTGTTGTGCTCTTTTCACTGAGAAGCAAAGACTGTGAAACCAGTATTTTTCAATTACTAAATGTTGAATTGAAATAAGCAAGGAAATTCCAATGTGACTTTTAAAATAACACAAGCATTTGATTCACACACCCTTGGATCAACTGATGGTGGACCGAAGTGAATGCACATTTGATTTGCTAACTGGGCATGTGTGCACTTTTGTCATTTCAGTGCCCATGATACCACCTTACAGCATACTGCACCACACTCCCATGTGTCACCAGTGTCTACAGGTTGGGGGGTCCCAGCTGCTTTTTCCACATTTTTAGCTCACAGCAGAAACAGACCTGAACATTATCCACAAATAGTCAGTCATGAACACAACACACACATTTCATTGTCTATATCTGCAGAATATACCGCAGACATGAGAGAATCATCAGGCAAAGGGCATTATTTTTCTGATGTGCTCCCTCTTTTTCTCTCTCTCAATGACGACAAAGAAAAATCCCTGTGCGATGTAAACAATGGATGGAAACAAAATCCTGGTATTATTCAGGTATAAAAAAAATCATACAAATTGAAAAGCACTGATCAAATGTGTTTCAGTGACTTGGAGGAAGATAATGTCATGATAATGTTTATTACTTAATATACTTACATTTATTTACTATTACTTATATTTCTAATTATAACTCAGATTGCATACAGTGTAAGTACACCTGTAGTACGTTCTCCTGCAGTCTAAGACTTTAACTCCCACTTGTGCCGAAAACCAGCAGCACAGCATCTCAGACTAGAAACGCTGCCTCTTTGCACAAACATCAGTTTGGTCAAACTGAATTTCTTCTATTATTGAACTGAAATCTTAGAGACAAATCTCATTTCATTTTTTCATTACTTGATTTTAGACAGAATTATTGAATTGAAGCTATGAATGTCTTTCCAACTAATTCATGATTCAAATTTCTTAGGGTTATAAAAGATGAGCTTCTGATTCAGATAATTAACTGCTGCTGTGGTAAAAGAAAAAAAATAAACAGCAATGAAACAGGGGTTAGTAGTTGTATTTTGATTCGAAAGCCACTGCTGTTCTCGTTGATAATGTGACATCCTGAGAGGCTTTCCAACCATCTGCTAAGGGACCCGAACATTTCTCTCCGCAGTCACCATGCTGCCCACTGTTTCATCTCTCATCATCTCTCTTTCTCCTCATGATTATATTGCTGACTGTTTTTTCTTAAAGTGTGGACTCTGCTCATGTGAAATCGAACTGAGCCCATTTACAAGAGCAGTAAAGTTTTTTTTCTACCATCTGTTAAAAGCAGGGATGTAGCCCTCACAGACAATCTGATACATTATTCAATACGCAGAACACAATCTGGCATCGTGCTACAGTTAAATTTAACACTTATTGCACTGTAATTTTCTTTTAATTTTGATAGTTACATGCAACTGGCTATTTGGACTACTCTGCTGCATAAATTGTATGACCTTGTATGTGTGCAAGTAAGATGAACACACATGTGCATACACGCGTAAAGATAAAAGTGTTTCATACATGACATCACATACATTGAAGTCTAACTTTTCTTTAAGCCTAAGACCTTTCTCAAAGAGAGGACAGCTTGCAGTAGTTTGTGTCTTGGAACAGGAAGTACTCGAGAAATGATTTCTTGACTAACACTTGGTCTTGCAGCTATAGCAGTTATTTACAGGCAACAACATACAGCTCAGGGCAATTGGCTGGAGATGCCAAAGAAAGGATGTTGAGCTGAAGCCCAGTGAGGTTCACTCATTTAACCACAATGCTCAGACCGCTCAATGCCTGATGTCCATTTCAGTTCATTTAGGCCTAAACACAGAAAGAAGAATTGTCCAACACAGATTCAGTTACTCTCTATTGTGCAGCAGGACAATTTTGTTGTATATGTGTCTTTTTTTCCTCTCTCTCTGTCTGTCTTATTACATGAGACCCACCTTTGACATGGTTAGCGACAAGTCTATATAAAACATGTGTGTGGTGGGCAAGTTAAAGTATCACTTTGGTATTTTTCCAACCTGGACCTATTTTCCCTTTTTTGTGTGTTAAAGTGACTGATAGTCCATTAAAAGTACTTGCTCATTTCCACTGACATCTTTTGGACACATTAAAGTGTCTCCAGCACAGTCCTGCTGATGTATCTCCCTGGACACACCAGGTCCAAATATACTGGGCACTGAGCAGTCAGCACAGGGTAACATCTATCTATCAATCTCTTCAGTTTGTAAGAGCTCGTCTTCCATATGCTGTGATTCAAATAACGATGTGAATCGAATTCCACATTGCCATAATGAGCTATGATCTTTCAATAACACTAAGCTTCACTTTGTGTATTACAACATAAGAAACTCTTTCTGGCACTCCGGTCTCCAAACCTCACTCCAGCGATGTCCTCCTGAAACTCTCAAACTCTCAGCTCTCGAGAAAAAAGAGAGGTTTCTCCTTGAACCAGATCTGGTTAGACAGAGTAATAACTGTGACCAATAACAAGAACAAGAAAAAGGTAAATAAAAAGTTCAATTCCTCTTCTCATTTATAAAAGGTCTTAGCTTTTCAGGGGTAAAAACAAGCACCTTTAGTGGGTGTAATGTGAAGGTGCCTTAGCGTTTGTTCTGTGGCTGCCTGCTACCATACTTGACAAAAAACTGTCACCTCCATTAGTCACTACTTGAGAAATACCTAAATTACATTTTGAGTGACTGTCATATGAAAACAACAGTTGTTTGTAGAAATGAAGGACTGCATTGATTACTTATTTGATCAGCCAGCAAAGCGTGATGGATTGTGAAGCTGCATTGCACTGCTGCAAAAAGTGAACCAAATGTAACGTTTTTCCTGAATGAGCCTTAAAAAAACAATCCTACTCTTGGATACTTGGAAGAACTGTTTTTTGATTTTTTTTTTTTTTTTTCCCTAGTGAACTGCGATCTTTAATACTTACAGCTGCACTGCAGAAGACGTCATTGAGTGACCACGTGGTCACTATGCTATCCATCCATCTGCCTAAGATCTCATGTCTCCGGGCAGAGTGTACTGGCAGAGGCAAGTTTGCAGTGTGTGCAGCCTCAGTGCGCCACATTCTGCTCGCTAATGTGAGACCCACAGTGAGTCTTTAAACCATCTGCTCAGAGACCTGATCATCTAAACGCCAGGCCAACCCTGTTAAAATGTTGGCTAAAGGCTCCCTTTTCTCTCTCTCTCTCTCTCTCTCTGTGTGTCCTTTTCTTTCCTCCTCTCTCTCTCTCTCTCCTTCTTCTACTCATAGACTTACACCCATTCATCTCCTCCCCACTCTGCTCCCTCCTTACTCATTTCCCTGCTCACCTTCCTTCCCCTTCCCCTGCTGGACCTCTCCTGTCTAACCCTCCTCACCTCCCTAGCCTGTCTCTCTCTCTCTCTCTCTCTCTCTGCCCTCAACCCTTTTATGTCTCTCTCTTTCCCTGAGGTGGAACTACTAATTATGATAAAATGAACCATGACAGTCTGAACATCTGCTGAAGAGTGGACTCTTTTGAGGGGATTCTTTCTGTTGTCTGCAGAAATACAGAGAGAGGGTGTGAATGATAAGTCGAGACAATCAAGGACCAGGTCAGAATGAATCCTCACAGTAGTTAAAAGTGAAAGATGGATATGCAAATATCTGAAATATGTGCTGTTGAAAAAATAAAAATCTGCAATCAAAATGGGGGTTAGCTCGCACTATGAATTTTTTTTTTTTTTTGCAACTTGGCAGAAGCACAACAGGCTGTAAACACAACAATGACATACCATCTTTTAAAGTTAGTAGTGTGTCAAAATAATTGCCTGTTTACCCATGCAACTGTATGTATCCACATTTCATTAGAGTCTAGTTTCTATCGTCCTCTGAAGTTAAGACTTAAGAATGTCCTTTATTTGTCCCACAGTGGGGAAATTCTGCGCTGTCACAGCAGTACAAGGACAGCAATAAGCTCCAAGGTCGAACGAAAGTCGAAGAAAAATATAATAATGTCCAAAAAACTACACAAAGTAGATACTTAATACTAACAACCAGACTGAACTAAATTCCTTTCCAAGGAAGAAAAACTACATAAAAGAAAAACCCATATATAAAGTGATAACGCTACCCTGCTTTCATCAACTTTCGCTGCTAAATTCACCTTATAGTCTACTTGCCAGTGATGCAAACCTGGAAATATTGAGTATCCCTAGGTTTCATATTAAAAATGTACAGGATAGGTCCCCAGAATTTAGAAACTGGCAGATGCTTACATATTTTGGCACTTTCTACAATTAGCATATGGAAAGTAGGCAAGGGAGCAGCTGTGGCCTAAAGGCTTGAGAAGTGACCGGAGGGTCACTGGTTCACTTCCACCCTGGACTGGCAGGAAAAATTTGAGCGTGGTGGAGAAATTGATCAATATTAGTTGGCTGATGTGTGTTTCACTACATGTTGCGTGTGTGTTTCAATCAGTGATGGGTTAAATGTAGATAAAGAATTTTGGTGTATGTAAAAAATATACTGAAAAAATAAAGTTTGAAGTTTTGAAATAGCATTACTTAGCATAATCACACACAATAGTCAGCAACTGCTTTTTTGATTTTGAAGTGCTTTTAGGGGTTATTTAGGATGCAAAATCCATTTCTGACATTTTTTATAATTCAGATTGACCATTTAAACCAAATTTGTAACGGCCAAATTTCAGTTAAGCGTCAGTCAAGTTTGATGGAATTTCAACTGACATTGTCTGTATAATTAATAAAATCGACCTGTGTTTTACAGAGAGAGAGCTTTAAAATTCTACTGGGTTCAAAATAGAGCTCTATAGGCTGGCAAATAGACTCTTAACCAGATTTCCCAAGTTGCCCAAACATGTGATGTACAGATGTTTGATTCTCCTTGTTACAATACACTATATTAACTCTTTTTCTTACTTTGGATTAATAATTTATGATTAATTAAGCAATGATTGATTAATAGTAACTCAAGAATTCAGGACATGGAAAATGGCACAGATTCAACTGGCACCTCATTTTAATAACACTAGAACACAAGGGACCTCAAATTATTTATTTATTTTTGAATCCATTGACGAAACATTACATTACACTACTATTTTATAACATTTCACAAAATAATGGGAACTATAGTGTATCTTCTACAAAGTATATAGTAAAACCTGAAAACCCGAGTGTGAGGGACCAGAGTGGTCTCCCCGAATAACGGGATCTCGGCAAGATCGGATTCAGGCAAAAGAGATTGAAAGTAGGAGGCAGCAAAGCGTCAGGTGCCAGGAAAAGCCCTTTTATTCTCCCGGAACACAAGATTTTCACAGACAGGAACAATGCAGGAACCAAAAACACCAATAGCAAACACTCACAGCAGTACATAGTAGTTCTCCCAAGGAACAACAAGAGCAAAATGAGGCTCCTTTAAATAGGGCTGCTTGTTGAGCCCAAACGGTCCAAACCATTATGGAGGGGATTACCAACAGACATAATGGTCCATACAATATGCTAATCATCATAAATAAATACAAAAAATAAATAAATAATGCATTATTCAATGTATCCACACACCAAATATTTACACACCATACAATAATTTTTCACAAACACCACATAGCCAATACCATAAAGAAAATAAAAACCCCCTGTAGCGGCGCGCGCTTCCGCAGAGGAGCAGTGCAGCCGGACCGGGAGTGCAGGTGACTATGAGTGTATGAAAAACCAGAGTCTTTGCAAACTGAACTGAAGAGGTGGACGAGTAGTGGGTACCTCACCACACGCCTGGATGCTAAACCGGGGAGAAAACTGACACGGGTGAGTTGTGGTTGTGGTGAGTGAGCGACGCAGCGGGCTGAACTTACAGCGCCGAAGCGTCCATGGCGTACGCCACGCCAAACATGTCACCAAGCACTTGAAATATATACAAGCTGATGAAAGAGTCCATTTCTCCTAGTGTGTGTGTGTGTGTGTGTGCGCACACACGTCAGCGTGTATATGCGCTACAAAATCCGAAGAGTCTTTTTAATTTTAATTTCCAACGCTGCCTCGCAGGCCACGTTATCAAAACCGCGTCCCTCGTGGGAGACCGTGAGAAGGGGGGTGCTCACCTTCTCACACCGAGTCATTACATTCTCTTTCAGGCATTCACACTACCTCCTCATTTTACTGTCATTTAAATAATTCAACTCATTTCTGTATTACTTTTATTATTTTGAACTACTTTCCACTGAGCTGAGATTTGATGTCATTTATCCTCTCAGCTCACTTTATCTTTGTCAGTGTTCGCCATCTTGATGTTTTTATTTTTTAACTAACTTCCCCGTCATGAAAAGAATATTCAGAGCAAACACTTTGGGTTTCATTGTCCATATTTACTTTTCACTTAAACACGTAAACAGGATCAAGCAAAACCCAATCATTTGTTTGATAATTGTTCAAAGCTACAGTTCATGCAAGGAATCTTCAGAGGAATTAGTTGTCAAGTCTAAATCAAAGACTGTTTCCCTGTGAGCTCTGCTACTGTTATACCCAGCACAGCAATGCAGTGATAATTACAAAGGATACAATCAGAAAATCACACCCACACACACATTATCATATAATTGAATCTAAACTAGGATAACTGTGTATAACAACCAATGTTGTCACCTTTTGCCAAATCAGATAATATTAAAGTAACTTTTCTTAAGTTCAACTTTGCTGTAATGCGTTCTAAAAATCCTGAAATCATACACATACACTATTGATCATCACTTTATCGCCCTGTTTTGAAAAATGAGTGTAACCAAATGTGCCCTCTTTTGACACTTGCATGCTACATTTCTACTCCAATATCCGCTGCTCCTTCACGCAGTAGAGTTTCAGTGTTTCCGTGGCAGGCTTTACATAATTGGATGGGAGTTGGAATGTAAAATTCTAATACTGATACAGGTGCAGCTTCTTTCTGTGTGTGTACTGAACAAAACCATTGTGATCAATTTTGAGCGCAAGATTTTTGGACTGTTTTCTGTACTTAAACGAGACGTAGTGGCCCATCTGTGTAATTACAACTTTATTTGATGCTCACTGGCCCAAAAAGACTTTCCCCCATAAGCGTACATTGTGAAAGAAGCGACTCTAACATTTTTCATTTTTAACATTTTTTAAGTCCACAAAATGACTTTCAGTTTCAAAATCTGAAACATTCGGTCCAATAACATTTGGAAAGTGTAGAAAAATGGCAAGATTAAATTAAATTATTCACATTCAGTTTAACTGACGGCTAATCCAGAAATCAGCAGCTCAGATGGTGAAAGTCTTGCCTTTTGGGCCATGTAATGCTGTAGATAAGGGTAATTTTAAACGGGAAAGTCAGACTTTTTTTTGGCTTCATGCACCATTGAGCCATCTTCCAAAGTTGTGTCAAATTTAATGTTGATACACTACATTTACTGGATCTGTTTGCAACTGTCTCATCCAATTATGCAGTAGAGAGTTGTAAAAGAAGCTCAGGGAGAACATTATGTTGCTCTTTATATATGTATGTGCATTTACCAAACCAGACAGTTAAATGTCATCACTGGAGTCGTTTTGTCATTTTGTGCAGTTTGTCCAAATTTGTTTTCCAGTGTTGAATTGGGTCATTGTTGCCCCTTGTGGCTGATGGGGTAGAAGAACTCACATAAGCTGATGTTCTCACCAAAAATGGATGCCGGCACTATTGAGCACATTACATTCCCTTTTTTTTTTTTCTCATATAGTAAGTTTTAGGTTTACAAGGGGAAAGGCTTAAAGGATGGAAGAGACTGGTTGGTTTGGAAAATGTACATTTGGTTAACTTTCCTACCAGCTGTTATTCTATGGTTTGTACCAAAGGACAAAGATTTTAAATGGCCACATGCACTAGATTAAATGCCTCATTAAGATATGTAGCATTTCAGAGAACAATACAATAGCTACACACTGCTATGTTGCTACACAACCACACATGTGAAATTCATGAAAGTGCTCAATGAAGTTGAATGGCAATGATTGAGAAACTTCTCCAATCAAAAGTGACGGGACCACGTGTCATGCAAGAATTAGTATTTTTGACATTATGTTGAACCATAATACCTACTACTTGTTACTTCAGCTGGTTTTGTGTGTATCTTACACCAATGATTTTAAAAATGCCAAAGAACCAATAGCTAGACTAATGAAATCATAGAAAATGAGACAGTCAACCACAAAAAGGGAGCTTCATTACTAGTCAAACTTACATAATCCCCCAGATATCATGCAGAGGGCCAGTGAAGATGTGTGTGTCCCAAAGCCCTAGAGATGAATGTAAAGTAGTGTTAATAGATCACATTGGGAGCAGGGTGGCTCACATTCATCAAACACCTTTTCTCATTAAGTATTAATGGCAGGCCAATCGAGGCTGAGGGACGGATCGATCCACCAAGCCAGGGATCTTTAACCCAGATTGTTAGCTGCTGGCTCAACTGGGGAGACAGAATGTAAACACACTCTGTATAATAGAAGAAGACATACACACATGCAGAGGAATAAATACAAGCAGCAGTGGAGGAAGATGCAAGCATGCTTACACAGAAAAGAGAAGAAATGGACACATGTGTCTTTATAACAAAAGGGGCACACACAGTATGGAGGAACCTTTATTAGTGAGACTGGAGAAACTTTCACACTCAAACAACCACACACAGATCGAAGCTGAGAGAGCCTGAGAGGAGCTCAGAGAATTGTTTCTCCATTCACGAAGGACAAAAACAATACTTGGAAAAGGATAGACACATTGATTGCTAATAAATAATATTAAATATTGTACTGTATGATATATTACTACATGAAAAAATAGAAAGTACATCCCATGCATATTTTTATTTAGTATTTTCATTCATGTCAACTTAAAAACTACTTATTATTATTCTAATTATTACATCTTGACAATTAATGTTGATTTGATTGAAGACTCAATGGATCTCTTGGTAGCAAGGGGTTGTGTGACTGACAAAGACAGCTGACAGGCATGGTGGGCTTTGACTGCTAGTTTTGTTGACTTGCAACAATGTAATCAGTGAAGAACAGCCGCTACAAAATTATTCTGTCATTGTTCTTCGACCTCTGTTTAGTTCTGAATTGTGACTTCAACAGCACAAAAAGCTTCAAATGTAAATTTAATGATAACAGAAGAAAAATAAAGACTTGTCGCAAGCTATCCTCCTTCCAAAACATTACACTGTATTCATTATGAATAGTTATTCCATTTTAAAGCTCTATAATTGCAAAGTATTCAGTTAATATGTGTGGATGTGTAACCCAGCAACATATTTCTAGCAGCTTTGTTCACAATTTCTGCTGGAAAAAATTCAGAGGCTAATGAGGAGTGAACAGCTCAATGCTATTCTGATAGATAAAACAATGAAAATGCATAAAACACTGTGAAACCCAAAGCTAGTGAGTGTGGATCTAAGAGATAAAACTGTAATTAGAACGGGCACAGCCAGCAGTGGTCAGTCATTAAACATACAGGAGGAAAAGAGAATTATCATGCTAACTCAATAAGCCTTATCAGTCATGTAAGTTTATTGAGATCATCACTCAAGATGTCTTCAAAATTGACTGTTGACAGCTTTGGTCTCCCTTATAGCTGCTGAGGTAATGTTTGCTAATGCTGCATTTAACTGACAGCTAATGCTACACAGTCTACTCACAAACAGATTCATTCCTCTGCTGGTCTGCTGCTTTTTGAAGAGTAAAAAAGTTGTAAAAAAGTCCTTTTTAGGCTATAACATTAACCCATGAGCCTGCAGCTGAGTCATGTTGGGACAAAAATCAGAAATGATGTTCAGATTGGGTCGATGTTATCTCCCTTCATCCAACAACAATTTCAAATAAACCACGATGTAGGATTATGTAAATAGTTTAGATAACAACAATTATAGTTGTTTAAGTGTTCATAAAGATGAATACTTAGTAGGACTGAAACTTTATAGGCTGTTTTTAATTTCTGATGACATTGTGTATGTGTAAAGAAAAAAAAGGCTCTACAGCCTATAAAATAATGCCATTTGAGGGTCATTTACATACCCATGTGTAAAAGCAGGGGGGCCAGGCTAGCTGTAACCATGGTAACAACAGTTACGTGACAGCCTAGAAAAAAACTCCATGCTTCAGTTGATTGACTATCATTAACTGACCAATAACCCAGCTAACTAACTGATAACTCCTAATGATAACTTTGCTTACTACTCTGTGGGACTCAAGTTGGGTTTCGGCAGAAATATGCAGCCCGAGCCAGACTCAAAAACACATATACACACACAAACTCTATAACTTATGCTCATACCAATACACACTCAAGCGTGTGGCCATATACATACACATAGACACGTGCACACACATACACAAATGGCAGGCTGATGGAGATGATTTGTGTTTTTGACATTTTCTTTCCTTCAGACTTTGAGTAAGTAGCTTATTTTCCACTTGATTTCCACAGTTTCTATAGTTTTTGTACCTGCTGTTATTGCTTTTGATCTGTTTGTATTCTGTTGTTTCTCTCTTTTGGTTTTAGAAATGCTGCAGATTTTTTTGTTCGTTTTATATTCCATTCTTTTCTTCACATTGCCTTCCTCACTCCTGTTTCTGTCTTTCATTTCTGCCGTTTTCTTCCTCAACTTTCCCTGTCAGAAGCAGTTCTACACTTCTACATCTTGATATTCACAGTAGGAGCATACCTGTGTTAGTGATACTTCATTAAAAATCGACAGAAACAAATATGAAAAATCTTAAATGTCTAAGAGCTTTGGAGTCATATGCTGGAACATGCAGCAGAGATGTTTAGATACTACTGCCAATGTGTCACTGCTGGACTAGATCGTAAAAACCATAAACCCAAGCTGACTACACTTGCTGTTCTTTGTGAGAGAGTAAATAAAGCTTTTACAGCCACCTGTTAAGACCTCAGGGGGTGATGGTTTGATGCTCAAAAGACAGATTTTGAATATCTATTTATTTAACCGTAGGTGGAATGTCAGTGAGACGCAATAGTGAGTGTTAGTCCACAGTAATGTTTACAGCAAAAGTCCTAAACCACTGTGGACCATTTGTGATCCAAAATCGTAACATAGAGAACTCATGAAGTCACGACCTGCTGGAAGCACATGGTTGATCTTGGTACTGACAGCAAACGTGATCCAACATTTTAGATGTTTTGTTAAACCTTTGGAAGCACTGGAACAACAAGTCAATTGATAGTTTCCAATAACATAAAAGATTAGAGAGCGTTCGCCAGGGGCTGATGTAAAGTTGACACTGGCAGCCTATGAGGGACTCAAAACCTCATTATTGCTAGTCTGACTGTTGATGTCTCTGGAGAGTGTGTGGATGTGCCTGGAGGGCAGTGAGGACTGAGGTAAATTGATTCCACTTTGAAGTTATTAAGGGAGGACAAAGTCACTGAGAGACACTGAAAAGGTACCTAAAACTCAGCAACACATCAAAGCATTATTTGAGAGCTGCCGAGACATTTTACATGTCTAAATATCACTTAATAAAAGTTGTTTTCTTGACATTTAAAGATGCTGCCATCCTCTGTCAGTGTCTCTGATGATGTGATTACTGCTGTCACTCAGAGCTCTTCTGTTGTTTTCATGTAATGTCAACAGAAAGGGAACAGGAAAACGTCCCATTCAAACTTGGTTCCCCACTGCTAACTTTGTGGTGATAATCAAAACAAGTAGTGTAAGTATTGTGTAATGAATTAGCTCAGTTAACTGCCTGTACTTACTGCTTTACAGCCATTTTGGCAACATTACACTGTTGCTTCTCAAATTCTTCTCCTGCTAAGTGGGAAACGTCCTCACTGCCAGAAATTCTGGAAATCTTTGAAGTGGAATTACAGCTAAGTGACTGACCTGGGCCTTTTTTCTAGTTGTAGTTGTGATCTAAGCAGTATGACATGAATGTCATATACACAGATATCAAAACCTTGAGACAGGCTAGGCTGAAAAGAATGTGGCAGTGTAGAAATGGTGAAAGACTATCTGCTC
Organism: Scatophagus argus; assembly: GCF_020382885.2. Classification (NCBI taxonomy): domain Eukaryota; kingdom Metazoa; phylum Chordata; class Actinopteri; family Scatophagidae; genus Scatophagus; species Scatophagus argus. The sequence goes on along the minus strand of NC_058504.1, from coordinate 3,395,901 downwards.
TACACTTAAATACTCAAAGAGATATGAATCAATCAACAGAGGAAACGTATTCTCTTTTCTGGAGTGAAATCCTGTGTATGCGTTTCTGATACAACCTTCTGTGTCTCTAACAGTCGGTCCATCACCGTAGTTCAGGTCTCTTGGGGTACATGTAGTCCTCTCTATTGTTCTCCTGAGCACATGGCTGGAGAGCCCAAGATTACTTTAAAACAGAAAGACACTGAAAACTGAAATACTGTATTTCAAAGCAGCCACAACAATTGCATAAGCGAAAACATTGAAATGCAGCATGAATACTGCAATGAGATTATGAGGGAGTGGGACAATGTGCGCATGCAGGCAAAAGAGCAACCTTTATAATAATGCTTAATTTTTTTTTTCCTTGACTCTCTTGCACTCTCGATGGAGTTGTGTAGATGATATTTATTTTTTTAAAAAAGTAAATTAAAACTACATTACATATTTCACTAATACACTACAGCTGAATTCTCCCCAAGGTCTTTTTGACAGGATGAAGTGTCCTGACATCTCAAATTACTGTGATTCACTTGAAAAACTGATCAATCGGAAAGCTCGTCCCTGCTGGGAGTCACATTATGATGTTGGAAGTAACCTCCCTAATTCTCACATACATGGCTGGAATAAGCCTCTGGGTTCTGTTCAGAAAGTAAGAAATCTCTGATCAAAATTACAATGAGATCTATAATGGCGCAAATAACCACAATTTCATCTTTGGAACATAATCTTACTCAACAACCTCCGATGTCACTCCCTTCTTCCAGTTAATGGATTGTAATTTTCAATGCCTCTTTTCTGGTTATTTTTAACAACAAGACAGAGAGGACTGAACTCTATTAAAGGATAATCAAAGAAAAGAAATGAATAAGTATATTTCACAAAACTTTGCATTTTATGAAGAACTAAAAAAACTAACTTCTGCCCTACGTAGTTCAATGTCACACTTGAAGTTCACAGAGTTGTGGTGACCAACACCAGGTTGAAAATTTAATACTGTAATAATTTTCATGGGGCTCCAGGCCATAACCAGGACACAGAGGTCACATTTATGGAAGTTTTTTTCTTGCATAGTATTAGGGCCTCTAGGTCTCATCCTAAACTCTGGATCAGTCCTGGATGTGGCATTTTGAAGTCAAATGTCACAAGCCTAAGAATACATGGTTACATGCATTTCTGTGCATTCCATTTAACTTTGTAGACTTTTCCTGCTTTTTCTTAAATTTTATTTTATTACAAAGCTTACTTGTCAAGGATCTGACATTTTCAGTGGTAGTGGGGGAAGAAAAGGACTGTTTTTGTACAGTTTAAAGGAGAGCAAATCGCTTGTCTCAGTTTCAAAGAGAAGTGTTCCAACATCATGGCCTTTGGAGGAAGACAGATGCTACATAATCCACACACATACAAGCATTTAAACACCAATGGTAAACACACAAAGATAAATGATAACCATAGACACAACTGCAGACATGCATGTGATAAAATACTGTGTATAAATCAGATACAAAGACCCAAACAGTACCTTGATTGGTACGCACAGGCATAGTCATAGTCAGGCACACAAAAAGCAGGATGTATGAATGATAATTGTTTTGCCAAAATTATGGCTCCATCAGATCTCGCTACCAAACAATTACTGCATGCACTGTGGCTGCAAACACACACACACACACACTCCACTTTGCACATAAGCTAGCATGCATGCAGCCAGGCGCGTTAAAGACATACACACACACATGCAGTCTGGACTGAGTGCTATATTCGTCCATCTGGTTGTGAACACAGTCAGCAAATGAAACCAACCTTGAAACACAGAAAGTCTCCATCCTTCTGCTCTCTGTCTGTCTCTGTCTCTACACGTCCCTCCACCTGTCTCTGGGTTTCTTGCTTTCTTGGTCACAGATTCTCTCTGTCCTTTTCCTGTATCTTTTCTTCTTTCCATTTGTTTCATGTTACTGCTACTGCTACTGCTTTTCTTTCTTTGTAAGTCAGATATGTTTCTGATGTAAAGTTGTGCAAATACCTGTGCATATTACAGTAGATGCACATGTACTATTATATTGCGGTTGCAGTTATGTTTCAAAGCACAAATAAACACACCGGCATGGTGCCACATTACAGCTCCTTATACAGACTGAGAACAATGGAGAGAGACAGAGACAGCCACGTAAGCTGGTCGTTACAGACTGGCAGAGGTCAGAGTTAGCAGATACACTGCTAACCTATGCACATTTAGCAGGTCATGATTGAGAAGGATTATTTTTGTATGAGTCTGTACATGTTTTTAGAGAAATCCTGCACTGTATACCTTTAACTGATCTGTCCAGTACAAAGTCTGTGTAATTGTGTAACTCATAGTAATTAAAGTCTTTTCTGCATGACTGTATCCTGATACATCCAAATACCCATAAATATAGTATTGATGTACTGTAAGTGCAGAACAGCCATCATCATGGATGAGTTCTCCTCCTCCTGCATCCTCTACACAAGTGCCATTTCAATTGATGAGAATGCATCTGATGTGGACAATGTCTGTTGTGTGGTGTATGTGTGAAAAGGTAACTCTGGACAATGGCCAGAGCATGCAGTCTATGGTGGGTCTAAGGAGCTTTTTCTCTGAATAAAAGTTCTCTATTGGTGGAATAAATACTGTGAGAACTGTGTGAGTGAACTGAAACAGCTGCGTTACAGACAGACAGCTTAAAAATAATGGGAACACATGATTGCAATAAGAAAATGTGATTTAAAATATGTGTGAGCACACTTTTGAGTAGATGTGTGGGATTTATGCGTACAGCTGTGGTACTGAATGGACAGAGGCAGAGTGAAATATTTATAGTCATACAAACAGCCACTTGCATACTTGTTGTGTTTGAAGTCACATCATCAACTGTCTCAAAGATTTGGAATTTAGGACTATGTTATTGAAGGGTTGATCCATCTATTTTGATGATGGTGCTGGAGGCCACAATCCAGCATTTCACACAAACATGCCTTCATTTGGGTTTAGGTCTGTTGACCAACTCTGTCTGGAAGCCTCAGCAGTCAGAACCTTCCACTCAGAGACACCCAGTCCCATATTAGTGACCCTCTCATTCACCAGGGAGAAATCCTGCACAGTGGTGCTCAGCCAGGGGTTCATGACTATCCCAAAAGTTCCAGAAAAGAGGAGCATCCAGCACCTCACCAAGAATTTGGCTCCACACAGTGCCAATAAGTAAAGAGGTACCCAACTTTACCAAGTTGGAACTGGTCTACCTGCTGCACAAACTGGTTCTTCCATGCCAGAGGTGATATTCCATGCCCCTAAAACAAGTCTAGATACCAGGGGTCTGCACAGTTAGGTCCCAGCATTTGTCTGTCATCCAGCTGACATTGTGTGATGGATGCACAGGTAACAAGTGATCCAGCTGTATGATATCAGCTTTGCTCTTTATATTGTGTCCTAACTCAGTGGATTTCAAAGTGGGTTTAGAGTTCCAGAGAGTTCCCAGCAAAAATGAGAATAATTTATTTTCCACAAATGACACAGTAACTGAATGTGTGACTATTTTGGTCCACAAATTTATACACGTTTATCAATAAAACACCTCCGAGCAAAACTGTTATCCGATGGGCGACCCTGGGGCAAAACGTTATCGAGTAGGGGTCTGCAGTCTGTTAAAGCTCTGTGTCATGGATGAGAAATGGTTGAATGATTAGGCTGAAATTTGGATTTACAACCCAAATAAGGTGGCAGCTACCTGAAGGGAGATTGTCAGGAAGCTTGACATGAGGTGCATATTCAATAGATTCCGTCTGTTACAGGATGGTCATACTCTTGCTGTTAGGACACTGTGTTACTGGTCACTCTCTGGTCAGAGTTGTTTTAAGTTCCCACTAATGCAAACGTGTGATGTGGATAGGCTCCTGGTACTCAGAAGGTCAGTTTATGAATGCACCTGATTTTCAGCCCTCTGCTGTGAGGTGTCAATCTAAGGTAACTGCTAGTTAAACACAAAACAAACAAAAAAAACATCAAACTGTGTCAAACATGCATATCGTGGCTCTTCAAATCTAAGGCTCCAGCTGTCTCTGCTCCTGCTTTTCAAGAGCTCCTTCATGATATTATGAGTGCGTATGAGACAGAGACACACAGATGCCACCTGAGGCACGTAGAAAGATCACAGAGATGTCTTACTATGCTAAACTATTCAAATATGCAGATCAGTTGCATCTTGGCTGTAACTGCACGTGACTGAAAACACAGGTACTCCATATGTGGTCACAGACAGACTAGTCCTGGTGCATGGATGTCTGTACACACATAGCATATGTAATCAGCAAATGTCTGTATGAGCATGTGCTGTAATTGCTTTCACATGAAGGGGTGGAATCAGCAAGTTCAGGGTTGCACTGACTCCAACCATTCTTTCTTTTAACCTAATTTCCATCTATTAGAAAAAGTTATGACAATCTGTACTGAAAACACATCTGTAAGTTTGTACTATTTAAATGCTTTTACACCCCCAGTTCCTCCAGACCATGTTCTGGCCAAGCACACTTTAAGAGAGATTCATAGGGATCTTTTTACCATGTATTTTTTCCAGTCATGTTGTTATCTAATCCAGGAGGCAGGTTTACTACGTTAACGCAGGTAACTTTGCCTGCAACATCCTGACATTTAGCAGAGTTCCCAGTAAGACTTCAGCAGAGTTCTAGACCAGTGTGGTAGACTGAGTGACCAGCAGACCAGCATTACCATCCATCCTTATATCAGTACTTAAATGTGTAATCAAATCAGTGTCAAGAAGGAATGCACCTCAGAACCTGATTCTTATTGGAGGCTGATTTTACATTAGCAAAGTTTTCTAGATGACTTCACTGAAAAGCTGAAATGCTGTCTATAAAGTAGAAGCATTTTTCTGAAAGTGCAGCATGATTTTTTTTTGGCAGAATTGTGGAAGACGAACAAGAGCTTGTTGGACATTGCTGAACACTGATTATCACAGCCGCAGTAGCGATGTTGTGGGTAATTATCAAGTGTTGTCATGTGAAACATCTACTTTGAGACTTGTATCCATAGAGACTCAGTCATAAGCAACAGAGCAACCGGTCCTTTTTTTATACAATTGACAACAAAATGTCTTAACTGAGAGTCCAACTGTTCAGTGAATCCAAGCTGGTGAATGCTGTGTGATATCATTAGATTGTTAATACTTAATTAATGTAAAAGCAAGATTTTAATGTTGTGGCTCATAATTATTTAAGTGAATTAATTTGCTGATTTTTATTGTGCAGTCATTTTTTTTTTGTTCCAACCAATAGTCCAGACCTTAAATTAAATTTGTACTTAAGTAAAATACTTGAGTAAATGCACTTTGTTGCATTCAACCACTGACATCTTTAGACTTTAATAAATGCATTTTATAACTTGACTATATAAGGTGAACCTCACTCCTACATGCATGTAATATATAATAAAGCTGGAGAAGAAGGTTTAAAAAGGAGTTTTTATCAGCCTGCATTTGCAAAGTTTCACATAAAGGTTATCCACTTCATGGGGAAGAGTGTGATGTTCAGACATGACACCAGCATGTGAGCTCAAGAGAAATCTATCTATCTAATTATTTTTTGAATGTGCTGGCTGCTATTTGACTCTACTTTGGTTATTTGTTGGCTCAGCTGTCCATTCCTCCTGGACTGCTATTAGTTTACACTGGCAGTTTGCTATTTTGTCTATTTGCGATGATTTTAGTAATTTGAGTCTGTTTCTAGATTATTTGGAGCTCTGGGACATTTTCACCATGCAGTGGAACAATATAAAATATTGTCTCGACTCGCAGCACAAACCCTATTGGGTGGAAAAAGAGAAAAAATCGCCCAAACATCAAGCTAATTTGTATCTGGTTATTACCCTCTGGTGGAAATTAACAGATAACCATGGAAACCCCTATGCATTCTTAATGTGGTCAAATTCTGTCTCTCATTGGATCTTTGATCAAATTTTAATTAACTACCTACTCAGTGGACTCCCAGAAAAGTGTATTTTGCAATCCCTTGTCTTTCACACTGTTTTTAGGCCAATGAAATTTCTGTGAACCATATTCTAATTACAGCCCCGCCACTGAGTGGCGACCAGTCCAGGCTGAACCCTGATTCAATGCAGAAAAAGATCACCTTTATTCCAATTATATTCCAATATAACAAACAATTTTAAAAAAATCTTTTGAGTTCTCTGTCTAAAAGATTTTTCTTGACCTCTGAAAAGAGAGAGAAAATGTTTCAAGCCAAACATATTCCACTGCCAGCCAAGGCACACTCCTTATGTCCGATAAATTACTGTATGTTGTTGGTTGGCCCACATAATACATATGAACTTTCTGAAAAAGTTTCATATTGCATGACTTCAACATTAAAATTAATAATACCAATGTAGAAATCAAGTACCCAAAGTCACACTACAAGGTGTAGTTTGATTTCTCTTTGGACAGACATACTGCCAAATGAAGGTTTCACGGCTGAGATGATGACATTTCTTTCCCTTCTCTCCTGACAGTGCTGGAAATAATGAATCATTTTGCTCATCCAAATTGTTTCCTTTAAAACAGTTCAGCTATTTGAATTTAGTGACTAGGCAAACAAACATTTTGTAAAATGCTGCTCTGACTTGAACTAAGCCTTAGCAGTAAGTGTTTACAAGGTTAAAAGCCGCTTGTTTGCAAGTGTTAATTTAGTGTAATTTTGACGTTCCTAAAATCAGGCTTTTATCAGGAAGTAGCATCCTGTGCAACACAGATGAGCTGAGGTCAGTGTTCAGTCACCAGATAGGAGCTCCACGGCTAAAAGCTTCAGAGGGAGACAAAAACAATGACAGATGATTCAATGTGGTCAGTTCAATTTGAGGATTCAAGGGGTGAAACAGTCCATTAATTTGGATCAGTGTATCGATTCAGTGATCAATGATCCAGCATCATCTATGCAAAGTGAATCTATCGATCCATATCATCTTTAACATATGCGTTTAAGTACCCACAGCACATCTTGCACCAGCCAGGCAGATGATGGCAAACAGCCAAGAAAAAGATCATGATGATGCTTATTTAATCCCCTCTTGGTAAAAAATCAGCAGTGTGGAAATATTTGGGATTTTGAAGAAACGAGAAAAGCACATGTCAATTCCGTTTAGAGACAAAATAATCAGGAAACGCATCTCACTCAGCAGTGTGCTGATTTGTTTAAATAACACATGTAATTTGTTCAGCGATGTGTAGAGGAAAAATCTGCCAGCTACAAGGCTAATCTATGCAAAATGCCACAGGGTTAAGCTAATAACAGTGACTGTGGACCTTGACAGTTGTTAGTGAGCTGATTTAAATACTTTTTTAAAAATTTAAACCTATTTAAACCATGTATTATGTGTGTAAGTGGAGTCAGTTTAAACTAAACTTTATTTATTATGTATATGTTGTTATTTTCTTTTGAAGCCAAAAGCAGAAGAAACTAAAAGGAACTAGTTCTATTTGTTTGGAAAGTGAAAACATTGAGCAAGTCAGCTCGAGTGAATTATACAGAACCATTACACTATTCAAGCTTACAGTGTGAGGATGATTTAAAGCATATTTACAGATTAACTTGGTCTGTGTTTGGGACCAAATGCATCAAACTCAGTGACCCAAAATTCAAGTGATTATTGTGACCCTAAAACAGTTAACTTGAAATCTGAATGGAGTCACTGTGGAAAAGTTTGTCAAAGCTGAAGTGTGTGTAATCCTCATCCAGTTTCACAATCAGATTTCCATGCTCCCTTGTTTCCTTGCTATTGTGACTGAGTTTACAATAGACTATTTGGCAAATGCAAAAAGGACAATAAGTTTCTTTCAGCTTAGCAAAGCCTGCAAATTCCCCATGTATTTCTCTTGAAAACATGCAGGAACAAAACAGAAAATATGCAGAGATGCAAGTGTGAGTTGCTACAGTTACAGTCAAAAAGACTCCTATGTATTAAGAGGAAAAATTGTTTAATTTCATATATCAACCAAACATTAAATTGTAAGACATCAACTCTTCTTATAAATACTTTATGGAACTTTAAGGGCGACATTTTTTTACTTGAGTCAATTTAAAATTTGCGTTGTAGCGATGTTACAGTTGGGGCAGTTCACTTATGAACCACAGGCTCTCCATAATGACTGCTCTCTGGATTACTGGTACCTGTGATATGGAGTCAGCATATTTCTATAATTGTCTATGTCACTATTGAACTGTACTACTGGCTACTGGAATTTATGTTGTATGGCATTTATTCTGCCAAGCCTAAATGCCCAGTCTCGCATTATTAACATGAGTGGAAAATAATTTGTATCCACTCTGTTATAGACCATGCTACAATGTTCAACCAAGTTTCATAAAAACTGGGCCAGAAGTTTTTACATGATCCTGCACGGAGACAGACAAACTGGACTGAGAGCATGACCTCCTAGGTGGAGGTAATAAAGCCCAAAGACTTATTCCCATTGCAGTCCTCAAGTGTGACACCTAACAAGCTACGAAATAATGATAATAATAAAATCAATTTTCCCTTTGTTGGTTAACTGGTTTTCACTAATCAGCTAACCAACTTTAACCTACATCTGGTAAAATGTTTTAAGTTCTGTAGCTTGCAAATATTGGTTCCTTTTTTATGTTTTCAGCTATGCTTGAACAAACACATGCTAAAACTTTCCGTTTCTCCAATATATCCCTTGCCTGCTCTGGGAATCCAAGCTTTTTAACAGGCAGTGCCATTACAGTTTCACGGCCATTTTACACCACATTTGACTTTTTGTCTTTCTTTAAAAGGCCAATGGCCTGTTTATGGCATACTAAGTAAAATATCTAGTTTGAAGCTGAGTTCGGCAGTATTTCTTCAGCAGATGTTTGTACTACTGGCTTCTGAGTTAATAGCCCTCTTTCAAACACACTCTGGGAAGTCGTTTCTCATGCAGTTACCCATAAACAGCATTTTGCATGCATTACAGAACCCGGCTAAGGCAATATCATCAAGAATGTTAAAGATGCAGAAGCATTTTTTTTCCCTTTTGAACACATTAAAGCTTCCTTCAAAGTACAAAGTATGTTTCCCGATATGTAAACAAACCCCCAGCCTCTGAACAAATTGAAAGTAAATAGTTTTGCAGGAAGAAATAGTTAATCATGTTTTTGCTGCTCGCAGGGACTCATATTCACTGCCTATCCATGGTCTGTTAATCAGCACAAAGTTCTTGTGAGGATATGATATAAACTCATACAGTGTTGTGCACTATATTGAGATATATGGTGGCGATATACACGAATGTATAGAGATGCACACATTGTAGCATATGTTTTATCATTTAATGCAGACAATGATTAAGAAACACTTTCTTCTGACCTTTGTAATTACATAATAATAACAGCAATAACATAACCAGGCACTTCCCATGAGCTCTTCCTCTAATGGTGCTCTGTGAATTGTAATAATTTAATATCCAATTCTCATACTATCAGTTTGAGTGGACAGTCTAATGATGACCTTATGATTTTGCAATTAGTATGTGCATTATCTAGTGGGCTGGCTGTGTGCTTGAGATACGCGTGATCTACTATGCAGAAAATGAGGTTCACACTGAATATGTGTGTGTGTGTGTGTGTGTGTGTGTTTGCAAGAGATATTTGAAGTGTTAAAAGCACGATCTGGTGGCACACTGATGGGGTACTTCCCACTGTGTCTGTGTGTGCTTGTGTGTTTGAGAGTGTGTGGAACAAGTGTTAAGTACTGCTCGTGCAATGTTCTGCCCGCTGTGTGTATGTGACGATAATTTCTTACAGCTCATGTTAGACTCTTGCCAAGCATTCATTATATCTTAAAAATCATGCTATCGCACTGTTCAGGGAGGTACTAGCAATTAATCAAGTGTAACATAAGCAGTATATAACAGCATGGCATATTACAGGAAAAAAGCTCTTCATGGCAGACACTTTACCACAAACATCATTAAGAGTCACTGATTCATCCTTTCTGAATTCCAAATCTAATAAGACATTAAACACTGACATTCAGCAAATATGTTTATTTGTTGTCTAATCCATTCAAACAGGAAGATCGATATATATATATATTTCATCTCTGCGTGTACAGAGATACATCATTAAGCCTCTTCCCTAAAAATGTCAATGTGTCTTTAATTTCAAATCAAATAAATACATTCACCATGCACCATTCACTGCCACTACGTGTCGCTCTAGAGCACCAGCATCTCAGACCAATACGAATGTGCCTGTTCTTCACTCAGCAAAGCTGGGAAAAAAACTATACAGCACACTTGTTTCACAGAAAACAGCTGAAGCTGTAAATGCTGCTGATGATAGAAGAACGTGAAAAAAGCTCAAAGATGCTGAGGGCAGAGGTTCACCCCTGCTAACAACACCTTCTACGTCACAAATAGTCACTTGATGTGTTGTTTCTGTCACATTATTGATCAATGATCTTTGTTTGTGCTACATTTGTTTGAAATTTATTTTAAATGTTGTGAAAGCAAAGAGATGTTTTATTAACAAGCTACTCTGAGGCAGCATTTGTGAAGCTCTTTTCAGTAGTTAAAAAACACACTGTAACACCATAGAAAAATTACTAAAGTTTAATAAATAACAATACAACTATGCCCTCAACATGAGGGTTACCAGACTTCACACAGAACTACTTTTCATTATGTGTTACAGCAGACTCAGTGAAACCCAGTTACACTAAAGCTAGCAACTAGAAGCTATTTTGTGTTGTGCATGTGAAAAACACACATTTTCTTCTAAAAAGCTGGGCATGAATGTTCCAGCAGGCCTATTTGTGCTGTAATGATGTTGCCAAAATGACACCATCAATTTCCACCTATGAATAAATGGAAGCCCTGCATGTTCACAAACAATCAAAACCCAATCAGTTGAATTTCTCAGGCAGCAAATTACGCGTGAATGGGAAATTATACCATTGTCATGCAGAATATGCTGGTAATCACGTAAATTAAGCAGGAAAACAGAAATCAGTAGCAAAAGTCCTTCAGACAGTCTGCGTGGGCGGTAATGTGTGAGAGTGTGTGCCTCAGTTCATCAGTGGATCATCATGAAACCGAGCTCTGCATTTGTTCTTGTGTAAGATTTTAAAAAGTATCTTGTAGCCCATACATACCACCATGTTAGCATTTTTGCACTAATTGTTTTCTTCTCCTCCTTTTTTGTATGATTTACATTATCTAACCCAAAATAGCTCTCCCAATTGCGAACTGTATATGAGCATTCTCACTTTCACGCCAACACAAGCTCACTCACAGCAATAAGAAGTCAAGAGAAGGAAGTTCCCCAATTAAAGGCCAATGATGAAAGAGGCAGAAAGTAGGAAGGAGTGCAGAAAAAGGGTAAATCAGAAGGCTGCCGTAAAAGTTAAAAAGGAGCAGCAAACGAGAAAGGAGCTAAACAGCAAAATGAGGCCCGAACAGAAGAGAAAGGAGAATAAAATCAGAAAAAATAAGAATGAAAAGACAAAATGGATTCTTAGGTCAGTTCAACTTCCACTCCTGAAGACACTGCAGAAAACAGCAATATTCAAAAATGTATCATTATTCAGCAGACAAAGTGACATGATGTAGAGAACAGAAGGTCCCCTATAAATAAACAGCATCCAGATGTCATTTTCATATTTTATCATTTTTTTATCTTTCACATTTTTTCAGTTCAATTATTCAGTCAACCTCATTAATAGATATGACTGCAGTGCATGTAATCTCTGTGCCAGACATTTGATCTGCTCTGGCTCTGGGCGTCGGGGGGCTTTAGTGGGTATTGTTTTTCCTCTTTCATGATGGCCGGCGTTTCAGATCAGCTGCTGCCGACCTCATTATTTTATCACAGAGTGGGATTTGAGACAAGTCTGTGTTGTCTGTTTTTCACTTTATTACCTCATTTTTCTGTGGTAAAGACCAACTTACTCAGAAGTTGAAGCAGTTTGTTCTGCATGCCTTGGAAAAACTGAGTTGTGGTTACATAACTCCTTCTTTAAAATGTCACTGTTGTAAGATGTATCACACCAGGAACCACATTAATAAAGGAAGCTTAAAAAATGTCACAGGCCTTTAATGTCATAAGTCATTATTTTATCTCCGTCCCTTTGTTTATTTATTTAATATCATACAATATTACAGCTGCACAGTTTCTACTCTCTGCTCATGGTTAAAAGGATAATAATTATATATTTAATGCTACAGTGCACCACAACTATAAAAACACATCAAAAACAAAAAAATCACGGCTTCATTTTATTTACCCTGCAGGTTCATCTGGCATTCAGTTTTAACACTAATCTAATAACACCAGCTTCTATGAGTTTGCCACAATGATAAAATCATTATATGATGAGATTTTAATAAATGACAAGTTCGTCAGATCGCTCTCTGTGTCTGTCTCTCGCACACATACACATAAACACACACACCAACACCAATATTCTCTCCTAGCCTTGTTTCACAGAAGACAGGTGAGGCTGGAGAGGATGATGATACGAGGATGATACAGGAATTGGCGAGGGAGTCTAAACATATGTCTCTGCCTGCATGAGGCCTCCATCATTGCCACATGAGAGCTGCTTCACCCACTGCCAAACCCTGAGTTCACACACAGTGAACATGCTCAGCACCATGAGTGCACAGATTGATTAGTAAGACAGAGGGCAAAGTGTCCTAGAAAGCTAAAATGTCCTGAATTTTTGCAGTCCTTGCAAATTTGACCCAAAGAAATTGTGGTTAAAGAAAAGATATTTTCAAGTTTTGTGAGCCTTTGTGGATATTATTGAGGTAGTGAGTCAAGGATCAAAGAGATGTACGGCAAATCATTCAAAATCAAAATTGTCTTCCCAGCAATAAAGTTGTTCTGTGTTGTTGATGGGAATTGTTTAAAATGACTCCATGAAGGGACGAGATGTGTTGGAGTGGGTCTGTGAATATTCTCATTCATCCAGGTCATGGTTATCTCAAGGAAATTCAATCAAATGCAACTGGACTTAGTTATTTGTCTTTGAAGACGCTTCACCTCTCAACCAAGAGGCTTCATCAGTTCATGCTCGCTTGACTAGGCTGGGACTAATGTGTTGGAGTGGTTAGTGCGCTTGCCCCATGTACAAAAGGTTAAAATCCCTTCATGACAAGGACTTGGACTCAAGTCCTTTGCCGCATGTCTTCCCCTCCCTCTCACTTCCTGTCACTCTCTCTTATCCAATAAAAAGGCATAAATACCCAAAATATAATTAAAAAAAGGTTCATGTCTGATAGGTCCTGAGTGCCTGATACAATGATAATGAGCTGTTATCCCAGAGTTTCACCCTGCAGTCTTTGTCTGAAAACAAAGTCTAAGCTGTCAAAGTAAAATTACTCCCTTATTTCCAACATGAAACATCATCCCCCTAATCTAATGTAAATGCACATTTCCATATTGATTAGTCAAACTTTATGTTTTCTGCTCAGTTTCTCCTGTAAACAGCTGCTGAAAGTGCTTCATGTTCTCTTACATCACCTCTTGTATAACTTTCCAACATTAATTCCTATTGATAATAGGAATAATTCACTCCTTGATCTGCTATGAATGAACAAACAAAAAGAGATGAACATGAATAAAGTAGCAGGGTGCTTGAAGTAGTGTCAAAAATCAGACGTTACCTGTAATAAATGTGAACTGTGGTCTAAACTTTACACAGCAAAGCAAAATATCTCGTTTGTCTTGCAGTCTCAACATGTTGAAACGAGTGTTATTGTAGGTTTGTTTATTGTCTTGAAATTTCTCTAATCTCACACCAACTCAGACACCAAAGGTGAAGAGAGTGTAACTGTATGCAGTGGCATTATAAGTGCAGTATGAATTATAAAATCCAACTCCTCACACTAGTATATCTACACCACAGCACAGGGAGAACATACAAACTCCGCACAGAAGGACCCAGACAGGGATTGGAACCTGGAACCATCTTGCTGTGAGATGACAGTGCTAACCACTGCACCACCATGCTGCCCACGTTTTTTTCCAGTACTTGTAAATTTCTGTCTATGTGCCTGTTTGCGTTATTACCACCTGATGACTCACTAGTCTCCTTCTTGGTCGGGTAACTCAGTTCATGAGGATGACCTCTAGGCAGATTTACACATGTACCATATTTCTTCCACTTCTTAATGATGGATTTAACTGAGCTCCAGGGGATGGTCAGTGATTTGGAATTATTTTTTGTATCCATCCCCTAACTTATACTTTTTTAGTAAACTGGAAGTTTCTTGGAGTGGTCTTCTGTCTTTATGGTGTACTTCAAGCCAGGAACACTGATTAACAAGTGACTGGACCTTCCAGACACTTTCAGACCCTCGTATCCTGCGGGGATTCTCCGGGAATTTGAGCTGGATGGCCATTCGATCTCTGTATTGTCAAAGTAAGCACTACATTGCTGCATTGCTGGTAGTATGTCAAAGTTGTTCTCAGTCTGGATTGAACACTGCCCCCGTAACCTGCACTCAGTGAAGCAGATGAAGATGAAAACAAAGTTATATCGTTATTTTCCTATATATTCTTTTTATATTTATTTATTTAAAATAATACATACTTTTATTTGTGATACTTCAACTAACTTTAAACCACTGGCCTTAACTTATGGCCTGAACTGTCAAAGAAAGTCCCCTGAGAGAATAAATTTAGCTTTATTACTAAAATTTATACAGTACAACTGAGGTTCAGTATACTGAATGTAGTCCAACATGGCCACAGACCCCATTCCATCCAGTTGTTGATTCGTGCAGTTGTGCAAGTGCATTTGTGAACAGTTGTTCACATTCAACATTTAACTGCTTTTTTTTAGTTCCAACACCATGTGCATCTGCTTTACTGTGGCATTAATCTAATAGCCATTAAAGAAATCTGAGGACACAGGTTTGGCAATCAGTTAGAGAAAGTCATATAGCAATAATGTTTTGTGAATAGTAATCCCACAAGTTAGCGCATCAAAGGTTTTGCACTACTGTAGGGAAACAGCAATGTTTTAGAGCCAAAGCAAGCATTAGGGGAGAATGTGTCTCTGTATTTTCGGACAGAGGAAAACTCTTTGATCATATGCAAACAGATGGTAGGAGAGATATGTGCAATAGCTTCACCTAAGAAATCAAACATTGTCTCAGACTTGAACTCCCGAGAGTTACAAAGTAAGGGTTCCGTTTAACAGTTGAAATTGTTTCCCATCAGGCTGATTGTTAGGACTGGGGTTCTCACTTGTGCATTTTACCTCAGTGTGTGCAGACAGGAGCATGGTTGGAGGCATCTACAAGCAACTGGTTCCTGCAGATAATAATTCAGCGCAGTCCTATAAAGAATGTAAACAGAAGACAGGAGACACGAGAACATGTGTGACACTACCTAAAGGGTTAAGCAACATAAGCATGTTATAGGCAAAGAATTCTGCCTCCAGGATTAGGTATAGCAGCTAAGTCTAATGGGATGCAATTCCAGACACACAGTCTATGTTGCTATTCATATGCATGTTCGTTTACATTTGTGATGCTGTGGGTAATTAATTTTCTGATGCTCAGCTGTTCTTATTTAAACCAGAGGACACAGAGGAGGAGCTAAATAAAATGGAAAACAAAAGAAAAATAATGGATGATGAGGCAGAAGGGATGAAAAGCATTGTGCCACAAGAAACTGGGACTGTTTCTGCGGTCACTGCTCTCCAAAGCTTACTGCGGAGGAAAAATTTGCTGCAAATTTAGATGTATCCATGGATGAGTGAGTACAAAGTTACATAACTGCAACAAATTTGCAGCTCTGATCAACAATGCTGTGCTAGAGACTGCATTTTACCTCCAAAGAATCAAGTGGAAAAAAGACACCAGGGTGAGACAGTCATGTCTCTGACAAGGCGTTTCAGTAGTTTGATTTTCAAAGCAGACGATGACTCACGCAGGTATTGGGAATAGGAGTAACAGGATTTAGAAAGGCAAATGCTGGCTGGCTGAATTTGTGTCAATTTTACAATACCAAACTTCCACATCCCAGTCTAACTTATTTGTTAGCAGCAGCTCCATTTATCAAAAATATTGTATTTACAGTTTTAAAAAGTTTAATTCAGTAAACACTACCTTTACTCTATACCCCAGAAATGATTAAAGACATGTGGGAGTAAGAAATTCCAAACTAATTACTACAGTGAGTCAGCAGGTAGTAAACATTAGACTAAAGGCCCTGAGAACAAACTCCTAGCTTAATAATGTTTCTATTACCCATTCTGGGATATGGATAGTAAAACACTGTTGCAGTAATACTGTATAGATATACAAGCATTAAACAGACCATTTTCTGTTTTGCTGTGGTGTCATTCAAGGAAGAAAAAAACAAATGGGTGCCATTCATCTATCTTTAACAATATTGTCACAGACAGAGCACAAGTTTATTCAGCAGGAGCCTCCAAAGCAGTATGGTAGTCAACACTCCTGCTCCTGTGTATTAAGTAAAACCCTGACACTGTCATCATAATTCCCAAGTATCTTACATCAAAGGTGATAACAGTTATTTTTGGAGCCTCTCCATTTGTGAGGTGTTTCCAAAATTATCCAAACTTAATTTTGTGCTGACATCAAAGTCAACATGTTATCCACTCTAAATGAACACCATTTACTCTTTAATCACTCTCAATATAATATAAAGTTTACAGCAACACGACATCTGCCTTATTTTTAATGATTTTTAATGAAAATGAATACAGAAATCAATAAATAAAAGAAAAAAGAATAAATAATACATAATACATAATTATATAAATAAATACATAATACATAATGCTAATCAAAACCAGCCAAAGGAGGTGTGAACTTGAGTTCTTATCATGTATATACATATAATGTCACCATGTTGTATTATGTTACTAAAGTTATCAATCTTGTGTCTTAATTTAAATAGATACATTTTGGATACTATTACATGTTTCTCTTCTCTTGTTGCTCTGATGCACGAACTGTTTTAAGATGAGAGGGGGAGCTCTTCCAAAAGTGTAGATATTTAAAGCACCTTTCAGTGTTGATGCACCAGCAAATCGTAGGTGTCTTTGTTGTTGCTAATACATTTCGTAACGCTTGTTTTTCATATTTAATCTTTTCTTTATCTTCTTCATTTTATGTAGTAAGTTGTCTAAATTATTAACTTAGGGTAGACTACAAAATTATCAATAAATCTACAATCTGTTTAAATGAAGCCTGCATTCTTAACTATAATTTGACTGTGATGTGATTAAATTGTCCTCAGTTGCAAATAAAAGGTGATACATGTCAGAGCAGCAACATGGTTCTAGTGGCATACATGTCTCCTAAGTGAATCAGGGAACAATTAATGTCTTTAATATATTAAAATAACATTTAGTCTGTTATTCTTCTTTTCCTCGAAGGGCGGAGGGCTGTATGGGCATTTAAAAGCCGCCAACCCTATTATGGTGTTGTATGGCAATCCAGAAGTCTGCATCAAGAGGGATTGTCGTGTAACAACAATGACTGTGGCATATGTGTTGCATTTAATTTCTTCACCAAGGGACCATGGCTGAAATCCATGCCTGTTCTTGCCTGGAAATGCCAGTTGGCATCCAAATAACACACAAGCACTCTCTGTGCAGCCAGGTCCATGAGAAATATAATTTGCATCGCCCCAGCCTTATTCTGTTGTTTAATGAGCTTAAGCATGTTTTTGCACCAGATGTTATCGCTTGTTGCGCATTCCTTGCGTTACATGAATGATGTTCATGACAAGGATTACATCCTGCCTGATGAAGATTCCCAGAATGATCTTCAGGTAGAGGGGAATGTATTGGGATACCTGACCATTACATCAACAGGGACTTTAATGACATCATATTCTAAATACACAGACAGTTTGCAGCTGTAACAGCTTCCACCCCTCTGGGAAGGCTTTCCACAAGATTGTGGAGTGTTTCTGATTGAAACCATTCATGCAGTAGAGCATTTGTGAGCTCAGACACTGATGTTGGACCAAAAGGCCTGGCTCACAATCTCCGTTCCAGTTCATCCCAAAGGTGTTGGATGGGGTTGAGGTCAGGGCTCTGTGTGGGCCAGTCAAGTTCTTCCACAACACACTCATCCAGCCATGTCTTTATGGAGCTTTGCTTTGTGCACTCTATTAGAAATGCAATAAATGACACGCAGAAGAATCCAGATAAAAGGCCCAACATTTTCACTAATGACCATTGGTCTGAAATGTCATGTTTCCTTTATTTGGAAGTGCTCAGGAGAGAAACTGGATCCAGTGGGATTTGGGGGTCATTGAGGCTAAGCTCAGAAATTCCAGATGAACCTTGGACAGCAGCATGGCAAGAATAACTTTACTTTGTTGTTGTGTTTGACAGTTCACATTTCCTGGAGACATGTCTGGATGATACAACACCCTCAAGGTCCAACTTTTTTTTAATTATATATTTGTATTATATTCTCTTCACAGTAGGCCTAAGTTTTTTCTAGTCATATTACGCTCTTTTGTTAATGTCTGACTACCGCAAGTTCAGCAGTTTACATTTGTACGAGTAGTTGAATGGAACTTAGATTAGTAAGTCTTCTGTGACAAACATTTGCAGTTGCATATGCTCAGTGAATCAGCATTGGTAAAGATTTGCTGTGGAAGGGTTGAATAATCCACTTCTGTGCCAAGGTAATTGGCTTGGAATGGCACTCAATGAAAGGGCATCCAAGTGCAGAGAAATTTGAGAAAGGCCCAAACAAAGGTTCAGCGACACTGATGATCTAAAGAATGCAGCAAGGCAGATGGTCAGAGGTAATTCTGTCTGTGGCAAAGGACCACAAGACAAACTGAATGACACTAAAGAGGAATGTCAACAAGACAAGTAAAGGCGATGCCAAACTAGCAAAAGATCTTAAAATTGATGAAGATAACGAATGAAGTTTAAATTTGCAGGCAATAACAAGAAGCCTGCAGACCAGTTTCATAGACTATCAGTTTGATTCCACTGGACACAGCTGCACTGTGTTCCAGCTGTGACAAGGTTTTGTCCTGTCCTGCACACTACTTCACTATTTCAGATGTGAAGATCAAAGATTGTTGATTTGGTCATTTTCCCTTGATTTCTGTGCTTCTACTGTGACAATTTTAGGTTACGTCGTTCTTCTTCAAACAGCACTGATTCATATTCCGGAAAAAAATCCACCAGTCAGAGGGTGCCAGCAGCACCAGCCACCTTCTATACCAAATAAGGAAAAAGAGCTCATTAACCTTAATGCTGACATGTATATGGTAGTGGTGCTGTTTGTCTTTATGAATTTTATCTGATGAAGATCAGATATAAGATAATCTTATAAAAGTGCATAGGGATCGACACATTCCAAGACTCTTTTCACAATCTATTAGACTTTCTGGTGGGCAAGGGAACCGGTAAGGATTAAAAAAATGGCACATTTTAAATTCTGGATGTTTCATTTGAAAATACACAAACCTTTTACTCACTTTGTATGTGTATTATTTGTCAACTGTTTCTACCTGTAGCTCAGTTTTTGTAAACAATCAAGCCGGAGCACCTGTTGCCAATTCTCAGTGCTTTGAAATACTCATAGTGTGGAAATGTGCTTCTGATTTAAGATCAGTCACAGCAACATTGTTGGTTTAATCTGAACTATTCTAACATTAATCACAGCAAATAAATTAATTTTGCACAGAGACAGTAAATAAAAACTATTGTTTCAACAAAGAAATGCAAGTAATGGTTCCTGTTTGCTCCTGAACCTGTTAAAGACTCTTTAAAGGATAGCTTGGATGTGTAAATTATAAAAAAAGAATGGTTTTCATCTTTAAAAGCATACCATCTTAAGCAATACCAAAACTAAGCTATTTAATATATTAACAGTCAACTATGTTCCTTCTGCACAGAGTGCAGCATGCACAGAGAGCATGCTGACGAATGATATGCATTTCATCACCTATAATTTCTCACTTAAAGGTCAAGAGACCTAACAAATTTGTATGATGCAAAATGCAGTCCAAATCCATGGCTGCTGGAACACCTGCCACGATTTAGTTCATTTTCACTTGAGGAGGATCAAGTAGCTGCCACTTTGCAATTACCATGATTAAAAGGGCCTATGAAAAGATCAACATTCAAGCAAACAGTGATGTAGATTTTGAAGATTTGTGCCGTTTTGGAATGGCTTTGTAATGGCTTCGAAAATGCATTCAAACTCTTACCATTCCAAGATAAACCTGGAAGAATATTTAAAAGGCAAAGGTAGTTGAAGTGCTAAAAGCGAACACAACTGGATATCTTCAGGTTGTTGAAGACTTGTCGAGCTCCTCTCGATGCAGAGGAGCAACAGCTCTACTCTGAGTCCCTTCCAGATGTGTGAGCTCCTCTCCCTATCTCTAAGGCTGAGCCCATCCACCCTGCGGGGGAAACTCATTTCAGCAGCTTGTATTTGTGATCTGCCCCTTTCAGCTCAGCTCTCCCTCTACTACAACAGACCAGTTTTACCTTCTGCATCACTGCAGATGCCACCCTGATCCAGCTGTCAATCTCCTGCTCCATTTTTCCCTCTCTCTTGATGATGCCAATACAACTACATTGTCCGCAAAAAGCGGAGATGAACTCCCTAACCGGGAATGAGTTTGACTTACTGTCAGCAATGCGAATAAGCTCTCACTCACAATACAGAGATTGAATGGCCTGTAGTAACAACCCATCCACCCCATATTCCCAGGGAGCCCCCCACAGGATGCTTCAAGAAATCTTTCCAAATCCACGAAACACATGTAGACTGATTGGGCAAACTCCCATGCCTTACCTTTCCTCCCAATACACCCTCTGTCCCCCATTTGTAAAAAGGGGGACCACAAACCCAGTCTTCCATTCCAAAGGCACTGTCTCCAATGTCCACAAAATGTTGGTGAGGCATATTAGCCTTGATGGCGCTACAAAATCCAAACCCTTGAGAAACTCTGGATGAATCTACCACCAATCCTTGGGCCTCTGCCTCTGCAGAGTTGCTTAACTGCTTCAGCAACTTCTGCCCCTGTGATGGGGGACCCCACCCCTGAGGGGACATCACCTCCTCTGGTTCTGTTTCCTCCACAGAATATGTGTCAGTGGGATTAAGGAGATCCTCAAAGTATTCCTTCCACCTTCCTATATTTTCTGTTGAGTGCAGCAGCTACAGATAACCTGTGAGTTGTACCAAATGCAAAGAAGGAGAGTAGAACTTACAGTTCCAGAAATTTGGAGATTACAGAATTCTGACCTATTTCAGTAATATAACATATAACAGTAAGGACAGAAAAAAACAGAACAAAAATTAAATATCAGGGCTTCTTTTTCTGTGTTCATAGGCTTCTCTGGAGCAAAAGATGAGACAACATGGCTGACATGATAAAAGAAAAAACTGTCTAACTTTAATGTCAGGTATGTCTTAAATATTCCACCTACCTGGTTGGATCTCTGTGTTAGTTTGTTCATGCAGCATAGTCATAGTCAAGTTATGTGAAGTTTGGAAAGAGAAACTGAACTGAAACTTTGGCATACATAAACATAAAGATTGATACTGTACAATTATTTTTTTTTTCTGTGAGCAGCATACACAGATCATATCATACACGATCACATAACAAATTTTGTGTATGTTGTATATGTAAATATATGTAAATATGCATATGCATGGTGAGGTGTCCTTGTACTCTTGTACTCTTGTCCATATAGTGGATTTTTAAGAGGAAAATACAACCACAACTTGTTACTGCAAAGAAATACAGTGGACGAGCAACACTGTGTGTAACGGCTGCCATGTAACAACTATATTTATGACATCTATTTCTCCAGTACCGAGAGCAGAACCAATAACGTAGGATGTTACTATTGTCTTTAATAATTTTGCTTCAGGGCTAATTAATTAAACCTAATTAGTCAGTATGCTTCAAACAGGTAGAGAAGAGATAATGAAAAAGAAAATGAAATGTAAAGAGTTCATTACATATCTGTTCTAAATGAACCTATGAGCTTTTTTAAAAACTTGATATCACAGGAAGATGCAGGGAGAAGCTTTCACATGAAATATTGTTTCCTCTCATGCTGAAAATGGTTTGTAAACAGCAAAGTACTGTGAAGTGTTAAGGGAGGACACAGATGACAGGAGCAGCAGGGAAATCTGCAGCCTGATATTCTCCAGTTCCTTTACTAAATCATTCAGGCACTGCTCACATTTTTCAGGGCAGCAGCCTCCTTGGTTATGGCTTCAGGGGGCCTGATGACAGAAGCAATTACATTAAAGAGGACCCTAGAATAGCAGAAGAAACAAATAACATGATCTTGCATCCTTGACCTTTTTTGTACTTTGAAAGAATACTAACCCCCAGATGGAAAGCTTGATTTCAGCAAATGAGTATGATTATACCCAAAATGAATCAGTGCTACGTATGCAACACACCGTGAAGAAGGTGACAAATCTTGCTGGGAAACTTAAACATAACTAAGCCAATCTATAACAAGGATAGTTAAGTGTCAGGTTGGAGCCCTGCTGGATCTGTTACAATTATATTTCTTCTTCTTGTGCCTTACAAGTATCTGAGCTTCAGAAACTCCAACAGCTACTGTTCTCAAACTCGGAAGATGGCAGACAATTCTTATGTTACTCATTATTTCATGTGATATGTTTTCTTGTCAATTACATACAAAACAAGCATCTAAAAGACAGAAATCTGCTTGGACCTGATTAAGGCCACTTGTGGATACATTTTAACTAGATTTTGGGGGTTTGTGAACCTGGTTATTCGAAGATTCAGAGATAATACCGCTTGGAATGTGTGCAGCCATTGTCTCATTGTTACAGGATTTGATGGACGGATCCATATTTGAACAATGAGGGACTTCACTGCGGCAAGTTTTTAAGCCAACTGAAGCTTATTTCTTTGTTTCTTCTATTTCTTTTGGCTTTATATATCAATTCAGAGCTCCTTCTGCTATATTTGGGATAAGAATACTACAAGAAATGTCTGGATGATCTGTAGTCTTGTTTGGTGTAATAAACTGACAAATTATTGATTAACAGGATGACTGATTACTTTCATAATTATTGAAGTAGAGTGAAATTTATACAATACAGTTTGTATTTTATGAGGTTACAGTGAAAATTAACTTTTTGATTGTACCAAATGTTTGTGTCCATGCCTTTCAATAGCAGCAAGAAAACCTCTTGCACAGGGACAGAGAGTTTAACCAGTGTGATGCATTGGTCTAGCTAACTAATAGTTGACTTAAAGAAAAGGTGTAGCTGTGACTCGGGGGGAATATGTGCTGAAACTTGACTACAGTGGTAACGATGGGGGGTGGGAGAATCCACAGTCCTCAGTCTTGGAAAAAATGCATTCTAAAGTTGACTTTAAAGCTGATACTGAACTTAGCTGAAACTTACAGTAAGTATTTTGAGTTAACCAAATTTAAATTACATTTTCCAAACTTCCTTTGTAGAATGAAATGCAAGGGATGGTCACTTTAATAATTGTTTGATTTGTTGCCAGGGCAAAACACCAGAAATAAACCAATCCAGGATGGTCCTTACAAAGACAGCCACTTGATTTGGTTAACCAATGAAAGGTATTGTTTCAAGAAAAAAGGAGCAATTGCAGTAAAAATGAAAACATGATGAGACTATGTACAAATTATGGTTGGTATTCATCCAATTGAATACCATCATCCAACTTCATGTCACATTCACAACCTATTTGTTTGACAGTCATATTTCCAAGCACACATTCATCAAACCCTCATACCATTGCAGCCTGAATAGATGAATTATATATATTCATTTGTTTACTCCCGTATAGTTACACCAGACCTGTTGAATAGCGCCAGCTAAAATTATGTTGAGATCCATGAAGAAAATATATCTTTAGGCATTCTGACTGTATACAGCAGGTATGGAGGTTTGCACATGGCTACATAGTCCTGCTGGAAGATGACTGTATTGTATTGCCTGACTCTGCTTCACAAGGAATCTAAGGAACTGTCAAATCAGCAACAAATGAAGGTGAATCCATCTTGCCTTTCTCCAGCCACTTTGATTGACTCTGCATGCTGCCTCTGAACCTTTTGAACGTAGGCCTCTTCTTGCTTGTCACATTCTGCACCTCTTCCTTAACCTCTTCATCATCCTCTTTGTTTCTTCTCTCCATCTTTCTAACATGCAATGTTGGTGTGAAGTGCAGTCCCTTTTGCTCTTCTCCCCACTGTACTTCTTCTTTTCTTCTTCCTTCTTTCTCTCTCTCTGTTTCTCTTTCTCTCTCTCCAGCATCTGCAGCTGAAGAGTCTCTCAGCTGTGTCTCTCTGGCAGAACTGAATGCTTCATTACCTGGATTGTATGGCCTAACATTGGCATTCCCCTCACTTGTGCACCCTCTCTCTTTCTCTTCTCACTCTGTGTCTCTCTCCCTTTCTCTCTCAGTTCAGCATCTGTAACTTGTCGGTGCCAGCCACGGACATCACTCTTCCGTATCCCTCTGTCGGTCCTCACGCATTTCACACACACACTCCTCTCTTTCAGTGCCTCCACTCAATGTTCCCTCCTTTCTCACTCCAATTGTTTTATCCCCTCTTTCCCAACACTCCACTCTTTTCTTCTCCTTCTTCTTTTCATCCCTCCCTCCCTTTCTCTCTGTCTCACCTTGGCGGCTTTCAGCACTATCTCTGCCCAAAGAGCCTTGTCTGCTGAGGAAAAAAAATAGAGAGAGGGGGTTAGAGAGAGAAGTCAAAGAGGCAAAGAGAGAGAGGGAGAGGTAAACAGATTCTTTCTGTTGGCTTGAATTCAGCCTGGCTAATTGGTTTATACAGCAGCCTTCCCATCACTGCCTGGTTCACTCAATGTTCATCTGCTTTGTGTGTGTGTGTGTGTGTAGTAGTAGTAGTACAGTTAACATTAGTGTAAATAGTGTGCATGTGTCATGTGTTTGAGGTCCTTTATTTGCAGCCGAATTGTTGAACCTCCTCAATTGTCATGATAGTGCTTCTCCCCTTGTATGGATGAGAGCACCTGGAGTGTCAGGCCAGTCTTAACAATGCAAAGTGAAAAGTACAAGTCGAAGTCAATTATTGCCTCACGGTTGTATGCCTCCGCTCACCAGCTCAAGTTGCAATTTACATCCACTTCTGTCCAAATTGTATATAATATATGTATTAACTGGAGCATTGTCTGACGTGATAGGAGTAACTAGAGAGCTTTGTCACATGGGGCAATAACAATCACCCAAGGCTCAAAATCACGAGTTTTCTTGGGTTTGGTCTATACCTGCTCTAGTTCCTGCTCTAGTTAGAAAGCACCATAAGACAACTTTGTTGTGATTTGACTATACAGAAATGAACTGCGTAAAAAAAGTGTGGATGACTGACACACACTTTCAACCCAGCAGCACAGAAGATCTTTACCGATCAGCCACAACATTAAAACCACTGACAGGTGAAGTGAGTAAAATTAATTATATGTCAACAATACAATGTGGGGAGACCTTGGTTTCTGGCATTCACGTGAATGTTCTTTGACAGACATCACCCACCTAAATATTGCAGAACAAATTTCCACCACTGGGGGAAATGGCTCTTCACCAATCTGTTTTTACCCCTGTCCCAACTTCTTTTCTTGTTGCTAGTAACAAATTCAGTACGAGCATTTAAAAATCAATGAAGCTGATCTGTTGAAATATCTGTAACCTCTGGTGGAAGTACCTGCAGTTACCAGTGGTGGACAGAGTACTCAGATCCTTAAGTAAAAGTACTAATACAGCAATGTAAAAATAGTCCATTACAAGTAAAAGACCCTATGGAAATGGAATGGAACGATCAACAGCAGACATTATGCTACAGATTAATGAAGAAAGCTATAGAAGAAAGCCAGAGCAAAAACAACACAATCAGAATTGGAGTTACCGGTAATTGAGGGAGAAGTAAAAGGGCTGCGAGCAGCTAAATGCAATTTAACCCTAGAACACTAACGTCGGGTGATTTTCACCCACACAATTTTGAAGTGATCGAATTTTACAACCAAATGAAGGGATGTGTTGATACTTTCGACCAAATGTGTGCTCAGTACAGCTGTGAAAGAAAAACCAAGAGGTGGCCACTGTGTGTCCTATATGGCATGAAGAACGCTGGTGTGATAAACTGTATTTTATCCGAGATATTATATCGGGTAAAATATACCCAACGTTAGTGATGGTGTTACTAATTTTAACGTTAGTGTTCTAGGGTTAAAGGTTCAGACGGGTAGAGAAAAAAGTGAGGGAGGCTGAAAATAGCAAGTTGTAGACCCAAATGATCAGAGTTCACAGTGGAAAAAAGAAAGGGAGGAGAGAAAAACACTTCACTGCTTTGATTTCAACAGGAACTGTCATTGTCGTGTACATCGCTTAGTTCTACTCACTGCAAGCCACCTAAAGAAAATCTGACCACGTGTGCTGTTGGTGTACCAGCGCCACATAACATCATTGCTTCTGGTCTTCTCTTTTGCATCAGACTTCATTGTGTAACAAAGCTCAAATGTATTAGAAATTAAGTGCAGTTCTTCCTAAACAAAAAGCTGGTTCATAGTTGCTGAGAGCCTTGGAACTTGATCTGACTGTCTTCTCCAAGTTGCTTTTCAACTGTACAACCACAGATGCTCATGCACAGTCTATTCTGAAAGTTAGACTAAAGAAGAAGAAGAACTTGACTGGCCCGCACAGAGTCCTGACCTCAACCCCATCCAACACCTTTGGGATGAACTGGAACAGAGATTGTGAGCCAGGCCTTTTGGTCCAACATCAGTGTCTGACCTCACAAATGCTCTACTGCATGAATGGACACAAAAACAGAAGCACTCCAGTATCTTGTGGACAGCTTTCAAAGAAGAGTGGAAGCTGTTAGAGCTGAAAAGGGGGAACCAACTCTATATTAATGTGTATGTACTTACAATGAAATGTCATCAAAGTCTCCTAGTCAGTGGATTGGTCTGTGGTTCCAAGAAGATGAATTCTGACTTTTCTTCTAGCACCATCAACCTATTAAAATTTTTGGTTCAGATTGAAACATCTCAACAAATGGGATGGACTGCTATTGCTACGGACACGCCGCTGGGCGTTACAAAGATGGCGAAGGCTGGAGATACCACTCTGAGGGTAACATCACAGAGACATGTCCATGCACTCTGCCAGTCCATACAAATTACCACCAAGGAGAGCCCGGTTGTCTAGGGCAAAGCCTAGGTCAATGCACATCAGCGTGCCCATATTAAAGTCAGCCAGCCCAGAATTTTGACAGTTCATCTACATTTTGTCAATGCCTTGGCTTACTGGAACACTCACAGTAGACTTTCTCCACATGAGGGATGTTGACAGCTGTCACTTATCATCAGCTGTCAACTGGGAGAGGACTGTCAAGGTTGAAGAGGAAGACACCGTTATGGGAAGGTTGCTGTGAAGTTTGAACTTTGAATCCACCCTGGAAATTCTGTGTAGGGAAACGGAATGACCCAAAGGCACCCTTGAGCAAACCTCGCATCTCATTGCTTCCATTATTTGTGTGGAGCAATGGGAAGCTGCTGGTCAGCTCCCAGTGGCAGTAAACTAGTTGAAATGGGTGGTTCCCAACAGCTCCAATTAGGAGCCTTTTGCGCTGAAAATCCTCTCCAGCAATAAATTGAGGCAAAGAAACGAGGCCATGTTCATATAAAATCTGGCAATGAATTTGTCTACGTAGTTTATATGCTGCCTTCCTTTAAACAGCGTTTCAGGAAATGATTTGAAATTGAAATCAGTGTTCCCAGGAAAGCCTGATTTATGCAGTGCACACACACACACACACACACATACACACACATGTCTCTGCCTCTACATATACATAATTGAAGGTGTCATAATTCACACCTGACTCACATAACTCAGTGCAGTTGTGTTGCACGGCAGAAGAATTCATGCCCTTCAGGGTGTGGGCCTGTTTGTGTGTAAGCGCAAGAGGGTGCATGAACGACAGAGAAGAGAGAGATTAAGATGACAAAGTTCATTGCAGAGAAAAGGATTTGATTGCATGTGAGCTGACAGTCGAGGTACAAACTGTGCCACCAAGGAAGTGACACAAGCTAGAATTTCAAACATTATCATTACACGCATTAACAAAGAAGACTTTGAATAAAATATTTGGCACATCACAGGACTGTATGTGTAAGAAAAAAAAAAAAAAAAAAGCAAATGCAAACTATAGAAGCTTAGCCTACTACAAGCTACTGAGGGGTTTGACCCCGGAGCGAGTTGTCCCACTTTCCTTTCTTGATCAGTAATGAGTTTACGAGTCTCCACTGTTCCATACAATGTTTTATTTTCGATGCAACAACAGAACGTGTCCATTAATCTTCCCCATTCAATCAATACCGGTGTCCTAGCGACGCACTAGCGGTGCACTAGCAGTGCACTACCAACACCCTAGCGATACACTAGCGTTGCATTAGCGGTCAAACAACCGTTTGCCCTTCCGGGGTCACACAACACCTGATGGCCACCGATTTCCCATTACATTTATACCCTGGATGGCCTAAATGACCACAGCACCCCTTGTGGTACCCACAACAAATATACAATCACCATGCTTCCCCATAACATTGTGTTTGGCTCCTACACAAACAAATGACCTCAGATGGCATCTGGTAGAGCATACTGCAGAGGACAGAGAAGGCCTACAATCTCATTATTGATGGTTCTGTTTGCTTAAAGGGACAGTCTCACCAAAATGGAAAATATATTAATATATAAGCATATTTTTCCTCTTAGCTGTGGTGCTATACACCAGTCTAGATTGTTTTGGTGTGAGTTGCAGAGTTTTGGAAATATTGGCTGTAGAGGTGTCTGCCTTTTCTTGAATGTAATGGAATTAGATAGCACTTCATTTGTGGTGCCCAAAGCAACAAAAACATATTTGAGAAACACATCAGTCATATCTCTTTTCAGAAATTAAGATCCTGGTATTCAAGATAATCCACAGAGCCTGCAGTGGGCAATTTAATGGAGGAACTATTTTGTAATATTTGTTGACATGGGAATAAGACTTCATTTCTGGGCACAATCACTTACTTTACCTTTCAGTGGTGTTTGTACAGCGACTGATTAATCCTGCATCATATGTCTTTCAGCAGGCCATTACAGTCACTAAGGTCATGTTGTTTCTGGAACAGCACCACAATAACACATTTGTTACACCACCCAGGGAGCATGCAAAGTGACCCAAATCAAACACACCCATGATGTTTTTGACCAATGGGCTCATGCTGGGTCTGGCTAAATCTTAAAATGCTCATGGTGGATCTCCCTGCAGTGCCTTCTGCAGTCTTCAGTGAATACAGAAGACACAGCTAATCCCGGATGTGACTGAAGAGCCTCTAAGTATTAAAAAATATATTTGAAGAGCACAGTGGGACAGAGAGGTTGAGTGGAACAATGGGCAGCTGGTGCAGACTGGAGGAACTAAGGCTCTTCTTGGCACAGGAGTGACTTGACTCATTAAGACGTAATCTTTCCGTTTCACCTAGCCACAATGATTTTCTTTGTAAAATTGAAAAATGCACCACCATAGAAAGTTCCAATGCAAATTTTATTTTGGATCTCTAATATATTTGAATGTCAGGAAATGAGGGCATTATCAGGTTGATGGCTCATCTTCAAAGCAGTTGACTGGACTGGCAGGATTTAAGATTTTTTAAATGAATATTGAAAGTCTTGCCTCCACTTGCTCCAGCCTCAGAGGAAAATTCAGATCGTAACAATTTCTTTCAGAGGTGTAGAAAAAAATTTATACATTATGCCTCTGCAGGAACGATATAATCTAACACTTTTCCCTTTTTATGCCGATGTATTTGCCTTCAGCAGAGTGTTGTGAAGTGTGAGTAAAATTAAGCAAATACTTGAAAGGCTAGAGTTGCATCTTCAGCTTCTAAACCAGGACTAAATGAAGTCACTATGTTATTCAAAAGGTCACTCATTTTTTTAAGACTTTTCTTTCAAAAGCTCGCATAGTGTATTTCCATAAAATACTGCAAGGCTTTTTTTTAGAAGTCTGATATCAAGATGACATAATGTTTCCATTTAGTTGCAAGCAGCACAATGTATGAAAAAAAAATCTATGAATGACTTTGGAAACTTGGAAGACGGTAGATAGCAGGATTGGTCTTTATTGCTATGCTCCTGGACTAAAATGAAAATTTCTTGTGTGTCCAGTGTAAACAGCCTGTCTACATTATTTCTAGTATTGATTTCTTGTAATTTAATTCATCAATATCAGCTATATTTTCCTGAATAAGACGAATGTTTCTCAGCACTTGGTTATGTCCTTTCGGCAATCTGGTGTTAAAGGTACAGTGAAACAAGAAAGTCTCATGGAACATCATGTTCTGCATTAACACTTGAGGCAAACTGTACAATGCATAGTTGGAGTTCATCCCACATCCTCTAATGCCACTCAGCTAGGTTTGCTGGAGAAATGTTTGCTCTGAAACATTTATACCCTCTGCCATTTCCTCACGCGTGTCTGATTGGTGTCAGACAGTTGATCTGTTTTGTACCAAATTACAGCAAAAGTTACCAAATGACAGTTTCCAAATAGAGAAGGTCTAAGCCATACTCTTTAATTTAATCTTTAATACAGAGAAACCCAACCTTCCCTCATGAGCAAGCATTTGGCCACAATGGCGAGGAAAAACTGCCTTTTAGAAGGGAGAAACCTCGGATCAGACCCCACGTCTAGGCGGGCGGCCTGCTTTGACTGGCTGTCAGCTGGGTTAGGAGAGAGACGGATGGGAGGGGCATTAAGGGAGAGAGAGGAGGCACCCAGACAGAGAGGCATATACTGAAACTATAGGTAGTAAAAATATATATATATATATATGTAAGCCTATAGCAGCATAACTAGTGGGATTTTGCTTGCCTGATGCTAGTTGTTGTGTAAAATATGTCAACAAATGGAGTGATAAAAATAGATTAGACTATAAGACTAAAAGGGCCTGTCCTCTTGACATTTTTGTGGAAAGGACAAAATGAGCGTGATAATATGGAATAAAAACAAATGTTCTCTCGCAGTTTGGTTTGACCTTCAAGTGGGACAGTTCAGTTTTCAGTTTTGTTGTATCCTGTGAATGTAAAAAAAAAAAAAAAAAAAAACAACAACAAAAAAAAACCCTGAAAAATTTCTTTTGCTCTAAAAATGCACTCATTTACAGTATTCATAGTGGTGGGAACTACTCATTATCCGTCTCTCATGATGTTGTTCATGAATACCTCTGAATGCTTAATTAAGGCTAGAGGACTGAAGCTGTAATTGGCCATTTAATCAAGACATAAAACCTGTAGATGGCTCATTAACCATCTTTGTGGGGTTTTAAAATGTTAGTGGGCATTTCTCTGTAGAATGTATTTAATTACATAACAGCTATATTGGAGGAAATATGCAGATGTTCCCGCAAACACTGAGTCACCCCAAGGCTCATTGTTTCAGTAACATTACTGTATTAAAACGTCTAAAAACAACTGGAAAAATGTATTTGATGTGCACTTTGAGTTTTTAGTTTGTCCCATATCGACCCTCTGTTAACATGGAGGGCACATGATTCATGACACACATCACCATCTGTCACCAGGAGGCGATCAACCAGGATTCACTCAGGTGTCACTGGACAAAATTAAAATGTGCCATTTTAACACTTGGTGAAGTTTATGTACAGCGCTGACTTTGCTCTGTTTAGATTTTCACTTCCTTCTGTATGGAAGTAGTTGTAAAAAGACTAATAGATTATTTTCTCACCACAAATTATCTAGCTGATTGCATCATGCAATTTTCAGAGAGCTTTCAGGTACTTATAATGAAGAAACTGTTGTGGACTGTAGTTGGTATCTCCCATGCATATAGTTGTTTTAAGTCAGATTCAGAATCACCTATTATTTGCATTTGTGCAGCAGCTCCTGTCTGTCTGTTAAGTTAATTAGCTAAAGCATTGCAGAGCTGTCAAGAGTACCGTCAGTGTTCATCAGTCAGAAATGACTTACCAGCAGTTTGTCATTATAACTTTCAGTGGTCCTGTTATGAATAAATATAACTCCTCTTCAGTGTAATATCTTACATTTCTGAGATGTCTCTGCGGCAAACTGGGTTTTAACTATCTCACTGTTCTCCAGATCTCTTCTTTGTGGTTCACTTTTGGCTGGTCCGTCCTAGCCTTGACACTACTACACAGGCACACATTTGTTTCTGTGTCAGAAGCCAGCACTCACACTGCTGATGCACCGTACTCCAATCTGGCTCCATTCAATCTGGCAACCAGTCTGGCTCTCTTCAGTGTGGTGTGTGGCATGCTGTTCCCAGGTGCTCCATGACATCCCCTCTGGTTAGTCCAGTCAAAGTCAGAACAATTATATTCACTGCCAACCAATAAATGCTGGTTTAAAGTCAAGACCTTAATCTGATGCAGCTGTCACCCGTCACCAGGTTCCTGATCCTGAGCCACTTCAGAATAAAAGATCGCAAACTGAGATTAATATAGCACCTTACAGTTAAATCTAACTGTGGCAAAGTTACATAATCTATCTTGGGATCAATTTTTGGTTAATCAAACTTTAGCATCTCACTGCAGACCAGGCAGCAGCTTTATAAAGTATATGCAAGGCTACATCTTCCTTAAAATACTCCACTCATTTATGAGATTGGGTGCCTTTGTCCATAGGCACAATCTAAACTAAACTTGTTGCAGGTTAACAACCATATACAGTGTTCTCCCAGCAAACCTGCAAAATTTACAACCAAATGAATGAATGTGAAATGTAGAGAAATCGTCAATATAAGTGTCAGCTGCATTTTGGACCTATACTGGAAAAAAGTTACTAAAACATTAAAATTTCCATTTTCTGTTTTCTTTCTTGTTTCTGAAATCAAGGAACGTTTGGTTAGTAAAGACAAATAGTCCAAATCATACTTATATAACTCATTAATCTATTAATACTGTATTAATAGGACACACCACCAGGTTAGATACGATGTACAACGGAGGCATGTGTTTACCATTTGATGTAGAGCTCTAAGTACTTACACCTATTCTACGGGCTTAGGTGCAAATGCATGGTGTCTTTAAACAGAATCCATCTGTATCACTAATACTGACCACGGTTATCAGTGAAGGCAGGTG
Source organism: Scatophagus argus (assembly GCF_020382885.2). Taxonomy (NCBI): domain Eukaryota; kingdom Metazoa; phylum Chordata; class Actinopteri; family Scatophagidae; genus Scatophagus; species Scatophagus argus. The sequence continues at coordinate 3,362,650 of NC_058504.1, read as the reverse complement.
CTGTTTCCAGCTTCCTGTGAACACTGATAAGCTGTGTGCTATTGATTAGAAATGAACTTCCATCCACCAAGGCCATTAGCATGACATGAATCCTTAATTACGGGATTTTCTAAACAGAAAGGCTTGCTCTGCTTTCCTTTTTTTTTTCTTTTTTTTTTTTTTGTAAACTGGTAAACTGGAGCTGATTATGTGAAGCAACCATTAAAAACAAAATCTACCGGGGGCAAAAAGTTTTCTACCCAAAAATGTGTGAAAATAACTATGTTGTTGAGTTAAAGCTATCAACAAGTGGGTTGAAAAATACAATCCAACTTCAGCATAAGAATAGCACCGATGAATTGTTGGGAAATGCTGAAGTGGTTAAACAAGCAGATATCCCAACCGTTCTTTATTTCTCTAAACATAAAACATCCAGTTACATATTTCCACTCAAAAATAACTGAACACTCTAACACTTAATTCATATTATACAAACTTGAACCATTGACTGAGCGGTGGGCTGACCCACTCAGTCAGTGACACTTCAGTCTTACAGCACAGCAAATGGAGCTCCCATTAACTTTATAGCATTTGATTCATTATTGTGTGGTTTGTAACTTACACAGCCTGTGCCATGACAGTCCCTCAGACATGGAAATTGACCTACTATTAATGACAAATCCATGACACGTGTTTCATCAAAACATTGATGAAAATTGCAAGAAAACACTCTTATATGTTATGTAACCTTTTATTAATTATGCACTCAGGAAAAACTTAAATGGGAGAGATACAGCAACCCCTGTACATATTATATTATTATTATTATCATATTATTATTATAAACTCTACTTTATATTCCTCATACACTGTGAAGAGATGGTGCATGTTATGAGTTTTAGATGTAAAGGGAAAAGCTGAAGTGATGTGGAATTCATCAACATCGTAACAAAAGCTGGTGAATCTGTGTGGTGATGGAGAGATGGAGGGGAGCATATAACACGAACGTGAACGTATTAAAGGCAGGCAAGGACTTGGACCCACTTCAACACCTGTGGAAACCATCTGAATGCACTGTGTAAGTCACCTGTGTTTCAGGTGTGCTCAAAACCCAGTACACTGTCACTGTGGCTGTGTACTGCAATGTGTGTAAAGTGATATTTGATCCTGTCTAGACTGTAGTGACTAAAATAGAAGCAAAGAAAAAAAGCCCACCACCACTGAAACACCTCTTACACTTGCACAAGAAACACAATGACATTTAGTATTTGGCATTTTTTAAACTTTGTGTTGTTTGAACTTGCCATAAGCAATCACTTTTATCAACCTAATATAATCCCCCCGCCCCGCAATCCTGTAAACATTATGTAAATCAAAGATGAGTCCAACAAACATTCTTCATTCGCACAGACACAAAGTACAGAGTGGCTGGACCATGAAGAGAGCATTTGAGAGATAAAAGCAGGGTGAAGAGAAATGGCTGCTTTGTATTCTATTTTCCCCACTGGCTGAGATAGTGGGAATACGTCTCTGTGTACGTGTGTTTTTTGGAGCGTTTATGTATATCAGTGTTTTGTGTGCTCCTGTCTTGGTTGACTAACACAAAAATTCTAATATCACGCACAATAGACAAAGGGAAAACAGTCTGGCAGAAGCCAGCTCAAAGCTGTGTCCCACTTCAGGGGCCTTATCCTTCACAGGTCTCCATGTCTAGAATGAATAAATTACAAAAACCTGACAAAGCTGTCAAAAAGTATGTCCTCCTTTTGAAATCTGTCACTGCTGTTTTTACTTTCAAATGTTTTTTTTTTTTATTATTATTTTTTGGTGGTAGTGGTGTGGCCATAGAGATGCTGATGTTGGCCTGCCAGTTGGTTGGTCCATCATTTTGGTCCAGACTTAAATATCTCAAAAATTGAATTGATGAGTTGTCATGACATTTAGCAACAGATGATGAACTTGGCTAACATACCTGTGATACATTGTTATGTTAGCATTATCATTGTGAACATGTTAGTATGCCAAATTTGAGCTTTGCAGTTTAGCTCAAAGCACCACTGCGCAGCACCTAAGCACACACACACAGCTAGCAGCATGTTTACTTGCAGCATTACTCTTGCACAGACAGGAAACCATATGACAGTATTTCCTACACTGCAGCAAAGGTAGTTTGACTGGAACTGTTTTTCATCTATCTCAATAGTGACAGTAAATGTTTTTTTTTTTTTATTGGTCCCTCGGAATCAAAGAGGACTTCTGCCATTTTGTACCAAGAAGAAATCTATCATAGAGGAAACAATGCAGACGCCATAATCAAGTTGATTTTGGATTTTCATTGGTTAGTGTGCAGATTCACATTATTCATTCTTGATAGACTATTACTCATGAAGTGTAATGTTGGCAGGATACTGAGTGAGAGCACAGAGTGGTTAGCACAGAGGGGCAGCTGCATTAGAGCCAAAGCAACACATTTTAAAATTAATTTTTTTTGACTACATTCATACAAAAAAAGAAAAATAAGAAGTAAAGACTAAAGAAGTAAGACTGTAAATTGTAGCCATTTAACTTTATCACATTCATGAAATGCCTTTTAACACTGCATCACCATCAGTTTATGGACAAGGGCTCTTGTGCTGTTAAAAGTTATGTATATGTGTATGGTGTGACAGAATTGCAAAGAGCTGAAAAAACAAACTGCTCAATGTTTCTTATTCATGTTAGTTCGGCTTAAGCACACAGAGAAAGCAAGAGAAATGGGAATAAGTCAGAAATCTGCATTTTCTTGGACTGGGTGCAAAGGCAGAATTATGGCAGAATAGGGAGCAGTCTGATAAGGCTTGGATCAGTGAGAATATATATATATATATATAAATATAAATATGACCTGTTGGGATGAGAACATGTTTCGCTGCTACATATTATTTGGTGAAAAATGCCAATACAATATTTTTTTTATTTAACAGACAGTGGGTTCAATATTCCAGGAAAAGCTTTGGTTCGAGGACTGCAGTCTAAACACTGATGAAGTGTCTCAAACCAATTCTTACATGGCACAAAGCCTGAGTGCAACTGCCAACTCTGCTCTCGCTTTGAAAAACTAATCACAGAAACTAATGTTCTCACTTTTCATTTGACCTTTACCCTTTTGTCATAGCCTACTGCTTGTCCAGAAAGGAAAGCAATAACGAGAAATCCGTCTAAAAGCAATTGCTGGGAAGCACTTTGGCTTCGTTATAGAAGTATAAGAAAGAAACAAGGAAAAATTGTGATATGGGTGAAGAAGTGGAGAAAACAAACATTGGAAACTAAAGCTGTGTTACAGCAATGAGTCAAAACAGGACATTTTGAGGGGGAAGAAGAAGAGCAAAAAGGAGGTAGACAAATGTGAAATACAGGAGGGTTCATCTGTCTGGACCAAAATAAACGTTAAAATTTAAAGTCAGGTAACCAATTCACATATCGTCATGTCTGAATAGATATAAGATGTTCGTTCTGCAGCACTTGGGCTTGAAGTGGGCATGAAAAATGGGCTTCACGATTAGCATAACAGCTTAGATCATGACCATTTAAACCTTAATAAGTTAATGCTTTCTTTGAAGCCATAGGTCTCTAATCCAGAGTTTCTCCACCCTTGTCCCTGTAGGACCACACTGCGTTTCGTTGCATTGTACTTGTACATATGTAATGACAATAAATTTGAATCTAATCTAATCTAATCTCATTACTTATGTTCATTCTACATCAGCAAGGCTCCCTGCCAAGTGAGGACTCACAAATGATGGAGCCACTATGTCATGACATGTCATATGACAGTCACCAGGGTTGCATGTAAAGGCAAATTTCAAACTAGTGTCAAAAATGAAGTTATGACGACACAATTCTGAGGACTACTTTACTTCACCTAGAGTACACAGAGATGTCTGTAAATACAAAGCACGATCGTCCCAAACATTCGAAAATATGCCTGGATCCTTTGTGAAGGACAGTGTCAAGATTCAGTGTAGCTAGTGTGGTGTGCATTTATCAAAAAAGGAGATAATTTTTAATTACTTTTAGGCAGATTTTCCCAACAATAATAAGCATAATAACATTAATTATATATGTAAGTCTTGTGTCTGGAGTGTGTTCATCATGAATACTTTACTTCTTATGTAATAGTACAGTGCCGTTTGATTTGTTCTTATTATACACACTGAGCACTTTGTGTGCACAGAAGGCCTTTGCGACTCTACAGTCATCTTCCCAAAGCATGGGTGTGTGTCTGTGTGTATAATCCGAGTCATGTGCACTCCACTGACTGCACACTTTAGCTCCACTTAAAGACTAAACAAAGTTCTTCCATTAAGGTGCTTTTGTACAGGCTGACATTGAGATGGAACATGTCACCTATCTGTCTTTGTCTCTCGGCAGTCTGTGACTCTTTTCATCTTTGCCTTAAAAGGTTTTCAGACAACTCATCGTGTCATAGTCCTTCAGGGAACTCAGCATGTCACACAGCAGTCCTGCTGAGAATCCTTAGCTGTCCAATAAAGAACCACTAAACAGTGTTCTCTTCTGATCCAGCCACAAAATGGCAGAAGCTCAAATCAATCAGCTGAGATTTCATGTTAAAATGTTCACCTGAGTCTCCTTCAGTTATCACTGTGTGCTCAAAGCATTTAAGCTCTACACGCAGTAGAGTGTTTTCCAGACTTTTTCCCCTTTGACTTTGCCTTTCAGGCAACATCCAAGCTGCCTTTCTTCCTTTTGCTTCTTGATGGAGGTTGTTGGTGTAGGGTGCACCAAGTGAGGTGGCCTGCAGACATTACACAGGGCTGAAAACTCCAACTCCCCAGCATTTTTGGGTGAAGAAACAAATTAAAAGACACTACAGACAATCCTCAGTCAGTAAGGATATAAATAAGAAAAATATTCATTGAATTCATTATTTATTGGTTCATTGCATTACGTATTATACAGATTTTACTTTCTGTTCCCCTCCTTAGTCCCTCCAATGAATGAATCTCTTTTACTGATATGTCAAGGCTGGACTTAAGCGCACACCTGCCCTCCACCTCTCACCCAGAGCAACTCCAGAAAAGAGGGGAATCACCCCCTCACAATAAGAGTGGTTCTAGAGCTCAAACTGTGCATAGAGGCAAACCCGACTATATCTAGCCGGTATTTTTCAACCTCATCCACAAGCTGAGGCTCCTTCCCAACCAGCGAGGTGACACTACATGTCCCATCCGCAAGCTTCAGCAACCGGAGATCGGACCACCAAGGACCCTGCCTTTGTCTGCCACCCAGTCCACACTGCACCTGACCCCTTTGACTCCTGCTGCATGTGGTGGGCCCACTAGAGGACAGATGTGGTACTTTGTTCACACTGTTTATAGCGGGGATGGAACTGCTGACCTCTACTGAGGACATAGTTGGACAGTGTAAGGAATACTCTGAGGATCGCCTTAATCCCACTGGCACACACAGCACCACACACACCCTCCAGCACACTGGGATCACACTCCTCAGCTTCCCTGGGAAGGTCTATGCCAGGGTGCTGGAAAAGAAAGTTCAGCTATTAGTCGAGCCTCAGATTCAAGAGGGACAATTCGGTTTTCAACATGGATGTGGAACTCTGTACCAGCTATATGGCCTTGCAAAGGTGCTGAAGGGGCACAGTTTGCCCAACCAGTCTACCTGTGTTTTGTGGATCCTGACACTCAGTAACAGGAGTGGTTCTTCACACCTATTCCCGATCTGCTCATCATACTCTTACAGAAAGTCTCCAGTTTAGTCCTGACAAGTTAAATTCAGTTTTAAAATTTAGAAATTTTCTTGTTTGTTTCTGATTTAAATGATCTGATGATGTAGGGGCGAGGTTTTCATGACCTCAGTTTTCTTTCTAAATTTCTGGCTACTGCTCACGCATATCACGCAGCTTTGCAGCCTCAGTTATTGCTGCAGGCAGGTGTGTGAACAGCCTCTAATATAAGGTCTGGAAGAGATCTACAGCATGTGCACAAGGTAAGGACTAACCCATAGTGTTGTATCCTTAGGTGGTCTGTGTTCTCTGCTGGAGGTCAATGCAGTTACGATAATCTGTTACACTTCATCTCTTGGCAGCATGTAGAGTGAATTGTCTGCCTTTATTGTTATTTGTCTGCTATGACATACTGTATCTAGTCTAGTTCATGAAACATGTCAGACACAATAAATATTTTAACAACAAAACATACAGATATATCAGTCCTTACATGTACATACAAGAGCTTTTCAATCATACATGCAGCTGAGGGAGGCTGCTGTTGCAGCTTGGTGACTCAGAGGAAAACCCAGCTGAAACCCAGCTTCCATCCCCTCACTGTTTCTCAATGTGGACAATCTAATTAAGCAAACATTCTGCAACACATTCATCTCATAACTACAGATTTGGTGTTGCATTGTAGTAGGTTACAGAGGGAGTCTGCAGCAAAGCTGGCTAATTACAGTATCTTGTGTCAGAGAACAGAGCATGTGTATCCCAACAGCTGCCTTGATGTTTTGCCTGGCTGCCATAATAGCTCCTGCTGTTACTAATGGAGATGAGGATGTCAACAGGCTTCAGCCCACAGATGCTGATAATCATTGTTCTCTGGTAGCAATTGTATCGACACCCACAGACCCACTGACAGATACTGAAATTTGCACGCACACACACAGCAATGCTCATATACAAAGAGCTGAAAGTAGAGTAAATGAAGGATTTTTTTGGGCATAAATTCCTTAGCGCACTACGCATTCCATCTTATGAAAACACATGCAAATAGATATATCGAACTAAACACACATGAAAAAAAGATGCAAATTCAGAAAACGACAACTGAAGTGTTTCCAGGGCACTAGTTGAGCACATTCCAGGTTCTTTGTAACACATCACAGACATTTTTGTTGATACAGTTTATAAAATGTTAGGACTATATTAGGAGTTGGGAAGACACTATCAAAATCTGAAAATTATGTTTGTTCAGGGCCATTTAAGCTTCATATCACTATATTTATATACATTAAAAATGAATTAATTTTGATTAATTCATCAAAAAATTTAAATTTTAATGCTGATTAATCGTGTTGATGCCCTTTGACCAGGAGTTCAGACGCTTAAGCGCTTGACAGCCTTGGGTGTTCACACAAAGACAGTGCTGCTTTTCCTTGTTAATCAGAATTCTTTGTTTATGACTTACCTCTGAAAAGTGACCACAAGAGTGCAGACCTATCAACGGTATCCACTTGGTTATGTACCTCCCTAAAACTGTGAATAGTTTTTCAGATTAAACTCATCAGAGAATAAAACATTGAATGACACACTGAATGTTTCCGAACAACACTGCCAAGCAGACGAACTGCTGTCCTCTCTGTCACCTTCAGCCATAATGACACATCCTGTTTGCTTGCTCATGCTTTGGTTATTTCACAGAGGATCATGGCATATTTAAATACAGAGAGCAGTGGAGCCATGTGACATTCTTAGGCACACAGTTAATTCATGTTTACTCAACGTGGTTGGGCACATGTAGTGAATAAAACATGTTTGGAAGCACAGAGGCATCTCAAAGGGATTACACACAGGTACAGAGCAGAACGACAATCAGGTAAACATTGTCCCCTAAGCCCTTTTTTGTTGTTGTTGTTGTTTTTTTCTTTGGCTTGGTGGTTCAAGGCTATCTTGAGATGTTTCAAAGCTGTTTGGTTTTCAAAATGAGTGCAGTGGTGATTTTCTGAAGACTTCTTGTATAGTTCAGTCTGACTTGATTTCTCTGCATTTTCTATTGCACAGATGTTTTCCTGCATTCAAGTGAAATTTTTGATTGTAACTGAATTTAAAGGTTTTTCATTCAAATGTGCTTATGACCAGGTGTTCACTTGTCAAAAACATTTTCCATAATGATGAGACTGTGAAATAATGTAAAATGAGTGCAAATTATATCATGTCTATCATGAATGTCTGATGAAATAATTGAGACAAAGCTAACATCAATGCCACAGTGCAGCTGGAAGAAAAGTTAGACTGTCGCTAATATCCATAGGATGTATTCAGAATCATTTGGCTTAACAAGAATGAAGGGCAGAAGTTCAGAGTGGCACATGTTGGGTTTGCACTCCTTTCTACTGGTTTTCCATCACAGTTAAGTTGATCAGTATGCAATTAAGAGACAACACAGGTTTGTACAGCTGTGTAACCTGCCGTCATCACATGCTTTCTCATGTCTGATGACTTTGTCATTTGAAATTTAGCGGGGAACTCTTGTTGCCTCATGCCTCATAGTCCAGTTCAGGCTACTGAAACTGCTATAACTGAAATACGTACATTCAATCTCAACACCCTTAAAAATATAATTATCATATATTATAATTGTTGCTTCTTTATTTATCTCAGCTACTGTTTCACCCACTTTCATCAAAGTAGACCACACGGTGATTTTGCTTTAATAAGGAGTGGACTGACATACTGCTATTAAATGTGGATTACCCCCAAGCTTCTCTTAAATTTATTTCCATCATAAATATTCTGTTTGCTTTATTTGTGGTCAGATGATAAGGTACGTCATTTTCCAGCTGTATAAAGTATGTTTGTGATTGTCAGTGCAACTGGGAAGAGAGGAGGACGGAGAAAAAGAGGACGGGAATTGTGAGAGAAAAAAAAAATCATTCACAAGTAGAGTCGTACATGCATGAGACCCTGTAATGTAACTAAAAACTTCTTAGTTTCCTCCTCTGTCTGTGTCACTTGCTCCCGCTCCCTCTATACTCTCACAGGATTTAAGCCTTTTTCAGTTTATTTTTATATATTTATGTGCATGTCTTTCATTCTGAAATCTGCTCCTGCACATTTAAACTAATCCTGTCCTTATGCATCACAAACAAAGGACATATAGAGAGACAATGAGAAAAAGGTAAAGTTATGTCAAAAAAAATAAAAAATAAGTGAAGTGAAAGCCAAGAAAGTGAGGTGAAATAAAAGAGAGGAAGAAAGTAGACACACTCGGTCAGACTCATGCCCAGAGAGTTCACTGTTACAACCAATTACACCCAGCTTGTTTTAGAGGTACTATTTGGGGCCAATGTAAAGATAGTGACATACATGTTTGCATGAGATAAGGAAGAAATGTGGTAATTAAAGATCCTGCATGTTTGTAACAATCCAGCAGAAGCAGCACTGTCAGCCATACACTACTGTGATGGATTGCTGTGAAATTTGGTATCCTCAGAGGATGAATCCCAATGGTGTCAATCATTCCCTGATGTTTGATGTAGCCACCAGCAGGTCAAAGTTTTTCAATTATCCATCAAAATTTTTTAGCTTCTACTGAATGGATTTGCTGAAACGGTGAGCGTATATTAACATTGCAGTGATGAACATGTTAGTATGCTTATACTAACATTTACCAAAGTGCTGCTATGCCCCATACAGCTGCAAGCAGAGCTGAAGACTCTTTGGCCTAGTTTGTCCAGGGTTCCAGCCCAAACTGATTTTTTGCCATATATTCAGATTGTATCTAGATTCAGGCCTCTTGTGAATTTGTTGTTTGTTCCCTAACACCAATTTCTTGCACTTCGGGTTTGCTGCCTCTTGTCGTGTTTGCCCTGCCCAACTCTGCTTCCTCGTGCTTCCATTGTGCATCTCTGGACCTCCCCTCTCCTGGAAATCTCCTGCCTCTGAAATCAGTTCTGGACCTTGAACACGCAGGATTCACCTGCCATATGTTTCCACCACTCGGATGTTGCCACTCACTTCAGGAATATCCAGAGTAGACTGTTCATTCAGCTGAGATTCTTATTTTGTGAACATTGTAAATAAACCTTTTGATCAAACTTTCCTTCTCAAGTTGGGTGTGCTCTGCTTCCAGGTCCAATGTCTTGGTCAATCATGAGAAATGAATGAAAATTGGTTGGCGGTCTTCTCAGCTGTATGCATGTCACAGTAGGGGATATCAAGACATAAAGAGAGTTTCTTGCAGTATTTGTGAAGGTTGGGGGTGCATTCCTTCCCTCCACTGAGGAACAGAACATGAGCAACAGGGAGGACTGCGAGACAGAAGGAAAGTGAAGACCTTGCACAGTAGCCTCAGTTGACAGTACATGCTTGTCAATAAGAAGTTTAACATGATACACAGTGAGCTGTGGCTATATTTAGCACAGAGAACAACTCCACCAGAATTTGGGCATCAGTCAGCTGAAAAACAGCTGAATTGCTCAATTTTACGCATGTAATTCCTGGATGTCGACTCAATGGTGTTTTGTCAAATCTAGGTCTTTTGAGGTGCAGCTCCAGGAAGTGACTAAGCTTCTAATTACAATGCAGCCAGTACGCAGAGAGCTGTAATCACTATCTGACTAGGACAACAAACCAATGTACAGTATATCTGTGTGTGACTGAGAGAGGACAGAATAGATCTCAAATAAACTGGTATATATTAGCATATCGCTAAGGCCTCATAGAGAGCAGAGAAAGAAGAAGCCCAGGAAAAGGCCCAGTCCTTTTCTCTGCTCCATTGCAATGGTAATTAACAGTAGATAAGCAGCCTGATGGAACCCGTTCATTCCGATTACAAATGGTAATGACCCCACTCCCGTGGTGCTTCAGTTGTTATTATTTTTTGTTATCTGCCTCTCAAAATGATAAAGAATCCCCATTTATGATTTTTACAGTTTTCTGTGTCTGGGAAATTGATTTGTCATTTAGGGAAAAGCCGAAAAAATGTAAATGGATTGCCTCCCACAATGCATTTCACTGTGGAGGTGAATAGAAAGCAAGACAAGCTGCTGTATGGGGCTTTCTGGACAAAGCAGATGACAGGGAAACAAAAGACATATGTAAGACCCAAGTGGAAAGACTGCACTGGTGTAGAACTGCATTTTGTGTTTCCCCTGAAGTGATACAACAAAAAGGAACACAGACGCGTGTCCTGATTAATTTTTTGAATCTGAAAAGCTTCAGGTATAAGACATAGTCCTCTGTTTATATGTACAGATAGGTCCATATATATTGGGACAAGTATATGTTTTGTGGCATTGGGCCTCTGTATACCACCACACTGAATGTGAAATGAAACATTTAAGATGTGGGCGAAGTGAAGACTCTAAGCTTTAATTCAAGGGATTTGACAAAAGTGTGGCATTAACCATTTAGGAGTTACCGCCATTTTTATACACACAAGCCCATTTTTAATCAGAATCAGAATCAGAATCAGAATCAGCTTTATTTGCCAAGTATGTGTGACCATACAAGGAATTTGACTCCGGATTTTTCTCTGTCCTGTGCACCATACAAAATACAAAATACCAATAATAATAATAAAAAGAAGAATAAAATATTTACAAGAGAAAAAAAAAAAATATATATATATATATACATGTAGTGCAAACAGTGGAATGAGGTAGTGCAAACAGTGTGATGGTTCACACAATGGCAGGTGGTTTACGGGGAGATCAGGGAGACAGCCTGGGGGAAGAAACTGTTTTTGTGTCTGGTAGTCTTGGCATACAGAGCTCTGTAACGCCTACCAGAGGGAAGCAGATCAAATAGTTTGTGTGCAGGGTGAGAGGGGTCTGCAGTGATGCTTCCTGCCCGTTTTTTGACCCTGGACTGGTATAAGTCCTGGATGGAGGGCAGGTCGGCCCCGATGATTTTTTCTGCAGACCTGATTGTCCGTTGCAGTCTGTTTCTGTCCTGTTTGGTGGCCGATCCAAACCAGACAGTGATGGAAGTGCAGAGAACAGACTGGACAATGGAGGCTCATAAATGATGGGACAAGCTAATTTAATTACAAACATAAAGACTGTTTTTAATACTTGGATGAAAATCCTTTGCAGTAAATGACTGCCTGAATTCCAGAACTCATGGACTTGACCAAATGCCTTGCCGGGCTTTTACTACAGCTGCCTTCAGCTGTTGCTTGTTTGTTGTTCTTTCTGCCTTCAGTCTGGTCTTCACTAAACAAAAGCGGGCTCTGTTGGGTTGAGATCCGGTGATTGACTTGGCCAGTGAAGAATATCCCATTTCTTTGCCTTGAGAAACTGTTGGGTTGCTGTATGTTTTGGGTCATTATACATCTGCAAGATGAAGCGGTGTCCTATCAGTTTTCATCATTTAGCAGAATCTGAGTAGGAAGTATAGCCTTTGACACTTCAGAATTCATCCTGCTGCTTAAACACCAGTGACCCGGTTCCATACATGTTCACGCCATAACACTGCCTCCACCATGTTTGACAGATGATGTGGTTTGCTTCGGATCTTTTATCTTCTCATCATTCTGGTTAAAGTAAATCTCGGACTTCATCAGTCCAAAGAATTTTATTTCACAACTGGACAGGCTTTTTACAGGTTTTCTAGCTAAATCTAATCTGGCCTTTCTGTTCTTGAGCCTTCCCAGTAGTTTGCACCTTGTTGTGAAGCCTCTGTATTTACGCTCATGAAGCCCTCTCTGGTCTGTAGACTTCGACAGTGATGCCTACCTCCTCCTAGTGTTCTTGACTTGGCTAGATATTGTGAAAGGGTTTTTCTTCATTAATGACAGAATTCTACTGTCATCCACTTCAGTCTTCCATGGTCTTCCAGCCCTTTTGATGTTGCTGCACTTACCTTTTAATTCCTACATTTTAACCCTCAGGAGTCGACAGACGCGCCGGCGCGTCCTTATCACAAGACCACTTTAAGACGACGTAGCTGCAAGACGCAGCCTCGCTGAATCCCAAATTAATAAATAAATAAATTTTGTTAATATGTCAAGTAAAACCCGAGTTATGATAAAAAATATACGCACTGTTTTTTTCATGACCATTGCCATCACGTTTGGTGCGCGTTTGGGGCGCGCATTTTATGCAAGAAGACGCAGTAAACACCAGCGCATTGAGCGCACTTCATTCAGCGCATTTCAGCGCATTTTCCCCAGTCGATTTTAGAGTTTTGTGTGATTTTAGGTCCAGTGTGTCAATACAGTATGTCAAAATGAAAAAAACAACAGTAAATCACACTTGTGAGGTTGTGCTGATGAAAAATGATTCCAAAATGGCAAGATAAAAAAAATTCTAAGTTGAAATATAAAATTAGAATCAAAAATAGTCAACAACTGACAATTATACATGACTTCAGAGGGTTACGAATGTTCCAAACTGTTGTTTTGAATGCTCCCAATGTTTTTGCCATCTCTCTGATGGGTTTATTTTGTTTTTGATTTTCAGCCTAACGATGGCCTCTTTCAGTTGCATTGACTCTTCTTTGGACCTCATGCACACTGTTCCAGTGAACAGCTTCCAAATGGAAACGTAACACTCAGAAACAACATCAGACTTTTATCTCCCTTGATTTGTCGTGGGCTAACAAGGGAACGGACCATGCCTTGCAATGAAACTGCTCGTCAGCCATTTATCTCATTATTTATGAGACAATAATTATTTACAGTAATTTACATTTCAGTACCTTTTTCAGTCAATTTTAAATTGTTTTCACAGACATTAAGCCTATTTCCCTGATAGTGCTTGAGGATTTGACTAATGCCTGCAATAATCATTCCAATACCATAAGGTTTCTATTCAAAGAAAATGTTGTTCACTATTAGAGTAAATGGGACAAACCTTAGATACGACTTGGCAATAGAAGATATTTCTGGTCTGCTCATTTCTGCCTCAGCTGTGAGCCAGAAAGCTAATGTTATGCTAACAAGATTTAAATTCAAATGCCTGTTTAACAACATTCTATCTGATGTGTCACTCTCCAAATTGATCTCTAGATTTTAACAGTCCATGTTTCCTGTACCTTTTAAGACATACAAAACCTTTTTTTTTTTTTTTTCAATTGGTCATTGTGAATCTGTCAAGAATGACAAATGAGTGAAGTAGTCTTTCATATCAGAACCCATCTATGAAGCTCATGTATTCTCTGGAAAAGAAAAAGAAGAAGAAAGGAGGGGAAGGAGAGTTTGATTGTATGATTTAATGTTACATGATGTAACAATAGGATATTTAAACGTGATATGACTGGTACCATTTTTGTTAATACAATACTCTTAGCTTAGCTTAGCTTTGATGAGCTATGTTATTATGAGGGCCTGTGACCCTCAGAGTGTGGGTGGGTGTGGGGGTGTACGTGTGATTATACTGAGCTGTAGCTGAACTCGATGACAAAGGTGCTTTAGCTCTCATGACTCCAATTAGGAAAAAATGACTTGTGAGAACCAGAATCCATACACACAACAAGGCCAATCAGCAGTATAGTTTGTCAGGTGTAGGTGGGGAGTGGCTCACACACATTTCTACTGGTACACCGGTGCACACAAACACGCAAAGACAATACACACACACCATACTTTCACCAAATCATGTTTTTATAGAGCAAATATGATCTCAATTCTTCTTCTGCACAAAGAAAGATAATCACAACAACACTGTCATCCACAGAAGTGTTTTTTTCTTTGTCACAGCAATCAAAGAAAGGTCTGGTACTGTTCTACTGCTGTCTCTCTGCATTCATTCACATTTTGGCAAAAAGACTCTGACATAACCAAATTGACAAAGGGACACTCATCCCTTCGAGCTTGGAAAATAGAATGATTTCCAAGAGTGTGAGAAAACGTTAGCATAGCTGTCACGGCCTATAACAATGTGTCACGCTTATGCACGACAAGAATACCAAACTGGCAGCAGCAGGGAATCAGGCAGTCAGCCAAATGTTAGCCTGCAGGACATGAACATACAAAGCAACATGCAGTCACTGGGTCTGATTCACCCGTCGATTGAGGCAAAGTGTGCACAACTTTGAAAATCTTGAAATACCCTCAAGTAATAAAATTAAGCTCAGTGACATGTGACATAAGACTTGTTAGCAGTGCGTCCCATGCTACACAGACTGCTTATCAATGTAGCTACAGTCGGAAGGAGCAAAAATTATTCATACATACTAGAAAAACAGATATATTTACACTTTTACAACATCTGGTCACTACTACCACCCATATTTTCAGTTATCAAATTTCAGTCATTTTCAAAAGGTTCTTGGTTGCTTTTATACTTTCCCGATTTGGTATCAGAAACTATCTGATCCATATGTGAGATACTGTTCTTCCTTTGTTAACGTGATATTGTCATCTTTCTTCCTGTCTTTGTCTGCTTCTGCCGCCGTGTCTGGAGCCAGTTCCTTATGTCCGTTTGCATCATGCACACCAGCAGTCTCTCGTGTGTTTTGTCTCCTGCTCATTTTGGGATTTTTGTCTTACCTGACTGATTTGTTTGCCTGTGTGGACTGCCTCTTTGTACACTGAACTCTTCTTGATCTGAGATTGAATCTATGTAAGCTAGAACACCTGGGTCAGTGTCATACTTTTAGGTCCTGTTCACATAATAGTAATGAGTTTTAATTTCACTGAACTTATCACGAGTTTGTGGAAATTGTTGCATTATACAGAGAGACGTTTCTGTTATTAAGTGCACCTTATTTTGAATCAATTGGTAGACTGTACTGCATAAAGCGAATTCAAAACTATAAGGAGGTCTTTTCAAAACCCTAAACAAATAACTTGCTCTGACTTTCCACACAGTTTCAGTGAAATCTGCTAAGTTTTTGAGAAACTGTTAAACTGAAGGGACCAAAAATATAACCTCCAGAGATCAAAATATACAAGGAAATCCCTGTTTCTTTGTAATGAGCTGATGAGCTCACCAGGCCACTATCACACATTTTAACAAGGCTGCACACTTGGAAGCAAAGTTTCACTGATCAAAACCAGCCTTCTCACCTCGAGCTCTCACTGCAGACTCTTTCCGCCTTGCAACTTTTAAACCCTCGCTGTGCTGTTCACTTTTTTCTGTCTCACTGGAGATAATTGCAATAGAGGTGGTGTAATGGTTTATTTAGAGTTACACCATGAAAATCACTCAGCAGACCACATTCTGGCAACAGATTGTGGATTATTTTAGAACTCTGACATCTTCAGATCTTATGAACATATTAGAGTAATATTGCTGGTTTCCTATCATACCAGCTTCGTCAATCAGCGGCAGTCAAATTTGTAATTAACCTCAGTGCCCCAGAAGTGTTAAGACAGTGAGTGGATTATGTTTGTATATAATGTCTCCATAATCACAAACAGCTTTTTCTTTGCTTCAGAAGGAAAACAAGATTTATTTATAAGCCTTAACTTTTGTCTTTATATCCATTGTGCATTATGAGACAAGAAGGAAAAGAGCTTACTTTTTGCAAATTCAAGATATTTATACTTGATACATACAGTGGTGGCAAGCATGTAAGGCCAGTCTTTTTTTTAATAAAAAAAAAAGAAAAACAGGTTGACCTGCCTCATCTAGAGATTCAGAGTCTTGCCTATTTTATCTGTACCACATGTGATACAGATAAACTACTCAGCGAAGATAGATCTGAAAATAGTTTGCGTATGGTCATGTGGACATCATGGCAGCATTTCAGTGCAGGTTGAAGAGCTGTATCTGCAGGATTTTTAACACACGTGAAAAAATGATCACTTGAAAATCTGTATTTTTCAGGTGTGTGCTCTCTCTCTCTCTTTCCCTCTGAACAAGGGTAAAAGAAAATCACTTCCTCATGATTATTGATTATTGTCAAAGCTAAACTCCCTGCCCAAAGACGAGACTGCGCCCCAGCAATTAAGCTGTCTGTCTGACAAATGGGACAGACGCCAAGAGGCCAAAGGACGTGACGTCGGTCATCACTAGTGCGGGAAAGCAGCATGTAGAGCTGAAATATCTTCACATCTGATTCGGTGAATTAAGACAAAGTCAAGAGGTTTTGGTAAGTTTATAGATGTTTTTTTTCTGTTAGGCCCAAGATTAGTTATTAACATATTGTGAGCTTATTTATCCTACCAAGACTACAATCAGACTTTACATAAACATTCAAATACTTCAAGCAGACACTCAAATCACTTTGAAACACACAAGCTCTACTGCAGCTGGTCAAGAAATGTCTTTTCAAAGACGTGATGTAACCATGTGAAACAGTCTCTTGTCCAATCAGCTGCCACAATGAGTCCCTAACGCAACAGTCCATGTCATAAGTGGGTGGAGACCCATCTGCATTAATTTTACTTGAGACCAATGAAACAGGACAATGCATAAAAGATTAGAGAAGTAAAATGAGAGAGGAGATGAGAAAGAGACAAGAAAGGCCTTAAAATTACAAATACAGTGCAGGCAGTAATAAAGGCAATGATGAAAGACAGAGTAGATGGTAGGGAGGAGGGAGAGAATATGACAGAGGAGTCTGAGTAATGAGAGAGGAGAGAGCAGAAGCAAGATGGACTGCAAGATCAGGAGTGGTGCAAAACGAGTCAAACGTTGTTTAAAGCTACCAACATGATAATTGAAAACTTCCTACTAGCAATATTATAAATGACTGAGAAATAACCTAACAAAACTATTATTAAAGCTACTTTGCTGTAAACAAGTATTTTCTTACTGCCTCTGCCTTTCACAAATAATGAAATGAGATGAGAGCAATTCCACACTTAATGAAGTGCCAAGTCTTGGCCCCAGTTATGATACGAAGCCTCCAGAATGTGATAACAAGTATGCAGTGCATATATTGTGGAGGGAGAGATGGGAGAAGAAAAGGATAATACTGCTTCCTAAATGGAAGTGATCCACTGAGGATGTCCTAACCGGCTCTGTGTGCCAGCGAACAGGCTAAGCGGCGTGCCGCTCATTTAAAAACTGCTTGACTAGGTTCTATTTTTGTGAAGTCCTGCACATTTCCTCTATCTCCAACTTTTTCAAAACCAGTCAAAAGCAGCGATGACTTCTTTGTTTCCATTCCTCCTCCAGCCAGCAGGCAACATGGATGATTTTACGAGGCTGACAAGTGGAACATCTTGACCCACAGCACCCTTTTCATAAGGATGTCCACAACAACAATGAGGACTGAATGGCCTGAATGTCACTTCCCTCATTTTTAGGCGGGGAAATCACACGTGGACCTGGGCCAGCTGTTTTCACTCTGCTTCAAGCCTTTATTCTTAGCTAGGCTCATCACCTCCTGACTCCAGCTCCTGTAATGTTTAACTAGAGCAAGACAAAAAACTCAACAAAAACAGAGTTTTCATGCACAAACGACTCAGAACTGCTTTTGCATTTCAAGCTGTATGTTTACCGTTTCTGTGGTAGTTTACTCTGTCACATTAAGTTCCAATTTAGATCATTGTGAGCAACAGATATTAATCTCTCGTAAACAACTTTGTACATGACATCTATCTGAAGTTAAGCTATTGATCAAAGCTAATTAATTAATAAAAGTCTGAGCTTTTGCAGCACACCCTAGGATTGTAATAGAATATGGGCCAACTAAGCCAAAACAAACTCTGAAAGTAAAACGTTTGAAATGCAATTCTCAGTATAAATAGGTCTGTGATGGAGAAAATGAAAATGAAAGAAGGATATAAAGAGAGAGAATAAAGCAGTTAATTGAGGGTGGCAGAAGGGAAAATCCATTCATCATGAAGAGAAGGAGAGAGAGGTGAGGACTTTGATAAGAACCACAGGAGTCAAATGTGTGAACCTATTTGTAACACTGTACCCTGGCTGCATCTACCATCTGAGGGTTTTCATTTCTGTGGACTATGTGCCAAAGACAAAATAATAAGACTTCATGTGGCATTAGCTCTGTCCCTGCAGTAACAAAATATCTTTATAGTTTTATTTTGTTCTCCAAGTGGTATCATGGTGCATCATTCATTCATTCATTCATTCATGCATTACAGCGACTTTGCCTCAGTAAAACCTGAACAAAACCTCATTTTGACAGGAGGAAAACTCTCATGAAGAATGAATGTGTAGCAAATCTTCGACTCACTTCTGTCGGGAGTGATTTTTTTCTTTTTTCTGCACAAATGTCCATTGAACACAATAAAGGATTAGATTACAATTCAGTCCATTATATAGACTGGCTCAGCTGAGACTAGAACCTGTTCGAATTCATATATAATCTGACCAAACTGAGCCAAATCGTAGATACCGACTTTCGAAGACGAACTGAGTGACACACTGAGCGTGCTGGAATCTCAGGCGCTGCTTTTTTGTTGTGTTTGTTTGTTTTCTCGGGATAAGTTTAGCCTTTTCCCACCCTGAAGTCCATTCCAGCCATGCTAAATTGTTAAATCTCAGCAGTCTGTCTCTGCGACTGTGTGACACATAAAATGGTACACAAAAATGTCTGCTGTGAAAAGGCAGTATAATATTTACAAAACATCAACACATCAGTCCCGAGTCAGTGTTCCTGTTACACTTGATCAACCACATATCCTGCTAACAACAGTTTTCAGAGGGATATAGTTTTTTAAATGAAAAGGTTTGAGTCCGGGTTTGGGCTCTTCTGTGCAGGGGTTTACATGCTCTTTCTGTGCCTGCATGGATTTTTTGCGGGGACTCCGACTTCCTCCTACAAATTGGGCCAAAAACATGCACATTAGGTTAACTGGCTAAATTGCCGCTAGGTGTGAGTGTGTGATTGTATGTGATCTGTCTTTGTGTGTCAGCCCTGTGATTGGCATTTTGTGTTCCTGCCAGAATAAGAAACTTTTTGCTGAGCTGAGTGTGTCTGCACTGAACCTCTGGCCTTCACAGCATCCTTCACCTCCCTCCACTCACCTCTGCCATGCTTCTTTCCCTCACAAGTTATTGGGGCCATCAAAACGCATACACCCATTTCCTCACTCGCAAACACACTCTAAACCCAGGAAGGGTATATGTGCCATTAAATTGTATGGGCTAGTGCCTTGATCCAAGGGCAAGCCTGCTGGCCTTTTTACAGCGCAATATGTACCAGTCGATGGTGAGGGTGTATCATCGCTGCAATCTTTGCAATCATCAAGTGCACTGATATAAAATGGGTCGCAAAGAGTACGGGGTGCAGCCAAGGTTGTTATCATCTTATGTTGATGTACAGAGAGAAAATAGTTACATGGTTGACATTTCAGTGAGTGAAATGACAGCTGATTAGAATGTAAAAGTGGTGAGTTTGTCTTCACAAGGACAGATTACTGTCCAACCCAAACATGTTAATCAAAGTTCTCAAAGAAACTGCAAAAAATCCTAATAATTAATGTCAACACATCCTGTCAACATAGCCAGGTTTCACAGCTTTTACAACTGGCCACCCTTGCATGCATGTGTACACCAATGACAGCCCACCCTCAGTTCCTCTGTTTCTCTCTACACACACACACACACACAGGATCACACAGGATGACATTACTAACAAGACAAGTAAAACAAAATCCCAACTGTTTAGTTTCACTTTTGCTACCACTTCAATATGATTTTAACATTTCACAAGACTGAAATTATAATAATGAAATTATAATGAACTGCTGTAACATTCATGTATTTTTTACGTGATGTTGAGAATGACTATCCTATCAGTTCAATTTTGGCCCGTAGGGAGAACCACCCCGCCGATAGTCGGTGCACAGAAGAATGACAGGCAGATGTCAACAGTAGACATTGGGTTGGTCGTAGAGCTACAGTTCAACTTGAAGATCTGGATGGAGAGATACCTGCAGAAAGATATATATAAAGAGAGAGAGAGAAAAGGAGGGAGAGACACAAGACTACGAGGAGAACTGGACACACAGTTAGTGACATAAAATAATGAACTGTATGTTAATCTGACGAGGGGAGAGGATAGAAGAGGAGAAGGAGGAGGGGAAACTGCTTGGTGGATCATGTTTGTGTCAGTGAGTCAGTCAGACACACCCTGCAGTAGCTCATCTAGCTACAGCTCCATGCAGGTACTAGAGTATAAAGCTTAAGTGTTAATGACTTAAAGACAGTTTTAGGATTTTGGTAAGTTGTACTAACTTCAATGTGGAAAACTTTGTTTGCATCTGAAAAGGCACAAAGCGTCTCACAATATTTTAACATACATATTTACATAGTTCATGCTTTTGTCTATTTGGCAGCAGGATAATTTGAAACTCCATGAGACAACATGAGGAGAAAATTATGTAGACTTTAGTAATTAAAGTGAGAGAAGTTGGCAGATGTGAGCATGATAAATGTTTTTGCATGTTTTTCTGTATGTAATTGCCCATCAGAAAAAGCTAATTTTCCTCTTATGGTCCATACTGGACTTTCAAATTGGTGGTGTTCTATACTGTAGCTCTTAATATTCAGCTTCCTCTTCAAATATTCAATTATCATTAACCTTCATTTTCTGTGAGCCAGCAGAGGGGTCGTCTCTTCTCTGTGGGGTCTCAGAGGTCTTTCAGTTGTTGAATAACAATGAAAACATCTCAGTTAGTTGCTATTATCCTAATAATTTCTTTGCCAGTGCTTTTCCTTGTGTCACACAGGGTTAAATCAGCATAAGAGAGTGCATACATTTGGAGTCAAGTATTTAAACGAAGTCCACTCAATAAGCACATTGTGTCAAATGTTACTTGCAACTTTATTTAACTTAGGTATGAAATTTAATGAAGCACAGGAGGAGGAGCCCACTTGAATGGGGCTGTACTTCTTGTAATCACTCTTGGCTGTGTTCATGGGGAACATTAGCATGAAGTGTGTGGCGAATGTGCTGTGAAGACAACCAATATGTAAGGTGGTTAATATATAAAAAAAATACTGTACCTTACTAAACACTGCACTGAAATGATTATGAAAGAACTAGATCTAGAGAACTAAAGAACTAAATAACATAAAATAGGTCTATAATTGGCAGTGATTCATATTTTTGATTTTGATTTATATTCAGTAAGGCCAGTGACACCAGTTAATTGGACAGTTTTAGAGACTGTCATCTTTAGGCATCTGGCATCATCAGGACCTATGAAAGAACATTTATGCTTCCTATGTACATATTTGTTTTGGGGTTTTCTTTTTTGTCTCCCAGTAATAACTGATTAAAAGCATCTTTTGTGTTATTAGCAAATGAATCACATATCATGACAATGACCAACAGAAGAAAACAGAAGGAGTCTTGTAGAGGATTATTACAGGAGGATAACTGTTGGATCACATACTTTTTAACAGACTCAATGATGGTCATAATCCACAGAGCAGGACAGCAGACTGCAGTCTGAATTGTGCCTGATCAGGGAAAATCCTCACACTCAAATGCTGATGTGCATACAGTATGTGTGGGTTACAGAAATAAATAAGTTGCCTATACAGACTAATAAATCTGCAACATCCAGTTAGATTTTTAAAATGAAGCTTGCTGACAAACATTTAACATATAGTATGGCAGAATCAGGATGTTCTTCCTGATCCAGACTTACACTACATTACTCTACTGGCACTGGAGGTCTATCTACAGTGTCATGCCACTGACCAGGCTGCCAGTTTTGACACGTTGAAAGTGAGAACTGGCTGGTACAAGAAATTTGACTGTTTTTACATGCTCTCAGTGTACTTACACAGTAACAGACATACGGCTGAGAACAAGGACAGCCAAACTGAAGGTCGGTACTCGTACTGGAATACTGGTAAAGAATGGCAGAAGATAAAAAAAATGTCAGGACTGCAGTGCACACTCAGTCACACTTACACTCACACTTTTACACATATGTAAAAAAATGGATCTATTCTGAGTGGTAAATTAACAGGAATGAATATTAAAACAAATACTTAGTGGATATTCCTACATCTAGTGGATGAATTACACATGTATTTACATACATTATACATTTCCATGTACAATATTTCTTTTTCAGCACATTTCTCCATTGTTCTGTTTGCTTGATGTAGAGCAGCCAAATCAGAGGCCTAAGACTTGCTTTTCTTCTCAACTTCAACCGACTACTTTAGAACTACATTACATCAAATATTCCTCCTGAACACACTCACCCACATTATTGACATCAAGTTTTATTTTTTGCCTTTTTGTGTACAGTGAAATTCAGTGCTTAAAATGTTTGGAGCCATAGCTACATCACGGGAGGCTTTGCATATATAAGAAGAGCTTTACTCTGCATCTCACTCTGCTTCGTTATTCAGACTGCAGACTGCCACAGCTCGAGTGAACGTTGTTCTCAATGACGCCTACACAAAGGGGCTATGGATCAGGCTGAATCCAGCAGTGACTGAGTCTTCTTGACTGTTTAGCAGCCAGAGGTCCTGTATTCTCCTGTGGTCCTCAGGGACTCTTAAGCAGGCCAGAAGCCAGCACCACACTCCCAATAAATGAAAGCTGTTCCAATCTGAGCTAAGTCAACCAAAGCCTGCTTTGTGTCTCATCAGTCAATCTGAATGTGTGTGTCTGCAGCCAGCTGTCTCTGGTACCCCCAGACTGGGACTTTGTGACTTCCCTTTGAATCTCTGTCACTCCTATTTCACTATGACACATAACTGGTTTGTTCTCTGTTTTACACTCCGCTGACTTTAATCTGCAGTCTCCCTCTTCCGTGTCTCATGTTGCTCTTTCATGTTTGTCTCTATCCTCCCACCTGTCAGCTGTATGTTTTCTCATTATTTGAATTCCACTAAACAGGTCAACATTTTCCCTGTCTGCCTGTGCTTGGGGCAAATACATCAGAACAAGTAAAATTGCACCTTTTATAATTGCAACCCACAGCTCAGCTGTAAGCTGACCTGGAAGACTGTGGTGTGTGTGTGTGTGTGTGTGTGTGTGGTCCACTGACATCATAGGGCTGTGGAAACAGTTTGTAAGAACTGTCCTCTCTCGGTTCGTTTTGCGTCTGTCAGGTTTTCCAATCCCATACTGTGGAAATGCAGGTCACAATAATTGTGGCACATTTACCACTCAAAATTCACAGCATTTGAATAATGAGTCCTTGATTTTTTCTTGATGATCTTATCAAGTCTGTTAGTGTTGCTGGCTCTGATGCTGCTGCCCCAACACACAACAGCAGAGAAAATGGCACTGGCAACAACAGACTGGTAGAAGATGTCCAACATCTTGCTCCATACGTTGAAGGATCTCAGCTTCCTTAGGAAATAGAGTCTGCTCATCCCTTTCTTGTACACAGCCTCAGTATTAGATGTCCAGTCCAGTCTGTTGCTGGTCATCATCAGTAGCCTTTACCCCATTTGTTTACATTTTGGCAAATCTGAATCATGGAAAGTTATGTTATGGAGGTTTCTCATAACAATATAACCCCTTTCTCCTTTTGATGAATGGGAATAGGACGATGAAGCCATAAGCTCACTGATGTGTGCTCCCACCCTGAGTTTCACCTCCCACCCTGAGTCCAGAGTGCTCCTGCCACTACATTACTCCTTTCAAGCCCCTTTTCATCCCTCCCTTTGACTCCTTCCACCCCTCTTCCTAACCTTCCAAAGTATTAATTCATTCCAAATAAAATATTTTTGAATTATTAAATGTTCTAGTGAAGATACTGAACATACAACAATCAGCTGCTTTCGTGCTGAGGAAAGACTCTGAATATGATCATGAGCCAAGATCTGAAGATAAAAATGAGAATTTTTTTTTCTATGATTTTCTACACTGCAGCAGACACAAGTTAGTTCCATACTTACATAATGTTTCATGGTGACGGATGGTTTTATTCATTGTATCATTGTTCCATTGTTCTTCTATCAAAGACTTTAAATTATTTATGTGTGTATTTTAACACATACATGTGTGCACTGTATGTCCATACGTTTCCCAGGATCAGTGTGTGTATATCTATTCATGTATGTGTGTGAACACATGCTGTATGCTCCCTTGTGTTCCAGCATGTGTGTAGCGTTTCATTCCTAATGAGATTCTCCAGGTTGGAAACATGGGAGATCCTTCTGGAGGCTGTTGGCATCGCACAGAATAAAAATACGAAAATGTCAAACTGTGTCTGTGCAAACACCTACTCACAGGTAACAAATCACAGTGTAGTCTTTGAAAGTGACACAAGCTACATGGCATAACTGGCAAGCAGACACAAGCTTCTGTTGCTATGTTACCATACAACAACCTTGATGAAGTTGAGCATCAAATGTCTCTGCAACCTTATTAGGGGTTTTTTATACACTGAGAAACTGGAAAAAAGTGAAAGGTGGAAGTATTGTTTCCTGGCTTGTCGGTTCAGTGCCACTATTTTAGAACAGAAACCCACAGATGGGAGAACTGAATGTAAGCTTTGAGCATGCAATTTCTCTGTCTGTTGTGATAATGGCCAGAAAAAGTCGAAACAAACAACAAAATTATCCTGCTTATCTATTGTTCATTGAGATATATACAATATGGTGATCCAAGTTGCACAGACAAGAAGTTTTGGAACAACACAACTTTCTCATCAGCTTGAATCAGCAAGTGTAGCTGCAACAACAAAATAAACTCCCTGTGGTGATTATGGAGGAAAATTCTGCAGAAAGCTTTAACATCCAAAATCAAAACCTATTTATTCTCATTGTCGTGTTGCTGACACCAGCACCATCTAGCACAACAGCAGTCCTTTCTGCTCTCCGAGCTGAGACAGCAGGAACCTGCTGCTGGCAGCTCAGTCAGTAGTGCACGCTTAGTGTCCACACTCGCTGTCTGCTGCCTGTGTGAGTGCAAATGCGGTTCAGTGTGTCTGCTCAGTGTCATGAGTGGTGTAAAGCACAGCCATCTCTACTTACCAGTGAATGCAAGTTCTATCGTTCTCTAGATATTTGTTGACATGTGGGACCCAGGTTCAGTGTTGCAGGGTGACTGCTGGGTGTTGTTCCAAGGAGTATAAAATTAAATGCAAAAGTACAAAATTATTTATTTACACTTATTTGGTTTGAAATGCACTCATTTCTTTTTTTCCCCAACAATCTAACAATGGTTCTTTTGCCTTTAATGCAGCCCTTGAGAGTTGTCCTGCCACATGTCCCTCTATACTGTGCCTAGATAGAAATGAACCAATTACCAAGAACAGCTTGACATGGGACCATGTCACCCTGTCGACATACAACCACCCCCTTCCTCCCAGCAGCAAGACAACTGCTGCATCAGGAGATAAATCAATGAGTGCAGGTCAGTTTCTGCCGAAGTCCTCGTGTGTGAGGAGGGCTGTCTGTTGAAGTAGATGAACAGCTGCAGAGAGGCCTGTTGAATTCCTCAGTATCCTATTATAACAGAACCAACTGTCTTCTTGCAAAACCTTCAGTATACTTTTCGTCTTTTTTTCTCCTGGCAAGTGTCTTTCTGCGAGCAAGGTAGAAGTCATGAGCATTTCCCTGAGAGAGGCAGAATGTGTGAAGGGATTTGTAGGTCAGAGAGAGAGAGCGCAGGGGTGGGCGGGCCGAGAGAGGAATACAGACAAATATCCAGAGGGAGAATTATTTGTGCATCCTGGGAGGGTGGAGAGAGAGTCATGTGGGGAGTGAGACAGATGGAGGGCCTGGCAGTGTAATCAGTAGAGTAGCAGTAGTGGTTAACAGTTGATCATTCACCCCACTGCACTCTCCTCACAGCTGATAGACTGGGCTGTGAACAGCATGGAGTAAATAAAGATAGACTGCAGCCCTTTCAAATTCTACTTGTTTTAGGACCATTGTATACTTAGCTTCTTCATGAAATGAATCACTAGCAGGCAAAGGAGGAATGAAGCCATGTGCTTGAGATCTGGTTTGTAGTAAACACAGTATTTCAAAGTATACACAAGGCCTTTATATAATAATCCTGTCCGAGTTCATTCCTTTGCACCACATCAGTCTATGAAGCTCAATCAAGCTCTTTCCCACCTCGGTGGTAGTGATGCTGGTGGTAGGAGAGAGCTGAATTAAGCAGCAGCCCACAAAAAGGTAATACTTAGAAAATGTATCACAAAATCGACACGGGGGTGCGTGAAAGCACAAGAACCCACGGGTAACTATGAACACCTGTAAGGGTATCATAGTGTTGGATGACATTTCAGTGGTAAAAGTTAGGCTAAACCTGTGCTCATTTATATATTGACATTTCTTGGTGTTGTCCTGTAGTCCTGTAGGCTTTGATCCCACCTCTGATATCACAGATTAAATGTGCTCAGAAATCAGATGGTGGTTTGTGGAAAAGGGGCTACAGCGAATTCCGGAGGCAAGCCAAGCTGTCGCAGCAACCTGATTCCAGAGAATTCTCAAAACAAGTTGTCTTATTTTCGGAGGATGCAGCTCGTTTGTAACTGGATAGTATTTGCGCTACCTTTTTTTTTTTTTTTTTTTGTGTACTGGGGTCTGCCCGGGGGTCTCCCCTCAGATGAGGCAACCTGGCCAGATGCCTGAACTGACTCAACCTCAACTGACTCCTCTTAATGCGCAGGAGCAGCATCTCCCGGATGTCCAACCCCCTCATTCTATCTCTAAGGCTGAACCCGGCCACCCTGAGGAGGAGGCTAATTTCTTGTTCTTTCGGTAACTACCCACAGTTCATAACCATAGGTGAGGGTTGGGAAGTAGACTGACTGATAAATGGAAAGCACAATCTCTTCACTGCAAGGACCCAGTGTAGCGTCACTCCGCCTATCAATATTCTGCTCCATTTTGCCATTACTCGTGAATAACTTCTTTGCTTGGGGCAGCAACTCTCCTCCTACCTGTCACGGGAATTCAACCCTCTGGCTGAGAATCATGGCCTCAGACTTGCTGATTCTCATCCCAGCAGCCTCACACTCAGCTGCAAACCTCCCCAGTGTGAGCTGGTGGTCACGGTTCAATGACACCAGAAGAAGTACATCATCTGCATAAAGCAGAGATGGAATTCTAAGGCCACTGAACCTGACACCCTCAGCCAATCCTACACTGCACCTAAAAATTCTGTCCATAAAGATTGAGAACAGAAAATGTTTTGGTACATTTCAGCCTTTATGGACATTGAATCTCAAAATCTAAATCAGTTATTTTGTACAAATATAGCTCAAACATATAGTAGTTCAAACATATATAGTTCCACATATGAAATCCAGACACTAGTGCAGTTTTGGTGGCTTAGATTGGTTGATGTGGGTGTTAATGAAATTGGTCATGATGCTCTTTCATTCAGCTGCATGAAAAGAGGACACAAAGACAGTGAAGACTTTTATAATTTGGAGTTAATTCATTCAACAGTGTTCTCATGTGACCATTCATCCTCATCAGAAACAAAGAAAACAAAGCAGAGTGACAGCGGTGAATGAGCGATGCGTGACTCTTGTTGCGTTGGTCTCTGTTGAATAGCAGGGAGATAGCAACAATAAAGCAACACAGACTGGGCGCAGCATTGTTTTGATTGGATGATAGCTCCCCCTGGCTATTCTTCATCCTGCTGATGTCATTCTATCATTCTGGCTGCCATACATATGTGCATTATTTTCCATTTCATTTCAGTGAATTGCATTATGTTAAATAAAAGTGGAGCACACAGAGAATGTTCCCACAGTCGTCTGCACACATAAGCTGCACTCTAAGATTTTTACATCACAAGCACATTAATTTCTTGAAATTAGTATAATTACCACAAACAAGTGAGACCATTACGGAGAAGACTGGCAGACTCCATCCGGAATGCATCTCACAGTACATGCCTCAGAAAGGATAAGTATGGTCATGTTTTTGTGGAACACAATAAGCTATAGTTTTAGCGGCTGTTCTTCTAAAGACTGAAAGGGATTGCAATGTTATGCTATGCACCACTTTGCTTCAGATTGAATTATTTCAATAACTATTAAATGGATTGTACTTAAATATCGTGAAAATATTCATGCTCTCCAGAGGATCAATACTGTAGCGTGCTAAACTGGTGATTGTAAACTTATACTTGTTTATCACCTAAAAATCATCATGATAAGAATCAAGGAACTTTTATTGTCATACCAGCTCACATTTACATGCTTATGGTATGAAATTAGGACTCAGGTCCCGGGAGCAACAGGTAGGATATAAAAAAAAAAAAATAAGGAAAAGAAAAGTTGAATAAAAAATTAGAAATATAAGCTATGTGAAAATAGAATATATAGGCTAAGGACAAATACAATATAAAAAAACCCTAAACATTCTGAGAAAAAGAAATAAATAAAATAAAATTGCCATTGTGCCACTGCAATACTACAAGGACAATACACAGGATCTGTAGTCACATGTAAAACAAAGCCTGAGACAAACTGTGATTTGTAATATTAAGATTTATGAATTTTAAAAGAAAAAAACATTTAAAGATCATCTCGCAAAATAATGTGATTTTTTTTTAATTCAAAATCCCACTAGCTCATTAGTCAGACATTAGACAATCTGAAATCTGATAACTGATAATGCTACTACTTCCTACCTTTAAGAAAAACAAAAAACTCAAGAAAAATCTTAAAATGTACATTATTTCAATTCAATTTATTTTAATAGTGCCAAATCACAAGAGAAGTCTCATCCACACTCTTTAATTTAGCTATTACTTTCCATCACTCAGATTATTTATTAATGTATTTACTCATCATAAGGTTTGAGTCTAAACATGTTGTGAGCAGTAGAGCATTTCATTGGCAGTGAGCAATGAGAAACTGATCATGTTGATGACTTAAATTTTGCAGTTTAAGCACACAAAGACCTGAAAGTGTTCTTAACTGCTTCTGTTCTTAACCACTCTGTTTACTGAGTATGAAGAAATAATATGAGGTAGTAAGGACAAAGCAAGTTGTGCCCTAATCCATGATATTTATATCAGGTCACTCAGTCCTTGTCTGGTGTGATGCTGCCCACCAGTTTCCCACCCCCACTGTTCTTCTCCATTCACTACACTGGCTTCCATTTGCAGCAGTTACACAGTTCAAGACTCTGCTGTGGGCAGTGAAGGGAAGGTGGTGGACACCTCCTTGCCCCTGGTCAGTAGCTACACTCCAGTCTCCATGCTTCTTACTGTTTTGGACCCACTGAGGTTAGGACAACAGGGTCAGATTAGATTCCAGTTTTTCAAATTAAACCTAAACACCTTACGCAAACACTAAGTTATATTTTGTGTCCTTGTGAACACAAACAGTAGCACACACAAACAGATGACATCTAGCTCCAGCCCCTGTGGAGTGTGGATGCACTCACTGTAAGTCACTTTGGACAAAACCACCTGCCAAATGAATGTAAAGTAATGGGTAAACAGTTTTCACACATAAGCTCAACAATGGTCACATTTGTTTGTGGCATTATAACACACTGTCACTATAATTTACATCTTTGTAGACTGTATAAAGTAGACAGGTGGCATGAAAACACTACATTAACTCCTTTTCTTACCTTTTTTGTTGCAAATTGTCATCTGCGATTGGAATGCTTGTGTATTGTGGCTGCTTTGGTTTGCAGCTGTCCTGACGTTTCTGCACTTTGACCTGATGAAGTAATTACCCATTCATGTTCCAAAATGTGACAAAGAACTCCTTAAAGACTTGATAAAACAAAATGGAATGCATGCAAATGCATTATTAACCATAATTAACAGAACAGCACAGAATAACCGTTCAGCTGACAGCACATCAGCTCACGCACACAGAGCAGAGCAGGTGGAACTGAGGCATCTATCCTCTTTATGCAGTATAGCAGGGGCTCTTATGTCCATTTATCATTGGAACAAATACAGCAGTTATTAAACACTGCTGGGTTTGAAAAGTGTGACAGATGAATACACCACATGTTTGTGTGTGTGTGTGTTTGAATGGTTACATGCAGGTGACTGTGTGTGTGGATTGTATTTCATGATTCTGTTTGTATGACGGCGTGATTTGTCATTGGAATAAATACAGAGCTATTTGCATATTAAGTGATTTGTCAGAGAAGTGTGGCTGGGTGATAAAGTAAGTATTACACTCCTGTTGGCTCTCATATTCAACGGGATTTGTCATTGTTTCCACTTATCCTCAACCTCCTTGTCATTTTTCTTTCTCTTCAGCAGCAATGTTCATTTTTAGAGCCACATTTTCTTTTCTCTGTCACTCGTTATTCTCTCCTCTGCTTTTTCTAACGCAAATTTCTGTTCTCCGAGTGTTTCACAATTTTCCATGGCAGTTTTTGTTATTTCTCTGCTCTGAACTCTTTCTTTTTATCAATGTCATTGGCAAGTCTTCCTGTCCATTTTGATTGTACAAATCACCACATCAACATTGAATAGCAATAACTATGTATTTGGGTTAATATTTACATTATTTTTAAAATAGTTTTTCCATGTATTTTATTTCATGTCCTTAAGTGCAGCATTTGACTCACTGAACTGTTCTCTGTGAGCTGAAATATAACTGTCTACTTAGCTGGGGAATAAAAGGAATAAAAATACTTAAATACTGATATTAAAGTAGCAATCGAGTTCTGAGAGTTTCTGGCTGCCCGCTGTTCCAGTAAGTTCAGGAACAGCTTTAATGTCTTACGGAGAATTTCTTGCATTTTCTGTCAGAAAAAGAAAAAGTTTTCTTGTAATTATTCAAAAATAAATTAGTGTCTTCAGCAGCACTTGCTGCTCCCTTCATGATATCAAAGTTAGCTTTACTATGTTGTAGAAAATATGTTAACATCCAAGCAGAGCTCTGACAAAGAAAGAAGCAAATAAAGAAAGGAAGAAAGAGAAAGAAATGGGCATCTGTGGATACCTGCACCTGTAATAAGCCTGCCTGTCTACACATGTGAACTCCCTGCCCTGTTGCACAGGGAGTCTTCCATGAGTCTCAGCAGATATATTGCGAAAGCTTTTAGTCGGCTTGTCATACAAGAATGGCAAATGGCAGGAAAAATTTCCCTGTACTAACATTCTAGCTTTACAGCTGTGAATAGTAATAATAGCTATGTTCAATGTTTATTTTGATCATGATAATGTAAAGTGTTGTCTAACATGTGAAAGAGACATGACACAGCACACAGCTCCTGAGCTAAAGAGATGCTGCTGCAGCAGCGACAGACTCTGTTTATGTGATTTTGGCATCTAACCAGCCTCACGAAGCCACCAACACAGCTAGTGCTGGTGACTAGTACACTTTGGCGCAGCTGTGCTTTAAACTAAATGCTAACGCTAACATGCTCACAATGACAATGCCTGAGATTTAGCAGGTGTACTGTTTGGTGGGATCACCTTTGGACTGTTACCATTCTAGCAATCAAGATTCAAGATTTTAGAGTCTTTATTGTCATTAAGCATAACAAAATTTTGTAAAGATTCTCAGCTTAAAGGCACACGTAAAATAGCACAAAAAACGTAAAATGAACACTTAAGAAAATATAAAGATATAAAACACAAGGCAAAATAGATAAAGTGCACAATCACCAATGACCCAACAATCAAAGAACAGTTGAGACTGATGGGAATGTCATTAGTTCTGCAGGTATTTGGTCATGAAGTACTTGGAACAGTGACGGTTGCAGTGGAGGACAGAGTTGATGTGGATGGATCTTTGAGTAGTGCTTATGTGGCTGGTGTCATCTCAGGGCCAACGTGAATCTGAGCCACACTGCATGATGTACTCTGTCCAGTCCGAACTTTAGCAGAGAATGTGGCCTCTGTGAGACATGTTTGGGGATGGACACACAAACACAGCAGAGATAATCAAAAAGAAAGGAAAAAAAAAGGATTCCAGTTGCCAGAGTACAGCAAACCAAAATATCTCATGGCTGAGAGCAGGTTTTCACTCACATATTGAAGTGTTGACACTTCATTTGGTTGTAGAAGCCAGACATGTAAGCTAGCAAGGCTCTGTGTGTATTTCTCCCATCCTCAACCAATCAAACATGTCACCTCTTTTTTTTTTTTTTTTTACAGACACTATTGACAATCTACATTTTGAAAGCATTCATGTAGATGCTGTCACACACACACACACACATTTACTGTAGCCTCAGTGGAGGCAGATAAAAGCAGGCATTCAGGCTTTGCATCAAAGCTGTTCTCTTTTGGGATGTGTGTGAACAGCTACCCTGAGGTGTGGCTCTTTTCTCTCTCTCTCTCTCTCTCTCTCTCTGTGTGTGTGTGTGTGTGTGTGTGTGTGTGTGTGAGCGAGCACACAGATTGCAGAAACAAGGCCTGCGGTACATGTGTCTGGATCAGACCTCCTTCTTCCCTCTTTGTTTTTGCCATTCAGTCTTCTTTTTTTTAACTTTACAATACTTTCATTCTTTTACTTTCATTCTCTTCAATACAAAGAAATGTCCTTTCCACTGACCCTGTAGTTGAATTAATGCAACATATTTGATCAAATATTTAGTGTATACTTGTCAGTGTTTGCCTTACAAGAAGATGTGTTTGTCTGCTGACCCATAGTGCAATGTTTCTGAACCTTGTTTGTATATCGAAGCCTCCATAATCCCATTAAATGGGATCTATACTCTTTCATCATATTCCTTCTATTTATGGTATAATTTAATGAAACCATTCTGGTGTCACAGAGAGGCTGTGGCTGCACACATGAATCCACACAGGACGTGTTTCTGCAGCTGGTCATGTTCACGTCTGGTCTCTTTGTCTCTTTGACAGATTCAGTCACTTTGTGCCTATGCTACATCCAGTTCTAGTCGAGCTTTTGTTACTCTTGCCTGCAAATTTTAACTATTTAGATACTTGCTGACTAGTTTTCATGTGTTGAAAATGCAGCAATTGATGCCAACTGTTTTTACCAGCTGGTCAGGAGGGAAACTGTCCTATGCAACTGGCCTGTCATAGCTGTAAAGTCCCTTGTTATTGTGACCCTACACAAAGACCATCACACCACATTCTGATACTCTGCTAAGAATCAGAATCAGAAACCTTTATTGTCATTGTACAAGGAGTACAATGAAATTGTAACAGCCTTGAAGTTACATTTAAGTGTGTAAAAGACAAGACAAGCAGTTTGTCTCAAAGGGCTTTGCATAACATCATAGCAACATAAGGATATCCCACAAACATATAGATTATGAAGTTATGCTGTTTACTTTGAAGTCTCTGCCGTTTCCCCATTACAAGGAAGGGAAATTAATTTTTAGTTGGACTATGAAACTAAGGCACAAATTAAAGATTCCAATTATCTAATTATCACATTATCTTAAAACCTTTCATGGCCTGTGTTATTTTTTGCCAGATGTAATAAACTAGTAGCTGAGTGTACTTCTCACAAATACAGATAACAAAGAAATGTATAAATGATAAAAGAAAGACTCCATGGAAGAGGAGCTTCCATGGAGTCCACCATGTTGCACCGCCAAAATTCTACTGTAGAAATATAAATTGTCTGGAAACAAATGACTATTCTTCGGTCTTGACATTTGATGACATTTTTCAAGCCGTAAAGGTCATGAGAGCATGACAAGCATGCTTCAGCACCCTAAGTAATCTGTGATATTTACATGGCTGACAGCATTACAGCTTCATTTCAAGAATAACAAGAAGAAATCCAATATTAGCTAATCCAATGTTGTGGTTAACTAAAAGATACAGACGTAAACCATAATGTAATAAAGAAAGAATAAACAGTCACATCAATGCTTGATAGGGCATGTGTTGATGTACATTAACATGTTATTATACATATATAATACATATATATATATTCAACAGATGTGATGAAATGTTCAGAACACTCAGTGCAATTGTAAGATCACAAACAAGAGTGTGTACAATAGAAACCTCATGAAGAGAACTCACCGGGAAAAAACAGAGTACCACCCACACCATTCAATGGGCAGGCAGTGCAGGAATGACACAGCGGTGAAAGCTGAACACCAAGGATGGACATAAAAAAAATCAACTGCAGTGTAAGCTTACTGTCAGAGACGAGTCTAAAAACAGTACTGGGGAAAATGTCAAAAAGAAGGTGACAGTGAGATAAGGACGCGCACAGATCAGGAGCACATGGGATGTGTTTTGGTCAACATGTCTGCAGTTCATTCAGATGTAAAGAGAAATCCTGTGTCGGCAGGTTCATGAAGTTGCAGATAGCCTGAATGACTGACACAACACTGCATGTTTTCCTTTGAGGGAGGCAGCGCCCTTTGACAGACTACAGCAGAAGAAGCTCCACATCCACGCTGTGGATGTGACGGTGTCAGGTGGAGCCTGTGGGAACAAACTTTTTGCTGACTCTTTTTTTTTTTTTTTTTTGCTGTTTGCAGTTCAAAATGAACACTTTGCTGTTAGTACACAGTCCTACTGATGGTCTTCTCTGACAGTTAGAGATTAAAGGCGTATTCCGTCAATATTGTCTTTTTTATTCTCCACAGTCCTCTTCCTTGTCAAAAGCTGGGGGCCACATTAACCAAGTAATACATGTCTCCTTTCATAGACTTTTTTCACATGTACAGTAGTACTCCTTAAGACATAGGCTTTGAATTTTAAAATTAATAGAGTTACTCTGTCAAGTAAGATTAGGGTCTGTGACATAATCCCATAATCCTAATGACAGTCATCACAGAGGTGATAAACTGTGCTGATATCAGATGCAGAGGAACACAGAGGAGGTGGCATCCTCCACCAGTATTTGCTTTTCGGGACGTCTCACTGCAGTAGTTCATTTGCATTATCTGGCCATATATAACGTCTATTGAAGAGCCACAGTAAAAACAGCACAGAGTTTTTGCTGTTTGCCTAAACCACTAGACAAGTAAAACCAACAAAGATAGTGCACTGAGGCAGAGCTCTTTATCGCTGCATTTAAGACATATTTACACCCGGTTTTTCACTCCAAGAAAAAGACAGAATGACAAAAGCTCTCTTACTATTTCTCATCCCCAAGAGCTTTAGCTTCACTTAATTTTATCCTAACAAAGCTGTAACTTTCTCACCAACTTCTTGCTGGTGAGAAAGAGACAAGAACTTTCAATTCAGAAACTGTCTGTAAAAGAATGAAGTCATTCCTCTCAAGAATGAAGCTGACTGTGGCCGTGACTTTTACAGAATTTAAAGATCTAATACACACTGTAAAAGCTTCAAACTGTTATTTTACGGTGTATCTACTGTGATCTACAACAACAGTTTAATACTGTAAAAATATTACAGTACTGTGCTGTATGGAAAATAAACATTACAGTATTATACTGTCAACTTTTTGTTGCCATTGCACCGTTATTTTACAGTTCCTACAGTATTCTCCAATAAGAACTTATTACTAGGTTGAATACTGTAGAATGTGATCTTCACAGTGATATAAGCTGATGATTTAAAAATTTCACATTTAAAAATGAAAACCCCAAAAATAATAATAATAAATGAACAGAATACCACAGAAATAACTCAGACAAGAGATGGCTTGTGGGCAGACACACAGTGGGCATCTATTAAAGCTTAACATTTTTAGTGTCCATAAGAATCCATAAGAACACCATTAACATTACATTACATGTATTTAACTTTGTATTGTCCCAATCCCACTTTACTAACTTTACTGCAAGTTTTTTTTCCCTTCTTTGCTCCTCCCTTCACCCAAAGACAACAGTTAAAAGTTACTGCACCAATTGCATAGCAACGAAGAAAAAAACTGAGTAAACGCTGACTTTATTTCACACATTCCATTAACAACAACTACTAAACATATCATATAGTCCAAAAATGAACTTGGGCATTTGGCAGTGTGATCTGAACTATATTGGCTAAATAAAGTCTCACTCAAAGTCCATCACATTTTTTATGAGAGTGACGACCTGGGGATTGACTGTTGTTGTCTTTTTGTGGACCAGCTTCCCTGTTCTCTTTGACACCGCCTTCCCCTGGCTGGTCTTTCTTCCCCCCTCAGGGTTAATTACCACAAATGGTCTAAAATGTAATAATAGAGAAAGTATATAAGATATTAGAATATGTATTCCTGCAGGTCTTACCACATATGTTGCAAGTTTTCATGTTTTCACTACTACTACTAATCTCACCAACACACAATATTTAAGCTACTCTGTCAAGGAAAATAAAAGCATTGGATCAACAACTAGTTAACCAACTGTTCTCCCTATAAACTCCTATAACCCGTTTTACTTGAAAGAGTACCACAACAAATGGTAAAATACAACGTTGCTGCCCACCATAAGTAGATTTGACAACAAATCAGTAAAGGATCACATCTTATCCTGGACATTTGATTAGACTGCAAATTTAGTGAACCGCTAATGACCTAGCCAATTTATGCTAACTTAAGTAATGTGCCTCAACAGAGCTAAACTTTTGTCCATATAGTTTAACTTATGCTAGCTTGAGGCACATCATTTTGAGTCAGTCTTATTGGCAGAAAAACAGCCGATAAAATGTTAATCCAACACAAAATACCATAATATCATTATGCTGACTTTTGCAAGATTATATTTACCTTCTTAAGAAAGCCACGGGATCAGGATGGATGAGTGTACACTGCACAGTTGACGAGAGAACCGGGAGAAAACAGCGGGTGGGGCTTCAAGTCTGATTTAAAAAAATACTGTATCATACCGTGAGATCATATGGTAGCTTACTGTAAAATAAAAATAAATACTGTATTATACTGTAAGATTTTACAGAAGCTTACTGTTAAGATTTTTTTCCTCAAAGACATCAGAATTTACAGTATTGAACAGTATTAATGAAAAACGGTACACTACTGTACCAAATGTCCCGTATTTTTACAGCAATTTGTTACAGTGCACTCAATACGACTGAAAGAGAAATACAAATGAATTGTGTAGGATACACTGGTTTTAGATTTGTAAACTGAACAATATCCCATCTCTCCTTTTTTAAGTGTAAACATATGCGTACAAGTACATGATGGATCATCATAGTGACCATTCATTCACATAATCTCCTCAGCAACCAGAGCTGCGGCAATTTAGCTTTGCTCCCAAAACAGAAACTGCTGCTGTTTCCGTTTGCTGAGTCGTACATCATTTGTAGTATTTAATAGTCTCCCTCCCTTGGACCTCGCTTCAGAAAGTACTCTTTTGAAGTAGCCATTTCCATTTCTTCATACAATTGCTACTCTGAGTTTTGTCAAATTATGCCATGCAGAGGTTGTCACAAAGAGCCCTGAGGTAATGTGGCGATTCAGTGATTTTAATGTTATGGCAAATTTTGAATGTGCTTTTGCATTCGCATCTGCTTCACTAGATTACATTGAAGTGGCACACAGCTATTTATATTAGGTATCCAGCTGGGACCAAAGCAAAAGAGCCGCAATCCCGACAGCCTTTTTCCTGTCAGAAATCCTATCTGCTTCTCAGAACTGCTCACACTGACATTTGCCACATTTTCCTAACATTGTAAATTTGTTCAATTCAACACTAGATTGAAAGAAACTACTTAAAATTCAACCTTCAACTTTTTCAAAGTAATAGCAGGAAGAGGTCTGATCCCAGTTACACAGTTCCTTGTGCTCTTTTTTGTTGTTGTCTTTTTTTTGTTGTTTGTTTGTTTGTATGCTGAGCAGGAGAAAGAGCCAATGAAGCCAAGCTTTTACTGCTGCGGTGAGATTTCTGGTCCTCTCAGAGATAAACTGACACATGGTGCCGAGTACCCAAGACACACACATTCAACGCAGGCTGTGACTTCAGTACCAGTATACATACACACACACACACACACACAGACTTGCTACATGTGTGGACACAGCCTCAACACCCACAGTATATATCTCAGTGCATCTGACCCACACAGTATTTAGTTATTTTAAACCATCTGAACGCCTGCTGTTTTTGCTGTTTTCACTTAATGTGTTTACAGGCTTGTAGCTTTAGCCAGTCCTGTGATAAATCGCTTTTGTCAGAATGAGATGCTGTGACGATGCACGTTTTCTAAGAGACAAAATAACAGTTTTACAAAACTTGAATTCATTTATTTTTTTCTTTGTTTTTGCCTGTATGTTCTCTTTATAATAAAATATCACATATGAAATGAAATACAGCAGATGAACGAATTCAAAACAACAAAAACATTTTTATGACATCTATAAATTACTTGAAAATGTCCTAAATTGTAAAGATAGATTTTTGTTATGGTTGATAATGTGTTTCAAAAAAGTTGACAAGAAATCTATTTTTATGATGTGGTTTAATCTTGTATTCATGGTGGAGAATATAGAAAAACCAAAGTATAGAGTTATGTTTGAAAAACACTGATGCATTAAAGGGCTGAGATAAGATAAAATAAAAAACACTAGGACAAGTTAAGTAAAATATATTGAACATCTTGTTGATGTCCAATATATTTATCTCTCTAACTCCAGCTCATATGTTTATACTGTCTGGGAAGAATAAATCACACCGATTGCAGTAGGATGTGTGTGACACCTCTGTTTTCCAATTTGACTAATTTATGACCCAAAAGAAATGGGTGCCATTTGTATAAATTGCATGAGATCCATCTTGTCTCAATCAAATTATATTTATATTCTACTAAATCGTTTTTCAGAATATGTACTGGGGATAACGTAATTACTGTCTGGATTATGTACATTGATGATCTTTATTTCATTCTAGTAGGACTGTGGTTCTTGTATCAGGCTGTCAGATGGTGGGTGTGGAAAGTGTGGTTTAGGTTTAGGCAACAAACACTCTTTAGTCAAAGAGTGAGACTGGAGATTCGGTTAAGTAGATTAGATTAGATCGTGTAACCAAGGTGTAACCAAGTGCTTTGAGCTGCCCAGTCACAAAAACATTTATTATTCTGTAGTTGCCAATAGCAGAATCTATTGGGAGAAACAATCAAATGCTAATCATTTTTCAGATAAAGTACAAACAGTTTCCTTTGCAATTCATTTTTATGGAGATGGGCTTACTGATTTAGATTCTAAAACTTGACTGCTTTTACCAGGATATGAAGTGTATAAAAGATGGGGGGACAGGAAAAACTGATTAACCTACTGTGTTAAACCATGTCAGTCCAAGTCATGGGGTGAAAGGTGCTGAAGCTGTAGCTCTGTGCCATAAAATCCTGTACTATAGCCTAATCAAATATCAACACTAGTCAATTCTCAAATCTAAAACCTTGACAGGAAAAAGGAGTAGAGATGGAGAGAAGACAATCAGGCAGGAAAGAAGGCCGAGTGTGAGAGCGAGAGAAGATAAATGAGATGGAAGAGCTTAAAAAGATGGATAGCAGCACTTGAGTGGTTGGGTGCACATGCTTCAGCAGCCTCCCATCTGCTCTCTTAACACACACACACACACACACACACACACACACACTCATACATTTACCTCAACTGAAAGCCAACCATAAAAAAAAAAAGAAAACTTCATTTAGGTTTTTAAAAAATATATTTATCTAAAGTACATATACACTCAATCACATTTAATTTCCTGTGTTTTTCTTTCCTGGTCATAAGCTGAAATGAGCATTCAGTTCTGATGTAGCTGGTGGTGTCTTCACTACAAGGATCACAGCACCATCGTTTCTGTTCCCATGGTGACAGGACATCTACAACTGTAACTGCTTTCTGGCACTTTCCTTTTGAGTAAAACCTCATAATGAGCTAATGTAAAGTTTGGTTTTTTGTTGTTGTTTTTTTTTAAAAATGCACTTTGTAATACCCTCCAAATGTAGTAGGCTCTTCTGACGTTTACTCTGCATTATGAAGTGTAATGCTAAAATACAGAGAAGTACATTCAAACACCAGCGAACCAAGTTGCTTCTCAGTGATTCTGCTTCAAAGCATGTTTGGCTGACCTGCACATCTCTTAACCTGCCTCTTAAGGAACACATTCATGATTCCACTCACAGCTAAATGTGCAATCAGCTTCCCACCCTCTCATAGCACCCAAATACAGGAACTACTCAAAAACTCTCCCAGCATGTCTCTATAAATACACTTCTCGCCTTGCACGGCTATATTCTCTTTCACACTCCCACACTATGTATTCATGAATCTATGTTTCTTATGATTTATCTGTCCACTGCACACGTGGAATCAAATCTGCAGATTTCCTCAGTTAAGATGAATTCTCTGAAGTCCAGTTTCTGAATAAATCTATTGAGGTGTTGTGCACAAATTCCTTATGTTAGCAAATTTAAACTATCAAGAGTTTATCTTCATACTAAATATGAGTATACTAAATATATATATACTAAATATAGTGGAGTATGACACCTTATAATGCTGCCAACATCCGATGATTAATTCAATGAATGATACCACATGCACTGCTGGTTAGCTAAAATCTATTAGTCATGTTGAAAGTGTGACCTGAGTATTGATTCATCAGCTGTTTGTTATTCCTGATGCTCAATCGGAGTAACTTGACGTAAGAATGAAATGGCAACACATTGCAGCTCATGTGTGTTTATTGGGCAAGCCACAGGTGGATGGATATCAAAGTTGACCAGTGGTCAATTAATACAATTTATATATATATATATCGAATTATGACAGCTGCATCAATCTCATCCACGCTTGTCGTTCTTTCTGTGGCGGTTCTGTTTGTTGTGGAAGTTGTTTTGTTTGTTTTTTGAGGGGAGGCTCTCAGCCTTCCTACAAAGTGGGGGGCAAATGGCTGCTAGCATGTCACTGCCAACTGTTATAGGCTACAGTGGCTGTGGGTTTGGCTTTGGGTTTGGATTTTTTGAGTGAATTTTTATTCAAACAATGTTTATTTTTGTTTTAAATGTAAGTAAACAAGCTCGCAAGTTCAAATACCCAAAAGTGGCCTACTCAAACAAACTATTTGTACATCTGTGGCAAGATCCACTATATTGAGAGTAATGGAAAAGTACTTAGCTTACTTTAATAACTCACAATCCATGATAAATAGTTCGCTGTTACAGAACATCTAACTGTCCACAGAACACAATGTAGGAAGAGGGGGAGGGTGAACTGTAGGTATTAAGTGTGGAGAGAAGCACTATTTTAAACTGTAAGACAGATAAAAACATAGGAGAAGAGAGACAACACTGTTTCCACACCAGTGTGTGGGCTCAGAGAGGTTGCAGACTCAGTGGGCTTTGTGCACACAGGAAGCAAAGGACTGTGGGAGTTTTTAATCCATCAATAGGTGCCTTTCCTTCAGGGTCTCTGGGAATTGAGCCAGCAACCCTGCGAGTGCTGGCAGTCCTGGCTCTGAAGGCATACAAGTCACTGCCTTCAGACACACACACACACACACACACACACAGAAACATATTCCCATACGTTCACTCAAACATCCACTCACTTAAATTCTCTCCATTTTCCACTGCAGTAACACACGCAGATACGCACAAACACTTCTATCTTCTTTCTATCTGGCTGACACTATGAATAATGATTTATTATGGGAGGAAAAAGAAGATGAGGGGAATAGGCCTTGGAAAAAGAATAAATTTCTCGACCTCGAAGGAATACGTTTACTCGAGGCAGCACTCCAAATAGGGGAATCATGTGAGGAATGTTTGGAGAATTCATTTCACTCTGAGGAGAAGGTACAATCAGGATGCACTTTATGTACTTGATATGAAAAGGGAAGCAGAGGGAGGCAGAAATGGGGCAGAATAAAG
Organism: Scatophagus argus; assembly: GCF_020382885.2. NCBI lineage: Eukaryota > Metazoa > Chordata > Actinopteri > Scatophagidae > Scatophagus > Scatophagus argus. The sequence goes on along the minus strand of NC_058504.1, from coordinate 3,320,397 downwards.
GATTTGTTAAAGGAGAGGAAGTGAGAGCTCTTCAAGACAAAATTATTTTCATCTTTTACAACAATTAATAAAAATCAGTGAAAAATCACTTGTTTAAATCTGCAACGGGCAATTTATTTGAAAAACTGATCTTCGGTTTCCAGAAATCAGTAAGCAGGGTTCACTGAAGTCCTAACAGCAGGCTTGTTCTTACCAGCCCAGTGGTTTCGACATGTTTTGTGGCCTGTCTGCATAAGCAAGCTGCTATTAAAAAGCCACTTTTTGATTAAAGGCCCATGTCCAATGTCCAACCTTAGCCCTGAACACTGAATCCTCACAAACATTAATAAACTTGGCCTGTGACATCAGGTGTCTGAATGGTCAGGATGGTGTGAGGGCTTGAAACTCGATGCGATGTAGCATCACTGTACATGGACAGAGACGTTTCTGTTTGTTGGACAAAAGAATCTACATGGACAGAGACGTTTCTGTTTGTTGGACAAAAGAATCTACATATCCGAGATCAAAATCACGCATGGAAATATTTTTTGACAATGGCGGTGTCTTGCTTTAAAGAAAGCATATCCATGATCTTTCACAGACCAGGATTTTTCATTAAAAACAAACAACAAAACAAAAAGATTGAGCCTGTGTATCCTGCACCAAACCTTTACTCTTTGACGCTCTTGATTGTAGTCCGCTCTGTCACTTTCTAACCTATTATTATGTGAGGTGATGCAACCATAGAGACTGAATGAGTAAAGGAGTCAATATTCACAATTGCCTTCATCGTCACCGTATAAAAAATATTGATATTGACAAATATTCAAACAGTAAGAAATGTTAGAGTCTTGATTGCTGTAAGGAACAGTGCAAAAATCCCTTTTTATCCCATAATTCCCAGTGCTTTTCATTTCACATCTAAACAGGATTCTTTGTGTACAGCACATGTAACTGCTTTGTGGCACAGTGGCCTGTTTTACGTTCTGGTTAGAAACAAAGAGGAGACACACCAGTTCCCAGTCATGTTAATTGGCTCATGAATCGACGCTCAATCTTGGGGTGCTACACCAAGACATTTGCAGATATGAGCAGTTTTCCAGAAAACGGTTCACCTTCCAAAATTAGTCACATTTAAAGCTGGTTACAGATCATGTGCAATCGGATACACATTTGTATTTCAGCAGGAAGAAATTATATGAGTTAATATGAAAATAATGTCATAATGATTTGTGTATCTTGTGTACACTACTGTTTCCCTCTTAAAGAATGAGAATAATAAAATGAAGTCGTTTCTTGCGTGCATGTAAACGTACTGATGGACAGACAGAGAAGACTGACAAAGAGGGGCAGAGAGACACAAGGCCCTGGTATGTTTGCAGTTTGTCTGTGTTAATGTGTCTTAAAATGGAGAGACTGTTTGTTTTATAAACATTACTTTTTATTAATAAACACACTCATTACTACACGATGTTCAGTGAATCCTCAATAGTCTTGAGAAGATATTGTCCACTGACTGTGTTTTTCATTCCACTGAAATGCTGTGTAATCTAAGGATTAAATGTTAGCAAGTTTCTTATTTTTTAAGGAAACTGCAGATCGTCCTTGTTTCAATACATGATAATCATTTTCTTCGGCTAGTTTACCTAAATTAGTAACCTAATAATTTTGCCTTCTGCTTTTGATGTGATTATCATGTGTCATGTTTCTTGGCAACAGCAGGCCACTAAACTGCTTTGACACATCGCTGATTTTCACAGTCATGCCAATAAAGCATCTTTCAACAGGATTCAACTGAAATGAATTAAAAGCAACTGAAAAGACAGAAACTGAGGCAAAATGAAAACTGTCCAAGTTCAAGTGCCAAACACAGTGATGAAATACATTTCAGTTCAGATGAAAGAAATCATTCTGACATTTACAGCCCATTACAGACCACAGTATAACAGTAAAATTATAAAGCATCTTCATAGAAACATGTGCAACATATTTACACATATCAGCTGCAACATTGACAGGTGAAGTGAATAAAATTAATCTATGTTTGCAATGCAGTGTTCTGCATGGAAACCTTGGGTTCTGGCAATCATGTGGATGCTCACCTAAACATTGTAGACCAAAAACATTCTCTGGTTGAGAATCTGCAAGACAGACCAGAATAAGATGAATTCCCCTGACACGTCAGGCGAAGGGACACAGGACTGGTGGAACGGTGGATTCGATTTATTCTGGTGCATCTTGCAGATTAGGTCGATCAGGTCAGGATCTGGGGAGTCTGCAGGCCGTTGCTGTGATCCTTGTGACACTCTTGAGCTACGCTGTCCAGCTGAAGGGAGGCTGCTGCTGGCGCTGCTGCGTCTGCCATGACACGATTCAGTTCAGATGCCTGTGATCAGTATGAGACAATATGTAAAGCCCAGCCTACACGCACATTTTAGAAGTCTAACATTGATGGAATTGAGCAGCTAACATTGCTGTAACCACAGCAACAAGTTATTCCTGAGGGGGAAGTTAATATCTGCAGTGTCTTTCTCTTGGCTGCTTGGCATTATCTACCTGGCATTGGCCCTGTTTAAGAAGGGGGTGATAACAGAGACACGGAAATGCTTTTGGAATGAACGGCATGATTAATAAGCACATTGTCTGCTTCAGATTCATTGTGATGGAGCCATCATCTGGGGAACATGAATGTGGTTGTGTACAATGTATTGTTGTAATTACAAAGAAAAAGGTGCACGATGATGCAAGACGATGAGGATGCAGAATGCACTGAGTGAGACAGGACCATGAAACAGAGGAAAGGCACACACCCATAGTCACAGGATGAGCTGCAGCCTCACACCAAAACAGCAAGAGAATTTCCACTATCTTGACTAGAAAACATGGTTGGTCAGATGACAAGTTGATATTGATTTTGAGTTTGGTTTTGATTTGGAGGTTTCTCAAGAAGCAGACCCCTTTATTGAAAGAGAAAAGTTACGTAAATGACTGAAGTCATGCTAGGAAATCACTGATAGTTCTTATTTCTTGAGTAAAGTACGCAGCATCCTGCCAGTGGAAGACACATGGGGATACATAAGAAATGATGAGATCGGATAGATACGATGCTGCTAGCTGGTGTGATGATTTATACATGAGCTGAGGCACTCAGATCCAGCATGGCTTGCCCATTAGGGAAGGTCAAACTGGGAATAATTTTCTAGTGTACATTAGTATTCTACCAGTGGCATCTTGTAAAATTTAAGAGTTTTGTGAGTGGACTTCAGTAAGACAGAAAACAGTAGTACAATAACCTTTGAATAGAGACAAAGTCGGATGTGAAAACTCCGCTTCCATTCCGGTTTTAACTCAGAGAAGCTGCTTGTGATGTGTAAAAATATGGAAGAAAAATATTTTGGCTTTAGAACAAACTTTAATTAACATTTTGTTTGTTTGATTGATTGTTTGTCACATTTTACTCACATATTTGGTAATGGAATCAAAACATGCTGGTATCTCCATGAAATTTGCTTGTGACGTTCAAGGTCCCCAGGAGATGACTTTGATTTATTTTGATGACTCTATAATATCTCCCCTTGTGGGTGAATGCAGAAATGGCAGTGTCGGTCTGTTGGTTCAGGACTTTCGTCAAGACTCAGCAGCTACTGGATGTCTTACAATGAAATTTTATAGACATTGATCCAAATGACTTTTTTGTTCATCATCATGTTGTCAGCATATTGGAGCCTTTAACAGATGAAAGCTGAGCTTTTGTCTTGTTCCTACATGCTATCAGATCTCTAAATACAGTAGGTTAGTATCTTGTGTATAGTCTTAGTTGTTTGGTCAATACAATATCAAACCCTCCGATTCCAGGCCTTGCCAAACCTCCCAGACTGATTTATGGTTATCTGTGCATTTATGTTGAAACAGAACACAGAAGTGTTTCAGCATCCATCCAATAATTGGATTTCTTTTTGTATGCTATTTTCCATTTGTACACAGGTTACCCGTTTACACATTTGCAGTTGCAAAATTAAACTCCCTGCACAGAAACGAAAATAACAGCTTTGGTTGTTCATGATTACCAGACATCTGCACTGGAGACAGTTGGAAAAGATTTAATCATGGGAAGTTCGTTTAGCTGGAGGAAGAAAAGAGAAAAACCCAAAAACAACAACAACCTAGTTTCAGTGTAAAGGCAGAATAACAGCTCATTTTGAACCTGGAGATAAGGGCTAGAAGACAGACATAACCACAGGGTACGGGTGTGTGTGTGTGTGTGTTGCAAGTGTGACTGTGTGCAGCTAATTAGAATCCGTCATTCAGCAGACTAGTCATCTGACTTTAACTTTAATTATAGTTCTTTTCTACATCTTCAACCCTGTCTCATGAAACATGCATACACACACACACACGCACACACATTGTTAGTGATTGGATGGTTGGTGCATTTCTTGACATCGGTTGCCTCAGGCCAGAAATGATCCATAACCACTTAATGCAGAATCCTAATCTAATCTTAGTCACACATCATCTAAACCCGTCACTGTGGCAGTGTTTTATGCAACGGTCAAACTAATGAAGCATAAAAGAGTATTAATATAAAACACACGGTAAGCTCACCATACGGACACCATAGGAACATGAGCTCACCACACGTGCACACCACAATTACAGGCAGTTTTAATTTTGGTACTTTTGGTACTAATTTTGATTTTTCAGCAGTGCCGCTGCTAATGCTAGCTACCTGCAGTTAGATGCAATGGGCATCTAACCAGAACCACATAACATTAGTATTATTTACATAAATTCTGGATTGCTGGATACATCTGCACGCCTGCAGATGTATCCAGCAATCCAGAATTTACTGTGTAGAAGGACATTTGATCATGTGGTCATAAATTTTTCATTTCAGTGAAGAATTCCTCTGTAAGGTTCATGAATGAAGAGTAAGGTAGGAGGAAAAGTGACACCATCCTGGGATTGGCTGTAAACCACGCAGTGACAGGAGAAAGGCCACATGGTCTCATAAAAATTGCAAAATGTTACAGATTCTGCCTCACCTGAACCCAATTCCTCACCTGCTACGTTTTTGAGAGTATGGAGGACTAAAAACAGGTTCTCAGGGTCCCAATTAGGGCTTTATATGTATTTTTTTTATTTTATCAAGCTAAACTTTGAACATACATGTAACTGTTTTGGCAATATTATGTATATAGAAATGGAGCACAAATACACTGAGTTTTGATGGTTGAGTTTGAGTAAGAAAAGGATCCATGAAACCGAGCCTTGGAAGTGCTCCAACTGTGAGTAATCTTACACCGTCTGCCAGTTTTAATGCCAGGACCGCGATGGATTGAGCCACAACACTCCAGCAGTATCTGACATGTGATCACCATGTGGCAACCCTCCAATCCTAATAACTTATGTGCAAAATGCTGTCACATCAACATAAGTCTGCAACTTGAACTAAACACGATATCGTGTTACATATTTCCGTTGTTACATTTAAGAAATGTTTGCTTGTTTGTGTATGTTAACATGATCCTGAAATGTAAAATTTAAAACAGGCTTTAAAGTGGAAACTAGTGTCAGTGGGTTAGTAAGCAGTCCTTTGTAGGTTTCTAATTTAAAAAAAACAACAAAAAAAAACAGCAGAGCCTGAGAAACATCCAGATGCTTGCCCTTCGGTCTTAAAACAACCTGTTGTTATTCAGGAGGGAGAAGTGAAAGCAACATCTGTTTCTTCATCTGTCATATTTTTGTTGGTATCACACCTCATTTTGTCTCCATTAGGAACAACAATAAATACGAAATTGAAGCCACGGTCATGGAAGACATGACCTCTTCTTGGAGCCACTGCCTGTCTTATTTTCTTTTCTTGGTGGTCCCCTTTTTTCTTTTTCTCATCCACCCTACTACTCGGCTGACATCCCACAATTTCCCTGTAGGCTGAGGGTTGAATGTAGGAGTGGATGGGCAGATTGGGGGAGGGAGGAAGTGAGGAGTCACAGAGGGGATCAGGAAGAAGAGGAGAGTTAGCAGAAATGTTGTCGGTGTGGGTGCTCATTACATTAATGTCCAGTATCACCTGTAGACAGACCCTCCTCTCTGCTCCTGTTCATCAACCCTCATTGCTGGCAAACCGCATTAACGCAAAAGTACCACAAAGTGCATTTCAGAACACATTTGCATCCAGTAATCACTTGCACCTACATATTCATATCTGTACATACACACACACACAGACAGACTGAAACTACTTTGTGGACACAGGACAGTCCTCAGACCAAATGTTTGCGCTCCAGCTTTCATTATATTAGCAGGATAAAACAAACCTGCTGCTGAGTGTCCTACCATCAACCTCACCTCACCGTTCAGTAACAACATTCTCTTTTTTGCTAGAGCCGATCGGTGCCATATTTAGTTAGCTTACTTTTTCATTACTATGTAGTCAGCATATCTTTTGACTCTGTTTGAGTTTGAAATGAATGCAGACAGAGCAAGACAGAGTAAATGATCCATTGTTGAGTCTCACTGGCTGCTGGATGAAAGAATGTACTTTTTAACTACAGCAATAACAATACAAACCCTGAACTGAGCTGAATAGTAACACCAATCCATCTCAGCACGTTCCCATCCCAGCTTGTCACATATGCACTCTTTGTGTGCAGATGCATATTCCAGTCGCCTATGTGAAAGACATGGTGGGTGACCCACGACTCAACCCTGACCTCCACACAGGGACACAGGAATGTATTTGCACTGGAGGTGCATTAAAGCCCAGCATGGCTCATCCAGGTGCACAGGGGAACCACCCTCATCTGGACGTGCTAAAACAACTGACACCCTGGAAATGAGACTCGGCTCTCTATGTAAGAAAAGATAAAACAAATCCCCTCTTGAAACCAGTTAAATTACTCAGGTCATCCTCTGTCAAAAATACGAAGAAGGAACAGGAAGAAGGCGTTCACTTTCAATTAAGGCATACACTGTGATAGATCTGTAAATCAAGAAGCTTTTTGAGTCAGTAAGGTCATAACCGACACAAAAGGTGTGTGCAGTGAAAGTGATGTGCATCATCAGTTTAAATGTAACTGCACTCAATAAATGATGAGCACCAGACTATTGATGAAGGTTATATACCTCCATGTCCTTTTGTCTTCAAACTGTTGCTTTCAATCAGTCCAACTTCTCCTGTATAGCGTCTTTCATACACATAAGCAACGCTTTACAGACGACACATGAGCTGATCATTTCATTCACTGTTAGCTAATGCTAATATTAAAAAAAAAATAGACTTGTGCGCATTAGAAATGAAAATGCTGCAATGAAACCAATAAAATAGATAAATAAATCTAACACAATAAAAACTGTGTAACACATAAAACACATTAACACATAAAAGATGAAGGGAAATAAATGATTAAATAAAATAAACAATGGTCATAAAACATTCCAATCAAAGCTAAAGAGGTGGGCGCTAGGTTAATATTTAAAGGTTTGAATTTTTATCTGAACATTTCAGATGTTTCAAATCCTCAGGCAAAATGATCCAACAGCTCAGAGCATAAAAACTAGAAGCTTCACTTTCTGTCCTGCATGTCTGAACAGCTAAAAGACTTGTGGCAGAGGACCTGAGGGCCCTGGTCAATCAGAAAAATCAATCCAGAAACCGGAACATTAAAACAGGTGTAATGTGTTATCTCCCCTTGGACAGCCAAGTTCTGAATCAGTTGTCGCCTGATTTATAATGTCTTTGGACTGGCCAGATAGGGGAGCATTAGGATCAATTAGGGAATCAAGTCTACAAAACATGTGACATCCAGAAGTGGTCAAGCCTGAAAAACCCAGCTTCACAGAAAAGTGAGGCTATAGTCAAGACTAAGAGTGGTGCTCAGGTACAGCCCTGCTGATTACTAAAATGAATTTGGTGGACATGTGATACAGTTTTCAACCACACTGTTTGCCTTGAGAAGACAAAGCCATTCCCTCAGCTGTAGGTATAGAGAGGCAAAGGTAATGGGTAAACATGGAGAAAGAGGGACTGCTTTGTTACTTCCTGAAGCAGAATGCCCACTTTCCCTGAGCCACTGCATGCTAACTATGGTGTGAATGCAGTGGGCTGGAATGCATAATCACAAGGTCCTTGTGCAAGTAATGAAGTCAAATATCTGCAGCCTGCACTGGCTTTTCAATAGTTGTGACCGTGAGCTGGGCAGCCACGATGCTGGTGTCCATGTTTTAAGCTTGACAGAACACCACAAGCACATGACGTATATGCAGTCACAGCAACCACTACTGTCGAAAGCGATATGCAATTTACAGGCAAGACAGTTAGTGACTACAGTCAAATGCACCGTATGGGAAGTAAAGGTGATCTGGCTACTTGTGGTATCTTGTGATTTATAGGATAGGTAACTGTTAATCCAGCTGTAAATACATGACTGAAACTGTGCAAGTGAAGTTAAACGAAGTTTGGATGCTCGGTGAAATGTAAATGAAAACAGAATGCAATCATGAGTTGGGCATGTAGTTAATGCAGCTGATTCATGCCGTATGTCATGTTGTATGTCATTCATTCATTCACCATCCAGCTCATAAAAAAATGTCTGCCTTCTGCACAAGTCATGTGATGACTTCACAGGTGCTGTAGATGTAAACTTCTGCCAGAGTACAAAACAAAACATGTCCCCACTTCTAAAATTAAGTTAAAGTGAAAAACTATGAAAAACTGTCTTTATAATACATATTCTGATATACATCTTGCGCGTCACAATGTCACTGGTGTAGGGACATGTTATTATTGTACGTGCCAGTCCACATTATGTTGGCACTGTGTCACCGCGACTAAAACACCACCTCAGCAGAGAAGGATAACCACTTTTCAACACCTTCCCAGTGACTCCAAATCAGTAAAGTGATTCTGAGTAACAAAAGGTTGTGTAATTTAATTGAGATACTTGCAAATGTACATACTCTCATTCAACAGTGAAGTCACTTGTAACAGGTGAGGTTAACAGATGTAAAACAATAGATACAATCAATTACTGCATGCAAATTCACCTGGTATAAAACAGAGGACACAGGAAGTCATTAATCTCTGAGTTCATTAACGCTGTAAATCCTTTGGGTGTGCTGCAGTGAATTTAAAGTAACTCACTGTTAATTAATCTCGATTAAAATTGCCTTAATGGTGATTATGCTGCTTTGCATGTCAGTCAGTAAATTGATGTGAACAGATTAGTATGCATTATTAATCATGTACAATATCATGTGTCGAGTGTCAGTGAAAAATGGTTGATACCCACTTAAGTAGTCTTTGGTAAAAAAAAAAAAAATCATAAATTGAAATGGCCTGGACTTGAGGGGAATACGTTTTATGTGTCAGACAGAGAGGTTAGCACCTGCTGTTCAGGTTCAGTTTAGATGAGCATCAACTCATTTCCAAGGTGAAAACCCTCTTGCTTCACTGCTTCACATGAATCTTTTTAAATGAATGGATCAGAAAACTGGTGACAGAGAAGAAGCTCCTGAGCCACAAGCCAACATACTTTAGTCTAACAATAAAGTTGTTTTATATACTACAAGTGTTGCTGGAGTTTGGACATCTTTAGACTGTTCTTCCCTCACTGTGCACCTTGGAAGAAGCAGTGTCAGAAATCACTGTTCTGCTCCCACATGATGCTTTCAGACCTACAACAACATAGTCAAGGTAAAGATGACCACTTTTGATGATTTCATCACATTGTCCACCAGCAGCCACCCCTCTACCATTAAGCTGTAAAGATCTGAGCCTCCAAGCTGATACACTGCAAGTGAGACACGCTTTGGCAATGTTCAAAGCAGAGCCAAGGGAGAAGGGAAGAGGAAAAACCCCAAAAACAAACAGAAAATTGAAGACTATCTGTGCAACTATCTATGAAAGTATTGGGACAAATTGGATACAAAGAATGAAGATAGCTGAATGTCCTGTGGAGCAAGAAAAGGTGTTACCATCAAACGAGGAGAGGAAAATGGAGTGAGATTCATGCTCGGACTGAAACAGAAAGAGAGATTACATTGATGCTGTGCAAAAAATGTTGATTACACTGATTAATACACTGCCGTTTTTTTTTGTAATGTTTTGATGATTTTTTTTTTTTTGACAAATTTAACGAGCTGATGAACAGAGTTTTCAAAATATTGTGATGAATTGATAGCCAGGTTCATTAATAAGCTAAATAAATGCATTATTTAAAAATACATAAATTAATAAAATTGATTGATTGAAAATTAATGCTGGGTCCGGGCAGCAGGTTAGCGTTTAGTCTTCTACATATAGTCAGTCTATAACAGTCCAAATCTAAACACTGAACTGAATCTTCAGATGAAAACCAGCAAAAACAGGACCGGAGCAAAAACTAGGCAGGATGAGCAGAGGCAGGGGATGAACCTGGACACAGGGACAAAAGTTGGTTCCACACAAACTGACAGAGAGCAAAGGCAAAACACACTAGGCTAAAATACTTTCTGCAGAAAGGCCTCTGGGTTCAGGCTGCTGGGTGGTGATCTGAGCTTCTTAGGAGTTTCTGTGGAACCGGATGACTGGGATGACTTGGGTTTGGACCCAGGCAGAAAGTTTCAAGAGCAGAATGGAGCTGGAGCTGAGCGTGGATACGGAGATCGGGTGGAAAACTGGACCTGAGGCACATCAACTGAGACATCAACTACATCGACAAACTGCCATGAGAGATTACAGAAAGGGATTGGCCTGAGACGTAGTACCAAGGCGTGGAACAGGGCGATCTGGCAAGGAGTGGATGAATGAACCGACCCTCAAGTACTGCAGGCAGGTGGTGGATTGGCCCAGCCCTAGACAGACACACACACACACACAAAGAGACACAGAGACAGGGTCTGAAGACAAACAAAGACAAACCAGAACACAAGGCAGGGAAAACATTAAGGCGGCAAGCGTAACATCCTGACGAGACATCGAATTCAGACAAGGTTTTTACTCCCAGCTGACTCTGTGTCACCATATGTGGAAAATGAAAGAAAGAAAAATAAAAAAATAAATAAAAACAAGCTAGGACTGAAAATGCAAATACTCTGTCAGGAATGACCAAAACACAACATCTGACCCTCAGGGGCAAAGGTGCAGATGTAGCACAACATCCATGTTTCCTGCTGTTTTCCTGTTTTTTGCACTTTCTTTTCCTTTTATGGGTATCTGTGTTAGGTGGGGATGTGTTATGCTTTTTATTTGCTCTGCAATCATGGACCAGAATTAACGATAAAGACATGCACAGAGGGGAGCACAAAATGTTGTTGCAATTCATGTGTGGTGAGTATTTAATTTAAGTAAGACATCCAACTTCAGTAAACATCACTTCAGCCTTTAGCATCCGGAGGAGATCCATCGTTCTACATCGTTCAGTCTTGGTCACCATGTACAGAAATTACGAATGGAAATGGACATTTCTGGATTGTTTATTGGGTTTATTTAGACCTACACTGACACAGCATGCAAGCTTATTTGACTTACAATGTCATCATAATGGAGGGAACTTTGTAGTAAATGATTCTCCCTCCTCCTTCTGCTGAAATTTCTGTTGAAGTTAAGATGAGGACAAAAAAGATGGACATTTCTGGTTTGTGGCATCAGTTGAGAGTGCAGTCTTATCATCTCAGGCATGTCACCACTTGATTCAACTTTTGAAGCCAACCCATCAAATTCTTGTACGGCAGATGAGTGAAACATGTTCATAGCTGTCTGGAGATCTGAAGATTTCGGAGTTTGTCGAGCTTCGTTTCAGAATTCAACGTTTGCTCCAGTGGGAGTAGATAACTTTAGATCCCGTCAGCAGACACACATGATTAAAATGTCATTCTAAGTCTGATTCTTCCAATCTCTCCATGCATGCTCTCTGATAGCAACCTTTGTTTTGGGGAAGTGTTGAATTATTTGTGCTTTCAAAAACATTATGACTACTAGCAGAAATAGCACAAGGTTGCATCGTTCATTTGGTTGCTCGATGATTTGATAGATGGTTTTAGATTTTTATAATGGTTCATTCAAACAGGGATTCTCTTATCTATTCTCTGACAAGTCATTATACAAAGCAGTGATTATAGTGTTGTAGTTGTAAGCTATTCACTTATTTAACTATTTTATTAGAAAAATGGCATAAAACTGCAGCAAGTATGTTATGTAAGGTGACAGTTTGTAAAATGATTGTGTAAAAGTTATGATTAAGTTGTTTTCCTGTGAACTCACACAGATACTGTGAGAGATCACTTCAGGTGAAGCATTCAGATCAGATGAAACTACTGTGGCATGAAGCTGAATATACTCACAGCAGAAAATCAAGTGTGCCACCAGTGTATCTGTTTTCTCCTATTGGGAGGTTTGGATATCTTCCTAAAAGCTACAGATTTGAATATTTCCATAACAATAGCATAATAAAAAAGCCAGCTGTGTTTGGTCAGGAGATTCAGAGAGTTGATTTTTACTCATCTTGGTCTCCATAGATGTTTTGTATGAGAGTCCTTTTTTTGTCAGTCATGTGAATAAGTGTGTTTGTAACATTACGAACAACAGGCCTAGAAGCACTGATGGATGATACATTACACTGAATACAAGACTTCAGCAGTATACCAAGGAGTAGGTGAAGCACAAAACAAGAAAATGAGGAGATTGAACTTGGACTGCAATCAAAGCCTTAACACTTTTCTCTCTGCTCTGAGACAGAGGGACAAATTCATAAAAAATGGATTGCGGCTGCTGATAGCACCATGAACAGCTACACCTGCAACTGATATCTACTTTGTCTCATGGTCCTATTCACATTTCCATCATATTACAGCATGAACACGCCGATGAGGTTTTCATGTATTTGGCTCGCATTGCGTTTGAGTGCAATTATAAAAGTATAACATGCATACCGAAATGACAGCTGACTACAACAGAGTAGAGATCGTGGCTATTTGCTGTGATTTGGACTGTTTTGCAATGAGGCTCATTGGCATAGAAAGATCCAGTTTTACGCCACTTCTGTGCAAATAACAGTGCAGCACATAGATGCTATTTTTACTTGACAGTGCGCTTATGTGCGCTTTCTTTTTGTCTTAGTTGTGCTGGTTTAGTGGCTGTAAAAACTGCACAGTCCTTTTGGGAATCTGGCCCTGACTGTAACAGAGGATTTTTGGAGGTTAAACACCCAGACACAGGCTCTCCCAGACACTTACCCACTGTTTCAGTTGTGTTTCTCTGCACAGCGTGGGAGTCTGAAGTCTCATTCAGTGTTGTCACCATTCAGAGAATCGTCCAAATTGGATTTGACAGTGACTGGCTCCTTCCAAATCCTGAGAATCTTGGGGACAGCCATGGGATAAATCATAAGCCTAGACTCTATTAATGGATGTTGACTACTCTCAGATCTCGGCCATAGGTAACGTGTTTAAAGTCACTGGACCAAATGACAACGGTGTGATAGTACTTATTAAACAAGACAGTCACACTTTGCACTTCTCTCTACAAAGTGCTTCATTAACAAACCTTACCAAGGTTGGATGGGCAAAGTGGATAACTGCCCTGGGTTCCAGACAGAGAGAGAAGGCCTATTAGCCAGAGGCTCATCACAAATTTGTTCATAAATTAACCACTATGGTACAGAAATAACTGTGATTAGTCCTGCATTATTTCTTTTTTTTTTAATTATTAGATAGACGAGTGAACGGAAATGTGAGGACGTGGAAGGCATGTAGCAAAATGACTGCAGGTCAGACTCAAACAGGGATTTCAACCTTTCAATACGTGGGGCAGGCGCACTAACCACTGAGCCACATGTTACCCGAGTCCTGCATTATATCTTAATCTGTGTTAAAATGATGTGATCTCATGGGATGGTGTATTAATAGCACACCACTTTTGAAGACATCTCACTAGTCATTTTACGCATGTTAAGCTTTTCTTGTCACTTTGTGCCACTTGATTGAATTCAATGCATTACATCAGTCACGTAAAATGGATTAACATTTACTTTTGGTTTTTCTGTTTCTTTCAGCTTATAACAAGATACAAGATAGGTTTATTTGTCACACACAATCATACACGGCACCAAAAAAAAAGCCATATAATATATATATATATTTAATTTTAAGTTATAAAACCTTATCAGTGTTTGTGTATTATTACTTTAACTAGGTGTAGCTTGCTGTACATGTACATATGATGAATCTTTTCTCATCGTTGCATGTCACAAACACAACCAAAGCATACAGATTTTAAACTAAAGCATGCAAAGTCATAAGCCTGTCAGTCACTTGTTATGCATTAATTATCAAGTATTCCTGTCACTGTTGCACTAGTTATCTAATGTGATTAAAGAGACTGACTGGGCCTCTGGGTTCCTTAATCACTTTTTTTTTCTTTTTACATCCATATGATCATGCGGGTCTACATGTGTCCACGTGATGTAAATTCCATTACCTGCCATGACACACCAGAATTTTTGGGGTTCAGAGACGTAACTAAAGCGTCATTATCCTACTGGAAGTTTCCATTTAGGTCTGCTTGGTCATGAAACAAACTACCTCAGCAACGATATTTAGTACGATGGTTTACCTTCAAGTGATGTTTTGTTTTTCATACTAAACAGCATATTGTGTGATTAGAAAATGTTCCCCACATCGTTTAACAGCACAGGATGTAAGCATGGTGTAAGAGTCTAGCATGTGACATTCACGTTAAATCCTGTTCCACGCTCTTAACAAAAAAGCTCTTTTCTCTGACAGCCCTCTCAATGCAAAAGAACCAACTATGATAGAGACGGATACCATGCATTACCAAAGATGCAGAGGCTTGAGACACAGTCGGATACACTGTCTTTAATCTTTGTCATTAAGCTACGCATTGACTAAAACAGTCTGCCATGTATGCAACATAACGTATATGTTTTTTTTGACTGAAACATAACCGTATCATGTACTCCCTTATTTCAATTTAGGCTACTACTACAGAAAACCTCACATGACATTACATTTATTATACAGGATGCTACATTCTAGACAGTATCACTGCCCATCCGTGTTTGATGACAAATTAGCATACTGATCAAATACGGTTTTGACCTTGTTTTGACCTTTGACCCTTGACCAGGGCAGTCGTGGATCAGCGGTTAGGGTGTCGGACCCGTAACCGGTGGATCGCTGGTTCGATTCCCCGTCCCGGTGTCCATGGCTGAGGTACCCTTGAGCAAGGTACCTAACCCCCACTGCTCCCCGGGCGCTGCACGCGGTCGCCCACTGCCCCGGGTTTGCTGTGTGTGTGTGTGCACGTCACTTGGGTGGGTTAAATGCAGAGAACAAATTTCGTGAGTTCCCTCCAATGACAAAATATGTCACTTTGTATTGCTTACAGATCCCTAGACATGTACTGATCCATAGACATGTACTGTGCTGGTCATTTCCTCTGGATGTTCATATCAATGCTTGGCTGAGTCAGTATATGTTGGCCATCGTAACTCAGTGCGATGAGGACAACAACTATAGACATCTGGTTAAATGTTTGATTTGTAAATGAGAAAAATTTCTCTTGACAAGCCCAAAGTTTATGGCATGTGGCAATAACACTTTGAGTTTATTTGATGTGTAGAAATGTAGAAAATAAATTACATCCCCCTGTTTTTACCCAAACCCAATTACTTATAGCAGAGGCATTTCAAACTCCTCATGCCTCATGCTTGATAATCTTCTTCTCCCCCCTCCCCCGAAAGGAGTTGATGAAAAATTCATGCCTTGTCGCTGGGATATAAAGTGAAATCATTATGCAGCCTGAGTGCTCAGCATGCATATCTGTATGTATCGGTCTTCTCTGTCCTGTCCTGTAATAGCAGTGAAATAATGGACTACCAAAAAAAAGCTAAAATTGCTTAAAAGATTCTGGCACTTGGACATATTTATAGGCAGAGGTAAAACTGACTGTTCAGGAAAAGTGTTTCAAGCCAAGCCTGCAATTTTATACTAACAATTCTTTTTTATTGACAACTATACTAATTGTTCAGTTGTAGAATATTTTTAAATAAGTGGAATAACTTCTTCAATGTCACTGAAATAATGACTTGGTTTTACTTATTTCAGTTGACATTTGTATTTTGACAGTTAGAGTTTATATCAGCAAATGTTGCAATTAGCGCCTTCCTGTCACCTACACGCAGAACATCCACCTGATGGAGCTTCTTCTGCTGAAAACTGGCTCAAAGTTTATTTCTGGGTTCTTGGGCTGTTTTTATCGGCTTGTGCCCCCGTGGTTATGGGCTGAATTTTAAAATGTATGTAAAATGTACAGGCCACATTGCTGTCAAAGCATTACTGGATAGATTCTGAACATGAATTCCAACCAGTGACAGACTCCATTACTGCACATAAGGGATATAAACCAATAAAGTTAGATACCTGCAGTTATACAATAACAATATCATAACATTTTAATAATAATAATAATTTATTATAATATTTACCACCCGACTATCATGTTGCCCCAAACTGTCTCCAGACAGCACATACACTATATAGACAAAAGTATTTGGACAGACCTCTTTATGAATGAATTCAGGTGTGGTATGGGACTGTTCTTCAGGGGTTGGACTCGGCCCCTGACTTCCAGTGAAGGGAAATCTTAATGCTTCAGCATACCAAGACATTTTGAACAAAGATGCACATGGCCATGCAGGCTACAAATAATCAAAACAAATAATGAGGAGCTCAGATTATTAAACGCACAGAGGCAGTGTGACAGCATTCTCTGTTCTGGATGCCAATATGCTGCAGTATCTTTACAAGGTGCTTTTATATTATTGTTCCAAATCTCAAATATTTTTCAAAAACTACTACATGGTCCAGCCAGATGAGATGATTTTGTTGAACAGTTGCAAGGTCTACAAAGAAAGCAAAATAAATACAATAAATAATACAATAAATACAGGTTTAAATGAAAAAATAAAGGTTTGAATGGGGGGGCAGACAACGGTTGGCTTTCACAATACTGTGAAAGAACAACAAACTGATGTGATTAATTGACTGAAACTGAATATCATAATGAGATCAGACATGCTCACACAACTGTGATGATGATGAGAACCATCAAGGAAACAGATACAATTTAAAATGAGGAAGGATTTTGGAGAAACGGCGCACAGTTTCGTGTGTTGTTCCACTGGTTCCACCTCAGGCTGAGACATACTTTCTCTGGTTCTACAGCAATGTCAGTTTTGTTTCCAAATAAATATTTAATTTAGTTTTTCTCTCACAGTATGTGAGTTTTATTTCAATTTTCCAGATAGATAGATAGACAGATATACAGATAGATAGATAGATAGATAGATAGTGGTTAGACTTCCACCACACACATGCAGCCTCATCAGCTTACCTTTAAATTCCGCGTTGATATTCTGTTGCCTCATTTCAATTCAGGATGAAGAGACCAGAAAGGGAGGAACTGGAACTGAAGGATAAAGCTGGGGGGTAAAAGTGATTCAGGGTCTTATCTGTAGAAATATGAACATGACCACTGGAGACCAACTAAAAAAGAAGAGGCCTTCAGGGAAAAACGTCATGTTGTCATTTGTTTTGAGCTTTTCTTGCTGCTGAAGTTTAATTTTTTGTTTATGCTCACTGCTCACTTTTCTTCATTTAAACGGCAGAAGTCAGAGTAGCATCTTCACACCTTTGAGTGTTACATTAACCACTGTGAGGCATATAAGCTGCCTCATATGCATAATCGCTGTGACATATTAAACATAGCCAGTTACACTAATGAGATTATTAGATAATTAATTCATCAATTAGAAAATGTGTCTTTGTTAACACATGGTCCATGTCTTAAGGCATCACAGAGTCTTTGATGCATAATTTTTACTAAGTAAGTCTGTTCAGCTCATCGGCCCTGCGATTGACTGGCGACCAGTCCAGGGTGAACCCCGCCTCTCGCCTGTAGTCAGCTGGGATAGGCTCCAGCTCCCCCACGACCCTGACGGATAAGCGGTATAGAAAATGGATGGATGGATGTTCAGCTCATCTGGTGTTACGTATAAAGTGTCCACGAATGGCAGAAGATGTGTCGTAAAAAGGGGGTGGGGAGAGGAGAGAAAATAAGATTAAAACTGACATGGATGAATGTTAACTTCAAACCGGCTATGTACTCCACATCGAATGCTCTTAAGTAAAGCCATTTTTCCTTACTCAAGTCCTTGAACAGTTGAGCTACAGGCTTTAACGCTCGTTCTATGGTACTGTAGGATTGGGGAGCAACGTTGATCACATTCATATTAAGACTTTTTTTTTTTTTACTATGTAAAAGCACCTCTGAATCATGTAACTATACCACTATTTTAGCAGAAGCATTTTATGTCTGATGAGTAGCTGAAAAGAGGAAAGAAACATAAAAATGATAAGGCTTTACTTCCTGCATGTATTCTGCTAGTATTAACCACACTGCAGCAATTAAACTAGAAAGCAGTTCCTCAAGAAAACGTGTGAATGTGGTGGGCCTTTCTGCATGATTCCTGGATTACTTTACCATCACATGAAAACTCAGTGACTCTCATGTATTGTAACAGATGTAATGTAAAGTGAAGGGCAGCACTCCAGCATTAGGTGTTAATGCATAACAACATGTAAAGTGTGCACAACATCTTAATGAGCTTATTGATTACTTGACAATACTAGGCATTTTGAGAGCTGAAGGGAGCTTTAATATACTGGTGCCACATTAAAATGTAAAATGTACATAAAAACAGAACGCATAATTTGCAAACAGAATGTGTTTAGTGACAACAGTTTTCTGTAGTGTTTCAGACCTCATGTTGTAATAACCTTTATACAATCATGTGTTTGACAAAATGGTGAACCTCACCCGATCCTTGCTTGCTAACCGCTGAGCCTTTTAAGGATGACCCTTTCATACCCATCATGATCCTATCACCAATGAACCTGTTTACCTGTGTGGTTCCAAACGGTTCCCAGTCTTTTGTTGCCCCCGTCCCAACGTGATTGAAACATGTTGCTAAAATAAGCATATATTCACAAAATCAGGGAAGTTCATCAGGTAAAAACATGAAATATATTGTCCTTGTACTACACTATATACACAAAAGTATTGGTACACCTGACCATTAGCACAACAGGGACTTTAATGACTTCACATTCCAAACACACAGACAGCTTTGCGTCCACTCTTCTGTGAAGGCTTTCCACAACATGTTGGAGTGTTTCTGTGGGAATTTGTGCCCATTCATGCAGTAGAGCATTTGTGAGGTCACACACTGATGTTGGACCAAAAGGCCTGGCTCACAATCTCCGTTCCAGTTCATCCCAAAGGTGTTGGATGGGGTTGAGGTCAGGGCTCTGTGTGGGCCAGTCAAGTTCTTCCACACCAAACTCATCCAACCATGTCTTTATGGAGCTTTGCTTTGTGCACTGGGGCACAGTCATGCTGGAATAGAAAAGGGCCTTCAACAAACTGTTGCCACAAAGTTGGAAGCATAGCATTGTCCAACATGTCTTGGTATGCTGAAGCATTAAGATTTCCCTTCCCTGGAAGTCAGGGGCCGAGAACAAACCCTGAAAAACAGTCCCATAAAGAGGTGTAAAACAAACAATAAATAAACAGTTTTCCTTGTGTGGGGAAGAAATCAACGTAACTGTAAGTGGTTATTTCATCTGAAATTCGACTGATGATTATCACATTTGCACACTGTTAAACCTTACAGCAATGGAATCTGCTGTTTCATTTCCTACATTCCGGTCTCTCCAGCGGGCTAACTCTGCTGCTCTTTCCTCTTGCACTTTGCATTTTATCTATTCTGCTTCCTCCTTCACCCACTCCTCTTCATCCTCCACTTTATCCACCCACATTATCCTCCATCCATTCCTCCTCGTCTCCGGCCCATCCCACTCCACGGCTCTTCACATCCGTCCTCCTGTCCCTCGACAACAGTGTCAGATTTTCCCCTGGCCATGAATTTTGCATGATTGTTCATCTATGCAGCTAGAAGACTCACTTTCCTCTTTGCCCCCCTCCCACCACATGCACACATACGCACACACACTGCCACTGAGAGTTGTGGCCACCTCTTGCCCACCCTTCCCCCTCATTAAAGTTCTATGTTAAATAAATGTTTCAGGGGGATCTTTTTACTTGCAGCATAGAGTCTTGTGCAGAGGACATTACTTGCAGGCGAACAAATCTATCCACTTCAGCCACTCTAATATATATAGCTTTTGTCATTCCAATTCCTACAAACCTATGTAATGAATAACTAAGAGAGAAGAATGGTGTGAAAGCAAGAATCAAGACGAAAAAGGTTAAGATAGAGGACAGGAGTGGAAAATGAGCTCTGGAAAGGAGGGAAACTCAGATGCAGAAGACGGCGTCATGAAATTCAGCTATTTTTCTGTTGGTGTTTCTGCAGATGTAGCCAAGTCCCTCTTTTTCCTGAGGCCAGTGCCCCAAGGAATATCATTCATCTTGGACAATTCTGCAGCACTCATATATGTTATATGCTCTGCTAATACTGAAAGCCAGTGCAGTAAGCAGAGTTCCCCTCGGGCGGGCAATACTCCAAAATTTGATTTTCATTCAAAACCATATGTTCTGAGTTTTGGAACTATAGTCCCCATAATAGTACAGGGATACAGGCAAAAAATATTGTGTTGCAATAGAGAGTCAGACAGTCTGAGCCCTACTTTGTAGCCCATATTCATTTTGGTTATTGTCAAATATGTACTATGAAAGCTAATGCAGAATTAGCTATTAACAGTTTCTGCAACCATGGAGACACTGAAAACAATGACTGAATTAGTGGTTATAGTGAAGAAAACATCATAATTATTATACAAGACATTAGAAAGAGTTGCTTATGTCAAAGTAGAAAAGGAAATTCATCATACAACAGACAAATACTTCTGTTTTTCGCTGTCAAGTGATGTGATGTGATAAGGCTGGTGTGTACTGCACTTACAGTCAGAGATCCCTGATCAGAAAAGTAGTTTTTCATTCATCGGTCATTATTTTAAACTCCACAGTGTTCCAGTCACTTTCTGTTAGCTGGTGAATAAAATCCTGGAACAAACCAAAAATCTCACCCAAATAATTTGCCAACCATTTAATACAAGAATTACACAGGACAAGGATGAATAAAAGACTAATGATTCACTGTCTGCTGAGAGCTTGTAGTAAATCTACTGTTTGTGAATGCTAGCCAGCTACGTAGCCAGCTTGGAAAAACAAAGGAGAGATGGAAAAATAAAAAGGTAGATTAAAAGCAGGTGGGGGCTTTTAACCTAGCAGAGAATAGGATTTATTACTGAAGAAACCTACATTCCACCAGATGAGATTCATAGCTCTTCAATCTGTGTTATGACATATGATGTGTAGCTCTAATTTATTATAAACCAGAAAGTGTGTAGAGGCTTTATGGAATTTGATCTCTGTCCATATGGCCTTCTTTTTGTTTTATTTTTATCTTTGAACATGTGTATGTGTGAGTGTGCGGGAAGAGGATCATTTGCAGTGTCGATTAATTTCACTGAAGAAGGGCAAAGTGTTGGTGGCCCTTACATGTCCTGTCTTTGAATAATTGCTTTTTGGAGCACATGAGTGTGTATGGGAGAGGGGCTTCATGCAGTCGCAGTCAGTCACCCAAATGCACCAACCCCTCATTAGGTGTGTTGGCTATCAGCGAAAGGCCCCGCATACCAAAGAGGAAGACAGAGCAAAGGGGACAAGGGAGAGAGGAGAATGAGTCAGGCAGCTGGGGAGAGGAACGCGTTTCAGAGACAGAGACAGGCTTAAAAATAATCATTTGAAACCACATCAGGGTAGGGCTAGAGGTGAAGTCAGGGGATCACCAAAGTCAGGAGGATTCATCCTCTGGGAACCATGACTGTGTGTATCTAGTTGCAGGTAAGCCCATCTAATAATATCTAACAGACCAGATGTACCAAATTCGACAATATTTGAACTATCAACTTAAATTAATCAAGTAATAGAGTACATTTATGTTTAAACAGTTTATAACACAGCCCAAATACAAACTGCACTAGTGTTTATAGTCTGCACAGAAATTGGTAATAGGAATATTATAAGAGAAATTTTAACTGGAAAATTACATGTCAGAAGAAAAATAAAGAAATAATAAAGAAAAAATAAGGATAATGGGATAGGAGGTAAATGTAAATAATGTTTGTTGAGGACCTTTTTGCTCATATTGAAAGTTTTTGAATTTTGCTTTTTTTAAGATCATTTTCCAATGTACTGTCAAGCCAAAGTTTTCAAAGTATCGGGCTTCAGTACTAAATCATGAGGAAAATATAACACCTGTGCAACATCTGTCAGCTACTTCCTGCCCTGCAAAAATTCATGATCCTTTTCCAAAGGCATTAAGGACCAACCTTGCTGAATATCTGAATATTATGTTTCAAATTATCTACACCTATATTTTTTGCTTTAGGGAAAGATGTTCATGTTCATGTTTTGGGAAAGCGGCACCTTATAAAATGCCAGGCATCCTTTCATACCTGAAGTAATGCATTCATAACTGGTTACATCCCTGAGGTATACAAGAGCATGTGGTGGTGTAAAAGGCACACAATTTTTCACCGTTTTCACTCTCCTGCTGTTGTTACTGCTCCACTTATAAGGTCACTCTGAAACTTCATTGATCACTTCGGGTCAGATGCAGCAGGAAAAAATGAATGGTCTTGTACGCCATAGACATTACAACAAATGGACAGGTTTTCTGGGTCTGACAAGTGATGTCAGTGCAGAAGTGCCTTAAATCTGAGTTCTTTCTTGTGAGAGAACGAGCTGACTTCTCACTTGATTTTTTTGCCTCAGTAAACAGAGTCCCAATGAGTCTATGGTCTCAGCCTCCAATTTCGAGCCTTCTTCAACACTACATGATGTTCAGTTTGGGAATTG
This sequence comes from Scatophagus argus, assembly GCF_020382885.2. Lineage (NCBI taxonomy): Eukaryota > Metazoa > Chordata > Actinopteri > Scatophagidae > Scatophagus > Scatophagus argus. The sequence continues at coordinate 3,297,470 of NC_058504.1, read as the reverse complement.
TGGTTCCATTTAGAGTGAAACAGATGATAAAAGCAGGTTATACTTCAGAACATGGCTGCCTTGTGATTGATAAGTCACTACAATAACATGTCCTTGGGTTCTCAGTGAGCTCGAATCAGGGTATCCTCCCTGGCTCTAACCTCTTCTCCAAATATGGTCACTTCTGTTCTCAAAAAGGTTAAGATGGAAATAGCATCCACAAACCAATGGGTGACATCATGGTGGCTCAGTCCGCCATTTGTTATTCATTCTATGATCTAAACCAAGTCTATTTTTTTGCAATAAAAATTTATTTAATATTTAATATTTATTTATTTATTTATTTTTATTTTATTTTTTTTTTTACATACAGGCCAGATCAGACTTCAGGATCAATGCTAGTATGGTGCTCTGTCTTTATTTAAAACTAAAGAAAATGAGGTGCTCTTCAGTGAGACAGTTAAGACAGTTACGGTAAGTTACAAGATTCATGTTGCTCTCTATGGTTATCCAGTATGAATCTGGCTTTTATGAAATTTTTATGTCAAATATAGTGCATCTGCACAAGAGGATGCACACTCACAATGGAAAGAGACAACAAAAGACAGAAGAACAAGAGAGAGCAATAAGAATCATAAAAGGAGAGACTAAGATAAACACACTGATGTGAAGGAGGGGGGGAGGAGGTTCACGCCTGGCTGAGCGCTTTATCTCAGCTCTCACCTGAACCACTGTTGTCTTTCTCCTCTTCAGATTGCCACGAATAACAATGACAACGCTGGTGCCAAAAATACCACAACGGTGTCAACAAGACAGAGAAAGGGCTGATGGGACAGTCTTCATGGTCATACAGATTATTAAGGGTAATAAAGTCAGTCTCAACCTTGCAGGTCCTCCAAGATCCATCAAGCAAATCGACAAGGAGGATAAAAAGGACTCGGACACGGTAGCAAAGCTTTAATATTAATTTAACACTAAAATTAACCCCTAGTTCTGCTTCTGAAACCTTATCTGGCAACCTTTGAAAAGCTGCTAAGACTTCAACCCTTCTTCATGCATGGGTGGGTAGGTTCAAGAGGAACAGGAGTACCAGACTTCCTGCATTCACAAAACGGTGAGCACCATGGAGGAATAAGAACTTGAGAAAACATTTTGTGCAAGGCAAAGTGCTGACAGACATTTATTTTAAAATTGCTTGTTTTAGTATAGGTCATCATGGTCTAATTTATCTCATTGTTTTAATAACAGTTTAGTAAAGAGCTTCTTTGAATTTTGCCAGCTTTTTTCACTGGCAGAATCCAGTGGCAGAAGTGCTCCACCAGAGGGTGGCTGTCCTTCTCATTGCCTTTCTTTCAGGGCCTTAGTAGATGTTCATATTGATTAGCTAGTTATGGCAGTAACCCAACACTGGCTGTTCCTGCCTCATCACTGAAACCTCAGTTTGAAGTCAACTGTTAATTCCAGGTATTTATGAATTATACACTACACAAACTTTTGTTAATGGTTTAAAACACACTAGATTGTAATTGAATTCAGCTGCAAGGACATTTTTTGTGCATTTATTAATGTACAGTATTTGTCAACTATGCCGACTGACCTAATATGATTGCAGCTGTGTTTTGCTATATTATTATTTGTTAATTAGAAACACCAGTTTGTAATTTCCGCTAAACACAAAGTACAGCTGGGCACAATAACATTTGAAGTCTTTCAGTCCTAACTACATGACCATTGCCATAGGACCGCGTCGCTAGTGTTGCTAATAAAAAAAAAAGTGCTGCTTTTAAATCAGTGATTTTCATCCTGTTTCCTGAGCTGTTTCCCAATCCATACAAAGATAGCCTAATTTGGAATTCATGAGTGAAATATTTGACTTTTTTTTATTATCCATTTATCTATATTAAAGTTACTTTACATTATGTTGTGTTTGTCATATTGCTTAGCCTATTTCTTGTGTACTAAATATATGGATAAACAGCATGTTATTTCTGGTAACCTGGAGTGGGACATTTTTAGCATTTTGGAAATATCTTTATCATGAACTATAGTAGTTTCATCTATACTGCATGTTTATTATTACTATTATTATTATTACTGTTATTGTTGTTGTTGTTAGCATGGAGGCTGTCAGGTTCAGACAGACTGGCTGGGACCCACAGAGCAGACCAGAGGCAAATAGGTGTGGAGTGGAGTTTTATTACAGTCCAGTGTTGACACACAAAAAGGCAGTCAGCCCAGGCAAATGTACAAAAATGCTAGGCAAAGATTTGGTCAAAAACAGGCAAAACTCAAATAACCACAAGGAGGGGATACTGGACTAGAAAGATAACTACACAAGGAAAAATTGCCAGAAAGCTACTCACGAGGATGCAGACAATCTGACAACACACACTGGGAAAAGTAGGTCTATATATACACATGAGGGGAGGGCTAATGAGACCGAGGTGAACACAGTGACAATCAAATACAGATGGAAACAATAGACAATCACGGGAAGTAAAGATACCAACAAACAGGAAGTGAGGGAATCCTAAAAAATTAAAACAGGAAATCAAACAGTAAGAGACCTGTCAGAGGCCTTTATATCCCCATCACTACCCCCAATGTCTACTGTTGACATCAGCCTGTCATTCGTCTGTGCACCGACTATTGGCGGGGTGGTTCTCCCTTGCGGGCCGAAATTGAACTGAACTGAATTGAATTGAATTGAATTGAAAGGATAGTGGAGGGCAGAGGATGTTGCTATGATGCCATGTAAAGCCCTTTGAAACAAACTGCTTGTAAAAATGGGCTATGCAAATAAAGTTGTCTTGTCTAGTTGTCTTGTCTTGTTGTAAATTAAACAGACAAGAATGCATGTGTAGGCTTGTAGTCTGTATAATGGAGATGTAATCTCTCTGCTTCTTGATCATAATGGAAATCAATCAGTGTAATAAGCTGTTATATGTTGCACCAAAGGATATTAACCCTATGTTTGACAGGCCCTCTGTACCTGAAAAAAGACCCATTTACTTCGTCTGTGTACTTTCATGGCATCTGATATTATCTTCCATGAGAGCACTGTTTCAGCAGAACTCAGGAGAGAGATTTTGAGAATTCAGAGTGAACACAACAAGCCGTGATCATTGCATCTATATGGCACTATTCTTCAAATCAGCGCCACATAACGTGGGCTCTGAGAACCCCTCAAAGGTTTCCTGGGTGAATAATGAAGTGTGTTATCTTCCCAGCTGTGTGGTTTTCCACTAAGTTGTATCTAACAACACTATTCCTCTCAGACAGATCTTTTTTTTTCTTTTCCACCAATGCATATCTGTTGGAAAGTCTCAGCCAAGATCACGGATGACATCCCCTTGCTCTTAACTTCTCACCATGCCCCATTTCATCGTGATAGAAACTATGCCATGTCCAGGCTCATTTCCATCCTTTTTCACAGCATTCTCTCAAAATTAATCTAATTTTGATGAATTCTCTCATGTTTCCATCCTGTTCAGACTTCCAGAATTACTAGATGTCTGTGAAGATTCTGAACTTGATTAACGGCAACTGGGCTTGATCACAAATTTCATTCACACTCATAACGATGGTCATTAAGATAGCTGACATCAACAATCCAAGTGACATCAACAATCTGGACAACTAGTCCAGTAAAGTCCAGTTGCCTTTACTCAACTTGATGTGGATGTCCAGAATCACTAAAACACACACAAATACACGCAGAGATATTAGACCTGAGTTTGAGTTAATTTTGTATGTCACAGAGTACAGGTCAAACAATTTCGATGTACTGTGGTCATCAGCAACCAGCAGCCAACACACACACACGTTGCAGTTCAGGTATTCTTTGTGTTCTTCTTCTGCACACTTAGCCTCACGAACTGTCTTTTGTGTAGTGCTCCAGGTGGAATGTGCTCACCTGTCTTTCAGTTTTATCCCAGATGGTCAACTCACAGGCAGTGAATCAAAGAATCAAAAGAAGGAAGAGGAATCAAAGGGAAAAACAGATCAGAGAGAGGTTAAAAATCCTTTAAGTGAAGAGTCTGGCCCATTAACGAGGGGAGGGAGAGGGAGAAATGCAGAAAGAATAGGAGACATGAAGCAGGCAAAAGAGAGACGCAGAGAGGAAGTAAGATGGGAGACAAGGGAGGAACAGACATAAGAAAAATACCAGAAGAGAAGAAGAAAGATGGGCAGCAACATTCTCATTAGCAGACTTGGCCTGTGAAGAAGAGCCTATGTGGGGTAGTGAACAGGGAGGGAGAGGGTAAAGGCTGGATTACCAACCAGGCAAACTGTGAAGATACTCTGGAGCCTCCCCTGGAAACCTATTGGCTTTCTGTGGTGTCTGGTAATCAACTTAATTATTGACAAAACAATTACCAATCAAGGTGTATTTGTTCTGAAAGTTCCAAGTGGATTGTGTTCAGTTCATGCACCTGTAGGATTGTGAAGTAGGAGGAAGAACAGTTAATGAACAGTTTTGTGGGGTCCTTCTGTGTGGAGTCTGCATCCTGCATGGGTTTTCTCCGGGTTCTCAGGCTTCCTCCCACAATCCCAAAAAACACGCACATTAGGTTAATTGGCTGCTCTACATTGTCCCTCGGTGTGAGTGTGAGAGAATGTGGTTGTCTGTCTTTGTGTGTCGGCCCTGCAATTGACTGGCAAGCAGTCCAGGGTGAACCCCGCCTCTCACCCACAGTCAGCTGGGATAGGCTCCAGCCCCTCCGCGACCCTGACGGATAAGCGGAATAGAAAATGGATGCATGGATCACTTGGATTTGCATGAAGCTCCTCCAGTTAGATTATCAGGATAACAAGAATTAATTCAGAATTGATGCTATGGAAGCAAAATTATCCTTTTCTATTCCACACAATCTTATTATTGTAAAAACCTGGTGTCTACATTATTCATATATCAGATATATATGTGATATATATATACACACATATATATATATATATATATATATATATATATATATATACATTCATACCTACATTTTATTCTTTATTTTATTCTTTTATTTTTTATTCTTCTTTTTATTATTATTATTGGTATTTTGTATTTTGTATGGTGCACAGGACAGAGAAAAATCCGGAGTCAAATTCCTTGTATGGTCACACATACTTGGCAAATAAAGCTGATTCTGATTCTGATTCTGATTCTACACATATAAACATTGCTATCATTAAGCACTTATTCAAAATGCTTCCACTAAATATATCTTGACTGTCATCTGTCACGTTTATTTATTATAAACAGGATTGCACTCTTTTTAGTGTTGATCTCATATAAGCCTGTTCAGAAAAATAATTTAATGCTGAACAGAGAAGGGGTAGAATTTGTCCCCCGTTCTTCCTGTCAGATATCCAGACTGCCTCCCATCACATGCCCTCCAGATCTTATCTCCTCCCAAACTGCTACAAACGCTGACCATTACTGAAAAATTGAAGAGTCTAAATATATCCTGTAATCAAATTCGATGTGTCTACTTTATTATCGCCTCTGTTTCCGAGCCGACTCGATTTCATGAGCCCATCAAACCTTAATCAATTGCATTTGTAAACATTTTTTTTTCTTTTGCATTGTTTATACTATTTCCCATCACAGACCATGCTCACACTTTCACATTCAAATGATGGTGAGTGTATAACTTTAATCACACATCATACTACACCCAGCATGCAGCTTATTCTGCTCTGTCAGTATTCTCCTACATGTATGTGCTTCACATGGCCTTTCAGGGCAACCTCTGGTAAAATGAAAAATGAAGACACTGTTTGTTTCTGCACTACATATGGACATACCAACAGAAGTATGTGTCCAACCGAATACACGAGTCAACCTGACTCATGCTGGCTTGGTATACACTCTTTAGGCCACGAATACAAACTTTTGTTGTTACAAATATACATCCAAGAATGTCAGTGTGCAGCTGTGTCATCTATCTCTTTGAAGACATTTCGCCATTTCAATCTGCCCTACTTATAGGGACAAAATGCAAGTCCCAACAACGTAAATAATTAGATATTGAGGTGAACACTTGCTTTAAGGTTTGGATAAGGTAAGGGACAGCGATGTTTATTGTCATGGTTAGGTATCGGTTAAGCCTCCAGGAAATGAATAATGAATGTAAGTCTATGTAAAACACAGCTGTGTATGTGTGTGGGTTGCAGGGTGGGGGAGTATTTAAGTAAGTATATATTATAATCATTGCCTTGCTTGTCTTCCACTTTTCCACTTTGATGCATTAATAGGATTACAGCCACAAGTTGTGTTGCAAGACGATCATTTCCATTTAGATCAGGCGATACAGATTTATATTTTGTGTTTTGATTCTGGGAAATGCTCGTGGGCTTCAGCAGGTTCTTTTTAACAATCCTGAAACTGATGAGTAAAACACAGCATAACAATGATAATCCTGACATACTGTGAAGCTTTTTCTAGTCAGCATATATTCTTCTTTGACTGCTCTGACTGCCAACTGCATGTCTCAGTTCTGTTGGAAAATTCAAACAATTGATGGACATTACAGTTCTCAGCATTACAACTGCATCTTGATTAATGACAGTTCAGTGTTATCATAGGAAACCACTCTAGAGATCACTTGGTTTTGGATTTTTGAGACTGTAAACCAGTATAATTTGATCCACTGTTTCATAGATAATGAAAGGATTAGTATGAAATATTTGTGGTGACTAGAAGATGAATTACAATGACATTAATCCAAAAGATGGTAAAACAAAACTAAGTGCTGTCTCGACCTTGTCTTTTGAATACAAGAAAGGTTCAGATTTTTGTCCACTGATGAGTCATGGAAAAAGTTTTGAGTCATGGTACTGTTTTTCAGAGAGCCTTAGAAATACCGACCACAAGGATGCTGTTACCCTGAAAGCATTGGGTTATATACTCTGCACGCTTCTACTGCTATACTTTGCTGTTAGTTTCTACAAATGGGATTTAAACCTTTAAATTCGGGTTCAGGAGTAACAGAGATAACCCCAGGTTTCAATGTCCCAGGCATTTTCATTGCTGACATTTTAAAATGCTTTTTAAATTGATTTTGAGTGGTCTCAGTGTCAACCTCGAAGCCTTGCCTGCTGCCAGCTCACATCAGTTTTCAACATAATGAAAAATGTAAATGTGGTAATTGCAGGATACAGACAATATGAAATACTCAAGGGGAAAAAAACACAAAGAGGAAATGTAAAAAAGGAAAGAAAGAAAGAAAGCTGCACTCAGAATGTACATAATTGTGTTTACTATGCGTACCATGAGTTTTAGTCCTGCTTTGACAAATGTTGTGAGTACTGAGTGGATGACATTTGCAGCCTCAGGTAATCAGTGACTGGCTCCCTCATTACCATCGCAATGAACTATTATAGCCCACACACAAACCCTCAAATACAAAAGTGAACTCTCTCTGACACACACACACACACACACACACACACTGTAACTGGGCTGCCACTATAATTATATGAAGTGTAATCATTCACGGTGGCCAAGCCAGAGCTAAACCTTCATCCAATTAATTCAAAAACAATTTTAATTAAGGTGATAAACATTTAAATTGCTTCTGGGAGATTTGTATTGTGTTTTACTTTGCCTTCAGTCTCTGCTGTCTCCCTCCATCATCTATCTTTCCCCTTTAACTGCTATTCTCCCCCTCCATACTTTTTCATCTGTCTCTCTTCACTTGCTCCTATCTTTCTGTCTTTTCTCCATCCTTCTTTCATGTCTTTTTGTCTTCGTCCTTCTTCTGGGGATGAGGATTTCTTCTTTGTCAGCCAGGACATTATTTCCCTCATGAAAAATGACTCATTCAGTGCTTGAATTGGTCCACACCTTGTTGATTCAAATTTTAAGTCGCTTTCCGCTCTCTGGCTCTCGACACCACCCGCCCCAACAAGGCCACCACAACACACACTTGTCTGTTGCGAGCCCTTAGTGGGCGCCCAACCAATCCCTGTCTGTGAACTAGCAAGTGCTGCATTTGTCCTCCTGTGCCGCAGCATTACAGCGAAGATTACATTTGTGTTGAGAGGGATGATTCATCTGAGACCCTGTTGTTCATTTTCCCATTCATGAAATACATCTCCATTGACTGCCAGTGTGTTTACTGTAAGACCAATTGTGCTTGTGCTCCATTGCTTCCAGTAATAAGCAAGAATGTTTCCCATTATGTGGCCCTTCCAGAATGTAGATTCTCAAAAGCCTGGCTGCAGTTTGGAAATCAGAATGACAGATGAGAAGGAGCTTTGTAGCCAAAGCTATAACGATGTTACAGTTCCACCCGGCTGTAGTCTCCCAAAGTCAGAGAGACCCCGAAATAACTTTTAAGATATACCCTCTGAAAAATATTTACATTTAATGTGATGCACATAAAAATACTTAATGATTATGGTGCTTGGTCTTAAAACTGAATTTTATTGTTTTTTAAATAACTTATTGTGGGTAATGGAGCATAGTGAAACACTAGAACTAGCACCATGGTTGGACACACTCCATATTCTGTTCTGTTAGCACAATTGATCACAAAATTCTGCAGCACTGGGTTGGTATATCAGGGACTGTTTTTAAATGGTTCTGTTCTTAGTTGACACATGTCAAGAATCTGGGTGTACTATTTGTATTATTTACAGGGTTATCCAGACATGTTACCAACATCTGAGGAGTTTTAATGACAACCAAGCATTCATGCATGTATTTCACCACAGTGGGACAATTGTCCACTGATAACTATGTTTTTTTAATTAATAAATTATACATCTTTAAGGTATAAATCAAAGCTCAATCTACAGACTACACATTGATTAAAAATGTGGCAGCAAAACTTCAACCAAGAACCAAAAATACAGACCACAGAAGTCCAATCACCTTACTCTAGCTGATAGTTTGTTTTAGGACTGACTGCCATTCTGGCCTGAGTGCCTCCTCCTGTTGGGGCTCCTTGACTGTGAAATGACCTGCATGAAGAAGTCCAACTTGTGACATCAGTATCTTCTTTTAAATTGCTTTTGCTTGTTTTTATCAAAAGGCTTTCTTATAATTTTTACTCTTGATTTATACTCTCATTCAAAGCACACCAAAGACCTGCCAGTATATTGCTGACTGAGATTTCAGTTTGCTTCTTCATCTGCCAGACATCCAGCTGATCTGCACTGATGGATACCTTCAGGGAGTCTACCACACTGTAAAAGTTTTGACTGTAAATTCACAACAAATTACTGGCTATTAGTTGCATTAGTTGCACAGTAATTTAGCTGAACTATTTCTCAGAAAATTACATTAAATCTACACCTGTATACTGCCCCTGTAAATTGCCCATAAAATCACTATAATATAGCTGTATGTAGCTGTGGAATTACAGTATCTTGCTGTTCATCCATCCATCCATTTTCTTTACCTGCTTTGTCTGTGCAGGGTCCTGGCGATGCAGGAGTCAATCCCGAATTACCCAGAGAAAACCCACACAAGGCCATGTTGTGTGCAAACAAGTGTGTGACAGTGTTTGCAGTGAAGGCAGGACAGTGACACTGTGATGCAGAGGTTAGGATTTGTGACTCCCTGAACCACTAAATAAGATATTAAGCTCTCCCAGGCCCAGCTAGTCAGGTGTCCATTCTGCACGCACACATCTTTGTGTGTGTGTTTCAGCTGTGATGTAAAACCCATGTGTTGCACAATAGCTTCCCTCGTCCTCTGTCTCTTTTCACCAGCCCTGTACGGGCCCCAGGGCCCCCACTGACAATCCCGCTTTGGGCTAACATAATCAAACTTTAAATGTTTACTGCCAGAGTCACAGTCCTGAGGGGAGAGAGTGGCTTTGGAGAGCAGAGAGGAGCAATTTGTATTCCTCCAACATGGAAAACCGGAGTCTTTGTCACACTCTTTTATCCTGACAGAGAGAGGTTATACATGCGAAGGGAGTGCACTTGTGCATCTGTGTTTGTCACTTGGGCTTGCCAAAGGGCAAAAATGTTTTTGTCTTTGTTTAAATGTTGCATGTGTCCTCTCTGTTCTGCTTCTGGTGTATGTAGGATGTAAGGAAAATGGGAAGACTGACTTGGATTTCTACAGATGAAAAGGTTACATGGATGCAAGTTCATACAGAGACAAAGAATTGTGTAACTATGTTCTGTTCCATGGATTTTAAGATGTTTGCTGATGGGTATTATGGAGTACTGCTGTGTACGTGAAAAAGGTTGCATGAAAGTTGGACGAGTCTCCAGAGGGAGCTGTGTGAAGTCTGATTAATGTTGTTGCTGAAGACTGGAAGTTTGACATTAAAATAACTTGGGTGTGTGGAGTTCGAAAAAAGTGACCAAGACCTGTGGAAGCCTCATCTGTGCTTCCAGCTAGAGCCTCCATTAGCTGCTACTAATGCTGTAGAATAGATCAGAATCGCCACCTGAACTGTTGGCAGTCACATCATATTACAATGAAGGCATCAGGTTTTTATTGAGAAAACAGAATGCACACACACACACTAGTATTGGGACACCTGACCATTACACCTACAGCGATTTTAATGACATTGCATTCAAATACACAAACAGGAGTGTTTCTGTGGGAATTTGTGCCCATTCATGCAGTGGAGCATTTGTGAGGTCACACACTGATGTTGGACCAAAAGGCCTGGCTCACAATCTCCGTTCCAGTTCATCCCAAAGGTGTTGGATGGGGTTGAGGTCAGGGCTCTGTGTGGGCCAGTCAAGTTCTTCCACACCAAACTCATCCAACCATGTCTTTATGGAGCTTTGCTTTGTGCACTGGGGCACAGTCATGCTGGAATAGAAAAGGGCCTTCAACAAACTGTTGCCACAAAGTTGGAAGCATAGCTTGCTAGCCTACAATGGTCAACCATTCCCCACTGTCTGAAATAATTATTAGCAAATGTAATCAGAATCCTAACTAAAAAATGAGTTTTCAAATTTTATTTATTTATTTTCAAATCTGACCACTTCTTCTTCTTGACTCCATTGTTATGGTCTTGAAGATAAGCTTAAGTGAAGGACTGAACTGTTGCTTAGTTGGGGGGTCCACCACTTTGGTCCACGCTGATTCAGAATAGATTGTCTCATCTACTACGGGATGGATTTTTGATTGATCTTTGAAATTTGGCATTCATGTTACCCTCAAGATGAACTGTAATAATTATTGTATCCCTTAACTGTTCATCTGGTACCATTTTTAGGTCCAAAATTTAATTTGTTCATTACAAATGACCAAATACCCAAATACCAAATACCTAAATTAATCATTAATGTAAGCATGCTTACATTAGCTAAGCAAAGATGACGGCCACAATAAATATTATATCACCAAAACACTGGCTTGTTGCCACAACCTTTGATTGATTTTTGATTACACATCTCATGACGCCCTCTTTTTTTCCCCAGTAGTTTTAACTGTATACAACTTGAGAGTTAGAACTTCCAACTGTTTATCTTAACAAATTAAATCAATATTCACAGAGCAGGTGCATTTATGTGCACTTTTTTCTGCAAAATTCATTGCAGAACCTGATTTAAATTTGTTTCACATTTGTAAGGAAACTTCACTTATGAAGGACATCTTGTATCTATCTTTTACAGCATGTATTTTGCCTTTGCTTTTTACAACTTGAATATTTTTTATTATACATTTGACCATGAACTTGACCACTAAGTTAATAGTGTCGTCAAAATACTGTACAATTCCTTAATTATCACTTCATCATCACTTGTTCACAAGTTGTTTTCATTTCCCGAAAAGCACCTTGCGCAGCATCTACATGATTGCTGCACACTGTTGTTGATCCCCACCTCAGTTCAGTTATTTCACAGGTAATGAGGACTCTATAGAAAATAGGCTTCTAATTGAAAACGTGCTGCCCCAAGGGCTATTTTTTTCATTTACTTCCCGCAATAACTTAAAGTTTCAAACTGCCAAATTTTAAAGCTGCTTCAGGAAACTTATTTTACTCACACCTGAAATGTTATATAAACATACTTAATAATTCCAAAGAAAATGGGGGGATGTAACAGACTGCCCAGAGGTTAGGCAAAATATAATTCATTCAATTTATTTCACAAACTGAAACTATTTCATTTACTTAATATCTGCACTCTTTCTCTATCTTTTGTACTATTACTCTTTCTACTCTGATACTTTCTCTCTTCAGCATATTTTTCCTGCACTTTCACTCTTTCCATTTCACTCTGTAGCTCTCACTTTCTCTTCAGAAATCAATTTCACAAAACTGTCTTTCTCTGCTAAAAAAGAACAGGTCTTACAGAAACAAGCAGAGTGCTGTTGTCACAGTTTTAACCTCCGGCCCTTTGTGGCCCACTTTCAGCTGAGAACAAAACTCTTATAGGAGGACATTTCTCTGTTTCCGTCTGTCCTCCTCAGGCTCTCTCTCACTCTCTCAGATCTTTCCTGTCTCTTCGTCTCTTTTTATATCTGACCCTCTTACTTGGATTATCAGTGTCTCAATCTCTTTAGCTAGCTTTACACAGCTCATGACTAACTTGTATTGGCTAACACGTTTTATTTATTTTTATTTTTTTCTATATTTTTTTTATTTATAGTATTTGTGTTGTGTAGGCCCTGTGATTGACTGGCAATCAGTCCAGGGTGAACCCCGCCTCTCGCCCGTAGTCAGCTGGGATAGGCTCCAGCTCCCCGCCGACCCTGACGGATAAGCGGTATAGAAAATGGATGGATGGATGTGTGGTGTAGTTTTTGACCAATTTGCTTGTTGACCGATGTCACACTCATATCTGGCTATGGTTTACTATGACTTTTCATGCACAAAGCATTTGACACAGTGCTTAAATTTGGTCAGTATTACTGTCAAAACATCCATTATTTTCTATGTGACCGCACACACATTGTCTTTAGCACAGCACGGCATCCTGACCTGACACACATGTGTCATTTAGCCTTGAAGGATGTGGGTGGTGTGTGTTGCACTTTTATGTCTTTTCTGAAAAATAATAATATATTTTTTTTTAAAAAAGCGAGCAAATGTCATTACAATTACCAAAAGCCCAAAGTGTTCACAATGTTTGTTTCATCCATCAATCCAAACCTCAATGATATTACAAATACATTCTAATTATTGGAATATAAAATGAATGATGAAAAGCAGCAAATCTTAACATTCATGAAACTGGATCTGGTAAGGAAGTTGCCACTGAAACAAACATGGTCACCTTCAGAAAATATATATTTCTGTGTGATCCTCTCTTTGTCACAAAAGTACGGCATCACTGACGCAGAGAGCTGAACCCCGACACAGAGTCAAAAAAGGGCAAACAATATGGATTAAATGGATTAAGACAATAGTCTTTAATCCAGATCAAAAGAACTCAAAAACAGGCACACACTGTGGCACAAGGATCAACAAAACACCATGGCAAAAAAAAATCATTTCAATTTTCAATTCAGTTTTATTTAAAGTGCCAATTCATAACACAGTCATCTCAAGACACTTTACAGGTGTGCAAACAACACAAACAAGACAGGAGAGGGGGAGATAGAGAGAAAAAGGAGAGAGAGAGAGAGACACTGGGAGGATAGAGAGAACAGTGCAGAGCAGGAGCAGGGGCAGGAGCAGCAGGATCCAGGCAGGGCCACAGAGAGGGTTCTGGATCCAGCAGCACTATCAGTGCAGTAGGCATGGCAAGCAATTCAAGAACATGAAGACAAAACAACGACCTGACAAAGAGTGACGGGGAAGACGAGGACTAAATAGACAACATAACAAGACACAGGTGAAACACATTAAGGGAGGAGAAAGCAATCAAGATAAACCAAAACAAAGCTACACGAAAAAGAGACACACAGGGGAAGTGACGCTTTCAAAATAAAACAGGACATGACAAAAACCTTAAACATAACACATGACAAGACACACATGAAACATGACACAAAAAACAAAAGACAGAACACAACTTAAACACAAGGCGTGACACTCTTCTTTGAATGGCACCATGAATTGTTTTTACATGAAAAATGACATAAACAATTATTAAAATTAATGGTCATTACCTTTCTGTTAATCATCCAGTTGTTTCAGCAGTGGTTGTACACGTTCATATTTTTGAATGAAAATCTTTATCTGTAAAGCAACTAGTAGAAAAAGTGCAGTAGAAAGTTCAGTATATATTGCTGAATGCTATACGGGCTACTGGTTTAGTGTACTTTTTTGATTCCAGTTCAGGAACAGATTTGACATAACAGCTTGTGACACAAAGTGGAATAAAAACAAATGGAAAGACAGAGAAATCCGTTGCGTGTGGTTTACTACCTCCTCTGACACATGTATTCTGCAGAATGACTACAAAATGCCACAAAGCAAAGTGTGTGAGAATCACTCAGCCTTCATGTCACAACACCAGAAAAATGACTTGGTAGAGTTATGATGTAGTCCAGACCTCCGAGACTGCATATTCTCTGAGAATATAAAAGTGATGTGACCAACTTAATATCAAGGCGTTGCCATTTGGCTGCCCGGAGAAGCTGGGGAAAAACATAAACACTGCCCAGAATGACTTTCATTCCATCACTGCTGCATGTTTAACTTCTTCTGGGTAACCTTTCATTTGAAATCTAAGCATCTTTTTGAATTCCAAATATTTTCTTTTTACCTCATTAAACATTTCATGCAACATATGAAATATTATATATAGCAAATTTTTAGCTGCCGGGCATGAGATCTCTCTCTTACTTCAATGGGAAGTTCATTTTCATTATGGGATGACAAGATCCATCAGAATTCAGGAGCTTCTAAGAAATATAGCGGGAAAAAAAATAGTTTTTTGTCACTGGCTTGTAAAGCTGCCCTTTGTGTGTGATTGACAACAACTGGTATCAATGTCGCTACAAACCCATTTTTTATGTAACCACTTGAAGTCAACCTGAAACATCAGATTTGAAAAACAAATGGAATTTCGCTGAACGGCTTTTTCCTTATCCCTCCTCCCACAGTTTAAAAGTGTCCCGCAGGTATCATGCATTTTAAACTGCCATGTCTGCCCTCGTGATATGCAGCCAGCTGGCTAGAATAAGACATCTTGGCTTCAGCTGTTGTGACTTGGATTATTAAAGACATCTTATGGCTCAGTTCTGTCCATCTGACTCATCTGACAGAATGGATTACCATTCATTATTGCTCACCCAAGATGAACCCAGTTCATCCTAACCAGAACCCTTTTTGCAAGAGGCAACAGCTTTAATAGAACCAGCAGCCCAGAGACATTAATGTGACTGGACTGGACTCTGGACTGTGTGTACACCAACATCCGTGCATCAGAGATGCATAATGCTCAAGGGACCCCTCCCTGCCGGACGAACTCAACAGGTTCTACGCTCACTTTGAGGATCCTGACAGCCCCCCCACACACCAGACTTACACCACCACCCGGTGACACGCCCCTCTGTGTGTCCACAGCAGATGTGAGGAGGACTCTCAAAGGTATCAACCCCTGCAAAGCAGCTGGCCCAGACAACATCCCAGGGCGTGTACTGAGGGACCGCGCACACCAGCTGTCTGAGGTGCTGACAGACATCTTTAACACCTCACTGTCACTGGTGTACATCCCCACCTGCTTAAAGACTGACACTATTGTCCCCGTTCCACAAGTGTTTCACAGTGACAGGCCTGAACGACTACCAACCCTGACCCCGGTAGTCATGAAGTGCATCGAGAAGCTGGTCATGGCCCACAACAAAGACTCCATCGACGTCACTGTGGACCCCCACCAGTACGCCTACAGGAAAAACTGCTCCACGGATGACGGCATCTCATCAGTGGCCCACCTGGAGAGCAGAAACTCCTACGTCCACTTGCTGTTCTCCTCTGCCTTTAACACCATCATCCCACAGACCCTGGTATAGAAACTCTCCACTCTCGGTCTGAGTCACACACTTGGGAACTGGGTCCTGGACTTCCTGACCAACATACCTCAGACTGTCAGGATCCACAACTTCACTTCCTCCTCCATCACACTCAGCACTGGTTCCCCCCAGGGCTGTGTTCTGAGCCCCCTCCTGTTCACCCTGCTGACGTACGACTGCTCGGCGAGGCATCCCAGCTGTCACATAGTGAAGTCTGTAGACGACACAGCAGTGGTGGGACGCATCAACAACAACGATGAGTTGGAATACAGAGAGGAGGTGGAACACCTGGTGCAGTGGTGCAGAGAAAACAACCTCTGCATCAATGTGACGAAGACCAAAGAGATGGTGGTGGACTTCAGGAAGGACAGGTGCCCCACCCCTCCCCTGCACATCAGAGGAGTAGCTGTGGAAGTGGTCTCCAGCTACAGGTACCTTGGTGTGCACTTAACCGAGGTGGAGAGCGTCCTCTGTACCTGCATCACTGTGTGGCATGGCAACTGCACCGCTGCTGAGAGGAAGGCTCTGCAGAGGGTGATAAAGGCTGCACAGAGGACCATGGCAGCCTCCCCACCACCTCAGACCTCTACACAGCACGATGCAGGGGGAGGGCCCTCCACTTCATGAAAGACTCCACCCATCCTGCAGGCGGCTGAGGAGCATCCGGAGCAGGACCAGCAGGCTCAGAAACAGCTTCTTTCTTGAAGCTGTCAGGCTGCTGAACTCTAGCCATGCCCTGTAGTCCCCCCCCCCCCCCCCCCCCCACACACACACACACACACACATACACACTCCCGACCCCCCCACCCCCATCAACACAGACCTGCACTAAAAACACTTTACACCCACAAGTGCAATACTACAAGTGCAATATGGACTTCTTTCCTGGACTACCTCACATGAGCACACACTTGCACATGCATATTTAAGCTGCACATGCTAAACTGGATTCTTATTTATTTATTTATTTTTCTCAGAATGTTTAGTTTTTTATATTGTATTTCTCCTTAGCCTATATATTCTATTTTTACTGAGCTTATATTTCTATTTTTTCATATATTGTTTTTTATATATCCTACCTATTGCTCCGGGGACCTGAGTCCTAATTTTGTGCCATAAACATGTAAATGTGAGCTGGTATGACAATAAAAGTTCCTTGATCCTTGATTCAGCCCTTGTATGATTGAAGTGGACAGGCCCGTGAAAGGGTATTCAGAACAGTGGCGAGCAGCCAATAGAGAGCATACACGCCTCACCCACAAGCCACAAAGTCCAGAAAGATAATTAAATATCTGTAAAATTAATTATTTCTTTTTACTTTCTAAGCAGTTTACCTAAAAGTTGCATTGTATAACAACATCTTTTTGTATACTCTTTTCCAAATGAGCAAGTGTCGCAGCTAATAGATTAGCGCTCGAACAGTTGAGCGCTCAGTTGTTAAGTTTGATTAAGAAGTGGCAACTGAGGTGATTAGAGGTGATATTAACAGTAGTCCAGCTAAACTCAAACCCAATGACATCGGAGAAGCAGATATGAAATTTTGAAAACATGGCCCTGACATTTAAATGAAAGTAGTGCAGACTCTTCAACTGGTCTAAAAGGAAATAACACTCAGAAGACAACATACATTGCATATAAGAGCCCTTTCAAAGCTATTCATTACATTTTTACGCTAAAGTGTCAGTATGCACGACAGACAGATTTTTAGCCATGCTAACAGTGTGGCTCCAGGTCATACTTACCAACCCTCCCTGCTGTCCCAGCAGCCCTCTTCCCATTTCTCACAAAATACTGAAGGAAAGGGGCATGCATCATGTGAAAAATCAACCGTGTCGATCTTTGAGTCATGAGGGTCACAACAACGTGAAATATCGCTGAGGAGCCGACAAGTAAGAATGCGATGACAGTGCACCAGATCCTGCAAAGCATCATAGACCTGCCTGGAAAAGGACCGTCCCAACCGCACTTGTGTTCCCTCAAGCCAATGAAGGCAGTGGGTGGCATGAACAAAAATTCCCACAGAAACACTCCAAAATCTTGTGGAAAGCCTCCTCTAAGGAGTAGCAGCTGTTAGTTGCAAAACTGTTGAGATGTAGGCGTAATGATCAGTTGCCCCAATACTTTTGTCTATATTGCGTAACATCCAAGAGTAACTTCTGACATCTACCATGCCCACTCACCTGTGGCGTGCGTAGGAACTTGTTAGTCACTATCATTACGGTAGCACAAGCTAATTAGGTAAATTAATATGGGGTAACTTTAGCTTACAGTTTGTCATGTCATTGAAGACACTCATCATGTCATTTTGTCCGAATAGATAAAATGCTTTTCCTATGCATGCCAGTAGATGGTACAAGTTGCTTTTTTTAAGTAGATGTTATGGATCCTACTCAGGAGACTTGGTCCTGAGTGGATCAAATTTTTTGGAACACAGTTCCTCCCATTGTCAAGTTAAATGTTATTGTAGTTAATAATAACTATGTTGATATACGTAGTAGTCTTTATTCAGTCTCACCATAAGCGGGGTTCACATATACTCCCACTGGGGATAAAAACGTAATGACCAGAAGGGGATAGCAGAAGCAGAAAGGAGGAAATCCCCCTGTCCCTCTCAGCTGTTTGCACCCAGAGTGTCCACCAGTGCCCTTCTTTAGTGTATGGTAGGAGCTGAATGGACATTGATTCATCACTAATGGAGTGAGAAGATACAGGATATTACTCTGCACAAGAAACTGACTCCTGTGGGCACCCTCGCAGGCCCCACTGGGTAAATCATGGGATCAGAAAATATGTTGATTACTTCATTGTGATCTTCCCCTCTATAATAACAGAGCAAGACAAATACACAAGAAGAAGTATCTATCATGACTATGCATCCTGACCTCTCACTACAGGAAATGACTGTTTCCTCCTGTTTGTGTCGCCTTTTACGCTAAGATACCGTACAGCTGTGAGAACGATTTCAATACTTTCCTGCCCAGAAAGTATTGAAATCGTTCAGTACTTTCTGGGCAGGAAAGTGAAGAAGTCCATTTCCCAAAATGCAGAACTATTCCTTTGAAATGTTCTCAGTCTGTAGTCTCACCAAATGATAACAATGGTATTTTTTTTCCTTTTATCCTAGTCATCCTGTGTCCTGTTTTTTACTAAAATGTGACCATCAGCATTTTAATGTCTACAGTAAATGAATGCAAGATTAGATGCAACAAAATGATGGATGCTGCATTTTGCATCTTTTCCTTGAGGATGCCTGCTAAGTTTTAGAAGCACAGCAGATTGACTCCTCTGTTTTAAGACCTCTGTCAAGTATCGATCGGGTCCCGCTGCACTCTCTTACCCATCGTTTCCATCACAGTGAGCAGAAGTCAGCGATAAAAAAAGCCTGAATCTCAGACAAAATGCAGTTAGGTCTGAGAGAGCCGAGCAGTGCACGTATATGGAGCAGGGCACTAATTCTTCAGCGAGCTCAATAAAAGTTAAAACCCTATTTGGAGAGTGCTTGTCCTATTGATTATGCATCAGCCTGGTAACATGGACTCTCTGTTGCATTGGAGTCATGCAGCTTCAGTCAGCATGCGGTACAGCTGGAGGAGAGAGGCACCAGGCCAGATTTTGGAGAGCAGGGACACAAGATGTTTTAGTCATTGGTTTAGTCCAAATTGTCTGAATTTATTAGTGTCAGCATGTTTTCAGCTGCCTTTATTTTTTTCATTCAAGTTACTGTGTCATAGCACAGCTCACAGCTGCAGTCATGTTCCTTTGTCACATTTCTGCACTTTGCAAATGAAAAACCAAAAATTCTAGTTATAATTTTTTGGGACTTTCTTTGCTGTCATTATTCTCTAATTTCTGTTTTTTATCTACTGATTATTTCTAAAATATAAATATAAATACATACACGCACAATGTTGCAACTGCAATAATTGCACATGTAAATAAAAATATTTGTATATAATACTGTATATAGCAATCAATGTACATACTCGCCCATCCCCCATTCACCCAGTATAAATTACGTATTTTACCACCACTTTAACTGTGGACTGAACTTGTGGCAGCAGACTGCTTGAAGGCTGTTGACAGGATTTTAGGATAATACACCCTCCTATCACAATATGGGCTGCAATGGCGGAGTGGCAGAAGTAATGTTTCAAAGTTTGTGATAAAATATTCCCAAAGCAAAGGAAGCTGGAATACTATTTGGAAGAAGATATAAAAGGTTTTTAGAGTATTTCACCTGGCGTATGCATTTTGTAATTATGTACATGGCTGATAAGAAGATGGGTGGATGAATGGAGGGATGGACAAAATGAGGATCCACATACTGAATATGAATTTTAATGTGTCACGTCATGCCTTTAAAAGTTAAAAATAAAACTTAAAATCATTCAGAAAGTGGCTGATGGAGCGATTCACATCCTCTGCATAAAAATCAGGAAAATGGACGTTAACATTTACCAGGTGTGACAGATTATTACTTGAAAGCCAATATTAGCTGTTTAGTGTCAGTATAACCTAATCTTTGTCTGTGTCTTTATCTGTTTATGTCTCTATTTTCTCCTGCATCACATTAAACTGAGCCTGCATGGGTTCCTGCTGGGATTATGGTGAAGCCCGATCCACCCACCCACGCAAGTTAATGATCCTCACACTCATTTCCTCACCACACACCCTCTGTCCAATCTGTTTACCTAATTGGCTGTAATTAATTATGTCACACCAAATTAACAGCCTGCTTAGTCATTCAATAAAGGGAACAATTTAAAATGGCCCAATGTATTTATCAACTTCAGTCTGGATCTTAATCTATGTTTGATGGTCTGTAGGTGGGATGGACTTTGTGTGTGTTTCTACGTTTCCATATGTGGGTTCATTTTGTGTGTGTGTGTCATAGGACTTGGCTGTGGCACAGTAGAACGGTTGGTTTGACAATAAGTTTAATTCACGGTGAGCAGTGTTGTAGCTTTAGGTTTAATGGAAATAAACAGCCCAGAGCTCAGCGTCTGTCCTCCCTCTTTACTACGCTTCAGCTAAACTTAATCAGTAGCCTGGACCTTTCATTAATTACTCTTGGAGCTCAGACAACAAATGCCTAAAACAAGCTAATTTGCAAAGCCGACATATTAGCTTTTACTTGTTGATTTTGTTCACATTTTACTCTCAAGTATTTCTCAGTTTAAGATTACACTTGAGATGTTTCAGAATGTTAGGTTCAGTTTCAGGTGCAGAATATAAAAATGAGAAATTCTGCAAAACCTTCTTTTATTCCCCTTATTTGACTCGAATACAAACCTTCTCATTACATATTTTCCACATTTGTAAACCAAAAAGCACAGTACAGCACAGAAGTTTCACATTGACGTCTGAGGCATGAATGGGCAGCGTGTGGGCACACTGAAATAAGCTGCCCTGTGGCTGTACTTAACCTTCAGAACACAATGAGATTAAAAACCAAACCTGTCATTAATCACTTCTAAGAGAAACAAACAGGTCAGAGCTGTAAGGCTGCTGCTTTACATTTACATGAATTGTGAGCAGGTCAAGATTCAAGATTTATTGTCATTATGCAAGCATAACGAAATTTTATAAAGATCCTTGGCTCAAATGCACACATATAAATAGCAGCAAAAAATGAAAATGAACACTTAAGAAAAACAAGAAAAATATAAAACACAAAGTAAAGTAAATAAAGTACACTTAGTGCCAGTCTATGGTGTGCTGTGAGGGTTTGAGTGTGTGTGAGTGTGTGTGTGTGTGTGGGGGGGGGGGGGGTTTCTATGTGAGTGATTCACTGCAGGGGGAGCTACATTGTATGCTGCCTGTGTGTGTATATATGATGTCTATCCATGCAAAACAATCATAGGAATCACATGTTAGGATTTCGTGAAGGAAAAACTAAAACTCATTACTTATGTTGTACAATGGGAGGAAGTGGAGACCATCTTAATATACATCAATGAACTAGTGACTGGTATGACTGATAGTTTGTTCACTTGCTCAGTAAGATGCCCTTAAGTTTAATGAATCATTGTTCTCAATCTGTTGTCCAGCATGTCAGATGACCCACTCCATAAAGATCAGATGTTGCTTATTTTATTAGTTATTATCATACAATTTACAGAGGAGACTCAGAACTGGGTCTCAGATCAATGTTTTTGATCACAACAGTACAAGAACCACTTACAGAACAAGTTTTTTATGAACTTGAATTAAAAAACTTCGGTGAACTACCCAACAAGGCTTTTCATTCATCAGGAGTTCAAGGAAGTGACACATTTTACTTGGATGATGCTTGTAAAATGTAAAGTATGTGTACCAGATAACCAAGTACTTACTCAAACCTTGTATTTACATTATTCAAACAACAGCATTCAGAAATCACTCTTTTCTCCTCATCCTCACTTCCACTCATAGCACAAAACGCATTCGTACAATCTCACAGTGCTGCTGAGCAATATGAATGCGCCAACAGACAGGCAAAAGCCTCCAGTGGAAAAACTGACTCTTATGTATTCTGACATTTATAAAGGAGCCTTCAGACTAGTCATGATTTAATCATAGCTAACACACACACACCATCTGCTTCTTAATCAATGTCAGTGTACACTCATGGATGGCCCTATCTCCTCGCAAACAATAATACTGCTAAATTATAGCTAACCTAAATTTATCAGCACACAGACACATGCTACTCAGAGACACAGGACAAGCACACAGACAGACAGCCACTCTGTCAAATGCAATCAATACCAACCACATACACAAAGAATACAGATGTAACAGGGCACGTCACGACATGTTGCAGCACTGACAGGATCAGCCACACCACAATTAGAATGACAAAAAATGAGTTCGTTTAAAGTGATTTGTTGTGATTAGTGGATTTGCAGAGACAAACTGCATATGTACATTTGTGTATATTTGAATTTTGGTGAACTTTCACACCTTTTGCACTAATATGCAAGCAGATAATGCAGAGTTTTGAGAAGGTGGGAGATGAGCCCAAAATGTTAGGTTATCATTTAAGTTATCATAGTAGCTGTGTCATCACACCATCCAGTTTTATTCAGCTCTGCCATGTCTTTGTTTGCATTAAGTGGCAAGATGGGAGTTGATCGATAAGTTTCGAGCATCTAAGATTGTATTACTTTCTCTGCTTGTAAGTCATGAACACATCATACACATGCACATACATCGTGAATGTATTTGTAACAGTGTTTGTGCACCATTTTAGTCAAGTGTTTGAGGCTTCGACGTGATGGAGCAACACAACACGGAGCATTACAGGCTTTTGATGCAGTTCTCCAGTTTCACAATGTTGTGCTGAAGAGTTTTAGAACATCAGGACATCACGGACATTCAACAGGTAGACTGAAAGCATGAAGACCAGAGAACAATTGCTTATTTTGTTCAGTTAACTACTTTGCATAAAATCAATATATTTATAATTATTACTTTTTTGGCATGCTTTTATCCATTTTCAACAGACATTCTGAACAAAGCTGCTGAAAGTCATTGTTCGGCGACGGATAAAGACAACTTTGACGCTTGTCTCCCAATTCCTCAATTTGGCCATTCTTCACAAAGCCAGCAAGGTCATGTGACCTAACCTATCCTTAGCAAGTGACATATTCAATGTCAGCGTTGTTTCCACACGTCACTGAAACTACAACAGCAGTTGTTGGCAGCTAATTTATGTTTCTAACAACCTTCAGTTTCCATACGTTTCCATGCTTTAGCTTAAGAGCTCCTATAACTTTAAGTCGACTGAAAACAAATTATTCATCCACACTCACTGTTGTTAAAAGAAAAAAAGAACTTTGACAATGTAAGCTTCAATTGGTTGGTTGTTTTTCCACTCTGGGTAACTGTTACCAACGAGCTCTTGTGGACAGTGTTGCAGAGGTCAGGAACCTGGCTACCTTCTGGCTTGCTCATATAATCAACCAGTGCTGCTTTCAAGTACTGATGCCCAGGCACATGTCCAGGTCGAGTGCCAGGGCATCGTTGTAGTGCTGTACATGGATTCTGGCTTAATCGGGCTGGTTCACCCAGAAGAGGAATCCAGAGTATAATGCATGCAGACATGAACATGTAACCTTGCAGGTCTGTCTGGAGGAGCAGGAAGAACACACCCACCCACTCCTGGTACTTATCTTTTAATCATTAGTGCCCAAGCTTCAATATGGCAGCTCCAGTTTGAGTACTGGGAGACTCACCAGCTGAAATTAATTCTGCCATGGCAACCATCACGTTTTTTTTTTTTTTTAATATTGTCGATACTATTCTGAGTGAGGGAGCGGGATTAGAAAATGCCATGTTCAACACATCCTCTGTTCGTATCGCTGCAGGGAAGCTTTTTCAGAACAGGTACTCTGTGCTTTTGTGAAGGGTGACATGGGGAGAGAGGAGAGAGAGAGAATTGCATTGTGGGACTTTATTCCAGACAGTAACACACGGGCAAACGCACATAAAGGAAACACAGACACACACGCAAAAATACACATACGTACACACACTCGGGCTCAATGTATTTGTCACTGTGAAGTCAGATAAAGTCACATGTGTGCCGGGGGTGACCAGGCAGGAGGGGCTTTAGCTGTGTGCTCATGAGTGTGTGTTTTAATGTGTGTTTACCCTGTGTTCTTACTCCTGTGTACTCAGAGGTGACTAAGCTGTGACATGTCTGCTCAGATGCTGGCTCACGTCTGACTGTTTGAAGCCTCTCTGCGGTCTTTCACCCCTCGTCTGCCTCCTCTTCATCTCTCACCTCTCTGCTCCTCTATCATCTCATTCCGTTTTTTTAATTCCCTCCTGGAATTTATTTTCCTCCACCAAGCTCCACTGCTGCTGATTTCTTTCCCTTTGTTTCATCATCCTTTGTCATCTCTCATCTTCTTCCTGAGTCTTTCCTCAAGTAAATACAACATGTTATGGACACAAAAGCGATACTTTTTAATTTGTTGGTATGTTACACAACCTAAATCTGTATGAAATCTTATGCCAGTGATAACAAGGATGCTGCAGACTGAATCAGTGTGACACAACTCAACAACAACAGTCACTTCTGGATAGAAAACTGGCAGTTGATTTGCATTTTTGTCAATATGTTAAATATGGATGCTTTTTATTGACCATTTTTTTATAGCTTCAAAACACAATAAAAGCTAACTCATAACACTTTCCAAACAGAGCAGGGTTAGTCTTATTAAAGAATATAATCCCATTTTCAGCTGTAATAGTCTATGCGAACTTTGCACTGTGCTTTCTCTATGGACTTTGTTAACACCTCTGATAAGCCAAATCTCCCCAACAAAAACATCTCACTACTGCTCTACTACTGCAATAGTAAGTAACCATACTCAGACATATCTAATACAAGGATAAAAACAAAAAACTCTGAGACTGTGTGTCCTCCATCTTGTTGTCACATGACAACAATGAGGGGAGAACTTTAAAGGTGCACTACCTCAGCTGACCTGTAGGTGTCACTAAATCAAAGTAAACACTGAGTGGTGTCAAAACAGCAACATTAGTGAAGGTGTTGTTATATAAAAGGATCAAACAGATGTTTTTGATCAATGACATGTATACACTTTTAAATAACATTATGTAAAAAGACATTTAAATTTTATGCAAGCAACACGACACAAATTTTCTGCATGGATTGCCATTACGATAAGCAGACTTTGTGATTTTTTTTTTTTGTAAGAACAAACAGAAATCATCAGAAAGGATCCACTGTGAGGTGTTTCCTGTGTTCTTTAATACATTTCAACCCTTGCTATGTTGTGGTACGCTTAAGAATCAGCTATGGTCCTTAAAAAGACAACAGCCACAGACTGGGGATCAATCAATATGTTTCCTTTTTTTTCTAGGGTCAGTATCGATTATAGGTAATCAATAGAACTCATAATAGAACCAATATACATGTGCCATAAAAATGAAAATCTTAGTGTTAGAATTCAGAATTGCCAACGATGAAATGTAATGAAGAACTGAACTTAAATGCAATTTTAAATTATTTGTACTTTAATTATGCTCCAGTACATACATATATATACCGTATTTTCTGGACTATAGAACACACCTGAGTATAAGCCGAACCCACCAAATTAAAAAAAATAATAATATTTGTACAGGCACTTGATTATAAGTTTGGGCCATCAGCTTTTATGACCTCTGAAAGCTTTTGTCGTCTTTTTGCATTGCGTCAGTTCTTCACGCTGCCGTCTCCAACGTCTCACCATTGATTCATTTACGCCAAGCTTACGTGCAGCAGCTCTATTTCCTTATTGGACAGCCAGTTCAATTGCTTTTAACTTAAAAGCTGCATCATATGCATTTCTTTGAGTGTTTTCCATGATGACGGTATGTGCATGACGCGCAAAATGACTGTTAAAAGTTACGCTTAAAACTAGCGTCTTCCTCTTCGCATCACCGGGCTGTTAGCCCATAAAAATCTATAGATTAGCTGCATCGTTGTTTAGGCCGCAGAGTTGAAGGCGTGGGAAAAAAGTAGCGGCTTATAGTCCGGAAAATACGGTGTGTGTGTGTGTGTGTGTGTACATCAGGTTTACATTTTGAAGGCAAATCTTTTTACTCCACTAAATGTATTGATGATTGACTGATGACTGATTCAGATTCTCCCGTGTTGACAGGCCATCACTCGTGACGTTTTATCAGTCAGAGTGTCGTGAAGGGCGGAACACTGAGTGATGTCACAAAGTGGTGATTAGCAAGGGGCAACTGCATTAGCACCAATGTAGCACATACTGAAATAATTTACTCTCTCACATTTTTTTAATCAAAACACAAAATGCTTTCTCCACACAGAAGACCAAGTCCTGCAAAACGTCAGAGTAACGTAAAATATTACTGTACAGTAATGCGGAAAACTTAACATCTTTACCTCTCCTTGTGTTTCACCAGGAAGTGAAATAGTAAAATAGCTCTGTCTCCCCATCCTTCTGTTTTTTGTAAAATTTTATTCCTGTGTACTATTTTGGCAAGTGTCAGCCCTTCCAACATGGTGAAGTATTGATCAAAGACTTGCACTTTTCAGTATCTGGGCCTTACACTTCACCCTCTCGAACCTCCTTCTTGCATTCAGTCCTCCTCCAGCTTCCTCCTCCTCCTCTCTTCTCCTTGTCTTCGTTTCTCCTGATAAAAGACTGCTGCAGGCATGGCGCAGCCATAAAAGAGTAAGTAGACAGTAAGAAAATGAGTGTGTGTGTGTGTGTGTGTGTATGTGTGTGAGTGAATGAGATGGGGTTCTTTAAGGTGCTTTGGGGAACTTATCAGAAATATAAAAATCTACAGTCCAGAATAATGGAATAAGTCTAATAGTCAGGAAGTGGTGAAAACAGCACTTTTGCAGTGATAAAGATGAAAGGTGCAGTGATGCATTCTGCAAAACTTTTACAGCGACGCAGCAAAAAAAACAAGAGAACAGAAAGATCAGGTATGCAGGTTCAAAGGTGTACAACTGTGTTGGAAATGAAACTAGAAAGCACCATGAGAGTGGACTGACTCAATTCGGTCCACAGTAACTCAAAATGCTTTCAGTCGAGAATTCATTTTGAATTTTTAATGTTTATCAACATTATTTATAATACTAACATTGATGTCATGCATCTTTGAGTGTGTGTACCAAATAAATACATAAAGACAGATAAAATTCATAAGTCAGTGATAACCAGTGTCGTGATGGAGTTTGATTTGAAGTTGGAGTCTATCAGAGATTCGTGTTTGAGCTCATTAACAAGTCAGAATAAGTAAAATATCTCGAAACTCTTTCATTCCTACATATGAAAGAAACTGAGCTGCCAGCATTTGCACTTCATATACGTCTTCATGGAAAGACAGCATATGAATAAATGAGTAAATCATCATCTGCATGAACCCAGGAAAAACTCAAAGTCATGTAAATGAATGAAGTTTTAATAACATTAGATCAACCGTCAGAGTCTGTCTTCAGCAGCATCCAGCATCAGCCCGTTCAGTAATGTGAGTTTATGTAACATTTGGACCCAGTAGTTATAGTACCTGGGGCAGCCGCTGATGTGATCCATACCCTGATGAATTATCTCATTAATAGCATTTTATCCACAGATCCTTTAATTTATAGTGCGAAAGTCCACTCATATTACACATCAAAGTCCGTGTGCAGCTGTTGGGGAGTCCTCCTGCAAATGTGAAAAAAACTTGCCTTAAGGCTTTTGAAGTGTGATAAATTGTTAAGTCAAAAGACTGTGATATTGCTGCACTGACACTGAAGGATATTTTTTTAAACTGTCCATATTGAGTCTGAAACCATCTTTTAATACTTTGTTATCTTGATTGCGGCCGCACTCTGACCAGATCTTACAGGCAAATGAGTTTGTTGGGACCAGCGCTCACTACAGACAAGGTCCATCCCACCTCGAGGAAAGCAGTGCCAAGACATATACTGCAACTACCTGTTATTTTTACCAGGCTTTGTTGAGCTAGCAGGAGGAGGCAGAGAAGCTTAATGTTGACCTTGGTATGTTTTTCCTTAGAATGTGATTAGACTGTACTGCTTGGATTAACACCTGACTGAGATCTGATGGCTTCCATGTGGATCTGACCCACCTGAGTGCGTTCCAGTCACAGTCTGCTGTATGTGCATTTACACATTCATTCAACATGTGTTTTCCCTTCCAGAGAACATATTAAGATAGATCATTAACGCAAGGTGGAAACGTGGTCTGTATCCCATCTGGCCAAAGAATGTCTTGTGATGTTCTTCATGACTTCTCTTACCTGATAATGCATGGATAGGATCTGTAGTTATCAAGCAAACATGTTAGCAAAACACTGCTAGGCAAATCCAAATAGAACAGAGGTGAAGGTAAGTGCAGAGTTGGGTGTCGATTATTTGTAGGTTTGTCACTACTTGATCCATCGATAATAATTAATAATGATTACTCAATGCTAATTAAAGATTAGTCTTATACTCCAAATTGAAGAGACAATTTGTTAGCACAAAAAGACATACATTTCAGGGTTGTGGATTTATACAGATCAGATTAAACAGAAACTGAATGTCGTTTGTGTCTGCATGTCAGCCACAAAATTCAAAACACATTAAAGCTAATAAATGGTATACATTTAATGAGCAATATTAGTGCTGCACCAGAATCTAAACAGATGAAAAGTTATTTATGTACTGTATGTACTCTTTGTCAGTTTTGGAAACAAATGTTTAACATCTAAAAAAAAAAAAAAAAAAAAAAAATCATCTGACTTGCTGTTTCACAGAGTAAATTGGTGAAAAAGCAGAACCTATGTATTCCCATTTTCAGATCACATATAAAGATGTCTGTCAGGACCTTCCTAACGATGATGAAATCATGATGAAATGACAGGGTAAGGCAGTGGAAATGATTAAACAGCCACAGACCCAAGGCGAGTCTGTTGTATGAGCTAAGCCTCCCCTGACTGGTGTAAATGAACAGCTCCATGTTTAACAAACATAATTAAATATCTTGCTTGCTTTTCTTTTTTTAAAAAAAAGAAAAAAAAATCATCTGCAATTTTTCACTAAGAAAGAAGGCTCAGTGCCAGTCTCATCCTACCTACTCTCACTTGATTTGGAAGACCCTCCGTGTGAACACTCAAATAAAGTGTCATTCCAGATCATTTAGCCTCAAGTGGGAGCAGGTCAGAAAGCCCCATAAAGCACTGAGTCTGCACTGATGCAGGCTTTGAAACCGCACTCCTGTCAAGTGCAGCAGCTCTTCTGTCTTTGGGATGAAGGAAATGCACACATACTCACAAATGTGTGCTGCATGTTGTTATTTCCAGAAGATAAGTTGCCTTACCCCAGAAAGACACTTGACAGACAATTTTTTTGCACATATAACAGAATTAGAGGTTGCATTTCAGTGTTAACTTGCAGTACTAGTTCCACTTGAGTCAGCCTTGTTGAATCTATTAAGCAATATAGAAGAAGTAAAAAATGCAAACAAGTAAGACATAAATAAGAATTCGCTTGAAACCTCATTTTAACTGACTTTTCAAAGTCACCAAATTTGGCTAAAAATGTCTTGGAAAGACAACTTTGTGCTCATTGGAACAGTGTGACCAATTATTTTAGACTGGAGAAGTTGCTCTGATATCCACAGAGTGTTTAAACTCACATGCATTTACACATTTAAATTATCAATTGAGGTCAAATCAAATTTTTAGAGGAATTACAGTCAAATAATTGTCTGCCTCTTGTTGTTTGTAGTCTGTATTTATTTGTTTTGCTGTGGGAAGAAAAAAGAATGAGGATGTAGAGTTAGCATGCGGACACATTCACTCATTCATTCGCTCTCTCAAACATATACACACACACACACTCACTCACACACAAACATGACATTTTTCCTCTCCTGGCCTGATAAGGGAACAGCTTGGTGAGAAAAGCTTTTCAGGGCATTTTAGGATCAAACTCTCTTGGGCACAGCCAGAGTGTTTTAACTTGACATGCTTTGACATGGGACTGTACACACACACACACACACACACACACACACACACACACACACACACAGATGCACTCTGAAGCAGCTTAGTCATTTATACACATGTGCATGGTTTAGTGTATGAACACCTGTACATGTATTATTATGTATCAGACATTTTGCATCTGTAGCTGAGCTGAAGCCTGACATCATGTCCGAGTTGGTCAGTTCCACTAGCCTCTTTAACTTGTGGAGTCACTTACTGAAATTATGACACGTGTCCTGGGGTTTACTATCCATAGTCTGAAAAATCTGGCTTCCACTACAGCATTTTTGTGCTGGCTGAGCCGTGGAGCCTCGTGGCTTAGTGTGTGACCACATGAGGGTTTTGTTGGAATGCTACCTAACCGCCTCACATCAAAGGATGGCTGCTGAATGATAATTTAGCAGAGCATTTATCTGCAAACGGATATGAGTGATTATTAACAGTATCTGCTGTCCACAGCCGCTTTATGCAGTCTGAAAGGTTCGTTAAATCTCTGCATCCATCAGAAGACGGCAGAGAACAAGCGTTGATAAAACTGCAATGTCTGACTGGAGATGTGCGCTATTATGTCCAGCCATAAAATATGTCACCTTGCTTAAATCACAGGCAAATGTCACTATAGTTGTGCCATGTGCTTGTTTTTCTCATGTCTGTGAAGAAATGTTGCAAGGCTGAACTTGCATATTGATGTCAAACTGATCTGACAGCAGCTTGAAAGGCTCTGCATAAACTTGAATCTTTTAATCTTTACATTTTTTCTAGATTTTAAAGGGACACTTCACCCCAAAAGGAAAAATAGATTTTCTTTTTCCTCTGTAATGCTACTAGATCACTTTGAAGTGAGTGATCTCTCACTTGGTGAACCACAGATATGTCAGCAGATCGTTGGCAGAGTGACTGTTTTCTGTTTTCTTTCCATGACTTGGGGTTCATGTTGCATGTACCACCGTGCATATGAGCTAAAGTCCTAGAATACGACAAGATCCCCACTATTTGTTACAGTAGATAGTTTTAACATTGCATGAAAATACATTAAGAGAGAATGTTGTTTAAAATTGTTTCAGTTAGAATTTATGTAGCACTTTGTGTTAGTGTCACATGACCATGTTGTCAAGAAATCCCTTCATGATTTTTAGTGAAAGATTTCTGTTTGAGGAACGAGTTTAGAATGAGATTCCATGTTTTACAAATTTATAGCCTGGTTTCATATTTCATATATCATATATGAATGATTTTCATCATTCATTTCATATGTGTTACAGTGTGAGTATGCCTTTAGCGCACGTGTACACGTGTATTTGTGTTGTGTTTGTGAAGGGACGTGCGGCCCTGTTTGGTAGCTGTCGCAGCTTGCTCAGCTCTCCCTGGTGATTTCCAGGGTGAAGCTGCAGTCAGCAAGGTCTGCTGACCCTGAGGGTAGAAATGACCCCTGACAGAGATCCAATCAACACACACACACACAGGGGTGGGGTGCTGTGGGATGTGGGGTATGGGGCAATCAGGTGCAACCACTCACACAGCCGAGGTCACTTTAGCGTTATTGTGCTGTTGCATACTTGATCATGTTACAACATGTTGAAAATAAAATGGTTCCCATCAACAGTCTTATGACAGGACTCTCGTGAACTCTAAATAGCAGATACAGTATGTTATATGATAATAAAGAAAAAGAAGGGAAAAACAAATGTCAGAGAACAGCCTTACTGCCACAGCAGCATTTTAATAGCTATATAGTTTTGATTTTAATGACAACGTAAGACTTATGTATGGTTTGCCAAATTCTTTTCCACGAGTGACTATAATTAAATGTCAGAGATGTGTCAAATGTCAGCAACTCCACAATCAGCTGGGACTCATGAGGCTGTTGGTTGGTACCAGTGATTGAACAGGTACTTGATCAGCTGTTGAGATTTCCAGCTTTCAAATTTAACCTTCCTGCTTGTGTTTTGTAACTAAAATATAAATGTATTGCTGAGATACAGTTTGATTTTTTTTTCTAGTTAATGTCCTGTTATGTGTTTCTGTACTGTACATCCAGTTGAGATGCAGGTGAACATAACTCAGCAAGTCTGTGCAAGTGAGTATAGTTGGCCTGTACTGTGTTTGGTGTATGGTGTAGTTTATGGTGCTGATGCAGTTGTCACAGTGTTGCTGTTGTAGTTACTGTGTTTTACACTACAAACTAACCAGGCCTTGGCTCAAAACCAGACACACCCATATTACGGCTGTGAGAGGCCTTTCAGAGAAGAAAGCTCTGTCCTGTGACACGTTTAGCACTTCCTGTCTGCCATCAAACTAAAATATTTCACCCTGAAACTTCTGTTACAGAAAGTCAGTGTCCCCAGGATAGAAGAGCAACACACCTCAAAAACAGCTGAAGTTAATAGAAGTCAGATCCCATGTTAGATGACACATGAAAGAAAATGTCTACACCCTTGTTTGTTTACCTGTGGCCCAGTCCAGCACCACAGCAGCAGTGTCTCATTTTATTCACCTCCGTTCCGCAGGTTCTTTCAGGAGGACCAGTCCACACTTAGAGCAGCTGTTAGCTAACACAAGTTCACTCACGTGTCTGGATAAACATTTTTCTTCCCTTCACGACTAAGAAGAATTTAATTACAAGAATTAAATTACAGGGAGAAAACACTATTCCTGATTCTGCTGCCTACTCAGGGGTCTTGGGAGTCAAAGGATCCGAACTGAGGAACCCCTGAGCCAGTCATCCGATCACATAATAGAATAACAAATGAATTAATTTTGTTTAATTTTCGGCATACTTTTTTATGATTTTATGCAGAAATCTAACAGTTTAGTCACAGTGGGTTGCTGTTTGAAAGATGACAGTAGAACAGTGCAAACAGAAACTTCCAAATATGAAAGCAAGTTGAAAATGAAAGGAGACCTGGTAAATCTGTCCTGGTTTTTACCTCCTGACAGCGAGCCTGTCTGCTTACCATGCTTTGCACACAAATTCCTTATTGTTTGTTAATGAGTGGCTTACACATCAATTATACAACATTGCATGCTGAGGCGAGTTACAACAGCTGCAGAATATCAGTGAGAAGCCAGCATCACTACAAAGAACAGAAACAAGAAAAAAAAGAAAAGAAAAAGCAGACAGAGGTACTGACATGGGATAAAAATAACAGGAAGTGGTGAGCCACACAGCGTACGAACAGGGGATATCAAGGCCAGGCATCACAGGCCATCTACGAGATAAGGTGTCATAGTTGTCATTGAAACAAAATGACAGTAATGTTTCCTGTGAAACCAAAAAACTTTCCCACAACTTTTATCATCTCTGTCAGTCTGATTCATGAGATGTTCAGTTGACACAAGAGGGAGAACAATTCTGCCATGTACCATAAATTCTAGGCTATTTAGTTATACATCTGTCCTCAAGAACACTTGTCTAACGAGACAAGTGTTCTTGTCTCATTCTCAGTTGGAGATTTGAATCGACACAATCTGCATTTCACAGATTTGTCCTCAGAACCAGAAGCCTTCAAAAAAGCTGTTGAGCAGCTATGCCAGCTTTTCACTCAAAGTGTAATTGTGGATGCAAAGGGACGTAATTGTTGTCTTATTTGACTGAGTGAACTACCAAAACTTAAGTCATAATATGACAAGACTAAATTTCTTTAAGCATGCTAGCATGTTGTGATCTAATTAAAAGGATTTATCCTGTACAAACTGTTCTTTTTAGGACACTTCAGCTTTTCTGGTGCACTTCTGCACAGTGAGACTTTATTTAAAGATTCAGTATATTACATTACAAAAATAACTTTTTGTCTTATTTGCTTAAACCCCCACTATATTCTGACAGTAGAAAATGAGACAGATATTCTTGTTCAAATCAGGTGCCTCTGGCTCCTCATCATGCTCCTAATGGCAAGAAGTCATCACACCTGAATGAAAGCAACCAATCAAAGCCAGGAGGAGTCTCAAACACGGTGTCAGTCACTGCTCCTGCACATGCTGCACACCTGCTCCTCCACGCTTTCTCTTACTCAGTCAAACTCAAAATCTACAGTGCACTGATTCAGCAGAAGCTTTGTAAACACACTGCAACAGTGGCAGTGAAAAATTGCCCAACAACAGCGTACAGCACAGAACAAGTGTGTTTCACATGTCATGCCATGGTGCTGGTATTGAAGAGAATCAAAGAGGCTTTATGACAATCACTTGGCAAAAACTGTGGATTTAGAGCTCGATGTGACAGTCCAATAATATAACACCCACCTACAGGAGAAATAACTTTCCCCTCACTGCCAAAGCTGTGTTGCTGAAGCAGTCAGACAATCGTCTCATCCCACTGCTAGATTGGGTTCTAATTGCCTGGAGTGCTCTTGCTGAGGGCAATTAAATGCTACAGGGACATCTTTTGGAAGACAAGAGGCGAGAGGGACTGGTCTCTTGGCGAGGCTCACATTATGTGTAGCAGACCCTATGAGGCATGAGGCATGAGGTTTGGCATGGAAACTGACTCCTGCTGTTGTTGGAAGTTGTTGCAGCAGACAGAGAGATGGAAGGTTGTGCAAATGTTTGACAGGCTTTGTCAACTATCACTTTAATCTCAGGTTTCTCAGGTTCAGCTCAACATTCAACAGGTTCACGTCGTCCAGCTCTGCTATCCTCTGTCGGCTTCAGCTGCACTGCTCACCCGTCAGCGAGCACCTGGGACATGGGTGTGTCCTCCAGTGGCCCCACCACCCACATGAGGACTCACGGGGGTCTTCAGGCCCACACAGAAAGAAAATATACAAACATATATGTTTTTTATCTATGAAATATATGTGTGCATATATGTGGATATATATATGTACATATAGCTGTGCACATGTGTTGGAAAATATATGTGGCATTCATAAAAAACATATATGATCATCATTTTCTTTCCATGTGGGACTGTATAGTGAAAAAGGTGTAAACAGCATGAAGCAACAACAGTGCCGCTCTGCTGTTGCATCATGTATATCTAACCATCCAGTCTGATAAGCTGGAAGATTTAGCCTCCATTTTCAGGGCACTGAATGAGATACAGACATTAGGTTGTTTGATTATTTAATCTTATTCCACTTCCTGTTACAGATATAAGATGTAGTTGAAAGCTTCAAAAATGCAGTAATTGTACCTTTAAATCTGTTATGTTATGCATAGTGTTTTCAAAGTCTAGAATGAACATCCTTACTGAACAACATACTTCTGTTTTGGGGATATTTTTGAAAATGTTCTTTATCATACGCTGGAATATATAACAACACTATGATCTTAGGTTGCAAAAAATATTCTAAAGTTCACTCACTGTAATGAACTCATTTTGTTAGGTTGTAATGAGATGTAAAACTTTTCTGAATGTAAACAGTGGCCAGTTGCGTGGAGATTCCAGTTTCAGCCGAGGTACTTGGCTTTGCTTCCACGTTGGAAATGAGAAAAATCTCAGCCCATCGTTTGTTTTACCGAAGCGATCATGTGAATGACTGTGGCAGTTAACGACACAGCACGTTTGCACCATGTTTAAAGTTGTTTAAACAAACAGCAGAACACAAGAGCAGCGTCGCGCATGCAGCCAGCGTAAACATACTTTTCACTTGCCCGCAAAGCCCACAATGCATTGCGGTTTTCCCACACCGCTACGTCACGCTTTAAAGCCCTGCAGCCTTCTAAGCCGGGTGTCTCGGTTCGGCTTTATGAGTCACCACAATATGGATCGAGTTGATGATAGATGACAGAGTGTGAGGCCACTTTAAAAATTGCTGCATGCAATAAAGCAACCAAAAGCTATTGTCTTATACATTGAATTTTCTTCTGCAAACCTCAATCTGCATTGAATTACAATAAGTACAATCATTAATACACTTTGTTTGAACATATATGCACATTACATCATGTGCAAATAAAGTGAGATATATGCATTATGTATGGCATATATGTACCTGACTGTGGCATATATGTGGATATATATATAAGTCATATATGACACATATATTTCCTATATAACCACATACATGCACATATATGACCCTAAATACGGCATACATGCAAGATATATTCTGCATTATATATTAGGATATATGTTCATATATTTCCTTTCCTTGTGTGGGGGGGGTCACTCAGCTTGGGCTCTAGAATCAACCTCTTTGAGAGGGGTTTGAATAACAATATCCTTCCTCTTGTGTTAGCTTTCTGTTACCTTCTCTTATGTTAGCGGGTCGATTTTGTCCCGTGTCTTAAATCAGCCATACAATACCCTAAAAACAATTATTTATCATCCCATTTGTTTCTTACCTCTTGGTTACCTTGTTAGGCTTCCTTATCCATGAAAAGATTGGTTTTAATATTTTTCTTGTGGCCCCCTGGGCCTTTCTTTTCACAGCATACCCCTTGTTTTCAATATTAAAAAAATGAAAAAATTAAACTCAAGAGAATTATATAAATAAATAAAAAGTTTTATGTTACCTGACTATTACTGAGGGGGATTAGAACACATCTCTTAATTGTTAAAATAATAATAATAATTTTAATATCGAGGAAACACATCGAGGATGTTGTAAAACACAACCATAGGCCATCGCCTGGTCATTCACTGGCAAGTGTAGGTGGCAGTTAGCTTGTCCAGGTTGTCCATTCCTCCTTTGTTTTTATAGTCCAGAATGATTATGGGCTTTTTGTCACTTCCTGATGACACAGCTGCATCTTTGTGAAGAGTGGACATCAGTATCACATCTGTCGTTTTTTTTGAACAGTATGAAACAGCAGTGGTGGTGTCTGTAAAAACAAACTTTGAGGAAGGTGGAGCCCTGTCCTTCACCTGCAACATTTCAGGGTGCAGCTCAGGTTTTTTTTTTTTTTTTTTACTGTGCCCACCATGGTGAGTTTCCTCCTGAGAAGTTCTCGTCTGTCTTTATTTATTTTGTCAAACAAGCAAAAAGAGAAGCCTTTAATTGAAGTTCAAGTGGTTGGAGAAGGAGCTGGTTGTGGGCTGTTGGCTGACAGTGTGTTTATGATTTCAGTTTTGGCACTTATTATTGTTTTATAATCTTATATTATAACTGGGTCAAAACTGACCCTAACAACACAAAGGTCATAATTTTCACCAGAGCATTTTATAATTTAGTAAAAAAAAAAATTTTATTTTATTTTGTTTAAATAGAGATTCCTGAAGTCAGAAAGCCTTGATGCAATCAACAAATTTATGTAGTACTTTTATGCATTTAAAACCTAAAAACGGGTCGGTGCCGACCCTAACACCAGAGGAAGGATATGCAAAATGTTAAAATGAAAACATATTGCTGCCAGTCTTACTCCATGTATGTCAGTAATACACACAGCCCAGTTTGTTGACAGTTGAAAAAAGTAAGTGTGTTAGTATGTGTAGATTTAATTTAAACTGTTTGCAAAAGATAAAATACCCTAATATTCTTCTTCTTTTATCAATTATTCCGTTGTATCTTACTCATACAGCTTCTGCCTCACTTTACAACACAAACTATATGGATACTGTGTAGAGGACTTGCTGGCTTGGCTACTCGTGCATATTGACTGTACTGCACCGACAGGCTTTTATTTATTTGAACCGACAATAGAGGCCAACAGCAAACAATAATGTAGCATTTCAATTGTGCAATGGCATGTCTTAATTGTGATGTT
Source organism: Scatophagus argus (assembly GCF_020382885.2). Classification (NCBI taxonomy): domain Eukaryota; kingdom Metazoa; phylum Chordata; class Actinopteri; family Scatophagidae; genus Scatophagus; species Scatophagus argus. The sequence continues at coordinate 3,259,429 of NC_058504.1, read as the reverse complement.
TTCACTTACTTTGTACATTGTTTAAAATATGCCTCATCATAAAAACTGCTTGTGTGAAGATGCAACATTTTTACAAATAAAAGTCCCTACCAGCTGCAAAGAAAGGTGCTCTTTGACATTGTAATTTGTGATGATGTAAGTACAAGTGTGTGTGTGTGTATTTGTCCCTGTCGCCCTTTCTGCAGGGTATACAGCATCCCCCATATTTCCGCCTCTCCGGTGGTTTTGGAAGTACTCCAGGCACCATTGCTCTCATCTATCTACATCTGTGTTTGTGTGAATGTGTGTGTGTGAGAGAGTGTGTGTGTATTTGTAACCAATCCTCCAATTCTCTCTAGAATGTGATTAATGGTAAGTGATGCCAGAGGCATTATCCTGATCATGACAGAGCAACATGACACCTTCATCCTCCAAATGAGCTCTCCAGCTGGCGTGTGTGTGTGTGTGCGCGTGTGTGTGTACAGAGCCAGCTGCAGGACAAAAAGTATAGGGGTGGCGCTGTTTTTCAGGGTTTGGGCACGGCCCTTGACTTCCAGGGAAGGGAAATCTTAATGCTTCAGCATACCAAGACATTTTGGACAATGCTATGCTTCCAACTTTGTGGCAACAGTTTGTTGAAGGCCCTTTTCTATTCCAGCATGACTGTGCCCCAGTGCACAAAGCAAAGCTCCATAAAGACATGGTTGGATGAGTTTGGTGTGGAAGAACTTGACTGGCCCACACAGAGTCCTGACCTCAACCCCATCCAACACCTTTGGGATGAACTGGAACGGAGACGGAAGGAGAGTGTGTGTGTCTTCATGATAAAATTGTCAACACCATAGCAGCACAACTGTATATGTTGCAGTCTTTACAGGTGTGTAGCTGAGATCAAATAGAAGGCCCATCACCAGATGGTCTCTATTTGCCACTCTTTTAGACGCAGGTGAATCAGGTGCACATTGTCCCTGTTAAGGAAATGTAGTTTATTGGTAATTGGTATAAATTTAAATTCTGAACATAAAGACTCATAAAGAACAACCACAGCATCATTGTCTGTGTATGTGTGTGTGTGTGTGTGTGTGTGTGTGTGTGTGTGTGTGTCTGCAGGTTTTCTGGAGTCAGGCCAAAGCCACCTCCTCTGTACCAGGTCTTAGACTCCATCAGTTAGTGTTTGCTGCATTTATGCCCTCGTTACAAGTTTTGCTAATTGCTTCTGGCGTTTCTTCTAGTTTTATCCATTTATTCCTATATGACGAGCACAACATGGAGCCAAGGCCTCTTTGAGGCTAAATAAATTGAAAGAAAATTGAAAAATGAACACAATAACCATAACACAACTTTGTATGGAATGTTTTCTCCTAAAATAAGGTATATATGGTACAGAATTAAAAAATGCTAAGAAGTTGAGTCTGATAAAAAAAAAAAAAAAATAGTGCATAAGTTATAGAAGTTGTCAATATCAACGTTTGGAGATAAAGGGGGCAAAATATTGTGTTGCTATGATCATTTCTCCATGTTTGGAAGAGAAAGCAAACGCAGCTTGGGTAATATTGATAACGTGAAAGGGTCAAACAGCATCTTCGAGCAACAAAGAACAAGCGACAGATAGGCAGGAAGAGACAAAGAGAGACTTGTACTGTAACGGATGAGGTAAACAGAGGGGAAGACATGGAGACTGAATATCTTGCTGTGACCAGAAGCTATTTTTCTCCAGGTATCAGACAGTAATTAGGGAGTAGCATCAGGTAATTAGGAAGGCCTCTGGCTGATGAATGATGCGCTACTGTCACCTGGATGGGATTTATACTGACAACCACAAGCTGAGCGTGGGTGCGCTTCTGTGGTTGCGAGGCCACCTCTTAAACCTTCAGCAAGCAAGTTTTGAGAAATTACATTTTTTATGTTGCACAGACTTTTTTTGTGAGGTCCAGACATTTTGAAAAAGGGATATGGAACTACTTTTATGTCTTTAATATGCAATAAAACAGAACGGGGTTGATAGCAAAACTCTGCAAAGGAGCTGAGACATGACCTGGGATCCATATGTTTGGATCTGCCCTTCACATGGTCAGTCAGGTCATGTTCCTAGAGTTTGGCTAACTTCAGACATGGCAACAGTTAAACCTAAGCCTTAAGCACTAAGTGTAACTACTATGATAAAAACAGATGTGGAGGTGAAGATATGCCTCCTTGTTTACTTCACACTAAAGTACAATGTGTCAGAGTTCTTTTTCCATTCTTGGTTCAGATCACATTTTCAATCTCTCCTGGAAAAAATCCAATGAGAAACTCTCAGTCGGACCTCCACTACTTTATTCTGCTGCACTTCCTGGATATTGCTCTGCTTTAGACTATTCATTACCAGCTCAGACCTCACTCTTACACCTGCCTTGGTTTCCCTGTGTGCATTACAAGCACCTGGTGAGTCTCCGAATTGTGAATTCTGCGTCATGGATCCAGGTTATCTGGTTAATAAGTTGTAACACAGTGATATCAACCCGAAATTTCAGAGCACAAATCAGTCTGAGCAGAAAAGAGCAAGTGTTTTGTTTGATATTCTTTATTTACAGCTGGGTCTGAAGCACTCAGGTCCATTTGAGCTGGTTAATTGTATCTGAACATGTGTGGCTGGAACAATGTTGTGCCAGCACCGTGTTGCTATCATGTTCCAGTCAGCACTTTACTTCCACTTTTAAATCCAAGAGTTTCCTTCAGTACGTAGCTGTTCTTTTGTAATGAACATCAACAGCTGCACTTAGAGTCTCTTGAGGGCGTGTGGCTCACAAAACAGAAGGTGGAACTAGACCACATGACTCAGGAGACGTAGACCTAGACATCAAACTGCGGGGAAACGTGTTGTGCTAAACAGAGCTCTGTAGATCCTTGTTGCCATCTGTCTACACCTCAGAATGGCAAACTGGATCTAAAGCAAAGATATGTGTACTACTCACAGGTGCTGAGGCAGCTCCTCCAAGAACAGAGCTTTTTTTTTCCTCTCATGTAGGATTTGTGTATGATCCTGCAATATTTGTTAAATTTTACAACGTTACTGACTACTGACTTAATGTTTCTAGTTAAACTGACATTTGCTTAGACAAAACAACAATAGATAGGTGTTTCTCACGCACATACTATTTTATGCAGACTATGTTGAGTATGAAATTTGACTGTAAAAACTTTCTGGCTTTGAAAATGGTTTTTGGCATTACACTTTCATGTTCAAGTCTTGAATTTGCTTTTGTTACTTTATTGAAACCAGATTTCTTTCAGTGCTGTAAGGTGAGATTTTGCAATTTGCCATTTGACTGCTTCAAAAAATGACTCAGCACGTTGTGTAACGAGCCAAACTTGTTACACAGTGCAGACTGAAATGTCCACATTTTGGCGCAAAAACATCACCCAGGTACACACACGATGGAGCCTCATTAGCCTTTACCTCCAGTAAAATTCTCATCATCATCCCTGTAGGGCCTCATAAACTGGAGGTATAGTAAATACACAGAAATACCAATGATGTGAATTCCCAGTGGTACCAGGGACAGGAAATCTCCTTTCAGCAGCAGTCCAACCTGTGACAGCCAAAATGTTTGAGTATGATGCTAGCCAGTAAGGGTCGCCCACACTGACAACTGCCTTTAGCCGTCACACAACCCACTTAGTATAACTGAACAGAATTGTCTCCGATTATGGTATGCCACTGGGTTTTCTTCACTGAGGCTTCACAATTGGTATGTCTTATCCATCAACAGCACCATTAAGAAACCCTACTGCCTGAAATCTGTCCACTGAGGCAGTCAGGGCCTGCTGCCCTGTGGGCCTAAATTGTGCGGTGATTGCCATAACAAGAGCAAAGTGCACAATTTATGCAGATTCACTGAGATAGTACGTCAAAAATGTCTGCAGCCCCGCTGTATTACTTAAAGAATGCCCATAAACAGATACTGTAGGAGGCACTGTTGGTGTCATCTTGTTGTAATATTGTTAATGTCAGCAGGGCCGTGGGGAGCCATCGGCTTCATGACAGAAGAGAGTAGTAGATTATGATTATATTTTGAAGATTTTTATTTTTCTGGCTTCTTCATTTGATAGAACAGGTGAGAGTGACAGAAAAGGGGGGTGAGAGGGGAAGGCATGCAGCAGGCCTCCAACAGGTAAGCCCCCAGGAATGGGTGTTTTTATTTTAAAACACACACACACACACACACACACACACACACACACACACACACACACACACACACACACACACACCAAAACTGAAAAAATTGAAGGAGCACTGCAGTGCAGGCTTACCATCACAGCAAGCTTTATGTGCTACCAGTTATGTGTCTTAAGGGGTTCTGTCTTCCTTCTTAATAATAGTAATAATATTAATAATAGTGCACTTTATTTGTATAGCACTTACAGTACTATAAGTGTGTGTGTATGTTGTGTGTAAGACACATATGTATAAGAAATGCAGCTGTATAAAGTGCTTTTCCATCTTTTGGGTGTCAATGGGGCCAAAACCAGCTGACTGATTGGTCAATAACAAATGACTGGGGGAACTGGGGGGCAAAACGAGTGGTGATTGATAACACGTGAGTGAAAAGGATGGAGTAAGGAGAACGAGAAAGGCAGAGAGTGGTAGCTGATGATTGATTGACATTTGATAAAAGACAGGCTAAAAGCCAGGAGATGCATGACAGATAAAAACTGACTGAAAAGAGAGAAAGGTTAGTAATTGAATGAGGAATATTTCTTTGAAAGGATGAGAGACAGTAAGATGTCTAAAAGTATGTTTATCTTCGGACAGAGGACAGGCGTGTTTTTATTCAGTTATGACTGATTGGGCTGTGGTTGAAAAGTCAGCTGGGTTTGAGGAAGGAATTTCTAAATATAAATTCACTTAATTATTCACCTCAGCTGCAGGAAAAACCCGACCTTTATTACTCACTTTTACTGATGGCAGCTTAATAGGGATTTTTAAAAAATGGCAAAACAGAAGTGCTTGGGCTCAATTAGTGACTGAGAAGATGACTGTTTAAATAGAACTGTATAAATCAATTGTGTAAATGTACGTGTTAATTCAAATATATTTGATATATTTGGCTATTTTTTGATCAACAGCTTTTATTTGAAAAGTTTCGGTTCACAGATTGTATCACTTTTGAGCAGAAGATTAAAGTTAAAGCACAAAAATTCCAAAAAAGTTATCCTATGCTTCCATTATTGATTTGACAAATTGGGCTTTTTGTTCGGCATTTTGTATCATCTGTGCCCTTGGAGTATTGAGACAACTTACAGTCAGCTCTGCTGTAAGAAATGGGAGCAAGAGGAGCATAAGGGGATGGGCAGCTCCGTAGTTGTAAATTAGCAGCATTTGCACTTGCATCATCCATCTCCTTTCACCAAAATGCTTGAGTATGATCAGATCCCATTGGTCAGTTTGGACTTGAGATAATTTTACTGAAACAGAGGAATATACTCCTTTATTCACTTTATTAACATAAGTGGTGGATTTGGTAATGATTCTTCCAGCATGGAACTGCGTTCAATATGTCCAACGCATCATGTTTTATGTTATTGAATGCATTCACCGTGACTGAATTTCTGACTCAAATTGCATTCCTCTGAGTCGTACTACAGTCAAACCGAACACACGCATAGCAGATGTTCTCATTTTGAACATATTGAGAGGTTTCTCAGATCCCCTTTGGGGGTATAAACCCATCCATCCATTTTCTATACTACTCAGGGTCGCGTTGGCGGGGGGGGGCTGGAGTCTATCCCAGCTGACTACGGACTGCTTGCAAGTCAATCGCAGGGCCAACACACAAAGACAAACAACCACACACTCTCACACTCACACCTAGGGGCCAATTAAGTAGCCAATTAACCTAATGTGCACGTTTTTGGTATTGTGGGAGGAAGCCGGAGAACCCGGAGAAAACCCACGCAGGCAGAGGGAGAACATGCAAACTCCACATAGAAGGGCCCAGACCGGGATTCGAACCTGGAACCCTCTTACTATGAGGCAACAATGCTAACCACTGCACCAGCATGCCACCCAGTATAAACCCAATCAAACAAAATATAAATTTGAGGCGTAATCATCAAATATACAAATTTAGATTTTCTACAACAACGGAGTTATCCAGGTGATTTTTGTCTACATGTTCAAAGTTACCATGCAAACAGGAAATCCTGGTAGCTGTTGTATACAGAATTATTAATGGTGTGCCTCACAGCTCAAGGTGTTCTTGATGGTGCACATCTGGTTTCCATCACCCAAAGTCAGACAGAGTCATTCATTGGTTCCTACAACCTTGGACACTCATGTTTTTTAAGGTGTGGTTATACAATGCCATGATAATCCCATCAGCCTGTGACTAATGGGAGCAAAAACATATAAAAACAGCCTTTGGTTCAAAGAGTTAAACATTTCCAGCATGTACTCATTACTTCCTTGGAGCAAATAAAACATGGTTTAATTTGCACTACAGACAAATATGCTGTAATAATAATATCATCTGCCTTAGGCGGCTTCAGTTTCTTGATGGGCTTGATTACTTTTATGATTGGTTGGCTTTGTGCCAATCAATCATTAAATTATCAAACTTGCTCAACACCATGTTGTTGTCCTCTACCCCCCAGGAAGCAGAACTCAGGAGCACTGAGCCCACTGCTAAAAATCTGTCATTGTGAAAGGCCCACCCCAATGATGATAGATTTCTCCTGACCCTTTGTCTACCTGCACTGCAGGTGCACACCTGTGGCAGGAAGCTTACCACAGGTCAGCTGCCATGTTGTTTGCCCTCACACTGTGCACCATGGTCTCATGAACTCGACAGCCACAGTGTTCTTAACCAGACAGACAGACAGTCAGTCCCACTGTGAGGGCTAGGTTCATTGCTGCTGCACTGTGAGGCCACTCTGTCACACGTTGTGCTCCTTGGTCGCTTAAAAGAACATGGTGTTTTTGTTTTATTCCCCGTGAAATTTATGCAAATCAAGCTGTGGCAAAAATATGCCACTGAACAGCTCTGCACAGTAAACAGCACCTTCATCACACAGTGTGCCAAGCGCAAATTACTTCAGCTTTAAGACTAATCCACCAAGGCAGGAACCCATAAACCCCTTTGTAATTGGAGCATACTCTGATCTAATCAGACTTGCTGGCCATGATGTCTGCAAATTACAAACATCATAGCAGTTATTCCGAATGGTCACACTCACCCAGCTTTTACACAACTTCTCAAATCTGGAGTTGGTGCAGCCAAGTGTCAGTGAATTGGCTGTGACCCTGTTTTGCATGGTTTAGGCAACAAGTAAGTAGTTAGTCTGCCAAATAATGAAATTTAGATTTAGATTTGTAGATGTGTGACCGTAACAGGTGCAAAGAGGCTTTATTTTTTTGTCCAGTGCTATTAGACAGCTTCCATCTCAGTGCCAAACTGCTGCACGATCTGCATGGTTTTCTGATTTATGTTGGTCATAAAATATGCTTGTGGGTAAATGTGGCCCAAGTGATTAGCATGAGTTGATGTAAAGAAATACACATGGTTTTTGCATTGTGTGACTTATCGTATTTAAAGCATAAAACACAATGTGTATTTATTTAAGTAATTTAATGACTTGACACGGGGTCATTTACAAAAATCTATCTATCTATGCTTCATATCACAGCTTTCCAAACGAGAATGTTAAGCCATCTGTCTGTGAGCATCTGGGATGGAGGGCAAATTAAAGTCAGATGACATAGTATAAAGAGTGAGAAAGTGTGGACCATTGACATAAAGATGGACAACATGGGAGGTCCGCAAAAGTGGAGCGAAAACATCTTCCACCCCTGGTGGCCGACTGCAGAGAAACTCCCCCCCTCCTAAAAATAAAACTCCAGTAAAAAGTCAAATGAATTTTTCTCAAAGATTGTTTCTGTAATTTTGGGTATTTCTTATCAAGTTGATGTAAGTTCACAAGTTAATATTTTTGATTTAAAAAAAAAACATGATTGAAAGCTGAGCGCTGCTTCTGATTGGTTCAGGTGTGTGTATGAGCAGGAACTCAATCCTGAGGCTCATGTGAACGTGACAGTAAATGCTGACGTACATATGCATTGTAACTGATGTCTGCAACTTGTGTAACATTTTTAACCTACGTTATGCAAGGTAACATAAGTTAGTAGTAGTTTTAGCACCAAAATCTGCATTGCAATGAAACAAAATTAACACATGAAAAGCTTAAAATGTGTGAAATGTCCTTAAAAGTGCCATAACATTTATATTCCATCCCTTCAGAAAGCAAATGAAATACGTTATCGGTGAACATTTTTCCAACTCGTCATGTACATTACTTAACAATATATTATCATTGTGTTAACAGAAACCTATTTTACTTAACTTAACTGACTTTCCATTAATACCAGTACCGATACGCTCCCTTATAAATGTATTTGCTGTTGCAAAGGGGCTGCTGCTGTGAGTTGAAGCTGAAGTTCAGTTGGGTCATGGCAGTGATCTCTAAAGAGGGCTGGAAAGAGGCTTGTTTAAGGTTTTGGATTATTTTAGGTTCTGGTTCAACTGAGAGGCTCAGGCAGGACACGAGCTGAGCGATGAATGCTCAGAAACCCTGCCTGCATGTAGAATATTTCCGGATTCTGTGTCTTTATTCTATCACTTGGTGTAGAAGCTGAACGATTGGATGATTCTGCATAACCGACCTCCTCTTCCCTACCTTCTGTTCCCTGTGCTCATTGTTTTATATCTTTTCTCCTCTACACTCTCCTTGTCTCATGTCCAAGCTCCAATAATCAAATGTGACATTTTATTGCTCAACAAAATAATTTAATGTCACATAGAGAGAGACAGGCAGGAGGAGTGAGACACCATGGGGCTATAAAGTGTGAGGCGATGTGACCCAACTCGAAGCCTCCAGTTTAAACTCACACCTCACAACTTCTGTTTCATCTTCAGACAGTTTCGAGTGTGTGTGTGCAATATTTAGCAACAAAAGTAATATTTTGCACTTAGAAAATGTTTCTGAGCACAGAACAGTGAAATAAGAACATAAGAACTCGCCGGTTCAGGTTCATAGGTTCAGGTTCTTGTTTCAGGGTCATGTGCACAGGGATATCTTAAACAAGCTGGAATAAACAGGGATGTTGCATTAGCAAACCTATTCTTAAAACTAGTCTCATGTGAGCACTAATGGAACTGGATCAGTTTAAGTTTAAACGGTTTAAACCTATTCATTCTAACTACTGAGTAGACAGCAGAGGGCCCAGTGTGAGCCGGGTTACCAAAATACTTAGAGCCCAGTATCAGGCACTGTTACTGTTCCGGAGGCAGTTTTTAAATCGTTTCTTTATTCTTCTTTTCTGTCTACATTTGGTGTACACTGTTAGCTCACTGTTAGTCCAGTCAGCACTGTGCCATTTCCAATGTGGCAGTGCTGAAAACTTTCTAGCCTAGTATGCTGATTATTACTGCTCTGAATAGAGTTATGATTAAAAGTGCGCAGCCGGTCCACGTTGGCTTAAAAGTCAACCCTCAAAACTCGGCAACACACAAGGAAGTCGACCTGGAGCAGAGACCGTTTTGTCTTATTAGCAATCGTGAAATGTTTCAACATCTCTACGGGCTTTTTTGGATTGTGTATTAGGGTCAATAGCTGCAGGACAAGTGTTTTCAGTCAGTGGCTTCTTGTTGAAGTTGTCCCAAATCTTAAATGTGAGGAAAGTGTTGGGCTGAAGGTCATTTCTGATTGTTAGCATCACAGCCCTGGATCAAAGGTCAGTTTTTCATCATTCATTACTTACATTAATACTACATTCATTCAAATATTAATTTTCTTCCTCAAATTCCATGAGCTTACAATAAAGTGATGATTCTGTAAGACGAGGCAGAGACAGCACTCGGTGTGGATTGGTGTTATAATTGTCAGAGAGTCTGACTTAATTATCCAAGATTGAGCTCTTCAGATTGGAACATCTTGTCCTAATCATGAGGTCTTTCTTCCACTGTGATTGGCTGTGACAGGAACACGATCGCTTTTGACAGTAAAGACATGAAGTGGACGGACAAGTGAGTTAGCAGTGGTCCTGAGGACACTGCAATTAGTCATATATTTCAAAGTAATAATTACCTATTATTTAAAGAACAATTTGTTCTTTAATGATCATGGTAGTGATATTAATAGACTCAGTTCCCAAGACCAGTAAAGTTTTTCAAACTTCAGCCTTCCTTTTATTGCTAGGTTTATGTTAGTTCCTCTGTGGCAGCTGGACTCCTGCTGGCGCCTCACACATGTATGGCACTTTTGTTTAGTCCAAATGCACATTTTGATCATTGAAACTCAACTTTTCCATTTCAAACTAAAAGCCCTCTAGCATTAAATAGCACGTGATTTTCGATAATGCAGGTGAAAATGATCTAGTGCGTTGGGCCTACTCGTCCTCAGCTATAGCAGCTAGTGTTGTTTTGAGAGTAGCTACCATTCACTTTCATCTCTGTGTAAAATAAACAGGTGGGGTTGGAATTAGACAGTAGTTGTAAGGCAGTTTAATCCAGTTTGTGTCTTACTTTGTTGCAGTCGTTCATCTTTGAAGATGACTTTGTGAGTATTGAGAACAGCAGCTGTCGGGTTAAACGTTGTTTCAGCAGGTTTAATTATCCAAATCACATTGTGATGTGTTGTCAGACTATTTCACTTAGAAACTGTTTGTCCATGTTTGAGGTTCAGCCAATGAGAAGGCATGACTGATCTGACATCAAATCAAAATGTTACAATAAACAGCGCAACTCTCCACACCGACATTACAACAAAGCAAAAGGGGAAGAATACAAGACAATACTAGCTTCAAAAGAGGTTTTTCAGGCAGGAGATCACTATAGTCCTGATGGCTTTCTGATTTATCAGTACTTTCAGTGTTTGAAAGAACAGTTTCATTTCATGCTTGAATTTTTGAATATTGGCTTTCCTTTCAAATCATTAACGTTTGGGGATGGAAAACCTTGTATATGAAATGTAGGTTTGTACATGTAAAAGACTTAAAATTAATTCATGATTTCCGTCCACCTTTCTCTGAATAAAAAAAACAAGCATATTTCTCTCTGTAACTTAACTTCCCTACATATGAAAGATATATTTAACATCGATCCAAAGAACTTCACAGTAATGCATTCTATATTATTCATAAAATAAATGCAGAACATTCTCTGTGACAGGAATACAGAATACAAAGTTATGGCATTTCTTTATTTCTTAAAGGCAGCACACTTTTCATTTTCTGATATATTGCTGACATAATTTATGTTAAAATATTCTAACCAGCAGCAAATAGTAGATATAGATTTTAGCTTCAAATAAATGTGTTTTATTTACACAAATTGGCTGAATTTAATTACATCATGTGTATTTGTGCCAGCCAGACTCGTAACAGGGTTGGTTCAAATGCTATAGTTGAAAAGAATGAAAAAATAAAGCAACCAATAGGACAAGAACCTAAAATAAGAACATTTAATCAAATATTTGCTTAATTTAGAAACCTATTTCAGAAACCTCAAGCGTATTACTGAGAAGATGCACATTTCCAACAACTTTATTAATTTTGATACTTTAAAACTGAAGTGTTATCCTCTGCAATAAAGTTTGTAATTTTTATGTTTTAACATAGTGAATAAATGCAGGTCAATAAACCTGCATTTTGATGCTACATTTTTATTTCTGTGAGCTTCATGTTGTTACCAACAACACAGCAGCATCACAATCTATAAATACCATTAAAAGAAATCTTAAGACACTCTGTTTTGACAAATTAGCAGTTGTAATGCATGATATTTGAATTTCCTGTCTTTACTGCACTACACTGATGTCTCTTGTTTTCCACGTTATCATTTTTTATGTACTGTTTATTTTCACTGGCAAATTTGTGAATATTTGTTGAACTGCCTTAAAATTCTGCGACAACCCTTCAGACCTGGCAGCTTTGGTGAGTCCATAACTCTCCCTCTAGCGCCTCCAGCAGGTCTAGCAGGGCATCAGCTTTTCAGCTAATGCGTCCGTGTAGATCTCGTTTGAGTGTGTCCTGAAGTGAGACAGCATTGAGAATGGATAGTTCAGACAGAGTTGACATGTGAATTTGGTCACTGAGACAAATTTCTGATCTTGGCAGACTCTATTATGACCCAGTCAGGAAAAACTGAAATTATCTTGCATCCCATTAGTTATTGAACTCCCTACTTAATTCTGTGGCCAACAGTACACATGGACTGTGATTTGTTTGTGAAAATCTTGAGGCTGGTTTCGGAAGAGTAGCATGGCTGTATAGCTGGACATGCAGACGTGTTGGGCAATGCTGCAGACACTCTGCTTGGCCAAACACACACACACACACACACACACACACACACACACACACACACACAGCAGCACCTTGGGATACAGAGGTGTTCTAGTGTGACAAACATCCTGCTGGCAACAACAGTTGAGAATATCAGATGACTTGCATTCACACAAAACAATGTGTGAAATTGAGTTTGTGCAGCTTAAAGTATCAGCTCAGGCATGTTTAGGGGCATGAGTTTCTTCACCACAGGTTTTCTGACACTACATGGCAGCCAGACAGCCATCTGATATGAACCCAACCGAACCCCCATGAGACGCCACAGAAAGTGATAAAGTCTCCAACTTTATCACCACATTGTTGAGTTTACAGAAGTGGAGAATCTAATCCATAGAGCTGTTCTGGAAACTGTTTATTGAGGCAGAAAGCAATGTGAATTTTAACCTTGAATCATTTGTTCACTCACAACTGCTGGACTCTTCGTGTTTATTTGACCCCAACAGCTAATGTACTCACTGTATCTTAGCTGTAATCTGGCTAGCAACAGATGCACTGGCCGCGTATTCACAATCAGCTCAGCTCCTGACTGACCTCCTAACTCACCAGAGACTCCAATTCTTTCTGTTCTTTTGCTCCAGTTTCCCTTTTCCCCTTCACCTCTTTATAAAGCATCAGGGTATGCATGAATTTCTTTGCTCAGCTTGAAATATTTTGAAGTTTGCAGAGGCCAACTTGCATCTAATCACGTCTTTCAACTGACTTTATGTGCAGTTGCACTGTCTCTAAAGTTCACTTTGCATTCTGTTTGAACACAGTATCGCATTTTATATTTCTTTTTTGTATGCTGTCAGCTCCCATGACCAAAGTGTTCCTGCATCTCACCAGCCATTGCTGTTCTATAAAACTAATATCCAAGGCTGTTTTCCTATACTGGGCAAAAAGCCTGCTTGACCCAGACGAACACGCCTGGAGACAATGGCCCAAATTGAATGCGGCTTAATTACTTTCCAACTTGCTGATTCCGACACCATAATGTTTGTTATTTACTATCAAATCAAGAACTTTCATGAGAAAACTTCCCATAAGAAATGAACTAATTTCTATCTGGAAACACAAGACATATTTACAGGCATATGGACGCACCAATGCCGTATCCTTGAGCTTATCCAATAAGAACATCACAAACTTTATTCTGCAGCTCATTCCTTTGCAGCGGCATTAACTCACCACATGAACGGCTCATTTCCAGTTATTGCTTTATTTTCAAAATCCATCTCTCTGTGCCTATTCAATATCTGTCAGTTTTATGAGTGTGCTTTTGCCTTGTTTTTCTTCCATATGGATATTGATAAAGCCCTTGGCCACAACCAGAGGGACTGAAATCAGAGTGACATTTGGAAAAAGAAAAACTACGATGATAAATGATCAGCCTGGATCTCAGATTTAGTTCATCTGAAACGACTTTTGCTGTTTTTGTTTAACATTTGGAGACGTAATGACGTCCTACTAAATATGTTTCTTTCTCTTTGCACGCTGGTACACACATTCAAGTTGCTCTGAAGTGAAATTTCTGGGATATTGGCAGCGAGTAGTGAAGACACATGGATTTGCTATGAACCAAGAAAAAATAAAATAAAATAAAAATACTCCCTCATGAGATAATCACTAATAATCAGTTTTCCTCATGAGCTTTAATGAAACAGCTCCACTGTGGAGTTAAAAAGCAACTTCTCCATAACGTGATTTTACAGAGGGAGAAAATGAGGGAAAATGAGCAGACAGAAAGAAAGACGTGCTTATAGAGACAGACAGAGAAAGAGAGAGAGAGACATTTAAAGAGATTACATTATTATCATTGACCTTCCAAGTGCCTGCCAAAGGTTGGATGCGTCATAAATGCTCCAGTCAATGTGGGAAAGATGAACTTATCCGTTGGGAGATAAACTCACTGTCTTGCTCTGCACTCCCTGACTCACCCTCCTCTTCGCATTATCCTTATGGTTAGTCCACCTCTCCTCTCTGATCTGCAATCTCTTCAACTCAAGCTGTCAACTGCAAAAATAGAGTAGCTTCATGGTGCATACCTTACAGTACAAAAATCAACCATTTTAAGCACCTGTCAAACATTCTGGAGTGGAATAGATGCTGACTGGACACCAGTGGATGGCGCAATGTAATTTGCATGTACACTATAGACAAAAGTATTGGGATGTGACACAAATGCTCTACTGCATGAATGGGCACAAATTCCCACAGAAACACTCCAACATGTTGTGGAAAGCCTTCACAGAAGAGTGGAAGCTGTTAGAGCTGCAAAGCTGTCTGTGTGTTGGTGCATCTTGAATTTCCCTCGGGATCAATAAAGTATCTATCTATCTATCTATCTATCTATCTATCTATCTATCTATTTATGTGTATGTTGGTTCTTTTGTCCGTATAGCGTTGCTGTCCTGGAACTTTGGGCCAGACTTAATAGTGAGTTGAGTTACAAGCCACTTCCTGTTTTATAGTGAATCATTAAAGTTACATGCCTTTTCTTTTTCCCCCCATCATTTTTTAATTTTTATTTTATAGAACTAGCCCTTTAGCCTGCACGCCATATAGACATGCTGTGTGCCAGTTTGTTTTGATGTTCAGTTTATCACTACATAAACAGCACAACATGTTGTTACAGGGAAAATTCAGCCATAGTGGAATCAATAGGCATTACAAACTAATCCAGTATTTTTCAATATAATTCTAAACAACGTCACTTAACAGTGGCCACAGCTATTTTTGCCACCATTACACTACCATCATGTCCTCACTAATCTCTCTTTCACTAATCCCTAAAAAAACCCCAAACGTGTCCTGAATCCAGCTGATGGACCTCATAATAGCTGAATGGTCGGTTTATTAAGGCAGACATTTTTGCTGTGAGTGTATTCTCACAACAATATAAATCTGTCAGACGTGCTCCTCACTCCGCTGTCTCCATTACACTGCTGTCTGTTTTCAGTGCAGTCAAACGGGATAAAAAGGGAATGTGTATTCAGACACATATTCTTGAGATGTCATTTGGCTCCTACGTATGACACTTTGGCTGGAGCACAAGATGGCTGCCATAGACTGTTTTACCTACTCAATGAAAGACTTCCAACATGTGCATAGAAACAAGATTGGCTTTGACAACATAATTTCAATAATGAGCAGGCTTGGCATGTGTCACATGAAATTGCGTATCTAATTTCCATTTTTGTCCTAATCTGTTGCATTGCCATCATTTGGGATTGCGACTTTTAAATCAATTTTAGATGGGACTCAAAAGATAAGACTGATGGGACTTAAAATACATCCCACTTTACATTCACTGGTATTTAAAATCCTGCAGTGTTAATTCAAAATGCAGTTCCAAATAGCTAATCCAATAACATGAATACGCAATCACATCTATGGATGTTTCTATTGCTGGTCTGTTCTTGTTTGATTCTGATAATCAACATGTGATTGTACATGAGGAGAACATGGCAGTACATGTTAGAGCGTCTTCAGGGCAAACGCTGAAAATGAGCTGAAAGGAACAAAAAAACGTTGCTATGCTGCAAAAACAAAAGTTTCCCCTTTGGAGCTGATGGCACTATTGCATTACGTTGTTTGATTTATTTCACAGGGCTGAAATGTTTGATGCTGTGTTACAGTGAACCCTGCAGAAGAACAGGATGTCCACTCCTGCTGTTCTGCCTTTCCAACATTCGAAATTGCCCCCCCACATATACGTCTTTCGACTATATGTACATATATATGTAAATTGCAAGGATAGGTCAAAGGTAAATAATCCTGGTTATTAATCCTGGCATGTTTGTCATGTATCAGACATTTGCAAGAGCAGAACTGCTTGCCGCCCTCCCTCAAATCCGTCAGCATGTCATGTCAAATTCAGGTCCAGTCAGTCAAGCAGGCACATGTCATTTGCTTCACTTGTGAACCATCAAACGTTCTCAAAAGAGACAGTTCCTTGCTTCCTCTCTGCTGTACAGGTAAAGTAGGCTCATAGTGCTGGTGCCTGCACCATAGTGCAGGTCCTGAGGCCATCAGAACATTTGGATTTAAGGGTTTTGCAAAATTGTCCACTAAACGTTCTTGTCTGGCTGTCAGGTTGTGAGACTGTTATGCTCCACAGCAAAACTAATGGCAATCAAGCCACTATTTTTTAAAGATATCTTTTCCCCAACAAGATTGAAAAGTCACAAAGTTGCCACAATAGTTCGACATCATTTCCTCAGTGACCGCTCTACTGGCCGTTTCACATGTGACATATGACATAAATGAATGTCTTTACCCCGCGACCCTGACAGAGAAGTGGTATAGAAAATGGATGGATGGATGAATGTCTTTAGAAAACATCTGCATTTGAACTAAGGTGCCAGTAAATTTTCTGTGAGACAAGAAAAGAGTGTGAATGATAACTCAGCAAGACTTTACAGGACGACGTATGAACTTTGCTGCACTTTTGAGTGTGTGTGAAGTCACAAACATTTAGTCATGTCTGACACTCTCACAAAAAAGCACGATAAGCACACACACACACACACACACACACACGCACACACACTCACACACACTCGAACACAGAGAGCTGCTGTTGCCTTCAGCAGAAAGGGCTGGACTGAGAACACAGGGGACCCAAATGTGCTTTAGTTCAAAGAGAAGAACAACAAACACACACACACACACACACACACACACACACACACACACACACACACACAAACACTCATCATGGTAAGTAATGCATGGAAGCATTACAGCAGGTTACATCATTCTGAGCGACTCTAGAAGATCGCTGCTCCTCAACAGACTATATGCTTCCATTTTTGTGATTTTAGGTTTATTTTTCTATTTTTTGGACCAGACTATTTGTTCCACTAAAAGAAGGTATTTCCCATTATGTATAAGATGGGGGCGAAACCATTACGTCACTGTATTGACAGGTTTCCAAAATGTTTTACACCACACTGCATACTGAATAGATAAGCCATCGGTCAGCTCATCCCCTGTCTTATTTTTCATTGTTTAGCAACAATAATAAAAAAAAGATCACACACTTACGTCCCAAACAACAACCACACCACAGTTCTCATCCTTGCTTGTCAGGTGCTGATGTTTGCGTGCCTCATCCAGAGGCATCCTCATCCACTGGGTACGAAGACTTTCTGACGTGTGCATCATATGAAAATAGGCAGTAAGTTTAGGCACAAAAAGTGCAGGTTTAGATTTGTGAAAATATCCGTTTAACACTGGATGCTAACTAAGGTCTTCGGCTGTGTGTTTGTGTGTGTGTGTGAGACAAACCAGTCAACCCCCAACCTCCACCCTTCCCGGGACTTTCTCTCTTTGTGAACCATTTGTCCTGATCAAATGGAAACCTTCTGAGACACAGAGGGACCTGGCAAAACGTTGACGCCCCGGGTAAGAGACGAAGCAATCTGATTTTAGCTTTGTTAGCTGCGAAGGTTTGGTCTCAGACTGTTTTGAGGCCTGACTTCGGCATATCTTACAGTTTTACTTGGGGAACAACATTGCTTGCTCTGATGCTTTTTGATTGTCATCCACCTGAAAAACCAGAAAGGTGGATGCTTTAATCTGACAACCAGCAACTGTGAGCTTTCAATGTCACGGCTGAGGTTTGGACCATAGACTGCAGTAGACCAAAGACTGGTTCAGTTTTAAGTTTTAATTCCAAAGACAAGTTCAAAGGTTTCTTAGACAATAACTCGGCAGTGAAGGCTGGAGGCAGGCTAACAGGCAGGGCGCGCACACACAGGTCTCAATGTTCAATCATCTGGCAGAGTGGTGAAGTCAGACCAGGTTTAAGTAGAGCCAGGGTGATTGCTGCAGGTGTGTGATATCAGTCAGAGACCAGCCACGCCTCCCGTCACAACCTGAAACTCAAAAGGGGAGGGGAAAAAACAGAAGAGCAACAAAAAACCAGACCATCACATTCAAGTCATTAACTGAATAAGAGTACAGTTTTGTTACTATGGTAATTTTGATATTTTGATTAGATTTTTTTTTTTTTTTTTACTTATTCATGAGACACACACACCAAGGAAACAGAATGTTTTCAGCTCTCCTGGGTGCACCCAATAGGGGAACTGCTGAGCTACATTTTATTTATGTTTTATGGATAAAATCATTAGATTTTGAACATCAGTATTTCCAAGAATTTATCTGTATGCAAGACTAGTTATCACTCCTGCTCCTGAACATAAGCAGCTGTGATTGCTTGTTTAAGGATTAAGGCGAGGAATAAGGAAACGCACACATCATCTGGTGGTCATGTTTAAGGTATGTATAATCACCTCCTGAACAGCATGAAGTGTGTTTGTAAAGAGCAGCACGTAGCCTACTGTTCCCACTGCGTCGTGTTCACATGGCCGTGCGTCAGGCTTACACTGAACATTACAGGTGCAGGTGTTGGCGGGCATCACAGACTGCCTGTGTGCTGCCCCTGAGGCTATGAACATAGAATGCAAGCCAATAATGTACATTTACATCAAAAAGATTTTATGTCCGCCCATCGCAAATGGTAAACCCCTGAAAATGGGGAGAAATAATCACAAGTTTGATAGGGCTCAGCAAGCGCTTTCATCTAATGAAACTTTACAAATTTATAACAGTTTACAAATAAACATAACTATATCATAGTAGGGAGTGTATTTTCTTTTCCAGTCACAAAATCATACACAGTATTTCCTAATAGAAAATTCATAATGAGTGAATGCAGAGGCATAATTCTCACTTTCTCTCATATTGCTGCCAAGCACAGTCACTTAAGTTCAGTGAACTCTCAAAAATGCACCAGAAACTGATTAAAGTGCATGACACATATTACACAGATGACAACATAAAACATATTGCATATTTGTGTACATGTGAGTTGACCTAAAATGTAGAAACGGTTGATACTGCTATGGCTTTTCCAGCTGAATCTGAAACTTACATAGTCAAATAACACAAATCACAATTTGCCTCAAGGAGCTCTGCCTTCAAGAACTGATAATCTTGACGGATAGAAGATTACTTGGAGAAAACTGCACTGCACTGAACTGACCTGAATGAACTGAAGTGAACTTGCCAGGGGAAAATTTAAGAACACAGGAGTGCAGGTTCTCTGTGGTGTATTGAGTCTTGAGCCAAAGATGGCTGACAGTTCCATCGTTTGACAAACAGCAGGAGGAGAGCTGCTCTAAAATCCTCCTCTGTGGGGGTCCGTTTCATTTTGCATCCAACATTGCTGCCTCTCAAAATGTGTTGCCACACTTTTCCTAAACCATAAATACAAAATTTGTGTGTGAACTCTTAAATCTGAAGTCACCTTCTCTGCCTTTTTTTTTTTCTAACTAACTTGCTTTAGTAATCGTTGTAGTAATTGACACTTACACATTTTTTTCAGCTACTGATCACAAAGTATATTATCTGGTAGAATATTCATTTATATATTAAGAATTATTGATTTAGCCAAGTGTTTATTTTAATAGTTCTGTTGATTACAATAATGTCTCTTATCACAGTTTTCAGTTCTTTTTCCAGTCATAGCAACATTCTGAATAACTTGTATGCTGGCCGTGAAACAGTCAGGCTAAAAGGGAGCTCTTCCAAGTATTTACACTTCAGCTTTTCTGTATATTAAAACAATGTGAGAAAGTTGGTTTTGCTAACATCATAACAATGACTACAAGTCCCTTCCAGAACTGGAGGACAATTTAATCATCGGCACTTGGAAAATAATGACTTTTATGTTACCAATTTCTGTCATGTATTTAATGTTATTAGGCTTGGCGGTCTGGGAACAATTCAGTCAAATAAAGGTGGTGTATCGATTGTCAGACAAACAAATCCATCACTTCACCGATGCTGTTAGTGTGACTTTGACTTTAAGCTCCTTAGTTTGGTTGGGCGGGTTTCTTATATTGTTGAGAAGGAGTGAAATAATGACTAAACAGTGTATTTGGAGTGACGTTATCCCTACATTACAAAGTTATCTTAGACTGTTACGTGGCAACAATAATGATGTGAGTTCTTGCTCTGTGTTAGTACCCATGTTGTCAGTGTGTTTCCCTCTTTCTGGCCTTGTTTAGACCTGGTATTAACACGCTTTCTGGGCAAACTGGTCACAAGTGGTGATCAGAACATCTGAATGAGACATTAAGGACACAATGCAGATCCTCAGACTGCATTCAAGGGTTGTCTGGGCAACCTGATCACGTTCTTTCAGCAGTGTGTATGTGACACATTTAAGGACTGTTTTACCTGACAAGCAGATTGTTTGTGTATGCATGGTCTGTTTTAACTGCTTTCATCATGAAACTAGCAATATCCCTTAAAAATTATTCAGATTTAAGAGTTGTTGAATGAGAAAGTTACTAAATATTGTGAAAGAACAAATTCTAGAGCAAATCCTAAAATATCTGTGGCTTATTATAAATTCAGCATTAAATGAAATACATTTTGATAAGCTCTTTCCCTTTCCCTTCTTTCCCTGCAGAGGTTTAGAGATGGTAAATATGTCAATTTTACAAATATATTAAAGCATAACCAATATACACCAATCAGCCCCGACATTAACACCACTGGCTTTATGTTCTGTAGGTCCCCCTTGTGCTACCAAAGCGGCTCTGACCTCTCAGGGGAAGGCAAACAGGACCTCTGGGGGTACTTTGTGGTTACTGGCATCAGAACGTTGGATCCTTTGGGTCCATTGCACTGAGGGAGGGGCCTCCAGGTGGGAGGGTGGATTCAGCTTATTCCAGTGCATCACACAGATTCTTGATCAGGCTGGGATTTGGGGAGTCTGCAGTCCATTGTTGTGATCCCTGAGACATTCCTGAGCTCTTTTTGAAATGTGACAGAGGTAGAATGTCCTTCTGGGGGGCAGGCTGCTGCTGACAGGAAGAGCTGTCGCCATGGGAGGGTATATTTAGTCTGCCATGTTTAGGTTGGTGGTGTGTGTCAGAGAACATCCACATGATTGCCAGAACCCAAGGTTTCCTTGCATTGCATTGCATTATAAACAGATGATTGATGTTTTTCACTCCACCTGTCAGTGGTGTTCATGTTGTGGCTGTAAGTTTCTTTGTCATCCAAGTCTCCATACTCCCTTAAAAATTGATCAGTTTTGTGAGCTATTTTGTTAGGAGAAACAGTATAAAGTTTGTGAAACGCTGTCTATGACAAATGTTGACAAAAACAAAACAAAAACAAGCGACCAAAATAAACAAGTGTCTGTTTGTCTCAGTGAAAGACTGTAAAGACTCACTATATATCAAAACCTCAGAGCCCATCGAACACCTATGGGATGAACTGGGATGGAGACTGTGGGCCAGCCTTTTCGTACTGCTTTTTCGACTGCGTGAATGGGCAGAAATTCCCGCAGAAACACTACAAAATCTTGTGGAAAGTCTTTCCAGAAGAGAGGAAGCTGTTATAGCTGCAAAGGGCTGGACTAAGACCATATTAATGTCTATGTATGCACAAAGCGATGCCATTGAATTCCCTTTTGGTGTAATGGTAGGGTGTCCCAATACTTTTGTCTTTATAGTGTATAAATTAAAACGGGCAGCATGAACCTTTGACAAGTCTACATAAATAAGGTACACTTTTAAATGGTCTCAGCAACAGGAATGTTTGCTACTAAATAAAGGCAATCAAAAGTTAAATCCAGTAAAGCTGAAGGACTCAAAAAACAGATCTACAGGTCACTGCTTTATGCTGCTCATTAAGATTATGTAAGGAAGAAGCGTGAATAATTTTAAACCTCAACTCAATTTATCTGTTTTCTTCCTTACTGTCTTTTTTTAACATGAGACATAATGAGAGTGAGTATTTTTAAGGTCACAGCAACCCAATTAAATATGTCTTCACGCTTCAGTACATTACAACAGAGTCCCACATGCTTAGCCTGCGAATCTCTTTGCTGTATAACCTTTAATTGCTATTTAATTATAAAATAATGTCAAGTAACCTAATGGCTATTGCAGCCTAAAAAGTTTCAATTTTCTGTATGAATTCTTATTAAATCAGATTTTTTTCAGCAAGGTGACATAACTGGGATTATTAAAGAACCGTAAAACACACTGTAGTTTGGAGCATGTGGCCTTCACTGTTCAATACCAGCATGAAGGAGTTGTGACTGCCGGTCTGAACTGCCTGGGATTTGTTTGCAAGGAAGTCCGACGTCTAATTGCGGAGAATGGTACTCAAGTCCAGAGTGTTAAGTTTCCCCATCAGTTTCAAGGGGTAGATTATGGATTAGTGGAAATTGTGAACAATGAATATTCTATTTCCTCACTAATAGAAGTAATAGTAATAGAAAACTGCTGGAGCTCCTGTTTAAAACAACTTACTATTTCTGCACTGTACAACGAGGTCCCATTAACTGTGTCATTGATGCAACATGAGGCAATTGTCACGCAATATGTGGAAAACTCCCCACCAAAAACAGTCTTTGAGCTTTTCTTGGGTTGATGTGATGGTGACATGAGGTAACAGCACAGCTGTGGCACAACACAGCGATTGCTGGGCGAGTCAGGTTTTCTGCTGACATCAGTCAGTCACAAAATAAAGAAAAGCAGCACAAGTAAGGGAAAGCAAAATATTGAAGAAAAGGAGTGATCCACTCAAAGGTCCTCACCTTCTGTTCAAGCACTTGAACATATCTGCAGTAATGTCAGCCTCTCAGCTGTTCATTATCCTGCTTTATCATGTTTGGTGCTAGAAAGGAAATCTGCAGAGTTGAGCGAGTCCCCGTTTCAGACAATATAACAACTCTCTAATCAGAAAAATATTGTTTTTCACTGCTTTTGTTTCTCAACCATCATTGTCACACCCATTCACTCGTCTCTCTCTCACACACACAAACACAGTAAGAAGCACATCCCACACTGCAGAAAGCAGCTTGACAGCAGGCAGAAAGCATTGTCTTCTCTTCTGCACAAAGAAACGTGATCACACTGCAGCCTCCCTGGAACTCAGCAAGGGTCTGCGGCCCGATTTCTGCTCTACATGCCATAGGTGAAAATATTTCTCCCCACATTTCTCCCTCCTCCCTGACCTCCCTGTTGTGTTTTTCATCCTCATGTTTATAGCATACAGACACATTGTTTTTAAGCAGTAGGCCTGCAAATATATATATATGTTTTATATATATATATATATATATATATATATATATATATATATATATATATATATATATATATATATATATTATATTATTATATTATATATATTATTTATTTATACTATTTATTATAATATAATAAATATTATTATATTATATATATTTTCACTACGAGTTGCTGTGTGGATTTTTTCATAATATTGCTGAGTTACAAACTGTTATAAAATTTTATACCTGTAAAATTTGTATGGGTTTTCAATTTACAATAATATAAAACAAAGAAAATTACTAATTGTTAGGTATGAGAGGCCTAAATCAGATACACTGTACAGACAAATGTATTAGGACACACCTCTATATTATTGAATTCAGGTGTGGCATGGTGCTGTTTCTCAGGGGTTGGGATCGACCCCTGACTTCCAATGAAGGGAAATCTAGACTGGCACTGGAACAGAGATTGTGAGCCAGGCCTTTTGGTCCAACATCAGTGTGCAACCTCACAAATGCTCTACTGAATGAATGGGCACAAATTCCCACAGAAACACTCCAACATGTTGTGGAAAGCCTTCACAGAAGAGTGGAAGCTGTTAGAGCTGCAAAGCTGTCTGTGTGTTTAGAATGCAGTGTTATTAAAGCACCTGTTGTTGTAATGGCCAGGTGCCCCAGTACTTTTGTCTATATTGTGTAATATTGGGCATTTTGCCTGATAAATGAACTAAAACAAACCATCCATCCATCCATCTTCTTCCGCTTTATCCGGGACAGGGTCGCGGGGGCAGCAGCTTGAGCAGGGATACCCAGACTTCCCTCTCCCCAGACACTTCCTCCAGCTCTTCCGGGTGGACCCCAAGGCATTCCCAGGCCAGCTAAAACAAACCTAAAAGCAGATATATGAAAGACTGGTTTTGTAGTTTTTGTTTGTTTTCAAATCGTGAAATCAGAAGTAAAAACTGGGCAAATGTGCTCAAATTCCTGTAAGACTATTAAAGCTTTCCTCATCTCATCTCTCTGACAGAGGCAAACATGTTCAGCCTTACAGAAACTCTCATCGAGCATTTAGTCAACTTAAAAAAGACAACTTAAAAAAAAAGCACAAAAGGCCTTGTTTCGAATAAGGATACGCCTGCCACATATGTGGCAAGATGGTTACAGAAAAACAAGACAACATCACAGGTAGCTCGTCTATGTTTCTCTGAAATTCTTCTCATGAAGTCTTTGTGTTTGAGGTTTTGTGATGGTGCATCGGTAGCTTCACAGGCGTCTTTTTCGTATGTGCACCACTGGCACTAAAATCCCACAACCTATGGCCGACCATTTTTACACCAAAGGTAACATGTGCACCAGAAAACACAGAATTGTAGAACTGCATCCCGAAGATGTTAACTTACTTTTCAAAAAGTCTTAATCAGTAGTATTCTGATTTATGCACAACCCGTGAGCCATCGAGCCATCTCATTCCTACTGAAAGAGTGTACTGAAAGAGTGCTGAAATGGAGGCCATAGATAATGTTACAGTGGTCCCTTTTTGTAAAAGTATTCATGCGCCAGAGTCCTCAACTTCAAAGTGTGTCACACCAAAAAGGTGTGAAAATGAGCCTGTTCTCCTGGATGTCAGGTTTTTAATCACAGCCAACTGGAGTTGAGGTGATAAATACCTGTGACAACTGTAGAGTCATTTGGCTCAGGAATAAATGCTGACTGGACAGTGAAAAAAAAGCCAGCCTGAAGTCAGAAGGCAGCCATGTTCCCTTTATTCTCTGGAGAAAATGATTGTTTAGACCAGATTTAATGGCAATCAATACAATTGTTATGTAATACTTACATTTCAGAGGTGGACTGCCATAGTGCCATGTCATGTCAGTAGCCTGGGTCAAAAGAAAACAAAATTGATAATTTCGTATTTTAAACATTGAATTATTCTATTATGGCTGTACGATAATAGACATGATTTGACAGCTCTCTGCATCTCGACACTGTAAAATTGTAGAGAAATTATGGCAGAACCCAAATTTCTCTTCAATTTGCAGCTCGTAAACCTGATCCCAGTATGCGACTCCGTGGTGAATGTGGGTGTTAACCACTCTGAGTGTCCCTCCACACAGTGAAAGTGAGTTGGAGAATCTGTGACCTCCGATGTCCCTGCAGGGAAGGTTAATCAAAAGGACAATTTTGAGTGTTACAGTGCTACGCTGGTATTTATTCCATTACAAATATATTGTTAACTCATTTTAAAATCCTACTAATTGCAGCATCAAATCACATTTCCTGTCACGTCAGATGCGCCCACTACACTTGCATCTACATAAGCGTTTAAAGGATAATACCTGCTCCTCATGCGGCGTTACATATTCCACTGCACCGCTCACATTTTCACACAACCTATTCACACGGCACTGCTGTTAAAGCCTTTATGGTAATTAACCAAGTGGAGGGCGCTTAATGGTTTCACTATGACAGATACAGTAAGCACTATAACTGTAACAGACACTAAATGGTATCACCATGACGACTGCTAATTGGTATCAGGGTGGCAGACACTGATGGGAGAGAAGGCACCTACTCCCGCTCCGCAGAGAACTGTCTAACACAGTTGCTAAGAAACAGCTCTTCAGTAGTGTGCGTGTGTGTGTGTGTGTGTGTCTGTATAATAATATGTAATATATAACAGAGAGGTACACACACACATATATACATCAAAACAAAAGGTAAGTCACAGTCTGTTTCACACACACACACACACACACACACACACACACACACACACACACACACTATAGAATGCATGCTGTCAGACAGGATTGGCTGTAAAATGGGGTGTCCCCACAGCTCATATGATGTCAGGATTCAGAGTGTCAGATTTTAGTGTTTTCCAAACCTCTGCTCCAGGTTTTGTATGGTGGACCTTGAATAGTCATGGAAAGAATCAAAAACAACAGAAGAGCTACTATGCGATCACAGAAAGGCAAAAAGCTTTCGACTTATCTTTTGGCTGCCCACATAATCCTGACACACATGGCACAGGTATTTCGACTGACAGCTGACTTCATACGAAATAAGTTATTTTAGATTTTTCACTCTCAGCTCTTTAGACTCTTAGCTAATTACTTTGATTTAACAGCCAGAAAAATAATGTTTGGGTTCAGTCTCACCATTGTATACAACCACCATCTGTAAGCCTGCAAACTACCAAACGTTAACTAATTGAACATTTAACAGACACTGACACAGGTATAGTTCCATCAAGTGTCCTTCATGGCCCAAACAGAGCTAAAACAACAATTAATAGCTGACTAATTGATTCACATTCAATGGCAACTGACTGCAAACAAATTGCTTTTCTGACCCCTAAAATGTATTGCAGGTCTCAGGTTGTAAATTGTTTCTTTGGCCCCAAAACTCTGATCATGATATTAACAACAATTACATTGTGGAAATTATGTGAAGAGTAGACAACACACTCTATCTGCTGCGCAACAGTCAGATAGAAAGCCAGAGATGTCAAGTCTTCTACCCTGAACTAATGCATGGTGCTAGCTTATTTGCTCATTACAACAGGAGTTTTGCGTTTAAGCTTCGTCTGTACATTACAGAGGGGGAGATACTTGCAACATTCCCAGAGGCTTCATGAAAACCCAACCAGCTGATTTTTTGTTTAACTCTACAAACTATTAAACCTCTTTTGACCAATCAGCATAATCTTAATATGTCTCAAAGGAGCAATGGCACACAAAGCTCTGTAAAGTGTTGTCCATTCTAGATCAGTAACATCATTAGATATTGAGTGTGATGGTGCATGACGCAGATACAGATGGACAGGCGGAGCCAGTGCACAGTCCTCGACCCATTTCATCAAGGCAGACAATTAAAGACAAGTAGCACAGGCACTCACTCAGCTATTACTCCCCTACAGGCTCTTCAGTAGCTTTCACACTCACGCAGACTCCTGAGAGCAGATTGGCTAAACCAGACAGTCACTGTGAGGCTGTAAAAGGAAGGGGTCTTAGACAGTTAGTCAGTGTCTAACTCTCTCACAGTAAAAGGCCTTTTTAATTTGACTGCTTCATAAGAACAAATGATAACAATAAATACTGACTAATATAACAGTAGCTTAAATTGTGATACCGAATTCATACTAAATCATATGAAAACCTACTTACTAACCTAAAATAATTTCACACTAATAATAACAAGTACTCTTTATCATGCAATGTGACAGGACCGGGTGAAATGCAGTCCCAACAGTTGTTAAAATTGGTTACCTACAATACTAAGGTGGTATTAGAGTATTAGAGAGGGTGATAAATAATAAATCCATCAATAAACAAGTAAACAACAAAGAATGAATTGAGTGGGAGAGAAACGGTGAGTGAGTGTCAGTGTCGGGGAAGATATAAATGTATGCCTAAACATTTTCAGTAATAATAATGATAAATAATAATAATTATTATAATAACAGCTTCAAATTCAGTAAATGCTATTTTAATCAGTCTGCATTGCAGCAGATACAAGTAGAAGCTTGTTAATGTGGTTTTTAATTCATGCAAGATCAACTTGCCTCTGGGGAAAACATTTATCTCATGTTTAAGGGTATGGAGACACCGGAATTTAATAAAGGAAAAGAGACCTTTATTCCATTTCAGTGAAATTGCTGTGATGAGAGAAATTAATCTATGTTAATGTCCTGTGAAAACTCCAGTTTTGGTGAATACAATTTGGTGCGACTGACCCATAGCAAGCCGACCTTTGAGGGAACAGAGAGCAAAGCATTTCTTTCTGTGTTTTAGAAATTTCTGGAGCTTATTGCTATAAAAGCTGGCTGTGAGCGAGCTAATATGAATCTGTTTTTATCAAAGTAAATGGCTGGTTGAGGGAAGGATGTATGTGATTCATCACACAAAGATGAGAGAGAACTACTGTAAATGCATTCAGTACATTTTCAGAGGTATTTGGTTGCTGTGGTGCTCATCAGGCTTCCGGCTCCTTCTATTGTGCATGGATGAATTATTGTCACTTTGGGTAGTGACTGCATTGACTTCAACTACTATAATGTCTGTAATTATTTGTTCAATTTACGGACTGTTCCATTACAGCTGTCTAAAATTTGATATCCGCAGTGTATGTATTGTTAGGGTGAAAGTGACCAATATGCAGAACTCAATGACCTCAGTGGTAACTGCAGCAGCTGGTGTAACATTTTAAAGAAACAGTAGTATGATGAATCAGTTATATTTGCTCTTCTGATCTTAAGAGGTCACTGAATTTATTTCCTTGGACCTTAGTGCAACCAACATAAACTGTTGAAGGAAGTCATTGCATCAGTAATAGCTGGCAAAATCACCTTAGCAGCCCTAAGACTCTGAAATGTTGATGTTTAAAAATGGAATCTGAACTGTTTATGAAGCTCTAATGAAGTTCTTTATGATTTGCAGAAGAAAAAGGAATCAGTTCAGCCACCACTGAGCTAATGCACAATAGATGACACTGGAGTTCCATTGTGGTTCAGTCTCGCTGTGTGTACTATAACTCACATATCCCAAGGTGCATGCTGTTCTGCTAAGCATGTCCTTTCCACTGTAAATAACAACAGACACCACAGAGGAGAATAGAGAAGAGACTGCCAGAGGCGGGCATTCATCCAAACAGCTGGTTAAAAGCATCTGGCTAATGGCAGCCATACATCAGCTGGAGTTATGAATAGTCTCTGTGACTTTAACTGTCAGACAAATCCTTATAAATAGTCTTTTTAGCCTGTGTTATATAATCTATAATGACTTTCTCTGGAAGTCAAACCATTATATATAGCCAATTTGACTTTGACAGTTAATGAACTAACTTACACATATATAAGCCTTCCACTTTATGCTGTAGTTTATGTCGGCCACTGTAAGATTTTGTTGTAGTTCTTTATTGATTTAGTTTTCATGCCTCTTTCAGGATAGTTTTGCTTTAAATCTACAGTAAAGGACATACAATCCTTGTATACCAGACTCTTATGCTTGAGATCAGTCATGAATTTATGGCCCTGTTCAAGGACTGCATATTATGTACCTTGGTTCTGCATGGCTGTCTTCCAGTACTGCAACATTTGAGCCCCAGGTTTGTTATGGGAAGAATGTTCAATGTAGAGTAAATACTGAATAGACTAAACTCATAGAGCACTCTTCTACCATAACTGACAAAGGGCTTTATGATTCCTCTGTCGTTCAAACTGATGGCTGCTGATCCGCCGCACACTGAGGAGAAGCACTCCAACCTTTGGGCGTGTACATGTACTTATGTACCTTCAACTTCTCACTGGTTTTCACAGATATGGCCAGCTTCATTGAACAACAGAACAACTGCAACATTTCTTTCAATGTTTATTTTTTTTATTATACTCCCAGTATCCATAATGGTTTGTATTTCTATGCCTCCTGAAACCTTTGGCAACCGAGCTGTTTGACTTATTTTTGAAGGCTGACTTGAAAAGAGAGAGAAACGATATAGTCTTTTTCCATTTATTTCATGCTTTTTAGCCCTTTCACCAACTAAAAAATCTTATGGTAACTGAACTGATATTTTCATGGCCTTAATGCTTTTGTGAGAATTCAAGTCGCAGGAATCATAACAGCGGATCAAGGGCAAAAAATACTCTTTACTTAGCCAAAGATTTAAGGTAGAGGGGCTACTGAGGCAGTGCAGATCAAGAGGCTGACAAAACCAAAAGGGCAAAGTCAAGCAAGAGGTCGAACAGTTTGGTCTTATCGACACGAAGTGCTGCTGCCAGGCATTAAACATGTTCTACTGCCCTTCACTGGTTAGGATTGATTTTTAGATTTTACTGTTTTTAAATCCTTGAATGTCAGACTCTTTCCCATATCTGCTATCTGCTTGCAGAATATCTGTGAAGTTGGGGGCAGCTGTGGCCTAGAGGTTGGAGAAGAGGCTTGTGATCAAAGGGTCACCGGTTTGATTCCCCCACCCAAAATTTGGGTGTGGTGGAGTGATTAATGCGAAAAATGCTCCCCCCCCCCCCCCTTCATTAGCCGGCTGATGTGCCCTTGAGCAAGACACTTAACCCCCCAATATGCTCCCCACTGCTCCTGTGTGTGTTTCACTGTGTGGAATTTGCTGGGTGTTGCATGTGTGTTCAACTAAGGATGGGTCAAATTCAGTATGTGTATGTAAAAATATATATACTGCTAATAAAGTTGATTCTTCTTAAGTCCCTGAGACCAGTTGCTGCCTGAGATCCTGTGGGAGGACCCTGCTGCACACTAAAGGCAAGGCCTTTGCTGTCTGAAGTCTTCTGCTGTGGATCTCAGGCAGGCAACATCAGCAAATTCTTTTAAATCTCTTCTATAAACTATTTGTTTGTCATTATTAAAATGATATCTATGGTTACAGAGCAGTCAATACCAATAGCTAAAGCAGCAGGACTTTTCATGATGTAAATTCAAAATGTTATCAGGCATCGGCTCAGGTGTAGCTATACAGATAAACGAAGGATCCAGCAGTAACATTACACTGTTGGTTTGCCTCATGCAAAGTACTGCATATACAGCAGTGTCAGAATCACTTCATCAATAATTTTTTTTTCACAATAATTAGGCATAATGTCATTTACATTTTTTTATCATCACATTATTTTAATTTTCAAATGTGAAGTCTTCAGACTGGATGCTGACTCAAGAAACATCACTTGAGGACATTTGTCAGTCTTCACTCATATGAGTATTGGCAAAGGCAGTAGCTCTCACCGTCACCTGGAAACAAGCATGGTGCAAAGAATGTGCTCAGGAGGACGTTCAGTGCTTCACCCTGAACATTCTGTGTATTTGACATTTCTGTGTTGCATTAAAGCAGTTCTTATTTATTAATTAATTAATCTGTCCCGAACATGTACAGTGTAATACGACTTTTGATAATAAACAACACTGCTGGGTGGGTGGTGTGTGTTAACCTCACCTGTTAATGTTGTTGCTGTTCCATATATATGCCACTCAAGCTTGAAAAACACACTAAGCAAACAAGTATGTTCAAGCCCTAATCTGAACTGATAGGAAAATCACACTGCAATATTTCTGATGCCTGGAAAACCACAGGCAGAAATTCAGCACTTGAGGCCGACGTGCAACCTTATTGCAAACTATTCTGCAGTTTAGGCAAAATAGTTTGCAATAGAATATTAGATAGATAAAATAGAATATTCTATTCTATTGCAAAATATTCTGCTGTTTCATCTCATGTAAGCCTCTTTGGATAAGCATATAAAGTCACTGTTGGTGTCCCTGTGGTAATCTTGTCTAACTTGCATGACTTATACACAGTGACTTTCTTTGGCTCCTTTATTGAATAATCTTACTCATTTGATGTGATCCATGCAAAAAGGCAACACCTGTGGCGCAGGGGCATCAGTGCAAAGCCTCAATCAAACCCAAGCAAACATGAGTGAAGTTTCCTCAGTATCACCAGCAAACAACCCCATCCGAATCCCCACCTTCGTTTATCTACATTGTCACAACAATGACGGAGCAAACTAACTACCTAACAGAGTTAGGTGGCAAAGTGCAGTCCTTAATAGATTCACCTGGCAGTATGCAGAAAGCTGTCATCATTATTTCAGTACTCTGACGATGAATAGAGCAAAGAAAGCTATTAGAGCTAAACTGTATGTAGCACATTCAAGCTTCAACTTGCTGTCACATTAACGAGCTTTATCAGGGAACTGCAAGAAGACCTGAGGGTTCAGCATGCTTGAGATGGATTAGGGTATACAACGTGTTGTCCACAGGGTTTATAGCAGTTCCAAAGGCCCACAGTAAAAGGTGAGGCAGTCAGAGGCTCCCTCTGGTTGCACCGCCCTGTTAGACACCCTCTTAGACACCCACATACTCTCACCCCAACACAAAACCTTAAAGTTGCAGAAATTGTGAGAGCTGCATTTTCCTGGGAGAAATCTGAAGAAATCAAATCTCTCTAATTTTCTTCCCCTTTTCCAGAAACATCTCACACAGAATGTTTAAGAAATCACCTTAAAGTAAGTTGACAGTAATGCTGTTATTTAAATGCACATATGCACACAGAACTGGAGAAGCTCTGGGTTTGAAGCATACAAAGGACATAATGAGGAAACAAGCCTATAGCCACACCAACAAATTTGTCAGGCTGTACTCAGACATTGGTTTTAAGATTTTTAACCATGATATAGCCACCTGAATAAAGACTTTTAAACTTTTCGTGAAATATTGATTAAACGAAGCCAAGATATCAGCAAAGTGAATGTCTGAACCAAATGTAATGACAAGTCATCCTATAGTTAGGATGACTAGTTAGTTATTTCTCTCAAAATCACAAATATGAACCTGCTGGGGGCACAATAGGAAAGGTCAAGAGATCAGTTTTCTGGGCAACATGAAAGTCTTAAAGATTCATGGCAATCCATCCAGTGGCTGTTGAGATACTTCAGTCTGTACCACAGTGATGGCCTCACTGACACTATACCCATAACCAAGTCCTTTGGATGGCTTTCATCAATAAATCCATTTTGCTGTTCATCTCTGTAATAATGTAATAATGTTTCACTTGAATATGATGGATATTTGCACTCTTGCTTTGATCATTGCTTATGTGATAGGTAGAGCTCCCCCTCCAGTCCTGCTGTTCGTCCTCCATATCTGAAGAACTGTGTCAGTATGTTGGCTTAGCACCAGGGAACCAAAGTTCAGGGCAAGAATGCAGGTTCTTTTCCAAAAGAGGTGCCTCTTCGAGAAAAATCCACAGCCCCCGCCCCCCCAAAAAATAAGACAACACACACACACACACAAAAAAAACAAACAAACAAACAAACAAACAAACAAACAAACACCCCAAACCTAAAAGGTTACCAGTTTTAAAGAAAAAAAAAGAAACCAATAGAGAAGGGGGGGGGGGGGGGGTCTACATAAACCAACTGTGAGCAAATGTACTGGAAGGACAGGTCTCCGCTTTACAAATCCTGCATATAACACCAATTTGCGACCAGGGCAGTTCTATACACCTGACAATGCGACAACACCACTCTGGGAATTTCACCCAGAGAATACCACCCAGGTACTTTGGTTTAACATAAGAAGGAGCAGAGGTGAATTTCTAGTTTTGGAAAAATATTCAAGTTTTATTTAGACAGATTTCACATTATGACATGCCAGCTTTGTCTCATGGAGTCCAACAGGAGTGGGTGGGGTGAAGGGGAGAGGGGCCACCACCACCAGGTACCAGAGGAAGGGGGGGTGGGAAATCACACACACACACACACAGCAAAGCTAAAAGACACAGGTTAGAACACAACAAAATACTAAACGTGCAAATAAACTCAGGGAGTGGGGAGTCCCTCCACCTAGTGAGCCACCACCTGTAAGTCTATGACCCACCCACCTATACTGGCATTAAAAGGAGATAAATAGAATATAAACTCAAACTCAATGTTGGTTTACAAAAGAAAAGAAATAAACAAAACTTAACTGGGGAGAAAACCTAATGACTACAACATATTATAAAGAAAACAAGGTAACCATAAATACACAAAATATATTTAACAAATGGGCAAAAACAGTCGTGCCTAGAACTCAGCTACCGCACCAGGGGCCGACATCACTTCCCCGTTCCTGGTATGAAAAGCATGCATCATATGCAAGATGTAACTGACTGTGACTAGTATGCACTGAATATCTGAGTAACATATCCAACCAAAAATACAGGAAGTTACTCAAAACACCAAAAGCAAGCATACCTGGGAACTTCACATGATACAGCTACACATACACACATGATAAGCGCTGCACCAAATGGGGAGGGGAGCACGGTGACCAGCAGCTTAAGTGCTCAGTCCTGCACCTGTACAAACTATTTAACAAAAAGCAAAGAAGCATACCTCGACTAGACATCACCATTCGTGGCAGTGCAAGATCAGGAGAGAGTGAGGAGAACCTACCACTAGCTGTCTGCAGCTACATTTAAAGATGATCAGGAAGTGATCTAGCCTCGGCTGTTAGGAATCCGTACTGATTAGAGGGGCGTGGTAGCTGCCAGTGGTAGGAGGGGGGAGCTCTACCTATCACATTTATGTGCATTACTCTGCAGAGAGAATGAAAAACATGTGGTGGCAAAGATCAACAGGCTGCTTAACTGTGTACGATTCTCAGTCACGGCTGACTCAGGACATTCATTTCAGGACTGGAAACCACTTATTACTGCTTCTCACTTGCTCTGTGGCTCCTAGAATAACAATGAAAAATGCTGGGACCTCTTTCTCTTTGTGTCTGTGACTCACTTTTCCATTCAGTTTCGAGACACTTTTTACTGGAAGCTTGTCATCACTGTCATTCTAATGTGATGAAAATTGCAGGTTTAGCCTTTCGTGACCCCATATGAAGTTACTTTTTGAGCTTGAACAGTTGAACCAAAAAAAATAAGGAAAAAAAAGCGATGGGTATGTCACAAGAATATTGCATGAAATTATACCAGATTTTTAACTGAAACTCGAGTGAGAAAACTGGGCCTGTTTATTTTAAAAGTATTAATCTCATTTTCCCTGTTCCTGTGTAAACTGAATGAGCAGGGACCACAAAAAAACATGAATGTTGTCATGGAGAAAGAAGCACATCGCTGACAAACTGTAAAATATTGTGGACACCTCAAATACCAACTCAAGGACAGTTATAACACTGTTCAAAAAGTAAGAACATACAAGTAATATATTGTGCAAGTAAACACTCAGTGTAGAAGAAAATACATTTTCACAATTTAGTGGCAAAAATCTGATGTTTGAGTTCACTCATCGCCATCCCAGAGCTCAGAAGAATGAGCTCCTCAGCAAGTAAGCAACCACTCTGGCTGACTGTGATAATGTGATGTATCTGTCACTCAGGCAAAACAACTCTGAAACATACAGTTTTTAGGCCTC
Source organism: Scatophagus argus (assembly GCF_020382885.2). NCBI lineage: Eukaryota > Metazoa > Chordata > Actinopteri > Scatophagidae > Scatophagus > Scatophagus argus. The sequence continues at coordinate 3,224,038 of NC_058504.1, read as the reverse complement.
AAAGTGAGATAAGCTCTGTGTCCCTATAATTTTTCATCTCTGAATGAGTTTACATTGGCCAAAAACTATCTGGAAAAAGTGTGGTGTGACTGCCACTTGAAAACCAAATAATGAAAAGTTTGGCTTTTAGTTTTGGAGCTGCATTTCCCAGAACTGTCACCACGAAGTTACTTAGCTGGTTTTGGGCTACAGCTCAAGTCCTGTGTAGGCCATATTTGTTTTAAGTTTTAAAATGAAGAAGAAATAGCTGTTAGCAGTTCCCATGTGCAATCTGTTCATGACTGTGGAGAAAACTATCCCCACTTACTACTTTTTACTTTGATACTGAGGAAAACATACATTTTTGAAGGGAACTGATAGACATTTATGCAATGACCTTTATCAGCTAATGAAATCAAATAATAATCCTCGGGGCAGTCACACTGAGTCTAATCAATATGTCCATCATGTGTTCAGATTTGACTAGTTCATTGATTTCAAGGGAGGAGCTGGATGATCTTTCCACTTTCCACTGCCACCAAGCAGCACTAGTGGCGACTGCTTCTGGGCCACTGGAGGAACTGCACTATAAGGTAGTTCCACTTGTACTCGTTTGCACGTAGCACACTTAGTATTACACAGTTATGTAGTGCTGATATGATGGTGAATTCTGGATTTTTGTCTATCTGTGCTTGTTTCAATGCATTATCACATTTGGAGCTCAATGCTGACAAATTTTCCTGTTATCTCTTACATTCAAGTAACCTTCTAATTATCTTCATGCTTTAAATATGACCATTCATTATGTTGTTCATTAACAACACTGTTTATTTTTTACAAAATAAACAATCTGAAATTTAATTCTGTTGTTATGCGTGACACAATGTGTGCATGTGCATTGTTGAGCCCAGTTATTATTGTCTGGCTCTTTGCTGTTCTCTGCCACAGCCTTTAACACTGTTGATGTTGTTCTTCCTTCCTCACTGCCTGTGTATAGCAAACACTCATCATCACAATCCACATCATTTAGGGACTCCGTCTTAAGAATATAAACTACAGTATTACTCTATCTCTGACTCTTACTTTCTTAGAAAGACACCAAACACATTACCGTTTGACACTTTCTCAGTCTTCTCCCTTCACACAAAGTCAGAGCTTTAATGCAGAGAAAACACCTGTCTCCATGTATCACTCTATTTGAGAGGACATGTTGAAAAAAAGGTGGGCTGCAATTAAATTTACACTGGCGAATATGCTGTATAAATGCCGTACACAAATATGCCGAGTAGAGTTCACATAAGCTGTATTCAACAGAGGTGTTGCACTTTTTTTCTCCCCAAATCTGCATTGTGATGCTCCTTTGAGAATTTGCTAATCCCTAATAATACTCGCTTACTTAACAAACAGGCAGGAAAAGAGCTGTTCTAATCAATATATGCTGAAGCTTTCTTCGCTTGTTGTTTTTTCCTCTAACATCATCATCTTTCTGGCATTTTAGCCAGGATTTAATGTGCCATGTGCAATATGTTAATAAAGAGGATATGACAAAGGGAGAAGTAAGTCAAGGTCAGGTCAGAGGTTTGTGGCCCTTTGGGTTGTTTCTTCACAAGGCCAGTAGAAGACAATTCACCGCAGTTGATGAACTGTCTTTCTGGATCTTTGCATTTGTCTCTAAGGCTGCAAGGGCAATGGACAAAAGTTAAAATAGGTCAGACTTTTACTTTTGGTTTCACACAGGACTTCAACACTTGTCTCCTGGGTCAAAGTCCTGTGACAGTGAAAATAAAGTTAGCAAGTCCTGCTCCACTTTCCTGTTAGCTTCTGTTCCACCAGCTTTGGTGGTTTAGTGTATTTAAAGTTCTTCTTTCATTGCTGTTTTTCAAAAGCTGACTGAGGCGGTTGGAAGGGTTTTCCAGCCATTCTCCATTAACTCAACCTTTTTCAATTTAATATATATCAGTTAAAATGTATACACTTCATTATCAAAAAGACAAAGCAACAGGCTCGATCAGCTTTGATTTGTCATGTTTTTTTCATATAATTTGTTATACTGCTCACTTCTCAGCTAGAAGATTACCACTATTAGTCCCTTCTCAAAATCTGGTATACCTATTGTCATCAATGGGTTGCATGATACCATTTGTTAGACTTCAGTATGCATTGGTGAATATACACTGTGTTCTTATGTGTTCTGCATTCATTCCTCGTCATAAGAAGAATAACAACAAGTGAAACAACACCTTGAACTCATGGCTCTCTCTCCTTCTTTTTCCTCTCTGCTTCTGTCAGGGTTACAGCTGGTTTTGCACAAGTCATTAGGCTCCAAAAAAATAAATAAATAAATAAAACAAACGGAGACATAGATACCATGCACACAGAGAGAGGCTGCTGTGGAGCTGCAGAAGCCAAAAGAGAGGAGCTAATGAGGGAACAAGGAACAGAGAGAATCCAGAAAGAGTGACAAAATAAAGAAAGCAGCAAAGGGAGAGGAGAGGGGGTAGGGTAATGAGAGACAGCACATACCCAGAATGTCACTGACACAACAGACAAGAGCTGCAATAAGGACCAGCTGAGCAGCAGGCTGTGAAGGACCGGCTGTGTGTGCATGTGTGTGTATGTGTGTGTCCATTGCGGTATATATGTATGTGTAAGCAAGAAGAGAGGGAAAGGAAAAGAGCGTGAGAATAATGAGCTAATGAGGGTTTGCCCACTGTCACACAACCGGTTGGTGCAGTATCAAACTTCCACGAGACGACTGGATGAAGGCAGGAAGTATGTGCAGGTGATCTGTGAGCGAGCCACAAGCTGCTCGCCAGAGCCCACAACCAGAGGAAGATCAACAGCTCTGAAGGACAAAAAAGAAGTTGAGCATGAATTGATTGACTGTCAGATGAATTTAGAATTTATTGCAGCTTGAGGGGGCGGCACGGTGGTGCAGTGGTTAGCACTGTCGTCTCATAGTTCCAGGTTCCAGGTTCGAATCCCGGTCTGGGCTCTTCTATGTGGAGTTTGCATGTTCTCCCTGTGCCTGCGTGGGTTTTCTCCGGGTACTCCGGCTTCCTCCCACAATACCAAAAACATGCACATTAGGTTAATTGGCTACTCTAAATTGCCCCTAGGTGTGAGTGTGTGTGTGAGAGTGTGTGGTTGTTTGCCTTTGTGTGTTGGCCAGGGTGTACCCTGCCTCTCGCCCGTAGTTAGCTGGGATAGGCTCCAGCTCCCCCACGACCCTGATAGATAAGTGGTATATAAAAAGGATGGTTGCATGGATGTAGCTTGAGGTCTAAAGGCATTTTTTTCCACAGATGCCCCAAAATAATGACAACACCTGCTTCAGCTCGGGGGGGGGGGGGGGTGCTCACAAAGGCATTGCTATGGTAACTAGGGACACAGCAGGGAGGCAGTTTTATTCCAGATGCTGCTGTGTTACATCAAATATACACCCTTGGCCATGAGCAATGTAAATGTTGTATTCTGTGCTCATTGCTTCTTGTTCCACACATTTTCATTCACCTTTAGCTGCTGATCACTGGGTACTACAGCTACACAGCCATTTATCACACTAAATCACAAAGTGAAGATGCAAGCGAGATTTTTTTTTTTTTTTTAAGAAGGACTGAAATAACATGTCATGTTTTCATTATCACATTTCATTTCATTTGGTTGCAATCTGCAAGCGCACTGCTAGATGTCACTGAATCCTACACACTGAACGTTTAACAATGTAGATGTTTACTAAGGCTGGTGGTCTATAAGGTCACCGGAGGGAAATTTCTGCTGCTCACAAGAAGTGAAGCTGAGCAATAAAAACTACATCATAAACAGCAATGAGCAAATCTCTGATCAAGAGGGGGAAAAAAGTATCTTAATTTGTTTCCTGTGTACAGGCAGAGGAGGCCATTTATGTCACCTTACAGGAGGTCCATTAAACACTGACTGAATTGTTATCTTTGACTTGTACAGCCACAGTGATTAAAATCATATGGCAAAAGTGCACTTGTGATTTCACATTAAAGCTGCGCTGATTTATGTTGTTTGTCAGCAATAGAATAAATGAGTGTGCATAACACAACTTCAAATAAATGCTGGATGTGCAAATAGACAAGCAGGTGCTGACCTGTTTGACATCACAACTTTACAAGGTGATAGTATGTTAACTTTGTATTTTCAGCTTACTCCAAGTTATCGAAGTCAGTTTACATGAATGCTACTGATTTTGCGGGGCCTGATGTTTTACCTTTCATTTCCACATATATTCCACATTTTTGCTGTATAGCTTCTGTGAGAACAGAGACCGTGGATCATGGAGACCAGCACCTCACTGAAAGAAATTAGCAAGTGAGCCTTTTTATTTACAGCCAGACAGTAAATAAAAATGTATCAATGCTAATAAATTAGATGGAAAAGGAACATGTAAGGATTTCTTTTAGTGTGCTCCATAAACATATTTTATCATCTGTTAAAAAGAATCGTCCACCCATCTTCTACACCCACACCTACCCCGAGAGGCAGGGTTCACCTGGGACTCAGTCAGTTGCAGGTCCAACACACAAAAACAGACACTCACACATGCTCACACACTCACACCTGGGGGCAATGTGAAGCAGCCAATTAACCCTAATGTGCATGTTTGTGGGACTGCGGGAGGAAGCCGGGGAACCCAGAGAAAACCCAGATAAAACAGAAAGGTCCAGTCCTGCAATCAAGCAAAGAACCCTTTTGCTGTGAGGCGACAGTGCAGACCACTGCACCACTCTGCCACTGTCAGTCTACTGAATATTTTTTGTTACAAACATTCGCCAGCAATAATAGCTGGAACATCGTCTACATTGTAGACTTTGTCACATTTCGTTTTTTAACACCACCACCAGTTTTTTCCAACACAACATTCAGAAATCTTGTGGAAGACTTCTGAATGTTGTGCGCATCTTTACTATAATGCATGTGTATCCTCCAGTGTGGCTGTCACCCAGCGAGAGTGTGTGTGTGTGAAGCCACCATATCCGAGGTTATTACCACATATATGGCTGTTTGCCTTCCCGTGCAAATGGAAATGTTACTCCAGGGGGATGATGCAAACCGGAATGTGATATCATTTTAGCATATTTCTGCTGAAAAGGGCTTGATCCAGCTGTTGGGCTTTCGCAATGTTAAATCACATTATGTCTAGATTGGACCTGAAGTGAAGCTTGAAATGTCCAAATTAATGATAAAGATGTGGACGAGTGCCAGACATGCGATTATCTCAGCCTGCCTCTGACGTGACTTTACAGCATTTTCTCTGATTATATTTGATTCGGAAAGATAAAGTTAAAGACTTCATCACAGGTTAGTTAATGTTACAGAGTAAATGATATGTGTGCCAGATGTGTCTGTGGATAAAAAAAAATCTGATTGGTTAAAGAAATAGTCAATGGCTAATACAGTCTAAGTTGCGTGGGTCAGCACTACTGATTCTGAAGGCCCTGGGCAGATTAGACTGACATGGCAACACATAGAGGCTGAAATCTGATTGGACAAAAATCAAACATCCACATACACGTACTGAAAGAGATGCAGCCGAGAGACATGCTAAAAAATGAGGAGAATAAACTGTTGGGAATAAATTAATATAATTTGGAACAAATATTAGAATTTAGGTTGTAAATGTAGGTCGGTGCTTCTGATAGTGTTTAGGCCAGCAGAGAAGGCTTTGCTGGTCCTGACGGCCCACCACTGTTAAAAAGACAGTCAACAGAAAACAAATGATGAATGTTTTACCAAAGCCAATCAGACATTTATTTCAGATATATACAGCACAAGCCAGTGAGGCAGTGAAGTGATCAGCATGTTGATCTCTAAATTCTACAGTGTTTCTCTGGCAGAATGGGCTGCCCTCTCGTATCAGCAGGTTCAGTATCAAAGGTGATATCGAACCTACTGATATCAGTAGGTTTGATATTTGGTTGGAGTGGGCCAAAAAGTTGTTCAAGCGGTGGCAAAATTATCGGGTCCACTAATAATGTCAGTCTTATCAGGGTTTAGGTGGAGAAAGTTAAGTGACATTCAATCTTTGATGGTGGCCAGACATTCATGGAGGGTGGACAGTTGGTTCAAGTTATTGGATTTAGCAGTGAAGTCGATTTGTGTGTCGTCGGCATAACAGTGAAAGGACACACCCTGAAACCTGCTGAGCAGCTGACCTAGAGGGAGCATATATAAAGAAAAGAGGGTTGGTCAGCAATGTTTAGGTGGGTAGTATGTGTCAAAATGATTCCCAGAACCCAACATTACATTGTAAAGAGATGATTAATGTCATTTACTAAATGTTATTGATGTTTTTTCTGATCACTGTAAAGTGACCACTGAGTGTATGTTTTTTTGACATTCTTCCTTTTGCTGTCTTGTGTCTTTATTTGAAGATGTAATTACTCAAATTGTGGGGCTTTAGTAACCAACCATGAAAGTGATAAAACTATGTGGAAATCATTTTTCTGCTCGATGTATGGTCAGGCAAAAACACATTTATTCTGGAGAAAAAGGGTCTTCTTGGAGCTGTCAGAAGGTGCAAATAAGGTGGTATTTGGGCGAGCTTTTGTTTTACAAAATGTCTATTCAGATCTGAATTGTTTAGAAGAGTGAGCTGAAGATTTAGGCTCTGTGCAGGGAAGAGAAAGGAAAATGCTGATCATGTTGATGTCATGTCCTGACACCACATCTGTTCCCATTAAGTGGACATTTCCACCACAGATCACTTTACTTTCCAAGAAGAGCTGAACACCGCCTCAGACATAGGAAGCAAAGTGAAGCAGTTTAATTAACAAAACATTGAGAAATGTTCACACAAACGCTAAAGAAAATGTTATCTCAAAAGAAACTGAGGCTGAATGTTTCTGAAGAACACATCTGCAGATGTCAGAGTGAAGGTGTGGTGGGTGAGGTTCAGTGATCTATCAAAAAATCACAGCAATCAGAGAGAAGAAAAAACTTAAGCACTAAAAAAGTCAAAAGTCAGGGAGGTCAAAAGCCCAGAATGAGCTAGATGCAGGTATAAGAGGCAAAAGTTAGTCAAAAGTCGCAAAGAGAGAAAGTCAGTCTGAAGTGTTGTACCACCGAGGGTGACGAAACGATCTGGTGAAGGTGCAGTGAATAAACCGGCCTTTAAAGCAGCAGTCGAGGGGAGTTTAGATTGGAGTGAATTCACAGCAGGTGTGCAGGTGAAGACGTGCCAAGAGGGAATCAGATCACTGTGCAGAGCAACAAATGTTGATTGATTCAGTGTTGGCAATAGTCCTAAAACAATGCACTATTTCTTACGTCTAAGTGGCATTTGCTGAAAACAATGAAGCTCAGCTGCTTTAGAAAGTTACTGAGTGCCCTGCTGGTCACCTAAGTTGCTTAAATAGATCACATCACGGTCACAGAATCAAGACAAGAACAGTGTCAATATCAGGGGTGGTACAAGTGGCGCACACAGCTCACATGGTAATACCAGATCATCATTTAAAGATCACCAAGATGCTAACCCTCTCCAGCTTGTGTCTGTTTTACATCATGCTTCCCACGCTAGTGTTAGTACTGTCAGTTCTTGAGCCAGATGTTCAAGCAATTTTGTGAAGTGAAAGAATTACAATCCAAGAAATGAGCATATAAACAAATCATCATCTGAACAGCTAAATACAAACTGATGTGAAACTGAAATAATGCAGAGCCCCATCACTGTGGATGTACTACATACTGAATCTTAAATCAAGGATTTAAAAACTTTTGAGGAAACCTTATTACTACATTATTTTTAATGTGTCAGTCCATTAGTACTTCACTGGCCATGGCAGCTGAAGTACCTCAAAGGGCAAAATCATTTCTCCCAGTAACCAAACCACAGTCAAATTGAAGGAGAGCTCACAACTTTCATTAATAAATTTCAAATAATTACATTCCCTGCAGAAAGTTCCAGTGCAGCGAGGCCTCGCTGTAGAGCAAAGTGCTCATGGCTCAACAGTTGGTCCTCTGCGATGGTTACATTTGCACGTCTGTCAAGATGAAATTAGACGTCGTGCTTATCACCTTTCAGTCAGTGCACACCACCAGAACGCCTCCGACTCACCGGCGTCCTCCACCAAGCTCGCAACTCCACTAGGTGAATTCGAACTACTGTAGCTGCAATGCAAACATCTTTCTCTTGTAATGAGTTTTAATGACAGGAATCCTCTGCTTTGTTACAGATGCACTGTGGGGGGGCTTTGCTGTGCAGAGATGTTTTATCTCTTCTTTCCCGCCGATTGAATCCAATTTACTTGCTTTCAATTAATTAAAACTCAGAGGCTGAAGTTATGTGATGCATGCTGAATATGCAAGTGCATCATGATCATGAGTTGCTCACATTTTCTCTCCAAATGGCTCCTGCCGTCTTGTTCCCCTCTCCACAACAACATACAGACTCACCGGTACGTCCTTACAAACATTTAGTCCAACGTTTGGCATGTCAGCTGTACTTGACTTTTTTCCAGTCTCTCTGTCAGTAGGTGTGATGTATATATTTGACAATGCTGCTGGACAAAAATTCCAATCAGCATTCGGTGCTTCTATAGTACACACTACTATATAGTGTGTCCAAAGCAGCACGGCAGAGGCTTCGGTCCTCTGTCAGTGTCACAGTGTGTGTGTTGAAAATTGACCTGAAGCATCAGAATATGCTTTATGTTGCTGTTACTCACGTAAGACACGAGTGAAAGGTGGCTGTTACTAGTGTAGAGAGCTTCATTAGAAGCTGGTGAGCGTGTAGAGCTCGACAGCAGCGCCAAGATTGAAAATTGGCTGATGTTACTGTATGCTCAGGTTACAAGTCACTGATATGTCATTTTGACTAACAGTATTTTCCTGCTCCTGACTGCTGTATGTCATTCTTCTCCCGGTGCCGCACCTCTCTCTGTTGTTTCTTGCAGCTTCTTAACATAAAGTCACTGCTGACTATTTGCATGTTGCTGCCACATAAAAAAAATATCATCTCATGTTTCACTGACAGTTTTCACTTTTCTTTATATGACATAAAACTTTGCTATAGCATTATACTGGACAGTAATGTAATGGACTGAAGCAGCACCTTTCAAGACACGGCCATTGTCTGTTTCCCTTAACTGCTCTCTGATCTAACCAGCAGCCTCTAAAGTCAAGAGACAAAGAGTCAGAAGTTTGAATATTTTACCCAAGTCATCTTCACCACTTTTGTTGTTGCAGTGGTACATTTTGATGTGTAGTACCTCCACAAACTGTCAGTCTGGAGTATAGGGTGAAACCATTTGCAGCATGAAAACTGTGTCACAGATGGGGGAAGGAGTAGGAGTAACATTACTCTGATAAATGAAACTCATAAACTGCATTCGCACTGTGGGATTTATATTAATATGCTACACAAAAATCACTTCATATCATGATAAGAAACAGCATTACCTTGTCAATTTATAATCATCTAATCACACAGCCTCCAAATTCCTGTCTAATTTTCTCACGCCTCTTTTTCTCTAACTGCTGGACTGTCAAGTGTGACAGAATGCCAGCCCGTATCCCCCCTCGTTTCTCTCATTACCTTCCAAAACTACTGTTGTCCATTCCAGTGAAGTCACATTACCGCTGCAGAGCCTACAGTACACAAATAAGTTAATCCAAATGTCCAAATGCAGAGGTTGCTATTAATATTTAGATGCACTGGGTCATGTTTGTTGTTGCTCTTGTTCAGTTTGAAACACCTGTTCATAGTCAGACACATAAAGATTATAGCCTAAATGTAGGCACTTACATGCACTACACCGTACATTAGCCGTCCACATCACTGAGGTCTGTAGCCTCGGTAGATGGTCCAGGTCCTTTTTTATGCTCATCCAATTATTCAGTGAACATTCGTGCCAAGCGGTTGGAGGTGTTCTCATCTGATGAGATTTCACTCCCTTTAGTGTAGAACTGCTTCACCATAGGGAGGAGCACGATCACTCTCTTCCAGGGGGGTGCAGGGCTTCAATCAGAGCATCTGAGTCATGTCAGGAAAATACATCGCGCATGCTCAACAGAGCTGCCAGAAAACATTTAGCGTGCGTCTGCAGAGCCTGAAATACTGAGGTTTCCTTTGTTTTCTTAACTGCCTGCACATGAAGTCAAATATTTATTTCTGCAAGCAGAAACACAGAGTTTGTGCTAATGTTGTCATGATGAGCTACTGTAATATTTTTTGCATTCCAAGTAGCAGAAAATACTGTCTAATAAGTGAGAATCTAGCAGTTACATTTAGTTAAACTAGTGTGTACACTGCAGATGGTTCTTGGCAAATGGAACATTTTGCTCAGACTCCTTTGAGCAAAACCAATTTACGTGTTAAGAGACAGAAGCTCTTACTTTGTCATTTTACTGAACCAGCCCCGGCCTTGACATTTTATTCCACAGCTTGGAAAAATGTTGTCTTTAGGGGGCTAACACTCACACAGACACAAATTTACTTGTTTTCACTAAACTCAATTTAACCACAACGTGAGAATTTGACCCTTTTGGCCAAAATCTGCCACGCCTCACACACACACATTCATTGTCAGAATACATTTGTGAACCTGGCAACTTTTAACTTGATTCAGTTGTCATAGCCGGGGGTATTTTGGGTTAACTCTAAAAAGAAATTTGATTCCTGCCTGCTCAGCCATGAAGTGTTACATTGAGCTCATTGTGAAGATTAAAATGTAGGTTGGGAGGAGGGAATGCAGTGATGCATCCAGAATCCAGAGCAACACAACAGCAAATGTCGGCAAAGTCACGTTTAAGGGCTGTAGTGGTGTGTGTGTGTGTGTGTGTGTGTGTGTGTGTGTGTGTGTGTGAGAGAGAGAGAGAGAGAGAGTGTGAGTGCACTTCTAGGGCTGTAATGGATAAATGCTTGATTCATTCATTCAAGCATTCATAATGGTTTATTTGAAAGAAATCAACCCCAGAAGTGCCACTTCCAGCTTCTTTATGACATGTAGCGTATATTTTTAAAGCATTAATCTGAATTCATCGTCTTCCCATACAGACTGATCAGCTGGCTGATTTATGTGCTCGTGTGCTTTAGTAAACCCACCATTCGGTGACAACTGACAGTATTTACGCTGACAGTTGTTCACAATGATTTCAGTTGACACATTCTCCAACAGATGGAGGTAATCTGTTTAAATGTGGAGGTTATAAAATATTTTTGCGTGAAATGCTTTGTGTGAAGGTGATATTTCAGGCTCTAAGTTTTAAAGATTTAAAGATTAAAGTGACATATTTTGTCATTGGAGGGAACTCACTCCAACAAAATTTGTTCTCTGCATTTAACCCACCCAAGTGACGTGCACACACACACAGCAAACCCGGGGCAGTGGGCAACCGCGTGCAGCGCCCGGGGAGCAGTGGGGGTTAGGTACCTTGCTCAAGGGTACCTCAGCCATGGACACCGGGACGGGGAATCGAACCAGCGATCCACCGGTTACGGGTCCGACCCCCTAACCGCTGATCCACGACTGCCCCTGTGCTATAATGGTACAAAAATTCCTTACTGCAGAAATTGTCACAGTTCTGTCTGTTTGTTTTTTGAAATGGAAATGTTTCAGTCTGCCTCCATCATGTTACAAAGCCACTACAAATATATATATATGACTAATTGAAACACACAGAATGAAATGACTATAATTCAAAGTATTAGATAATCTGCAGTCTTACTATGCCTTCTCAAAGCCTTTTTAACTGATTGAAATGACTGATATGAGTGCAAAGCTGAGCCATCTTCAATCCTGTGTTTGTTGATGATGATCTCACTGTGCTATTACAAGCAACCCACTGTGCTCGGTAAAAACACCAAACTGTTTTCAGTGTTATACGAGCAAGTGAACTGCAGAGCGGCACAAACAAATAAACAGCAGCAAACAGTTTCAATTAACGATATCTACACTGACGGTGTGCACCAGTGAGTAGAGGCTCAGTGATTCAGGTCCACACCGTGTTTACTCTCCGCTTAGATTTATAAATGCTATAGGTTGCTACATAAAATATCAGGAAACCAGAAGAGGAAAACCATCATTTCTTGTCACAGAGGAGCCTTGGACATGTGCAGACACCAGCATCAGGGAGGGACATCGGATGTGGACGGTAGTCCTAGACTTTCTGTCATTACTGAAGAAGAAAAACAATTTCCCCTTTACGTGAAGGTATGGAGAGTAAAAGTGTGCAGAAACATTTTTCCTTATAGTCACAAACAAACTGTAAACTTCACCTCACGGTCCTCCTGCCTCACCTCACACAACCCTTCCACTGATGTCATCCCGGGGTGAAGTGAAGCACTCTGTGTTGCACGGCCCAATTGACAGCTTACGTAACAGCAGTCCATCAGAGGATATAGCTTCACACACACACACACACACACACACAGTGATGATGCGATCTCTCTGAACATCCAGTGCTACTCTGTTCCCATGCTTTACTCATAGTACAGGGTTAAATTTGCCTTTAAATGAAAACACAAAGACATGTGGGATTGCAAACCAACATAAACTGCTACCCAAATTTACTAACTGCGGTTTAACAAGCTGAGACAGTCTGCAAGTTTTATTTTGCCTTGAAGTGGTCAAAGATCTGAAGCTGAAGTGAAAACGGTTAAACGGCATGTTCACATTGAAGTGGCTTAGGATGAATGTAGCTAATGAGACAGATTCTTACTTTTCATGAATCTCAGCCTTTTCCCATGTGATGCTTTTTGTCTTAGTCACATGACCTGCGGTTGCAGTGTTGTCAGGTTTGGCATCATAACTTGAGTAACTGGTTGAATACATTAAGTATGCTGTGTAAGTTAAAAACAAGAAGTAAAGAGACGAATCAGGAGCTTTTATTTTCCCACAAGAATCAAACACTGGTCTCCAGGGTGAAAGCCGTGCATTTGTTTGACGCACCCACCACCCAAACCTCCATCATTTTGTATCAGAGCACAATGACATGAAATGGGTGCAGCCAATCATAAAGAGATTTTAATACAAATGCACACACACACACACACACAACAGCAGCCTGTTTGTTTATAGGATAAAACCAAAGTGGATGTAACATCAGTTGCTGTGTGGTTTGATTGTGATCCATCCCTCCAGCACATGACCTGACAAAACCTAACTCTGCTCATCTGGCTTTGTGTGTGTGTGTTTTTCTAACCTTGTGGGAACAAAAACTTGTTTACCCAGTCACATGTGAGGACTCACCCACCTTATGGGAACAAAATGCAAGTCCCCAAGGGTAAATGATTAAATTTTAGTTTATGGTTAGGTTAAGGTTAGTGTAAAGGTTCATGTCCCCATAGGGCATGAAACATGAACTGTGTGCGTGTGTGTGTGTGTGTGCATGCACAAGCCTCCAGATTACAGTATCCAGAAAATGAACACATATATATACATACATACTATATACATACTAATAGAACAAAACGTGATGCTAACCAGTTAGGCTTTATATTAACATAATGATTAACTTGTTAATTGACACACATGGCAGGTCCCAAAAATGTTGAGTCAGAACATAAAATATAGTAAAATATTCTGTGACTACATGTTTCTTTGGAACATTAGCCTGAAAACGGGATCATTTCTGGCAGACGGAGTTGAAGGAACATTTCCAGACAACAGTTTTCTGTCTTAGCAGCACAATCACTTACTTACTTGAGTGACTGTAACAGCTTTTTGCACATGCAGTTTTGCTCTGCACCATTTATATGCTGCAGTGCTGACAATACAAACTGACAATTCCAGGGTGGGAGGAGGGAGAAAACAAAAGCACATGCATTATTGCTAGCTGCCTTGCCTTGCTGTGTCTTGTTAGCAGTCACTTTAAATATTTGTTTGCATCACAAAGACTTTCTTTTTAATGACTTTACTGTCTGTTGACCCCCAAGAAAATACCTAAAACCACCATCAACAGCAGTCAGTGAAGCTGACTCTGACTTTCATGTAAGGCTGGAGTACAGTCTGAGGACAATAAAATAAAATGACTGGGAGAACATATGTGTTTTAACTGTTCTTTGTCATTTTCAAAATCAACATTTAAATAATACTTTCTAAAAAGTAAAAGCAGCAGATGATGTCCATAAAACTAAATTCGTTCATTGTTCAATGCGTTTTACGATTTTATTATTTGTGAGACGCTATTGCTTCTTTGTGCTGGGAACCTGGTCTAAATGTCCAAACATTTTGACAAAACACTTTCAGGTAGTTTTGTTAATGTTGGACAATCACTCATGCTGGTCAGTTTCATTCAGAGTTTCCCACTCAGAGTGTCAAATTGAATTTTGATGTAAAGACTATTTATAAGTCAGCAACTCATAATTCAGATTGTTCCATTATGACCTGAACACAACACATGAGAAGCACTAAGACAAAACCCAAATACAGCAATACAACTCTGTTCTGTGATACAACCAAACCTGTCGCAAGTAACTGTGTGTTCATGTCGGGCCCCTGACTCATGATAAGCAGGTTTCTCCATCTGGCTAAAACGACCATCAGGGACCACAGACAACAAACTGGCTGTGTTTGGTAGCTGATTCACAAAAAAGAAAGATCTGAAACTGATCCCTTCCCCCCAGAAAAAAAAGCTTTCTTCTTCTCCAAAATGATGCACAGCACTACATGGCAACATCACTGCAGGACCTCAGTGCCCATATGTACATGTTTTTCTGTGTGTGTGTGTGTGTGTGTGTGTGTGAGAGAGAGAGAGAGAGAGAGAGAGAGAGAGACAAGAGGGCCTAATGCAGAGTGACGCTGGGAGAGGCAGAGTGAAATCCCACCATCATACAGAGTCCCTAAGGCTTCATTGATTGAAGGGTCTCTCTCTCACACACACACACACACACACACACACACAGAGTCATGGCATGCTGCAGATTATTATTTATCCAGTTTGTATTCCAGTGAGGCTGTCAAAAGTGTCAGACTGATTACATGCTGACAGACTGTTATGTTTGAGTGTGTATGTGTGTCACTGTATGTTTCTGGTTGCCTTTTAATGGTCATATTTTAAGCATTTGGGTGGCCAACAGAGCATTCATGAAGAGGCAGCTCAGAAAAGTGGGTCAGCATATCGTAAGCACTGACATTAGAAAGTGACATTCATTTTTTTGTTTTTTACAAATGTCAACACCTTTTATGTTTGTAATGTTCGTTTGTCCTGTGTTTGTATTGAAGTCTCTCTTGATGGCACATGCACTGCATGAAGTCTGTTGAACACAGGCTCTTTTAATGCATTATTTCTTCATCTCACCAACAAACAGCTCTGTACTGTGACGTGTCTTTGTCTCTTGTTCGATTCTGGTGTCTTTTTAGAAGAATACTAGCAGTCCCACAGACCAATAAACTTCACTGATGAAGTGGGGCAGCCTTTGTGCTGCCTGAATGGTGAAATTCATGCACGTGAATGCATTGTGCACTTCAGTGCTGCTCTCACTGCTTTGACCACACAGTGATAACTGAAGGTCGCTAAGAAGAGCATATCAGCATTTTCATTTCAGGTGAGCCATCGTAGTTCTAAGATTTAAGCCCGAAAATCTACTCGAAATAATAAATATGACCAAAGTAGGATTTTTAAAATCACCAATGGAAACACCTCACAGCACCACATGCACCTTTTTATCCTCATATTCTTAGATGATAGTACCGCAGATATTTTATTGACATCAGAATAAAGTCAAATACCTTGATTGACAACCAGAGTCACCAGATTTAGGGATCTTTGAAGCCTTCATCAGCTGCAGAGATGATGACAGCAAACAAATGATGTTTTTTTTTCCATTTTAGCTGTTTAATATTCATACAGTATGTACAGAGGATTGGGTTCTTAAATAGAGTGTAAATGTTACATGAAATACAACGTAGCCTTAAGATAGATGGATAGACAATCTGTGCAATCTGTGGCATTTACTGTGCACATTTGACTTTTGTTCCCCGAATTTAATCTTTAAGCCAGACAGCAAAATGCCCTTTAACAGCAGTGCTGGCAAGAAACGCCCTCTTAAGATGAACTCAGGGAACAACATTTCCTACCCCTGCTGTGTGTAGTCTGGAAGTTTGGCCGAAGGGTAGAAATGGATGAATGTAGTTAAAACAATAAAAGTTTGCTTATTATAAGAGCTACAAACATGAAGCCAATAGAATCAAAACACATTAAAAAGTCAGAGTCATAAACTGCAGCTAAGGAAAGATAACCGCACGTGATGCATTCATGTGTGTGCACAAAATCAAACCCATGATTTCAAGCATCAACAAGTTAGTCCACACGACATCAGTCAAGGTTTAGCTACAACTCTGGACTAATGTGAGACTGAAAGCAATGGATTGACAGCAACTACTGACTAGAGCCTGCAGGCTTACGTTTGCAGTGTTAACAATATTGTATCTTGCCATAATATCGCGTCAGACTCAGTGCCAAGATTTCAGTTTTGGATTTGGCCTTAGTTATAATACTATTAACCTTTCGTTAACGGTTTCCAGTTAGTCTCTGTGAGGGACCAGAGTGGTCTCCCCGAATAACGGGATCTCGGCAAGATCAGATTCAGGCAGAAGAGGTTGAAAATAGGAGGCAGCAAAGCGTCAGGTGCCAGGAAAAGCCCTTTTATTCTCCTGGAACACAAGGTTTTCACAGCCAGACAAAATGCAGGAATAATGCAGGAACCAAAAACACCAATAGCAAACACTCACAGCAGTACATAGTAGTTCTCCCAAGGAACAACAAGAGCAAAATGAGGCTCCTTTAAATAGGGCTGCTTGTTGAGCCCAAACAGTCCAAACCATTATGGAGGGGATTACCAACAGACATAATGGTCCATACAATATGCTAATCATAATAAATAAATACAAAAAATAAATAAATAATGCATTATTCAATGTATCCACACACCAAATATTTACACACCATACAATAATTTTTCACAAACACCACATAGCCAATACCATAAAGAAAATAAAAACCCCCTGTAGCGGCGCGTGCTTCCGCAGAGGAGCAGTGCAGCCGGACCGGGAGTGCAGGTGACTATGAGTGTATGAAAAACCAGAGTCTTTGCAAACTGAACTGAAGAGGTGGACGAGTAGTGGGTACCTCACCACACGCCTGGATGCTAAACCGGGGAGAAAACTGACACGGGTGAGTTGTGGTTGTGGTGAGTGAGCGACGCAGCGGGCTGAACTTACAGCGCCGAAGCGTCCATGGCGTACGCCACGCCAAACATGTCACCAAGCACTTGAAACATATATAACTTGATAAAAGAGTCCATTTCTCTTAGTGTGTGTGTGCGCGCGCGCACACGCGTCAGCGTGTATATGCGCCACAAAGTCCGACAAGTCTTTTTAATTTTAATTTTCCGACGCTGCCTCGCAGGCCACGTTATCAAAACGCGTCCCTCGTGGGAGACAGTGAGAAGGGGGGTGCTCACCTTCTTACAGTCTCGTAGAAACAGGAGAATATCACGCTGTGCAATGCAACTGGTGGATTATGGCTCTTTTTAATCTGTTATTGGAACATTTTCATGTCAGGATTTCTTATTATTTCCACACAACACTTTGTATTGTTTGTATCTGTATTGCTCAAATCATGCAAAGTGACTATACTGTTTATGATGTTTATTTTTGTGAGGTTTGTGTAGATATTGTGTAGAACACTAACATTTAATTCTACTGAAGGAAATAACATCTTGTGTGAAGATTATGTATATGAGTAAGGTAGATTTACTCTTAACAAGAGCGAGAGCAGCACACTGTGCTGTCAATACATGCTTGTATCAACAGAAAGGATCTGAATCACCAACCCACCTGCACAAATTATTTTCGCTGATTTAAACGCCAACACCCCCGCAGTGACATTTCATTGCACCTCTGCTGGACCCTGCAGACTGTGTTGCCTTTTAAATCTTTTAAATGATGTCAAGCAGCTTAAGCTTTCCAGGTGATTTTGTGTTGTGTTGATGGTTCTTCAACAATTTATTTACACAACTGGAGAGGCTGCCTTCAGTAATATTTAAGTTTAATATTTATTAAGGTGGGAGGGTCTGCAGAAGAGAATTGTCAACTGTCAAGTTTGGCTAAAGAAATTGCATGATACACAGCCTGACTTCTCCTGGTCTCTATGATCACCTCACTGTGTGTTAATGTACGAGTACATGAGCTATTGTTTGTTAATGCAACATCATCTGATGCATTCAGTGTGATTTGATTTATTTACATAGTGCCAATTCACAACAAATGTTATCTCATGATACTTTCCAAAAAGAGCAGGTCTCGACTATACCCTCTAATTTAGTCTTAAATACAGAGAGACCCAACATTCACCCACGAGCAAGCACCTGGTGACAGTGATGAGGAAAAACCTCCTTTGAGAGGGCAGAAACCTCAGAGCGGACCCTGACTGTCGGTGACCGGTCATCTGCCTTGGCTGCTCGGGTTAAAAGAGAGAGGAAAAGGAAAGAGGAGGAGAGAGAGACAGTTTGATAAAAGACAGAAACTTGAGTTCAGAAGGTGTGCAGTTACAGTAAGGAAAACAGGTGGAAGAATATTTCTTTTTTTTTTGACAATTTGAGAGTTTATTTCTTTACGTATTAGACTAAATGCTAAGAGATGTGAAACATTGCAACCTTGTCATCCAAGCTGTACTATCGACCCAGCTGACTATCTCCCCTGAGAGGTAGGAAGTGGTATGACATGACAGGATGGGCCACAGCTAGCTGGTAGCTTTAGTAGACAAACGGAGTGGAGAGAACAGCATGCTGGATTTTATGACTTTGGCAGATACTGTATGCTTACCGCGCAAATCATGCAAGGGGGCTACAATCACACCGCAGCGGAAAAGTTTAAAGCACTACCACTGAGCGTTGTTAGTGGTTAAAATGTCAATGCACTTCAGACAGCATGTAGAAATTGAAGGCACTCATATTCCACTAGAATCAGACGTCATTAAAAGACTATCAGAGACTTTTTATCAGTGGTAGAGAATGAAAGCACATGGGGAATTTCTATTTTTGCTGTGTGTCTTTTGTAAAATGTGGATTACTGCAATTACTCTCTCTTTACATCTTTCCATGTGTGTCGTAATGTCACTGCAGGAAGGACAGCAGCAGGTGCAGGCTACTTGGTGACCTTTTGGATGTGTAGAAGAACAAAGAACATTGTTTAACAGGAACTTTCAGAAAGTTTCAAATTGAAAAATGTGTCTATGAAAAAATGTGGATTACTGTGGTTACGCTCTCTTTCTTTCTTTTTCTGAAAGCATGTTTCTAAATTACAGCACTTTGCCTTCGCTGAGGGCTTTCATGAAGAAAAATTGCATTAAACACAGAAAAATAAGGCTGTATTGAATATTTATAGAGCTATACAATAAGTCGTGACATCTGTGACGCTTATGCTGCCCAGCTCTGAAAAGCCAAGACCAACCACTGAGAGTGAATCAGGATCTAAGGTCCACAGGCGCACACAGGCAGGAGAAATCGCTCACGGCAGCAGCAATGGCGCTCTTCTCTGAGTTTCGCCTCTCAGGCAGTATAACATTATTTAGTTCCTTAATGAGGTTTGTTGGTCTGTGTGGCTGCTAATATACTTTTAAAAAGACACTAGAATTGTCAAATGTCAAGTTTGGCTAAAGAAATTGCATGATACACAGCCTGACTTCTCCTGGTCTCTATGATCACCTCACTGTGTGTTAATGTACAAGTACATGAGCTATTGTTTGTTAATGCAACATCATCTGATGCATTCAGTGTCATTTGATTTATTTACATAGTGCCAATTCACAACAAATGTTATCTCATGATACTTTCCAAAAAGAGCAGGTCTCGACTATACCCTCTAATTTAGTCTTAAATACAGAGAGACCCAACATTCACCCACGAGCAAGCACCTGGTGACAGTGACGAGGAAAAACCTCCTTTGAGAGGGCAGAAACCTCAGAGCGGACCCTGACTGTCGGTGACCGGTCATCTGCCTTGGCTGCTCGGGTTAAAAGAGAGAGGAAAAGGAAAGAGGAGGAGAGAGAGATAGTTTGATAAAAGACAGAAACTTGAGTTCAGAAGGTGTGCAGTTGCAGTAAGGAAAACAGGTGGAAGAATATTTCTTTTTTTTTTGACAATTTGAGAGTTTATTTCTTTACGTATTAGACTAAATGCTAAGAGATGTGAAACACTGCAACCTTGTCGTCCAAGCTGTACTATCGACCCAGCTGACTATCTCCCCTGAGAGGTAGAAAGTGGTATGACATGACAGGATGGGCCACAGCTAGCTGGTAGCTTTAGTAGACAGACAGAGTGGAGAGAACAGCATGCTGGATTTTATGACTTTGGCAGATACTGTATGCTTACTGCGCAAATCATGCAAGGGGGCTACAATCACACCGCAGCGGAAAAGTTTAAAGCACTACCACTGAGCGTTGTTAGTGGTTAAAATGTCAATGCACTTCAGACAGCATGTAGAAATTGAAGGCACTCATATTCCACTAGAATCAGACGTCATTAAAAGACTATCAGAGACTTTTTATCAGTGGTAGAGAATGAAAGCACATGGGGAATTTCTATTTTTGCTGTGTGTCTTTTGTAAAATGTGGATTACTGCAATTACTCTCTCTTTACATCTTTCCATGTGTGTCGTAATGTCACTGCAGGAAGGACAGCAGCAGGTGCAGGCTACTTGGTGACCTTTTGGATGTGTAGAAGAACAAAGAACATTGTTTAACAGGAACTTTCAGAAAGTTTCAAATTGAAAAATGTGTCTATGAAAAAATGTGGATTACTGTGGTTACGCTCTCTTTCTTTCTTTTTCTGAAAGCACGTTTCTAGATTACAGCACTTTGCCTTCGCTGAGGGCTTTCATGAAGAAAAATTGCATTAAACACAGAAAAATAAGGCTGTATTGAATATTTTAACTCACAAAACTTACACATAACTTCTAACCAAGGCCCAAAAAAGGTAAAGATGATGTTAAATAAGAGTTTGTTTCAGCTCTTTGACAATGAACAATGATTAATTTATACAAAAGTTAACAAATTCACGGCCTGGTAAAAACTGAGAAGAAGTGGAAGCAGTGATCTTTTAGCAGTAATATCTCCCGTAGTTCCATTAAAAGGGTAAAGGGTGAAGTAAAAACATGAAGTTTCTAAAGTGTGTCCACAATAAGTCGTGACATCTGTGACGCTTATGCTGCCCAGCTCTGAAAAGCCAAGACCAACCACTGAGAGTGAATCAGGATCTAAGGTCCACAGGCGCACACAGGCAGGAGAAATCGCTCACGGCAGCAGCAATGGCGCTCTTCCCTGAGTTTTGCCTCTCAGGCAGTATAACATTATTTAGTTCCTTAATGAGGTTTGTTGGTCTGTGTGGCTGCTAATATACTTTTAAAAAGACACTAGAAGCAAGTCATGACACAGAGCTGTTTGTAGGCGAGATGCGTATGCCACATGCAATCAAAGAGTCATGTATTAAAATTAGAAGTGATGCGTTTCTCTCTCACAGTAAAAATAGCCATGCCATGATATCCAATGTGAGACCCTGGACACCCACCCTCTGCTAAGATAGCAGGCTACTTACCAAATGCTTCTCAGCAACAAGGGAGTGCGTCACTAAGATGTTTTGTCTTTAAACTGAGATTGGGTAGGTTTCTGTGAGTTCCATGAATCGTGAGTAACTCAAAAAGAAATAAATAGTCTGTGCGCTGTGCACTTTCGGCTTCATAAATATTAGCTGCTACTGTGCTGCATACTTCTTTAGCTGCAGCCATTATGCTCCTTGAAGCAGAGACATGTGGAGGTGAGGCTGTGGTAGGATAACAGAGTGTCAGCAGACCTTGGAACAGCTGATCACCTGCCTCTTAACAGGACGTGTGTGTAAAAGAAATTTGCTCAAGTAAATGTAATGGAGTAAACATAACTGTTGACTATCCATCATTGAATAAATGTCACCATATTTTTCCCGACTGCCCCCCACCCCGGGGTCTGTGTGTTTACTGAAGAACATAAATATATTCGAAATGATATTTGTTTCCACTTTTTCCACCATCTCGTCAACGTGACACTTGCACTAAAACAAAAATAACAACAAAAAGGAAAAACAAAAAACAGTAGCCTCTTTCTGTCGTAGGTCATAAACACATGTGTCTTTGCACGCCTCCATATGCTCCCTGTGAACTCTCCCTCCATATTTAATTATATATTTGCACATTTATAACAGTGTTCAGGGATCATCCTGGTGTTCGTGATTCAGCCTGTTCACCACATTTGAATAAATGTTTGCTGGAGGCCTTTGTTTTTATTTTCTTTTTTTCCCCCAGTGGTCATTGGAATACAAATATTAATTACCATGAACAGTCAGGTCTAACACCTGTAATGATCACTGACCCTGGTAAGAGTCAGGCTCTGGAGCTTTGACAGGAAGCTACCACAGACAAAATAATTAGCAAGGATGATAGCACCTTCATCATCAGGGTCTCTTTCCTGTAAACAAATAAAAAATAATCTACATCCATATGCATAAGAGCAAGAACAGCAGGTAGGTATGATATATGCCACAGTAACAGCAGAAAACTGTTATTTAACTCTAATTAAGGCCAGTAGCTTCTTTGGAGAAGTGACTGCCGGGGTGCTTGGCCGCATACTTTATTCTGTGACTCTTAGTGCTTTTGTGTTTATGTGGTGCAGCTTTGCTTTTCTTTTCCAGTGAGTTTTGATCGGATGCCTCATGCATGTCTTCAAACTGTCGTCTGTGTCCTTTAAGTGCATTTTGCCAGTGCTCTCACTTAGTCTGATTTAAGATGACAATTGACTCCTTTCTGCTGATATGAATATAGCACAGCAGGTCTTAAAAGCTGTGGTCTTTTTTCCTTTTGCTTTATGCATGTAACTACAGTGATTGTGTGTTGGGTTCTGAACGCTGTCAAAATGCAGGCGACCAACACTTTAACATAACAGTTTAATTTAACATAAGGGCGTCTCAAAAGCGTAAATATACACTGCAACAGTCTCTGCACATCTGCACAAAAAGCTGGTTGCACCGTACCCTAATGGCTTTCACCTCCCACCTGCTGTGACGTCACCAGGTGGGAGAGTGTAAGAGATTATATCTATGAGTTTTGAGAGGGATCATTCTTTCATTCACACACACGTACTCATACATTTTGGACATTTACAAAATGTACACATAGGCGATAAATGAATTTAATACAGACATGAAAAGGCGGCGTCACTGGATGTCCGAGCCTTCATGAGTACATTCGAGGACACAGTATTGAATATTTTTAGGCAGAAATTCAATTTACAAATTAATCTTAATCCTCAATTTCCAGAACTAGAGTTGGTCTTTGTAACATGTTAGAGTGTGAAGCTGCAGAAGGCAGGCATCTCAGTAAACATCACAGTCAATAAACCTAAAAGGTTTTAAAGCTATGTCTGTCTGTAATTTTCATTCCTTGGGACATTCACACACTGCTTTAATTGTGGCATACCCATTTACAATTTTATAAGTTATAAGTGTGTTGCACGCGTCACACCAATGCCAGCCTGACCACAACACTGCAGCACACTGCAGCAGCCTGGTCGGTGGCCTTGCTTCAAATCATGACGCTGTTCGTAGCCCTCTAGAATCACTTCATCATTGTCATGTCAGAGGAGTTTAATGAGTGAGAAAAGTCTGAGCTGGGAGATGGTGTTTGTAGCTGGGTGGGCCAAACACCGGCCCTCCTTGGGTTCAAGGGTTCAAGTCCCATCTGTAATCAGATTTTTCAGTCACCAGGATTGCTGATGACACTGTAGAATCGTCTGAAATCTTAACCAGTGGGGGCCTGGTGGGGGTAGGTGGTGGAGTTCAAGCATTGCTGCAAGAAATGCTGCTCTAAATACATTATCTGTGTCTATTTATGGTGACATATTTTTTTCCCAACATGTCAACATGAGGCCCATTGTCTTCAGTGAAATCATACATTGTAATTTTTACACTACACTGGTGATTTTGTATCAAACCCAATTGCAAATTTTTGTGCTAACTAAGCTAGCTAAATCATTATCGCACAAATATGAGAATGATGTCGATCATCTCAACCATCCAGCTCTAGAAAGTGAATGAAGAATGCAAATACTTTCCACAAAGTCAAAATATTCCTATAAAAGTTAAATGGTTATCAAATTATCAATTCATTCTAAACTTAAACCGTAAGGTGAAAGCAGAAGTCCACCCTCGAGTTTTTCCTGGAGTTTTTCCTTTTTTCTTTCCATGTGCCCACATGTACCCATAATCTCTTCTTTGTTTTGCACTGTTCATGACATTTGAGGTCCAGCTGCAGTCTTGACTAATAATGTTTGCACTCGCTTTGACTTTATCATAGAAGATAAATAATTTGTACATGAAACTGCCCATAACAAGATCTGTGAATTGTCTTGAGTAACCGCATCTTGATCTCTGTAAAGAGACATTGATGCTGAGAGTCAAATGTAATATTTTGGAAGTGCCATTTAGTTCCAGTCTATTTGAGAAAAGGCAGACATCTCTGCAGCCAATCTCTGCAGAGCTCTGCAAAGCACTTCAAAACTATCCATATGGATAAACAGCACCACAGATAAGAGGAAAAATATGTATACTTGATTTTGGAGGGAATTGTTCATTAAGTGTTTATTTGCTTGTGGCAACCAGCTTCATGTCTCAAAGTGTTGGCGAGTTAAGTGGTTTTGCAAGCGTAATTTTGTCCCCCAGAAATTATACAAGTATACTCTAATGGTACATGCAGCAGTAGGTGGTTGTGTATCGGTAACTAACTCTTTTAAACCGCAGTGACGAACAGTTCTGTGGGAAATGCTCTTCCTAAGTTCCAGATACTGAGGCTGTGCTTTCCTGCCTTTACACCAAGTACCAGTTTTCTCATTAACCTTATAATTCCAAATTAAGCTTTGAC
The DNA here is from genome assembly GCF_020382885.2 of Scatophagus argus. Classification (NCBI taxonomy): domain Eukaryota; kingdom Metazoa; phylum Chordata; class Actinopteri; family Scatophagidae; genus Scatophagus; species Scatophagus argus. Next base: position 3,199,145 of record NC_058504.1, on the reverse strand, counting down.
TGTATGTTCTGTTGTCTGCTGTATTATTTCTGACTCTTTCGTTTAACTTCATTCCCTGTTAGGATCAGCTGGCAGGAGAGCTCATTTGAATTATCTGCCTCACTTAATACAGCTCATATACAGCACATCAACCACATGTTTCTTTTCATCCAGCAGAGAAAATAAAATAAAGCTTAATTACCTAAAACTGAAACTGTTTCCTGTGCATGCTCCTGTTGTGAATCCTTGACAGACTTGCAGTAGGTTTGTATGTCTTTGGATCTTCTTCATGCCAATGTAGTACACATTTAAATAGAAACAGCAACATTAGTACTAGGCACCTAAAAATACAGTGATGCCATGTGATTTCACTTCTGTAATTCATTTCATTTATATGCAAGAGAGATAAAGGGCTTTGTTCAGGGTTAAATGAATATGACAGCATCCTTTACGGAACCTCAGCTGCTGAATGGAGAGTTACACCCCGAATAATGACCGACTGAGTATGGTTAGATGACATGGATGTACTTGACTGGCCCACACAGAGCCCTGACCTCAACCCCATCCAACACCTTTGGCATGAACTGGAACAGAGATTGTGAGCCAGGCCTTTTGGTCCAACGTCAGTGTGTGACCTCACAAATGCTCTACTGCATGAATGGGCACAAATTCCCACAGAAACACTCCAACATGTTGTGGAAAGCCTCCACGGAAGAGTGGAAGCTGTTAGAGCTGCAAAGCTGTGTGTGTGTGTTTGAAATGTGATATTATTAAAATCCCTGTTGTTGTAATGATCAGCTGTTCCAATACTTCTGTAATATGTAATCTAACTCTGCCTTCAAAATGGACTTTTTTGTGCACAAATTGACCTGGTTTGACAGTCTGGGAACCAAAACTAAGTACTAACTACTGTTCCAACCAGTCCCTTTCAACACAATTACACCGTCATTGAACCTTATTTTCATCATCAATTTGTGTTGTTGTCTCAGCAGAGATGATGATGTCAGCTGGAGCAAGGGTCTCAGCGTTTTCTGTCTCAAGCTGGTGCCCTCCCTTTCACAGTGTAGGCCCCCATCCACCGGCTGCTGGCTTGATATGTTTAACAGTGGCGTTCAGCCCTCCACGCAGGCTGGTGATTGCTGAACACCACTCTGTGTTTGCTCTAAGCTTACGTACTCAAAGCAGAAGAAGTGAGGGTCTGTCCTGGTGATGAGGACATGATGGACACTGATGAAGTTCACAAAGAAGACCAGGTCAGGCCACTGCCTGTAGTGGAGAAGGATAGTTTTAGTGCCTTGCTGTGGGGTTCCCAGGCACTTCCTGAAAGGCCTGCTCACATTTAGTTGGCGAATACCAGGTTTTGAAAGGAGAGGGGGTTACATTGTTTGAAATCCTGTAGACCAACTCAAGTACAGACCTGTATAGATTTAAAGCCGTGTGGAATACTAAAGAAGAGACATGACACATGCACATGACAAATTCTGGAAGAGCAACAGTTTTTTAGTGTGTTTTGTTGGCACCGGCTAGCAACATTTCAGACAGGTAATCAGACTTGTGAAGACATCTAGGTCAGAATCTAGAGTCAGCCTTTCCGGTGCCTATGTGGCCTTGTCTGCTCTGTAATTTAAAATACCTAATTTGCAGTTATTACAGCACTTTGAGATGCAGCACTAACATATTTAACTGTTCATATCCCCCATTCCATGGTATCAGAATGGGGGATATGAATTGTTCTTCAGCTGGTTAGTTTGTCACGCTGCGGTATGATGGGTCTGAAACAAGATGGAAACAAGAGGCATTGCCACTGAATGGGGAGACCAACATACTAGCAAGAAGCGTCCAATTAGTATCATTCCCATCATTTGATCAGTTGAACACTAGAAGTTTCCAAATGATGTGACATTGGTAGACTAGGCAGTATTATTTATGCATGCTTCTGCTCTTCATCGTGATTATAATTAAGTTACATCTCTGCCTAAGGCTAGAGTCAGTTTGTTTTTAAAATAGACGAGGAGGCCACAGTCGGCTGTGAAAACTAGAGGAAAGTTGTGGTTAGCAGAAAAGACAACCTGTGCAGAAAAGAAATCAGCAATCAGAGAGATGGGCAGCAGAAGGGAAGGATGAAATTGGGTGCTAACTCAAGGTAATTCTATAGGCTTGTACCTCTAAATCAAACCACAGCAGAGATGGGAAATGTGGACAAAGAAAGAGAAGGACAGGAGAAAATAAAACAGAGGACAGTGGAGGACAGGAAAAGGGAGAAGAGTGGTAAAAATGGGCTGGTTTTATGTGAATTCATGCCATATGGATATAATAAATTATCAGTTTATTTGAATTTGCTCTCTTGAACTGATCAGGTGCACACACTCAAATATGAATGTGACTGCTGCTTGCCCTGCCTCCTTTATTCCCAGAGGGCAATATAAAAAAACAAAGGCGCTGACTCAAGTTGTCAGTCCATTATTCCAACTGATGACAAATCACCACATCCACACTCTCCGGATTTGTGATGACTTTTCTCACTTTGGCTGGAGACTTTTCTCTGTGATGTTCAGCACCAGCAGCCCTTCTCTGTTAGCCTGTGTGTTGCACCTAAACACTGTTTAGACTGTCAGAGGAGAGGAAATGAAACAAGAGGAGAGGAAAGAGAGGATAGGAGAGAAGAGGAGAAAAAAGAGACAGAGAACAGGAGAGACAAAACGAGAGATGACAAAGATACAAGAGGAGATTAGAGTAGAGAAAACAGACCTAGGATGGAAAACAAAGAACATGAGAATGAAAGGAAAGGAAAGGAGAAAATAGGAGATGAAAGGCAAGAGAACGGCAAAAAAACAGAAAGTATATACTCAAAGGACAGGAGACACAAGGAAAGGAGAGGTTAAGAGCAGACAAGACAAAAAGCAACAGAGCAAAGATGAGCAGAGAAACGAGAAGGGGGAGAAAGGGGGACAAAAGGGAGAGGAGCAAGGAGCAGACAGAATGAAGAGGAAGAGAACATGAAGATGAAGTAAAGAGAAGAAAAGAAACAAGGAGAGGGGCTGGAGCAGAAGAGGAAAGACGAGAAACAGAAAGTACCAACAAGAGGATAAGAAAGTAGAATACAAGAGAAAAGAAAAGATGGTAGGAGATGGTAGGAGAAGAGAGGACAGAAAACAACAGATGACAAGAGGAGAAAAGAGGAGAGGGCAAGATTTAAGGGGACAACATCAAAGAGAGCAAGGCAGGGGGAAGACATGTTGGAATGGGAAGAAGAACTGAGGATAGTGTCAAAAGGACAGAAGAAAAGGGGACAAGTGAAAGGAGGAAAAGACGAAAGATGTGGAGGAGAAACAAGAAGAGAAGACCGGAGGAAGGAGGCAAAACCAAACAGTAAGAATAGAAAAAAGGCGCCAAGATGAGATGAGAGAACAAAGGCAGGAGAGAAATAGAAGAGAGCAGGACTTGAATTAAGATGATGGTGATAGGGGACAGAACAGAAAATAAATACAGTATAATATAGTGAAGTGAACATTGTGAGAGGAGGAGAACAAGGAATGTTGAGCATCCTTTCATCCATCGTCTCTGTCCTCCTGTTCATTTCACCGCGATCAGTATTCCTCCCACAATGCTGCCTGTTGCTCACTTGATTCAGTTACCACACTGCCCCCCAGTTACAGAGACTCCACACACACGAGGCCTGTGTGACGGAAATATGGTGAAATTGAGCAGGAAACCGAGAGAGATAGAAAGGATTTAACTTGTAAAGAGAGGCACAGTGTGGAGGAGGCAGAAAGAATTTTGATCATGTCAGTTTGACTGTAAAGTTAGAAAAGTGCAAAATACAAAAAAGAAAAAAATAAATAGGTCAGAAAAGTTAGAATTGCTTACATTTTGGCTTTAAAAATGTTGGCTTTGTGATGATCCGCTAAAGAGAGTTTTTAAGCTTTTCATTGTGCTATCTGGTCTACTTTCAGTGACAGTCTAGCCACAGTTGGAGCATTTAGGGAGATGAAATAAGGCAAATGCAAATGAAGTGTGTGCAGTAATTTCACCAAGAGATCTAAATGGGGCTGGCAGGTTTGTCTGTGTGCGTGTTATACAATGTGTTACCACACATTTGATTTGTCCGGTTTACTTTAGCTCACGCGTTCATGTAGATTAATACACATTAAGGTTATTATAATATGTCCTCTGACATTTAGTTTCAGATTGTGTTTTTCTCATTCGCTCTGCCCTTTTATTGTGGGTGTGAAGATGAACTAAGGGAATTGCACTATTTTCTTTACAATCATTTACCTCCCTATTTTATTTCTTAAAACATAGTTACAGCCCATTATTCAAGTTTAAAATCTGGCTTTACAAAACCTGAAGAAAAACGTAGACTGAGAAACGAGGAGTACTGAGAATTAAGGAAAACCCAATGTGATGACCTGTTAGAAAAGGGAAGGCAGGAAAAACACAAGGAAAAAAAAGAGGAATAGTAGGAGAGAGAAAGAAACAATTTGCTCTGTAATGGCTGGCCCCAGGGTTCAAGTTTGGAGAGACAAACTCATTCAGTGACTTTATGGAGTTCAATTTACCACCTTGGTGATTTAAAAAGGCTCTCAAGTGGCGTGTGTAAGTGTGTATATGTGTGTGTGAGAGAGTACAGTACATTGCATGTATGACTTTGTGTGTAATGATTCCTTGCAAACTTGTAGTACCATGTGGCCTAAAGGTTTTGTCCATTTCCACATCAAAGAAAATACCTTTGACTCTTTCCATTGTCTCCTGAGGAATAAGTGTTTCTGACATGTGCAAAGTGTAAAATCAATTTCCTTTAACCTAAATGACTTACACAGCACACTTAAGCTTCTGTAGTTTATGTAGTTACCATAATGTACCATTTATTTTCTCCAGCTATGACCATCAGTTAATGAATAATCTTCAGCAAATTAAATCAGTTCAAACAACCAGTCAAATCAAACACGTCCTTTGGAATTTAACTACTCAAGTTCTCCCTTATGTGACCAGGCTTATACTAGTGATTATGTTGATGTTATCTCTGTTGGATGGTCCACCACTTAGGTCCAGACTGAAATATCTCAACATCTATTTGATGGATTGTCACTGAATGTAGTCAAGGCATTCATGGTCCCTGGGTCATGAAACTGTGGTGATCCTCAGATTTTTCATTTCATACCACTGGAAGGTTGAAACTTTTTGTTTCAGGATGAAACCACTGGATGAATAGTCCAGAATGTTATGACGTTCATGTCCTTCTCAGGATGAGCTACAAGAACAGTGAACCAATAAGGCCTGGTAAAGCTGAAAACCCTTTTTGATTCTATGGAAACCACCTGGACCGGCAGGTCATCTCACTAGTTAGCAGGATCACCTGATTAGCTCTGCACCATAGGGTGGTGCTTTCCTGTGTTTTATTCTGATGTTGCTACTAGAGTTGAGAGTTGTGCACACAGTGCAGCTGTACTACTCATACCACCATCTGCAAGAGGACTGTCATCTGTAACAATTAACGCAGGTTATGCTGTCTGATTTCATGTTTAATACGAAGCCTTGTTTTGTAAGTAGTATTGCACTGTGTTGTGCTGTTAATACAAATCATCTGTTATCTGTTTCAAATTAAAAGTCCTCTGTTGTTTCAGGGAACAGAAACCCTTCCTTTCTTAGGAAGGGACATGTGGAAAACTCATCGACCTGCAAGGCACACGCTTGAAATGCAGGTGCTGTCGTGACTAATAAAAAAATCCCAAAAAATCCTGATGCATTGTGGTGCCACTCCATTTATTTATGAGTGGAATGGCAACAGCTGTTGAGTAAGTTGTGGCACATAGTCGTAAAATTCAGTGTTTCATTGACTTTGAAACTGCCTTGACAGGCTGCTTTCACAGAATTTCACTCTATTGTAAGACTGCTACTCCTGAGATTTTGTTCACTATTGCACTGCATGCTCACAAATACATAAGTAGACCAAGAAAGGAAAAATAAAGCTATCAAAGCCAACAAGCAATGTCCAAGATGAGCATAGGTCCATAATATTTAAATGATAAATAAATAACAAGAACCACACTGAATAACATGTTGAGCCTGTTGTAGATCAGCGTGCAGCCTGCTGACATGGTACTGACACTGGGAACACTGAGACAGGACTTCACTCCGGTAAAGGACAACATTATGAATTAGCATACTGATTATCATTCATTCATGCACTGTGAATTACTTCAGGTCACAACTGACTCACTCACACACACACAGTTCTCTTGAGCAAGAGTGCACAAACTTACGTGTATGTTTGTATGCTTATTTACACACATGCAAAAATTAAATAGAATTAAACATGACACATACAGTATGACAACGCATAAAATTTGGCACACACACACAAAGATTATAGCACACAGCAAAATGCTATAATCTTCTGAAAACCCTGAACACTGCCCCAATCAGTGATCGCAGGAAGTGGTTCCATAATCACAGATTGACTATTTTGACTACACCTTTTAAACACCCGCTTTCAGTGAAGTAAGAAAAAAAGGACGAAGCCCTACTGTCAGACCAAAGAGACCAAAATGTTTATTACAATTTAGAGTGGCTTGGCTTATGACTCTACTGTTCTTAATTTTGTCGCCATCAATGTTTCCTCCTCAGATGACTCTAGGTATCGGTCAACAAAATCAACAAATGAAAGATAATTCTTCCTGTTGGAACCACAGATATGTAGTATATAAGCTGAAATTTTGGTGTAATCAGAGGAGAAATCTTGACTGGAACCGTGGTCAGTACCAATGTTTAGCCCAGATTACGTGGTAATCTGAAGGGGTTTGCAGATCTCCTGGACTGCTCACAAACTTATTAAGACTGCTCTAATAATTCCAAACATGTTGAATATAATATAGAATCGAGTGAGGGGAGAGGGAGAGCCCAGTGCAGCTGACTGTGTTGCTACAGTGAACATTCTAGCCTTTGAGGCTAATGATAGCATAGTACTGCTCACAGATAATAACAGTGAAATCTCACCTCCATCTCTTAATGAGGTATAGATAACCTGTGTTGTTTCACATTTCTGATTGTTTTCTCATCCAGACTTGTTTAGGCTTCTATTGTTTGTTTTTGTTTTCCACTGCAAAGAATTACTATAGTTGTGCACCATGTAAGTCTCCATTTTGTTTACATCTGCATCCAAATGAAACTACAGTACATAACTGGCATTGCTCCTGGTGTGGCATCATTTTGAAATCTTTAAATGCTCATGTAGTCTAAAGTCTGACTATATCCATCTACATACATCCTCTTTTGACACCAGTGTTTGTCTGGATTCCAGAAATAAACACAAAGAAAGTCATGACTATCTTTACTATGTTAAATTGAACTTCCAATGATACGAGCAGGTTGCGGCATGCATGCATAACACCTGTAATTTATTTTGGAATTACAGGTCTGTTTCTTTGCCCTGTTTCTGCTGTGTGTTTTTGGCACCATTTGTAATGCAGAAGGCACTGGAAGTGTAAATGCTAATATAACCAATATGCCACAAGATCCACATTCAGTTGTGAGCCTGGAATTTAGCCTTTCTAAGCCCAGCTAGCCTACCTAGCTAGCTTCCCATCAGTTACTGTACAGACTGAGCACAGCAGACCATGTGAAATGAAGATCATGTTATTTAAGTGGATGACAACTCATTTAGATTATGTAAGTGCAATAAAAGCTCCAGCAAAAGCTCATCCACTATCAGGCCAAAGCAGGAAGCCTTGGAGAAACGGTGCAGGATTCAGCCTCCCCACAACTTAACAGAAAAAGATGTTTAGATAACGGGTGGATGAAATACTGACATTTAAAAGGCATTTACAGAAACAAAATATTATTAACTTAAATATATATATATATAAAACAAATGTGTACATGAACAATGAAGAAAAGAAAACAATATAAAAGGACAGAAATATGGAAATCTAGTTAAACCAAGCCTAAACAGGATGTATAACTGCAAAAAGACTATCTAGCGTTTCCAACACCTCCAAATGGTCAGCCATGTTTCTTCCATGTAGAGCCTTTCACACAGATGGGACTGGCAACAAAAAACCATAGGGCTTCTGAACTACTAATAGGCTACAAGAGCCCCAAGGCTGGCAACAGCTGTATGCCCTTTTTCCTGATTTCCCCTCTTGAATCAGGCACTGTTTCTCTGCCCTGCAAAGAGACCTTTTGCTGTCATGGCTTTTGTGAGCAGTGAATGCACAGGAGGAGAGGGAAAGCAGTTTTGGAGGGCCGACTAATTACAGTGAGCGCTGGGACTGAGCTCAGTGTGAATCCTAATGGTCTCACACTGAGATTAATTGTTGGCGGCACAACGTTCCATTGAATGGTTCAAACCAAGGGCAGGTTGGTTGGGTTTCACATTCAAAATGCTGCTTAAAATTCACAACAAGCATTTCCACTACCCCACCCCACCCCACCTTGCTGCCTCCTATCAGCTTTGTGTTATGGCTTATGATATCTGACGTGGAGCATTACAAGTCTTTTGTGTCCTCAACTTTACTCATCCGAACAAACTAGACAGAAGTACAAAGTGGTATATCGGTATATGACTCTACTCACGCACAAACAACACACACACACCAGCCCTCTGTAAAAGTAGACGAAAATTCTAAGATATTGGGATAGCAGCTGAATGACTGAAGGTCATTTTTCAAAGTGTATCGACCTATGAAGCTTTGTTCACTATTTTGCTGACATTTATTAGATAAATGCAGGCAGAAAGCAGGACCAACATCAGGGCACACTTTGAGTACCAAAGAAGCATTTATGGAATCAAAGCCTGAAAAAGGTGGTTATCTTTTTTCTTGTTACGGTCATGATGAGTGACTGGTTTCAAAATCCTGTGGCATATTGAGCTGTTCTGCTTGAGGTCACTGGACACACTGCTCTTCAACACACATACAGTCTTCAGCTTCTGAACCCAAAAAGCATTTGGAACACTTCTACTCAGATACTCAACATTTGCTGCAGTAGGAGCATAATATGTCCAATTTCCAATTATCCATGGTCTGAAACATGCGCTGGGAAACCTGTTTTCCAACATCGTCATTTCAAGTAGTGGTAGCTTGCTGGCAAGTAAAGCTGTTGTGTGTGAATTGAGAAACTCAACTTTGGCAAATCATAACTTTTAGTTGTTATCATTTAGTAGTAGTTAGCAGTAGTCTACCAGTAGTGCTAGAAATAATGTCCAAAGCCAACATTTCACTCTTCTATGACATGCAATTCCTCAAACGCATCCACTACTTGTCTGGAAAAATGATGTGCATTTTGTATGTATCATCCGAATCTACATGTACACATAATCACCCAACCCCTACATACCCAAACTAGATTACTTTCTCCTGATTTAGATACCCCCGTCATGAACATTTTACTCCACCTATACAAGTGCCTGTAGGTTATAATGTCTTTTAAATTATGTGGAGCATTGCGAGCTTTCCAGGTGATTTCTTTTTTGTGTTGTACTGATGTAGCCTGTGTGTGTGTGTGTGTGTGTTTTCTTTAGCAATTTATCTTGATTTCCATGTGAATAGAAATGTCACAGATTTGCTTCTGATACACTGAAGCAGGAATTCTAAAAGCTTTAGTTGACAGGACTCAGGAAAACTCACAAAGGAAATGAATGCTTTCAGTTTTTGACAGCTCTGATGAAGCTCAGGATTCATCAGGAGGACAGCTGCTTAGCTGTAAACAATTTCAGTATGTGAACCTGGACTCTGTGTGTGACCTTAGGGATGCGTAGAACAACGCAGAACATTAATCAACGTTAGACTCTGACTGATGCTGTCGGTGCTGTTTGATTGTTTGATTGTGAGACTGACTGAAGGGTGCATACGTATGCAATTCTTTCACAGTTTTTTCAGATTTTACTTTAATCACAAATCTTAAATCGCGATCATTCAAAACCAAGAAAAACTAAAACCGCAACGTGTCACCTTATTTTGCTGCCACTGTTAATTGTTAATCAAAATTTGCTTGAGTATTTGATTAATCAGTCAAGACAGCATTATTTTTCAATTAATTAATAGAATTGTTTTTAATTTTCCTAACAGTTCTAAATAGTAAAGAAATACTATTTTAATCATTCTTTTGAAGTTAAATTGTTGGAGCACTATCTTCATAATAAATACAGTGAAAACAGCATATTACATAAATTACATACAGCATAAATTAAGAAAACTGTTTTAGCACTATTATTACTTTATTGATTGCAGTGAGAGAAAGTACTTGGTTTCAGTTTGTATTTGTATACTCATACTCACATATTTTAGAGCCATGTTAAGCAGGTGTTTTGAAAATGATCCTACCCTGTCAGGTCTCTTCTCCATACTTGGAACTTTAATTAGTCTTGTGTTGAAATCCAGAGGAGGTTGATCCGAGACATTCTCTCTAAATGTCCGTTTTTAGAAGACATGGATTTAAAGGAAATGGTTATTGGGGGCACAGTGGAGGTTAATAATAGTAGTGCACTCTGCTTGAAGTAATATTCAAGGACAAAAACTTGGTTAGACGAAATGTGATTAGATTTGAAGGAGAGAGGAACAGTGAAATGTAGATAGAGTAGCTTCATCAATCCAGCAGGAAATCACTGTAATATTTTGGCCTGGAATTTTTTTTTTTTTTTCAAAATAAAATAGCAAAACTACTGATTAAATGTGCTGAAAAATTATAAGTTCTGTCTGTTATGATCTGTCTGAATTCAAAATGCACAGTGTGCCACAACACGAGTTCCCTCCTATTCTAATGGGAGGCATTCAGCTGCACCAAAATATTACTGTGTTTACATCTTATTCTGCCGCCTTCAGGTTTAATGTAAAATGGAGAAATCAAGCGAGACATGCTGAATAGATAATCATCGCATCTTACGTCTGAGAAGTAAACGGTGAGAGGGAGGCTGCGGCCCAGTCAAGACAACTGACCAGCCCCTCTGGTTCTGCCATCTCTCTCACATCAGTCTCAGACAATGATGTTCGGCTACCTGGGCAGGTTCCTGAGCTCCGCTCACACCTTTTTTTTCACCTGTTGACCCTAATTACGTATCAAAATGTAAAGATTTCTATTCCATGTATGTTCTATAATCTTTATTTATGATACAAATTGTTTTAAATTTAAGAACTGTAAGACAGCTTGTTTCAGTACAGTCAAATGGTTGAGGGAACAACACTATATTTTTGAATGGTCTTTCATTTAAATTCCACTTTATAAATAAATATTATTTTGTATGAAGGGTTTGCAGTATGTTGTCGACCCGTCCAACTCGAACATGTAGCTTTCTCTGTCTACACGTGGAACTAGATCAGTCAGTCTCTGTGGTTGCCCCTCAGACCCAGGTGAATGTGTTTCCAGGCCTGATGCCCGTGCTTACATTCCTTCAACACCTGCAATATTTATCACCCACTTTCCTCTGCCTCAATATTTGATGCTTTCTTAATGCCCCCTGATGACGTGAGCTTTCAGACATTGTAGTTCCAGGTAGTTTGCTAAGCAGCTGTGAATAATTGAAAAGGATGGGTTGAAATTAAGTGTCCCATGTTGAGTTTGTTCTCCTCATTCTGTTTTTATTAAAGTCCTATTCAGACTACAATTCTTTCTTTTTAGGCACAAGTCTGGTAATCTTTGTAAATTCAAAACTTTACGTTTTTGCACCTGTTGCAGTACGAGCTGTAGTCCTAGTTAACTAATATGTAACATGGATCATCCTCGTATTTGCCAAACGTGATTATTTGTGTTAATGCACACTTGTTCTCATCTGCATGTGCAGATGAACATGCATATCAACACCTGTTAGCTTTTCACATGAAATTGAACATGTGAAAAGCTAACAGGTGTTGCTATAGTAACGTTGTTGTCGTGTTCAGTTTTTTAAAAGGTATCAAATAGCCTTACATTTAAGCATGATTTTGTTTTTGTTTTTTTTCCATCTGTAGTGTTGAATCCAAAATGCTTCAGGAGCTCAATGAAGGTAAAAATCTTGCGGACTCTGTTCCCTGTGCAGTTTAAGAAGTTGGACTGAAGAGGTTTAAACTGTGATTAGTCAGTTCACAGTATGTTCAGCTGATGTTTCCTGATTTAGTTCCAACATTCTTATCCCCAAATCTCTGCTCTGAAGTTTTGAGGATGCAAGCTGGATACCTTAGCTTGAAGAGAAGAAAATGCAAGTAAGTAAAATGTGTAAAAGAGAAGTGTTCACGAGTGAGAAACAGAATTACAGTACAAAGATAAACAACAACAAATTGCTTTTCATCAGTTTCCATACTACTTCCATTCATCCATAAGCACTGTCACACACAGCCAGCTGAAGAGCTCACATTAGAGCTACAGATTTGAGACGTGAGTGTAACTCGAACTCAACTACGATGACTTACTCTGAAATTACTTTGAATGCCTCACGGCCAGACTTGAGACTGAAAGGCAAAAAGGTGGCCTTGCAAGGTGAGCCTGAGGGTACTTGACTTGGTGCCCCATGATTTTTATAAAATGCTCTGCTGAATGTAGTTGCCTTGTGGAGCTCTGCCAAAATGTTACAAATAATTAACAGCACAATGTGTCCATAATCTAATGCACACTTTCAGTTGCAGCCTCTGGCACCAGAATAATATGCAGAAATCCAGGTGAACGAAATTAGCCTTTTATTATAAAATTGGTTTGCTACACCTTAATGAGAAGATCAGTGTTTTCTCTTACCCTCCACTTACTCTGAATCATATCACCTGTTTTCTGACTTCATTTTTGGGTTAATGTGTTAATGTAAAGATTGTTATTAATACTTGTTTGATTTGTTTAATGTAGTGCGAGAAATTCGTGTTCCAAAGAGTTATTTCAGGTATACACCTCTTTGAAATACTCTGTAAACTAAATTTAAAAAATCTGCATAATCATAAACAAGGTACAACAGATACAGGAATCAAACAACATACGAAACTGAATAAAGTTGAAGAACATCATTTAATATATCATAATATATATCATCATTTCTTAATTTTTTTATTTTATTAATAATTATTGGCAATGTAGGAGGAAACCGACGAACTCCGAGTAAAACCACAAAACCACGAGGAGAGCAGAAGACTTTATCACACCCTTTCCTCTATCTCAATATTGAGATGGTAATAGACTTTATTGATCCCAGGACTTTTTGTGAAGCCACAATGCCAAACACTGAGCCATCGTGCAGCACCATGCTTAATTTGTCTTCTGGTTTGCTCTCCCTCTCTGAGAGATTTTGTCTCTGCTTTGACATCCTGGATTTTCTTTTTCTGACTGTGTCATTGTGTCAGTTCTTTGCCCAGGACTCCAGTCCTGTGTCATATTTTGCAGTCAGTATGAATATGTTCTTCCTCCAAACTTCCTCAAACAGAATTGACTGTGTGTGTGTGTGTGTGACAGAGAGAGAGAGAGACAGACAGACAGAGAGGAAATGAGCGAGGGGAAGATGAAAATGGAAATGGATTTCAGCAAATACACAAACATAAACACATATGCACAAACTTGCCAGAAGCCTGTGCTGCTGCGCTACTAAAGCACAATTGCAAAAGTCAGCTCTGTTAGCTGGTTAAATAAGATGTCAGTACAGTCTGATTTAGCTTCAGCACAGACACAAGCAAAAATGCCCAGTGTACATGAACCATCACAGTCTACGGCCCTACAGTGACGCAGCCTGCAAAACACAGACAAAACACTACAAAGTCACATTTTCGAGTTATAGATTCTACATATTTACTGTGTATTGGCTGCTCACATATGTGCACGCATTCACATACTACATGCTGTGTAGCTCTAACACCATCAAAGCAACAAACCCCTACACTCTGCCTGGGATGCCTGAACTCTACATTATTATTAAATTAGCTGCAGCCTACAATACTGGGGCAACCATATTTCTCTCAGCTGGTATTTCCCATGGGTGTATGGTACTCTCTCCTCTCTCTCTCATTTGCTCACACATACACACACACACCCTGTGGTGCAGCCCATTCGGGGGTCCTGCCCCATCATTAAGCCTTCTTCCCCTTTCCTTACTAGAGGATGATTGATTAGCTCATTACTTTTAAGATTAATGTCTCTATTCTTATGTTTAACCTAACATCCCACATCTGAGGATCCCATGCATATTATAGCAATAATACTCTTGTGTGAAATTAAATTTTAAAGATATGGAAAATAATCCCATTAGCTCGCTACAATATATTGGAATAAAACCACTTGTTAATTTGTGCCAAGATTTAATTTCTACTCTCTAATGGACTTGTCTCCATTAATTTCACAAATTACAAAAGCAAAATTCAAAATTATTTGCCCACTTTTCAATCATTTTAGCCAACAATTAACGACGTAACTGTACAAAGTAAAGGTATAAAATTAACGACTGCTCTTACTAGCCAAGATCGATGCAAGGTAGGGGCAGCCAGCTAGCTAAATGTAACTTAAACTAAGCTAAACTGGTTGCTTTTTGATGTTTGGATTCAAGTTGGAGCAAAATTGGCGGCAGCCTGAAGTGAAATGAAGGCCACCCACAGCAAATAACTTCAAACACCAGTGGTCCATCTACCACACCATAACTTTTCCTTAACCTAAACCCGACCTGTCTTTATGCTAGGTTTGATGCAAACTTAGCATATATCATGTTTCCATAAACAGGACAGGAGGTTTTAGCATTTTATTACTAATAAGATAAAATTGATTTTATTTGATTTGTTTTGTGGCTGTTGACAGTTTTTCTGATGTGAGGAGTGGTTAAAAAGAGTCCCTGCATTGTAAAAATCTTTGATTAATTTGTTAACAAAAAGAAACGAAAATTTTGAATGTTGCTTCATCAAAATTTCAGAAACTTCTAATACAAAAAATGCTAATACACAAAATTTGTTTGTTCCACAAAGTAATACCTAAAACAGAAACAGAAATATGTTTCATCATACTTTCTACAAGGATTTCCACTATTTGGGAACTGACTGGCATTCTTTTGAAAACCTGATGTTATTGTGCCTTCTTCCTCTGCAATGGTTTAATTGTACACCACTGGAGAGTTAATGCTTCCTACTGCTCTTCTCGATGCACCACCTCCTAATGTTCATATAACAGCAGTGAATAGAAACTCACATCAACACCTATTCTTGTGCTGATTTTCTGGAAATTCAGTTAAAAATTTGTGCTACATCGGGATGGAAACTGATGTATTACTTGTTAGGGCACAGTTTCATTTTAATCCATGTTTTCAAATACCCTGACCTGGGATATGTCATGCCTACTGAGAGCTATTCATTTGCATACTGAGATCCAGTCTCAACGTGGGAGCAACCTCGGTAACAAGAATGTATTTTAATCTCAGGAGTAAATACAAAGACCCATGGATCAGATGTCACTATCCAGATCACATATTACCACCAAGTGTGCATGCATGAGGACTGAAAGGGGCCAGTTAATGCATATGACCTGTACCTACACGTATCAGTGGGAGAAGATATCGGGGCAGACCCACAACACACTGAGATTTTATGGCCTACCTGGTCTGACAAGATCATCAGTATCATTCAGGAGCGGCTGTAAAAGTTGGCTGTAAAAACCTTAGGTACAAGCTCAGCCTCACAGAGATAATTTTTTTTTTGTTACATCACATAGATCTGTTTTGTAAATTATTTAGCACAACCAGGTTCAGCACAGGGAGGCACAGTCAGGTTGGGAGCCATGAAGAACATCAGTAGGGGCAATTTTAAAGTAGGTGCCATCTGTCTTTCATCCAATCATCAGTCGCCATCTGTGGACAGTTAAGCAGCTTCAGCGTGAAGCTGAAAACAAAATTGCAATAGATGACAAGACAATAGATGACAATAAAGAAAGACAATAGATGATGTTTTGCTGTCACTGCATTCCTAGACTGTCTTGTTTGTGATGATGCAGTTGAGTGTCTGCTGAGTATTGACATTAGAACTGAATATTGAAAAATAAGATATGACCCAGAGCAGAAAGTCAGCATTTGTTAGCTGTAGCAGCTCATGTCTAACTATGAGTGATGAAAGACATCTGCAATCTTCCCTCTGCTCTCAGATAGTGTCCTCAATCACTGATCACCTCTCTCACTCTCAATTTTGCCTGAAAATGAAAATAAAAAATGTGTCCGCAGTTCGGAGACATCATGAAAGATTTATTGGCAAAAACACTTGTTGTAATGGTCTGGAGGATTTTTGACAGCATATGGCCCATCAAATTTGGCAAACTTGTACACCATTGTAGTAAAGTCAACCATGCTTTCAATTTTAATCTCTTGTCTCTTTTTCCCGTTTCTGCCCCGCTGTCTTTGGGTGAATCTCAGCCTTGTTCTGTCTCTGTTCCCATCCCATTGTTTAGATTTAGTGGTTATGTTTTTGTAGCAACAATACAGTATTGATGCCAAGTGGTACTTTGGTGGTGCTGATGTATTATATTATGTCTGTCTTTGTTTGGATGACCCTCCTTTCTTTCCATTTGCTGGGAAATGCTAAGATTTTAAATCAAAATGGCAATTCAGTGTTTTCTCACCATTTTACAGTAATAGTACCACTGTTACTATATAAAAGCCAGTCAGTGTTCCTCACAACTGACATTTGGAGCCTAAAGCGTTAAACTTTGAATGCTTTCCTTGATTCCTTTATGACCATGATATTCTAATGCAGTTTTTTACTTTTGTACAAAAAGAATAAAAACTGTGAATGTAGACGGTGATTTTCTCAGCTTTCTCTCCTTCCTGTCTGTCTTGCGTAAGTAATAACCATTTTCCCATTTGCAGGTCATTGCACTATGGTGACACATATACAGTAGTTGTAAATATGAGTGCTGCCTAAGAACCACATAATGCTCTGAATGCATTTCTTTGTAGCACAAGTTTCCAACAATTAGTGAATCCTGTCGCTGCAGTATTCAGTATTTGGTAGGAACCCACTGAGACTGTATTCTGCTTGGAAAGTGATTGTTTGCCTAGCTTGCTAATATCCGCAGTGAACCCAAAGCTTTAAGACTTCACTCTTAACAGCAATGTTCGCTGAGTCGTGTGCTCCCTTTAAAAAACCCTTTGAGACATGGCACCTCTTATATCTGAGGAGTATGTGAAAGTATCTGATATAGTGTGGCTCATTTCCTTATAATGGTACACTCCCATGTTGAATTATGAATCTTTCTCCCACCTCACCAATGAGCTTAAAGCCCCAATGGTGTTCTCCACCCTGAACAGGCTCACCTGTGAGCTGCAGTGTGTCTTCTGTGTGTCCTGCCAGTGAACAGGGTGAGAGGCCTCAGACTCAAGGGCAGCAGCTGCCTTAAAGTCAACTTAATGGACAAATAGTTCACAGGGAGTAAAATGGGCAAAGAGACAATTGTACTGATCACAAAACAGTACTACAAAGTTAATTATCTCACTGAGCAGCCAAACGTCACAGGGATCCAGCCTGCAGCCTGCTTCACACTGCTGTCGGTGGGAATGTTGGGCTTTGATGGACTGAAATGCTTTCCGTTAACCAAGGTATTTTTTTATTTATTTATTTATTTTATTTATTTATTTTTTTTTTAGACAGTCAGTTGATTTCATTACATTTTCAAATTGCACTTTGTGGCATCTGATCACCTTATGGTCCCTTGAACACTCATTTTTCTGTGTTCTTCCAAAAGTGTAGCGAGTGCACTAAATTTTGGGATTGTCAAAGAGAAATCTAACGATGTACATCTTGACGTTTGTCCAACAAAGTGTTCCGAATTAAAACCGGTTGAGCTGTGAGTCAAGGATATTCTGAAGGCCTAAATTTATTACTGACATAATACTTTTGTTTATTGTGATTAATTGCAGACTGAAGCAAAAAAATGCACCCTTAATCACTATGTTGTCCAATGCAGGAACAACCAATTTGTATAAGGATTTAGTCAGTTAGGCCAGTTGTTTCTGTAAGTGAAAAAAGACGTTGGCATGGAGTCAGATAAAGATAATCAAAAAATAGATTACTAAATAAACTAGGGCTGTCAAAATTAACGCGTTAACGCATGCGATTAATCTGGAAACAATAACGCGTAACGAAAAATTAATGCATGATTAATTATCTGTCAGTCTACGTTCTGTGTCTCCACCCACACATGCAGCCTGGCAGCGACAGACAAGGATGGCTGCCCAACAGAATACTAATAACATTAGCATATTAATCGATTAATCCCGATTAATCACAGAGTAATCTTGCGATTAATTGACTTCATTTTTTGAAAATTTTGAGCTTATTATTAAATTTGCTAATATACAGCAGCAGATCAGACTTTATTTGCATAGCACTTTTCATGTAAGAATAATGTTTAAAGTTAATCGTTTGGCAGCACCACCAGACAAGCTGAAACTTGAAAATGACGTGCAAGCTGCCCCGCCTCCTACAGCTTTTACAATACACCACATTTTTGCATGAATCACCTCAAACAGTAGTCTGACACAAAGTAAACCCAGAAAGTGACCTCATTAAACAGCCACAATGTTGCAGTTGGCACGAACCAGTCACACTGCTCATAAATGCTGTTTCAGAAAGCAGGTTTAACAAAGTCTGAGTTTAATCTTGAAATCTGGTTTGATTAATCATACAATACCTTTATACAATCATGTGTTTCGCAAAGTGGTGAACCTTGTCCCACTGTTGCTTATGAACAATAGAGCTTTTCAAGGATGCCCCTTTCATACACAGTCATGGTACTATTTCTGTTACCAGTGAACCTGCTTACCTGTGGAATGGTCCGTCTTGAGCAGTACACAATCTTACCGGTCTTCTGTTCCAACTGGTTTGAAAAGTGTTGCTGGAATCAAATTCAAAATATGGACATAAAAATCCCCACACTCAGTGATTTGTTTGAGTGTATGTCAAGCATGATGAGCAAATTTTCACAGTCTGTTTTATTTATGTTTTATATTGTACATTGTCCCACCTTTTTTGGAATCGGGATTGTAATAACTTTAAAGCTGTCATTATTTTAAATTTCATCACCGGCATCATCACTCTTGGAGCTTGGGAAATGTTGGAACATGGGACCAATCAGAACTATCAGCCACAAAATGAAGTGCAGTTCAGGTGAGAATACATTAACACGGAGACACTTCTCTCTGTGACAGAATAGTTTTTGTAGCACCATGTGCTATTAAACCAAGCTTTAATGACTAGTTTAAAAATATAAAATGTTAATGACCCAAATCTAGATTAAGAATGGACCTTACTGTGCAAAAAGGAGCATGATAACTGGCTCACATCAAATCGCTCATTAGCTCAGCAACTGTCCATTAAAGGTACCATCAGTGCAGCCCCTTTAAGCTAAAGGTGTAGCAGCAGAGACGAGGGCACTTTCTATTACAACGGGGAAGGAGTCCTCAGAGTGTACAGACAGTGATGCATCTTACTGCACAGTAAGACCAAGATTCGGCTGTGTGATACCTCGTGTCATCAGGCCACAAGGTTTTCCAGGTATTCTGCAGTTAACAGTTTGTGATTTAGTGGACTCAAATGTCCAAATGTCGCACATGAGTGAAGAGCCAGTTCATGTCTCAGATATTGTGACTGCAGAGGAATCAAATAAAATTTATGCACCCAATTAGAATAACACACACAAAGATGGATCACACAAAAGCGGAAATAGGAAAATGGAAAAATTTCCCTTGTAAACTTTCTGGTAATAACTCCCATTTAACTCCCAGTTAACTCCCAGTTAACTCCCACCACTGGGAGGGATGGCCATTAGAATGAATTAAAAATTTGGTTAGTTAAAATATTAGAGGCTGTCTGCCTCTCTTGAAAGACTCCTTTGTTTTGCAGTTATACTTGACCAAAGACTAGCACTCGTAAAAGTACTTGCTTATCGTCTGAGATAAGATTTCACCCTTTTACCTAATTCAGCTGGTTGTTGTGACTGTGGTAATGTTCTGTAAGATACAATATATGAATCCACTGATAGTGGTTATTTAGAAACTCTGTTAATTTTCCAGTTTTCAGATTATCTAATTATGTTATGAAGGTGTATACACAAGTGAGTGATTAAATAGTCTACAAGTTGGCACGAGTCACGTAGAGATATCCTGCTACTCTCTAAAGGAAAATAATGCTGTAATTAATTTCATTTGAATGAATCTGAAATCAAAATATAACATACAATACTATATATATTCAATGTATATACACCTCACGAAAGGTTAGGGATATTTAACTTTCGGGTGTAATTTCAGAATGTATGTATTATCGTTCATTAGCTCATCAACAGTCCATTATGGATGCAATCAGTGCAGTTTCAGAATACGCCTAAAATGCACTATAACCTTTACAGGTGAACTTAGTTTGACCTTCTCCAAACTTTTGAATGCACATGTCCAACCAGTCAATGTTTCGGTACTTATTGCATAACATGCTGTTCTCTAGATAGATAGATAAATAGATACTTTATTGATCCCGAGGGAAATTCAGCTCTAACAAAGTCATTAACCACAAAAATTATAACAAGTGTCGGATCCATGAATCGACCACTAAATGTTCTGGTTGAGTGATAATTCATCAGGCTGTTCACATTTTAACATCATGAGACCAAGACAACTCCTAACAACTGATCAACAGTACCTGGCTGTTGCAAAGCTCTCAGAGGGAAGTTGCCCCTGAGCTTAGAGTGTCACATAGTGTCATCAGCAGGTTGTAACAGAGAGACTGGAAGAGTCACAGAAAAGCATTCCTCAGCAGACACTAAGTCTACTTGTGAACAGCGTGACATGTTGTCAAGCTGTGACTACTACTGAAACATTGACATTTTGTGGGACACCCACCACTGTTGTTAGCTTTTGTTTCAATAAAATGACTGAGATGAAGAAATTACCATTGCATGCTTCTATTTAAATGCCCTAATTTCATGCTATAATATCACTGTAGCATGAACTGTTTACATTTTTCATGAGTTTCACCCAAAAGTCGAATACAGTGAATAATACATATACACTGTAGAGTGCAGTAAGATGCATCACTGTCTGTTCACTGTAAGGACTCCTTCCCTGTTGCAATATGTATAAAATAGCTCAAAATTCTTCCAGCTATCCAGGTAACTGTGGCATTTATACAGCAAAGTTTCAAAGTTGAAATAATTTTTGGCTTGTATCAGTATATCAGTATCACAGGACAGATTTTGTAGAGCTGCTGCTATTTTATCTACTGAAAATGATGTTGCATTCACTATAAATTACACAGATCTTAATTCAAGCAAGAAAAGTGGCTTTGACATAATTCATTCCATTTATCCTGCAGTGAGTCAATTTCATTTATTTACGCAGCATGACAGGATTTCTGTTAGCGCTGCTGTATAAAAACATGTCAAAAGAAAACTTTGTTACTATCATTTGCTTTTGGTAAAAGTGACAAAATGAGACTACCGTAACTTACAGCCGTTGAGTGCGCTTAATGTTAAAAGGTTTTGCATAATGTTGCTGTCTGAATGTACTGCAGTTTTGTGTAATACTGTTGGGTGTGCTTAATGTTTTTTAAGGTGAACTGTCAGATGTCAAATCGGGTTTATTTCATTCATGTGGTCCAGCAGCAAAATTTTACAAACAAAACGGTTTACCCCAACAGTGGCTTTGTAGTCTGTAGACCATATGATCCCTTCTGTCCTTAGATGCACCACGCAGGTAAGGAAAAACTGCCCCAACACTACTTTTAACAGGGGAAAAAGGACAAAAAAAACCCAGGAGGAGCAACAGAAAAGGCATCTCTACCAGGACAATTGATGTCATGTGTCCAAAGTAATGCACACATTTAGATGATAACACAAATATGTAAAAATATGTTTCTGTTTTCTCCAGGGTTCAGAAATATCAGAACTCTTATAGAAGTCGTGTTTATTGCAGTAAAATCAGAGGTTCTATTATACCTGTCAATCAGGTATGGACTTAAACCATAATGCTCTCCTTGACAGTCAGCTTTGGGCTGCTTTTCCAGTTGTCCTTGCTTTATTTAGACTTGTTTGTGTCTGGCTGCTTACTGGAAAGTAAAGAGATGGGAATAGTGAACAGGCCTATGTACTGTAAAATGTATGTCTTTGTTGCTAAACTTTTATTTTATTAGGTTGGGTTTAATTAAATTTCAATGTAGTCCATATCACAATCAATAACAAAATCAACCATCTCTCTTGAGTTCCAGGAAAACTCTGCTCTGTCAGGGGGGAAAAGTTATGTTGTCCTGTCATACTGAAATAGTAGAAATTCCTCTTCAGCCCCCATTACTTTCACTAGACAACACAGCAAAAATCAATCCACATCAATAAATAAACAGCAGAAACGGTAACCAAGCGTGGTGTGAAAGTAGAAAACCCTTTTAGTTTCTGCCCTCAGCCTGGCAGGGCTTTTCCCCTTGGTGCATTACCCGATTCTACCCTCAAAACCCTCAAGCCATCATAAAGTCCCTGTCGATATTATGGCTGCCTCTGTCTTCACTGCAAGCAATGCTGGATAGGCAACAATAGTTCTCCATAACACAAACACACACTTTGTTGGATGCATTCATCATTATTATCATTATGTTTGAATACAGCAAAACCAGTGGAAAAGACCTAGCAGTCTCTCACAAGTGCTTGCTTTGATATCCGGCTTCGTTTAATCTTTGTATCTCCGATACTGCATGTGCCTAGCTTACAAATGATGTTAACACTGAGCTGCACTCATTTGGGGCATAAAGAGAATAAGCAAGAGAAATAATGATTGTTGGGGTTTTTTTTTTTTTTCAGAAGTCTCACAGGAATTTCCTTCTGCTTCAAATATCTAATTGCCACTGGTTTGTTGACTTCTTTCCACCAACATTCTGTTCATGGTTAGAGAGGACAGGAGTGGATTCTCACTCAGCAGGTTTTTCTGAATCTCAGTCTTAGAGAAATACTTCACGGAAAAGCTAAATTTTAACTTTATAACCTCAATCTCTATAAGAATGTTCTAGCTTGTGGAGGTATTTTTCAGCCTTGAGTTTTCTCTGCAGGTATGCCTTTCAGACTGCATAAAGCCCCACAGCAGGAGACTTTGACAGACCGCAATGGACAATTATTGAAAATTACTTGCATTGTGTGTTTATTATAATAGCACTGAGCTGTTCTCCTCATTACCTCATCATTGTCAAGACCATCTGAACAAAGCTATAGTGGATATTTTTCACTGCCCGTCAGACTCACACATTAAAGCATTTTTGGAAGATTCTGTAATATTGCAAATGTGATGCCTTGATTGTATGTCAAAAGTATTTTTGTTAATTTAAGTTTCATTAAATGCGGTTTTCAAAATCTGATAATCTATTTGTATAAACTATGCAACAGAAGTGTTTTGGTTTTTTTTTTGCAGTGAGTCTGGGTCAGAATTTTGCTGCTTGGCGCAAATCCAAAGAATCGGTCGAAGTGTCTGGTACTGGTGTATGTCATGCTCAGGGTTTGTGTCAACTTCTCAAAGACCGTTCTTTAAGAAATCTCTCTCTCTCTCAGTCACACATTTCCTGAGTAACTACAGACAGTCCCGGTGATGCACGTTACATTATGTCTCCTTATTTTGCTTGTTAAAGCTAGCCGTATAAAAATCACATTATTTCGTTTAGTTTGTTGACTGTTGGAAGGAGTATAAACAGAATGTCTGTAGTCTGTCTGCTGAAGCTGTGAGTGTTCGCTGGGGTAAGAGCTGCTGATGGCCATAAATAAATCTAAATACTTCTAAAGTTATAAAGAATCTGTGGATTTGGGTTTCAAGTCCCACATATGTTGAATAAGATATGATACTGAAGTGTGGATGGAATGGAATCCTCTGTAAAGCAACTGCCGTAGTAATCCTCCATAATAACAGTAAGTGAGTTTGTATCCATCTGCTTAGCTGGTTTTCGTATCCTTCATATCCACACAGATCCAAACTGTGTGCAGAGCTGACGAATTCTTGTGACATGAAAAAGGCACATGTTCAAATCCCAATAAACTTCAATTCAAGCTAATATTTCCAGCTACATTTTGTTGAAGGTACTTAAGTGATAACTAAGAGATTAATTAGTTAAATTATGTGAATGAGGGCCACCCAGTACCAATCTGTATCTTGAGAGCACGTGTTTGTAGCTTCTTTGGCTCCTGTGGGAATGAAAACGCTAACTGTGACAGCGACAGTGCCTTTCTCTGTGTTGAGTTACAGAGGAGAACATCATTATGTGATTATAAAAGTTAATATCTCCCTTACTGATCCATGCTGACATCAGATCTGACAGCACATCAGATGTGCACTCTTATCTCCCATATGTCGAGTGCTGATCACAGAAGCGATTGCACAGTGGATGTTTACTCTGAAATGGGGCAGAAGCTGTGGGAATCAAACTGTTTGTCCTCCTGCGCTTCTCCATCTTTTCAGTCTATTATTAGCATCTCCTATATGTTGAGTTCTGATCTGAAAAGCCATCAGAGAATTTGTTGTTTACATTTAGATGGAGTCAAGCCTCAAGGATGCTGTGATTTACAGCCCTCCATCCTCCATGCTATCAGTATCTCAATTTACTGTACAAACTTTTGAGCCTCTGCAGGAATGTCACTGTAGGTCATAAAAGATTCTGAATCAAAAATAAACAGCACATGTGAGTGGAAATGAAATATGTCACAAAATAAGAGTTCTGGCATGATACAAACTTGTCACTCAGTATATTCCACAGAATGTGTTCTCAAAAAGGGCCATAAACAAAAAAATATTGTGACTTGTGATGCTGAGCTCGATAAATAAAACTTGACTTGATGCACAGGTCACGACACTGCAATGAATAGAAAATCAGTTCAACTTTTTTTCCTTAAACACAAACCCTACTACATACTGTTTCATTTTTGGCACATATAACCATGCTTTGTAGCCTCGAGAAAGTAATTTCTGGCCACACATGAAAAAATAAGTCAGTCAATGAATGACTAATGCTTTAAATATGTAACCTGTTTATTTCATGAATAACAAGTTATTTGCATGTTCTGTGCAGCAGGGAAGTACATCCTGTTCTTTGGTTAAAGGAGCTGTATTGTGTGTGTGTGTGTGTGATCACTTGCATTGATGTATGAGTGTGAGGGTGTAGATGAATACTGCAGGTTGAGCTGGAGCAAACAGGATATTGTATGGAGATAATGTATGGCAGGTGCAACAATACAGTCGGCTGTCTATGTATTATACATGAGTTCCGCCCAAAGGAAATAAAGCACATTTGTTTCCCTTTCTGCACGTAAGCTGTTTACCAAAGCATACAAGGTGCTTCAGGGATTTTCAGAGTGATAAACAGGTTGCTTCACTTGTGAATTTATTCTAAATATATTCCCCTCCTGTGTGCCTTTTGACATGAAATCATACATAAACCTCAACATCTGTCTCTGACATTCAGCCTCTGTAACCTCCAGTATTTGCAGGTTTGGACTGTGAATATCCTACCTGCCTGCCTACATACTGACAAGTATCAAAGTCTGATACTGTGGTTTAACATCAGTGTGAAAAAACACCACAGCCTGTCATCCTGTGGGTTCTCTTTCCACTTCCACCAACAGATTCTCTGGGAAATGAAGCCATCGTTCATTCTTAGAAGATCCTGTGTGGTTTACTTTTCTGTGACTGCATCATACTTGTTTTAGATATAAAAGTAAAGTTATAAAGAATCTATGGATTCTGGAAAGCAGATATCAGTTGTGTCAGTAACAGAGCAGAGGCAGAGGTTTGCAATCTCAATTATGATCTGGTTAGAGATCGTTGGACCTTTTATTACTGTGAAAACACCTGCACAGTCTAATTCTGCTATAGTATGTCTTTGAAAAGCTTTTCATTCTTACTTTATATTGAACATGTCACAAATGTGTAAATTTATTTATATCTTAATGACTGAAGTCAGAGATAAAGGTGGTGTGTTGTGGACAGCACAGTTGTAAGAGGGACATAACCTCAGGTGGGTAGTACAGCACCTTAACTAATTCAATAATCTAAGAACAAAATGATAGTATCAAAACATTATAAGACATCATAACAGCAGACTTAACAGCAGGACATCTGTACTGCTTTGCATTAGACTGAACGGGCATACAGAAATGCTTACTTTTCATGCAAATGTTACAGGTCGTCTCTCTCCCTGCCACTATAAAGCACTGTGACAACGCACCAAGCGCCCTGATTGAGGGGCGGCACAATGCGCCCCTATATAGAGAGGTGCAGATACACCTGTCTCTTCCTCCGCTTTCTTCCGGTGGTCACCTGTTTGGCGTGACCATCGTGGTTGTTTGGTGTGGCCGTTGCAGGTGCACGGTCCTCTATGAGTTTATTTTTTTCTAAATGTTTCAACTGCATAGTTTGCGTTTGTGTGTTTTTTGTGTTTTTTTCTAGAGGCCGTGGTAAATTGTTGGCTTATAATCAGCCACCCCTCCCCGGGTCCAGGCTGCTGTTTTGGCTCTATTCGGGTTTTGTTTCCTTTTGTTTTCTGTGTCGTTTCGTCTTTTTTTGGTCCGGACTCCGACGGCTGGCTTGATTGAAGCGCCCTCCGTATTTGTCCATCTTGGTGAGCGCTGCCTGGGCCCGCTCCATGTTGCTCGCTGGAGCGTGGCACAGACTGTTTTGTCAGCCAGACAGCCAATACAGGCCCTGGTGTTACGTCGTTTTTTTATAGTGATTGTTCCTTTTTGTAATTGTGTAGTTTCCTCTTATTGCACTTTTATTTATTAAATTGTTTTCCCTTTCCCTTCCTTTCCTTTCTTTAGGTAAATATTTGCTTAGTTCACACCATTTCAGTTGGACTTTTGGGCTTGTTTTATTAACTCCCTGCGGCAGTTAATTCCTGGTGGTGGTGCGCTCTTCACGATCCCCCGCTTTTTCTCTGATTTTGTGTGCATGTGTTTGCAGTGTAGCGGGTGATTCTTTTGAATCTATCTCTCTTCCCCTTCCCCCTTTGTCCTTTGGTTGCCCTGCCGCATGGTAGCCCCAGCAAGGTTTCACCCATCTTGCCCAATGGTTTATTTTAGTGAGTGTGTTTAACTGGTGTGTGACTGGTTTGATTTATATTCTGTTCTAAATTATTTTATCACTTTTCTTGATTTGGAACAGTCTCACCCTGTGCTGTTCAAACCTGTGTGGCCCTGGTCAGTAGAATCAAACACCTTTTGCTCAGATTTCCTGGTGTGTAACTCCCCAGGTGGCTTTGTCGCACCTATCGTCTCCATAGTTTACACCTCGCCACACAAATGTCAAACCATTCAACCATTGTGCTTGTAGCTTGTGGACAGAAGTTGGGAGCTGGAACAGTTTTTTTCTGGGGAAAAACAGCAGAATTCAGTGAATTCCCAGCATCTTATCTGAAACAATATAACCTCTCCTTTCTTTGATTGTCCTTTAACAGTCCTTTATCAGTCCTCTCTGTCCTGTTGTTATTAGAAATGACAGAACTAACAGCAATTTCTTAACGTGCACATGAATTTCTGATGTCAAGCTGTGGCAATTGTCCTGTAATGGCTACTATAGTACTTTTAAAGACAGCGAGAAAAGAGGCATGCCAAGTTAAAGTCCATTAACTGTTATGTTAGCAGGGGGTGATTCACACTAGAGGTTGCTGAATAAGCTTTAAAATTATAGAGCTCAGTGTACTTTTGAGTGGTGTTTTTTACTTTCAGAACAGAACCCAGAGGCTTATTCCAGCCATGTATGTGAGAATTATCAAGGCTACTTCCGACCTCATAATGTGACTCCCAGCAGGGCTGAGCTTTCCGATTGCTCAGTTTTTTTAAGTGAATTACAGTAATTTGAGATGTCAGGACACTTCATCCTGTTAGACAGACCCTGGGGAGAATTCAGCTGTAGTGTATTCATAAAAATATGTAAGGTGCTTTTAATTTACTTTTTAAAAAAATGAAATATATAAACAACTCTATTGAGAGTGCAAGAGAGTCAAGTATAAAGTGGAGACACAAAAACAAACAAACAAAAAAAGCATTATTATAAAGGTTGCTCTTTCGCCTGCATGTACACATTGTCCCACTCCCTCATAATCTCATTGCAGTATTCATGCTGCATTTCACTGTTTTTGCTCGTGCAATTGTTGTGGCTGCTTTGAAATACAGTATTTCAGTGTTGAGTGGTTTTCTGTTTTAAAGTAAAATGTTTCTTATTGTCTATTAGATATAAATTATCCTGGCCATTCAAATTAATGCAAAAACTATAAATGTGATACAGAAATGAGCATGGTGTCATTACAGATTAATTTTCTCTCAGCTCAACTCGAAACAAATTGCTATTTTCTGTTTGTGTACAGATTTAACAAATAAATTACAGCAAGTTTACTAGTTGGTGTATACCTCACAGTGACAAGAGCCAACTCTAACTCAGCTAACTCAGAAACGCATACACAGGATTTCACTCCAGAAAAGAGAATACGTTTCCTCTGTTGATTGATTCATATTTCTTTAAGTATTTAAGTGTAGAGCAGATAGTCTGTCACCATTTCTACACTGCCACATTCTTTTCAGCCTAGCCTGTCTCAAGGTTTTGATATCTGTGTATATGACATTCATGTCATACTGCTTAGATCACAACTACAACTAGAAAAAAGGCCCAGGTCAGTCACTTAGCTGTAATTCCACTTCAAAGATTTCCAGAATTTCTGGCAGTGAGGACGTTTCCCACTTAGCAGGAGAAGAATTTGAGAAGCAACAGTGTAATGTTGCCAAAATGGCTGTAAAGCAGTAAGTACAGGCAGTTAACTGAGCTAATTCATTACACAATACTTACACTACTTGTTTTGATTATCACCACAAAGTTAGCAGTGGGGAACCAAGTTTGAATGAGACGTTTCCTGTTCCCTTTCTGTTGACATTACATGAAGACAACAGAAGAGCTCTGAGTGACAGCAGTAATCTTTAAATGTCAAGAAAACAACTTTTATTAAGTGATATTTAGACATGTAAAATGTCTCGGCAGCTCTCAAATAATGCTTTGATGTGTTGCTGAGTTTTAGAGACATCCAACAGTCAGACTAGCAATAATGAGGTTTTGAGTCCCTCATAGGCTGCCAGTGTCAACTTTACATCAGCCCCTGGCAAACGCTCTCTAATCTTTTATGTTATTGGAAACTATCAATTGACTTGTTGTTCCAGTGCTTCCAAAGGTTTAACAAAACATCTAAAATGTTGGATCACGTTTGTTGTCAGTACCAAGATCAACCATGTGCTTCCAGTAGGTCATGACTTCTCTATGTTAAGATAGACAGCAGACTGTACTGCACTGTGCCAGCATAAGAAAATGATACACAGCAGCTAAATCTGGCATCTTTTTAAAGATTTTGGATCACAAATGGTGCATACTGGTGTGATACTCACTGACATGCCACCTATGCTTATTTTTCATGCAAATGCCAAACCATTGAACAGTGTCTAGTAATTTAAGTCAAATTTGTATGATCAGAAATGTACTTTTCAGTATTTGCACACAGCTTTAGCAACTACAAACACAAAGAAAGTCCACATTCCAAATAAGGCAGAAGGGGACCCATATGATATGACGGACCCTCCTCTTCCGTGCATATTGATAGCATTCTTATAGTTTAATAGATTTAGAAATGAATCCAGTTACATGTAAATTGCTATGTGTTTATCTTAGCTTTAATCGGTGTATTAATGATGATGGGCCAGCTTCAGCGGTGATGTGGTAATTACTAAAAGTCATTTAGTCCAGTCTTATCAGCCAACATGTAGAGGGAAAATCTGCCATACATATTTATAGTCTGGGATTTCCATCCTGACTAGAAATGATTAGATGATTATAAATGGGAAAGATAATAAATGCAATGATGATTGATAGGCGGGGAGCATGTAGAGGTTCTAAAACCTTGATAGTATAATCATGTACACTAATTCTTAGCCATAGTCTTACACATCCTGACCATAAGCTTTGTGCACTTGAGGAACAGCCAAAAATCCAAAGGCCTGAAAGTCAAACTAGCTCTCACACAAATATCATAACCACATATCAAAAACTCAGTTGAACTCTAGACTCCTTAATTAATATTGCTAACACCCACATTAAGGCATCAAGATGCAAATAATTGGTAAAGATTCATTTGCGTTTCTGCTCAGCTCAGAGAGTCTGATCTTAATTTTTCCCTCCTACACACATTTAGCAGCTTCAGGCTATTTTATGAGCTAAAGTCACAGGGCACAGTGGAAGTAAGATCAGTTAAAGACGTGGGTGTAAAATACATGCTGATGGCACTTTCTAGTGTGTTCAACATGTGTATTGTACCTAAAAATGATGTCAAGATGTCACCATAACACCACAGCTGCATGGATTACGTTATGTGCAGCATTGCATGTCCAAACTAAAGAACCAGATTTCTAATTTACATATTTGGCAACAGAAAATCACAAGTGTACACTATATGGACAAAAGCATTGGGACATGCTAGGTGTATTTGGTGACTGGCCCTTGACTGATCCGCACGGGGCCCTCACCTCGACCCCTCCATCCAGCACCTTTGCGGTGAGAGCCAGGCCTTTTGGTCCAACATCAGTGTGTGACCTCACAAATGCTCTGCTGCATCAATGGGCACAAATTCCCACAGAAACACTCCAACATGTTGTGGAAAGCCTTCACAGAAGAGGGGAAGCTGTTAGAGCTGCAAAGGTGTCTGCGTATTTAGGATGCAGTGTCATTAAAGTCCCTGTTGGTGTAATGGTCAGGTGTCCCAATACTTTTGTCTCTACAGTGTACATCAAATAGATTACCGCAGCCTCACTATCTGGTATGGACACAGAGACTGACCTCTTGCTGGCAAATGTCACAGTTGGCAAGCACCAACAGTAATGGTAATTGTACTTTTTATCACAGCAGACATGTGTATGGCGGTCACAGTTGCAGTGAATAATATTAATAATACATATTATTAATTCTCTTCTGGGGTGTGTGTTGAGGAAAGTCTGTTGTCAGTAGTTGTTTCATGCCACAACATTTTTCATTCTAACAGCTATGCTTGTGTTTTCAGTGCTGTGACACCTGCCTTGCGAACTACATTTGACAGTTGACACATCTGCATGAATTCAGTGGTTATCGAATTTATTGTTCGTGAGCTTTTAGCAAGTAGCAAGTCCATTGTCAGGAATTAACTTGAAAGGCGTTATCCTGATTATACTATGGTCACTTACCAAATAGAAATAAATTAATGCATATATAAATGATGAATAAATAAAATGGCTTAATCGTATTTATTGTTCCAATGTACACTGTTGTAGTATCACATATACTGTACTTTGCTTCTATGTCACATTGCATGAGATGGTTGTAAAATTGCTCTTTCATAGTTCCTATTTATACCTCATTCTTGTATTCTTCTTCTCTTCTGTTTTACTAGTTAAAAGCACCACTGCTACATGCAGAGCCAGTAGCTCGACTTTCCTCTGACTGCTTATTGACTGCGTGTCCAACTTTTAGTCAATCAGGTATTTCCTGCATGATTATTATGCACCTGCAGATAGAGAGATGCTTTGGCATCTTGTATCATTTAAGAATTTGAGTCCATACATACATCTTGTTTATGAATACTGTAGTAACTGATCTGAATAAAACCGAGCAGCTCTATGAGGCCTCTAAATCTTCCCACAGAATATATCAGAACATTTATTAATTTTAACAGTAGTCTCCATAATTCTAGATTGAGAAAAAGGAAGAAATATAGCATGGTACGGTGTGGAATTAATTTCATGATTTTTCTTCTTTGACCACAGAACTGGCAGGTTTACACTGAATAAAGAGATCAAATGATCTCTGCCATACAACTATAAAGGAAGGAATCCCAGTCTGTATCACTGAATGTATATAAAGATGGATGACATGAGAGCTCCCCAGAAGTGTAACAAAGACAAAGTGATGGCCCCCTGGTTGCAGGCTCCATTACAGGTCATAAACCCCCACCCCCCCGCCGTGTTAGCCCATGGGACCTGAGTCAACCTAAAGACTCCACGTGCAAATAAACATAGAATGAAAAGTAGGAGGATAATACAGAGCGTAGTGGTAATAGTTAGGAGAAATAGCAAAAGTACTGATGTGGGAAGCTAAGCAATAAATGTGCTGCTGTGGACCGGAGTGGCAGCACAGCTCATTTTAGCCCCCTAAAAGAAGGCCCACCTAAAAAAAATCCCTTTTTAGTGTTTGATGTGTCACTCCAGTCAGAGTCACTTTCTCTTCTCTTGATCATGTTTATTTCTACACAGCTCCTGTTGAATGAATGTGTCATCTGATTTTGACATTTTATATTTTCTGTTTACTGTTTACTTTCTCTTTACAGAGACATTTTGAACATGCACTGCACTAGTTAATACAAACAAAAGTACTACCACTGGTAATACACATGTATTTTAACTTGGCAGTATTTGTTTGCTTGGTTAAGAACAGTTTGAGTGGGAGTGTGATGCATATAACATTAGACAGGCTGTGTGAGATGGAGGGCAGGTGTTTGCCATGTTTGACTCAGTACAGCCTTACAAGAGAACACCACAGGCCTTCTCTCCTCTGTGTGTGTGTGTGTGTGTGTGTGTGAGAGAGAGAGAGAGAGAGATGTCCTTGCAGGGTAGCAGCGGACTGCATTATCATGTATGGCCCGTCTCTTGTTGACTGCTGGAATCCCTGATGCCATCCTGACGCTCTGCAGACAAATCAGTGAACCACATGAAGTCATCCATTCATTCAGTCAGGAAATAAAAACGTGCTGCTGCTGAGTAACCATAAAAACACTCAGTTTGTCATAAAAACATCAGTTCACTTAACTGAGAAAAACACAGCCCCAGTCCACCCCAAATAATAAGCATTGTTGGCTAACTCCAGTTATGTTTTTGTCATCCAGATGAAATGTATAAAAGAAAAATGCACCGCGGGACGACGGTCAACATTAGGTCCAAGCAGGGGCTCGAATCCAAGCTGGGACCCCACCTTTCATAGTTACTTCCACAGCATCGACCCACAGATTCTTTTATATGTAAACATGCTGTTACCAACTTGTTCACCTCCTCACTACATTTAGTGATTTTTTTTTCCAGTGATTTCATTTCTAAAAAAGGCTTGAAAGAAATCTAAGAAGTTATTCAGACTGTCAGGGAGAAATATCCATAAATCTGTGATGCCCGCTTTAGCCTCTTTAATCCCTGTGTTTCTGTCGCTTTTAAACTTTTTCGTGATTGGCAAAAAATAAAGATCTGTCGTTGTAAGTTGCAGTGCAGGAGTAGCAAAGAGCTTTTCTGCCTGCTTGTCAGCCAAAGTGGCTTTGCTTTAGCAAGTGAAGCCTGGAGATGAATCAAAGAAGATGTGGATCATTTTCATTTTTGCATTTGGGATAATGGGACCATGTGGTTGTAATCATCCGTTATTCCTTCACAGGTGTTTCGACACCTGTCTTTATTGTGGTTTTGCTCAATCTGAATACAGTCAGATCATCGAGGACACATCAGGAGGACAGTGGAATGATGGGAGAAAGGGAGGAGAGGAGAATCGAGTGTGACGGGGGATAAATGCCTCCTCTGTCAGGGTGCAGAGATGAGATGATTATTGACATAGAGGGAGAGAGGTCAGAGAGGAAGGGTGGACTGATGGGAAGATTAAATGTCATAAAAAGGACAGCAGAAGAGAGTAAAGGTAGGAGGGAGAAAGAAATAGGACAGATAAGGATGGCTGAAGAAATGAATAGAGACAAGCACTGAAGGATAAGCGAGAGAGACGAGGAGAAACCAAAGTAAATGATAATTAAGGACAAGCTTGGCAGCACTTTATTTTTAGAAACAGCAATTTTTAATTTTACTAAAACAGCAGACATTCAAGCAGAAATGATATCTATCTGAGAATTAAATTAACTTAAATGAGATTAATGTGAAGCAATAGGCCTTTCTACCACAGAACAATGGAGCTGCACCTCGTGCTCAGTTTGGGACCCTTTCACTGACTGTGTAAGAGACTGTTCTCATAGAAAAGCCCATGAAATCAGCTTTGGTTAAACTCCCCACCTCGTACATGTGGACTATTTCATTCTTTCAATCATTTCTCTTGTAAGACGAAGACGTTCCGTTTAAAGCCAAGTCAAAGAAAGTTTAAAGCTCACCTTCGTGTTGCTTGTCAGTGTGTGTTTTTGAGTGTGAGATGGGCTCATTCTTTCCTATTGTGACTGTTAGGAAGAAACACCCACCAAACTGTGGCTCTCACCAATACCTGTGTGTGTGCGTGTGTGTGTTTATATAAAATCATAACATATAATATATATTATACAATATAAATATTCTCAGGCGATTGCAGCATAGAGTACATGAAGTATGTGTAATTTCTTCATTTATTTGATGCAGCAGTTTCAAAATTGTACTTTGTAGTATTGAGTTTTACTCAGTTTTTATTATGCCAGTAACTGCATGAAACCAAATGCAAATGACAATAATAATAATAATAATAATAATAATAATAGTAATGATAATGATAATAACAGGACAACAAGAGGTAGAGGCAGAAATAAAAATGCTGAGGAAAAAGGTAAAATATAAAAATCAAGCAAACATGTGAGAGATGTTGAGTGAAAGCATGAAGAATTCAGTGGAAGATTAAAAGGAGTACTTTGACATATACTATGCAGGATGTGTAAATGCTATCCTGTTATCAGCTTAAATCAGTGAATGGTGCTGCAATGGGAAACGTGTCTAATCAAGATTAGCTGCTTTTATTAAAGCCACTGTCATTGTTGCTCTGCTGCCAGGCATAATCACTGATGGAGAACGTTCTCCACCCACAGGCAGTGGTAAATGCAGAGGAGAAACATGGCAGGAGCATCTGTGTGTCCCCTACAGGTGTGTAAAGACACACACTGCAG
Organism: Scatophagus argus; assembly: GCF_020382885.2. NCBI lineage: Eukaryota > Metazoa > Chordata > Actinopteri > Scatophagidae > Scatophagus > Scatophagus argus. Next base: position 3,164,310 of record NC_058504.1, on the reverse strand, counting down.
AGCTGGTAACTGCTCACTGCCATCCTGGAAATTACTGCAGCCACAAAGGATACATTTGATCAAAGTCAAAAACACCTGTGGAGCAAGCAACAATTTATTTCTGACTCCTGTCAAATGAACCACTAAACACAACGTATTTAAGCTTTAACTTCCAAAATACAATCTGTGTCAGCACATTTAAAATTAGTTAATCGTGTTGTTAGGAAACGGGGGATTGAAGCACAAATCCTCTTAATTTTAAGAGTAACTAAACCCCTAAACTACTTTCTGTCTTTTGTTCTTTTTTTAAATAGGTATTTAGTGTTGTTACTGATTGATTCAGGTCCAAATCTTGACATCAGTGAAAGTATTTAAATTTTACATTTTGTGTTGTGATAAATATGCATGCTGACTGCCCTCTACAAAAACCTTACTTTTACAACTGAATTTTGTGAGTGGCTGATCTGGAGGCAGTAGGCTGCCACCAAATAAATAAGTAAATGATTTTTGTGCAGGAAAGCAAGTTCCCAATTCTCCAATGATCCCATTTATTTTTCCACACCGAACCAGGGAGAAATCTCACAAATAATTAATCACTTCATTTGTACCCTGCCTGACTGCGCTGCCATGGGACAGCTTCAGCACAACATCCACTGGACTCCTGAAGTGGATACGCATGTATTTGGACACAAACAATCCAAGAAATCAATAATCCCTGCAGACCATAACCGGAGAAAAGGTAGAATCAAGTGCTGTTCCCTACTGTATTGTAATTCACTTTTGGTACATATTTCTCTATATTCTATTAATTATAAATTTGGCTGAAACATAAATCATATATTTACAGTGATGATAAGCACACAACATTTCCATCAAATTTTCAAGCAGATGTAAAACAAACAAAAAAAATATAGATGAAATAAAATGCAGAGCTGGTCAGAAAAGACAGAAACTGGAATCAAAACCCACTTGCCAGAAAAAAAAAACATAATCCACATAAACATAATCATGAAATTCAGTCGTGGCATTGTTCACTGGTGACAGCGACATTGTTGTCTGCTCGTGGTGGTAAAGACAAATGGATTTGCTTCACAAACTGACAAAAGACTTCACAGCCCAGAAGTCTTAATTCGTTTAGGAGATAAGCTTACATTATCGTGTGTTTCAAACCTTATACTGTGCAGGATTTGGTTGCTTTTTGTAAACACATTATTCAGAAGTGCAGTAAGCTAGAAAGACAGGCGATTGAGTATCATTCCCAGGCCACATTTAAGTTCATATGAAGGCTTTTCTGGAAATAGTTTTCTAATAAATGATAAACATAGCAACTTCTGATTGATCCTTATTAATTGCAGGCCTTAATTAACATCTTCTGTTAGTCCAAACCATCTCTGGCTCAAGCCCCACCCATTCGTTCATTTAGTTAATTGAACAGATACGGATGATTTTGTTCTTGCTTATTCAAATTTTCATGCATCTTTTACTGTTTATTGTCATAATTATTGTCTCATCAGTTAATGATCATGGATCATTTGGGAACTGCAAAGTGAATGACTCTTTTCATGATATAAGACTGCTTTCAGAGCTTGTCTTTTGTCTATCACAGTTTTTGCTTGATCATATGGAAGCTTATTTTTGAGTACACACTGACTGAGTTGTGGCAGAGTGAGAACCTCTCTGTGGTGGAAATCCCCTTATAGAGACTTTACTTTCAGCCAGACAATTAGATGCCAGATTTACACGCTTGTCAGGATATTACAGCAGCTGGCAGAAGACAAACAATATGACCAAAGCCTGCTTCTCATAAATACATTGCTTTGTCGCTAACTCGCGCTCTCTGGTTTCTCACCTGTTGTCTCTATATGTCACTCTTGATTTCCCATCCTTTATGGGAATGTTTTTCTCTCAGATCCTCCTTATGCCTCTGCAGTCAAACATTCACTCTCTTTTTAGCTAACTTTGCCTAGCTTTTCCCTTCACCCATACATCGCCAGGCTGTTTTATCTAGTTTGTCCCTTTTTCTTCTCCCACCTCTTTTGCTTTCACTCTCACCCACAACAGTTCTCAGTCTTCCTCCATTTCTTTGATTTACAGTTTTATATTCTAGCTGCAATTCATAGTGCTGTTAGTAGAGGAGCTTGTCCCCGTTTTCTGTCCACTAAGGGATTGAACAACACCGTCAAACGTGTGTGTGTCTCTCTGTCTTTACTTGTATGTGTACATCTATATGCCACAAGGTAGTAATAAATTTTAAAAAAAAAAGTGATTGCTGCTCCTCAATACGCTTGACAAGCACACCAATATGAGGAAAAATCAATATGTAAAGGAGCTTAGTCCAGGTGGATTTAAGCTCCACCGTATCTTTGCACAAATTTGTGCATTCATTTTTGACAACGCATGTGAGTGTGTCAGCTTGCATATCTGCATGTGAGTAAGTGCGTCTCTGCTTATGAAAACGAATGCTTCCTCATAGATCAATACTTATCTGCCACTTTTTTACTCTTGTGTAATTAGATAAACCACCAGCCACAGGCATTATTCATGCATGCAGACATGGATCTATTGGTTACGGTGTCTGCATGCATAACATCAGTGTTTACTGCTGCCTGACAAAACTCAACTGACCAGTATTTCTCAGTTTAACTGATGGCAAATTCTTTCTCTCGCACACAGCACTTCACTCAGTATTAGTATATTAGTATCTCTTCTTCTCTCTTCTAAATAATTGATTGGATAATGTAAATGAATTGTACTAATAGGGTGCTCTTTTGGTCTGACTGACCACTCTGAGCGCTTTACAGCATGAGTCAGCATCCGCCCATCCACACAAATATTCATACAGTAGTGGCAGAGGATACCATGCAAGCTGCGTGTCAGGAGTGATAACCATTCACGCACTGATAGGAATGTCCATCTTGAGCAATTAGGTTTGTGTGTCTTTGGCAAGGACACTTGAACTTGTAGACCACAGGGGCCAGGGACTGAACCACCAATCCGCCAAGTGGTGGACAGATGGTCTACCTCCTGAGCCACAGCTACTGTCCATTAAGACACAAATTCATATTTAAGGTACAATATTAAAGAGCTACAAACATGTGAATGTCAGCTTGCTGCACAGAATAACAATGCTAACATGAGTTAGCATTGTATCATTTGCTAATTAAAGGACACTGAATGTCAGCATCAAGTTTCATAACAATGTTTCTCATGGCTGGTGAGATATTTCAGTGTGATCCAATTGGTCAGCCAAGTGGTTACCTAACCAGCGTTGCCACTGTGAATGCAATGCCACAAAAATAGGTGAAAAATAGTATGCTGTAGAGTGTTTGTATTGTGTGTCAGCCCCTGCTTTCTCCCACTTCCCCTTGTTTCCTTGTTTACTGCAAAAAAAGCCCTCATCTCTTTTTACTCAGTCAGCCAAAGCTGGAAAAGGCTGAAAAGATTTGCAAGGTATGTACAGATCCTTCAGATTCAAACGCTTCCTGTGAAACCCTTTGCTGAACATTTGGTGTATTTTCTTTCTCTACTGGTATTCATCATTAGTTGTGGAATCCAATAATTGCCAAAGCAGTACAATTGGGTAGGATTCCCAGTGCCAGTGCGATTTAGAAGCATAAACCAGTTCAACTTCATGCAGCCTGACAGAATCGGCATTTATTAAGGATCAGTGGACAGAGCATACAGCATGCAGCTACCAGTCACTTAGCAAAAACATCAGGATAGCTGGTGCCTGCTTTGTTGTGGTGCACTGCCTTGAGAGTTGTGCACACAGTACTGCTATACAACTGCAAGCATTCACAAGTGAAAACTGTCAGTTATTATAATAATAAGTTATTTTGACACCTGCCCAACTCAAATATTTGATTCACATTCCAGCTTGTTTGATCAATTTCTCTGGTCATCTTTGTGAAAACAAGGTGACGTCATGACCCCTCTTAACCCACCGTCTGATTGGCTGCCGTGTGAACGAGTGGGTTCATTAGTTCTGTTGCATTTCTGACAAAGCAGCGGCTCCAGATGTGTTTGCTGCCCAGTTGCCATTACCACCAGGACTGAAACCTTTAATTAGCTGAAATGACAGTTACATTTTCACCTTGTTTACTGCAATAAAAATCAAGGTGCATTTTAAACAAGGATTTGTTGCTCTCACATGTGAAGTGTGTGTGTGCTCGTGTGCTGCTCTCTTGTCCATCACTCAATGTGAAATTGGACAGAAGACATGTTTGCATTTAAACAGTGTCTTTCTATACACTGACCGTATTCATGTTAAAAGCACTCAGCTGTAAATGCATGTCCCCTGACTCCAACCACACCCAGGCTAAAAGCCTGCTTAGATTGTTGCTGTCAGCTCTCATCTCTGCAGCCATCTGCCCCTGTGTGTGGTCTACTGCGATTTGTGTGTGACCACGTCTGTGTGTGTGTGTGTGTGTGTGAGAGAGAGAGAGAGAGAGGGAGAGCTTTGCCCATTCAGCTGTGCTCTCATCATATTACCAGGGGTTGTTGCAGCACGGCAAATAATTCATGGCCCAGCTAACCAAGCTAAGAGACCAGCAGGCTTGGTTTGTTCTGGAAGTCTAACAGAAAATCATCCCAAGTGTGTCTGTGCGTCTGTTTGTGTGCTTGTGTTTGAGGTACATGAATGGTTTACTCTTGACATAGAAACGAGTATTAAAATTAATGATTGTCTCCTGCAGTTCTGCTTATTTTTACCAGCACAGGCTAACGTCCCTTTTCAAACAGCAACATAGAGTTTTCTCGGCCATCAACTCTAGTTTGTACATATTCATTTCATGCCCCTGGGAACATATTTCTGTGATGCCAACTGATGTGCTGCATCACCTGCTGAGTTACTTGTGAACCACTGAGAGTTTGTGTACAATTTGTTACACATAGACTGAGGAGGATTCACATAACGCGAAAATTTCTTGTGAGAACGCTTCACTGCATTAATCAATCACCAAAGCCGACTCAAATGACACACACACAGGCAAAATGCTGACTCATCAGGGAAATGACTTTCACCTGGGCTGATGCTGATGGAAATCACATGCTGAAAAGACGGTGAGTCTTTTTCTTCCACAATTTACAGCCTTTCTTTTTTGTTTGTCTCTCATTTGAATTTCATGTGACCCCCCCCACCTCGTCCTTGTCCAGGTTGACCAAAATTTCAGTCAGTGTAACTTGTGTTCATTCTGTTGCTGCAGGCTCTTTGCTCTGCTGCTGTTCGAATCTTATCAGTGTCCACACGAGCGCACTTTACCAAACAGTGCACATGGTGGCTCATCCAGCACTCAAGATACACTGACATTTTGCCTGAAAGGAGATATTGTTGCCTTGTACAGATAAGACATGTCTGGAGTCACTGAGACTGTGGACAGCATACACATACTAGTTAATCACAACACTGTGAGAGATACAAGACAGGACTGCAGTAAGTGACCTGCTTTGCATACAAACACACAGTGCATCCTGGTCAGTATAAGGCTATAATATCCACTGTTTAGCTTGTGCTGCGTCTTTGCCTCTCAGTATGCAGCATTTTAACACTCGTGTGGGGCCTTCCCTGCTGCTTGCTCAAACTCTTGTTTATAGTAAAGATTCGAACATGCTGAGTGGCCATATTTTGTATTACATAAATAATGTGTACATGTACACAATAGACAAATTGCTTAAAGTATGTGCCAGTAGTAGTTTGTCAGGAGCAGTTAATTTTATTTAAGTGTGACTTTGAGGTTTTCTCTTTCTTGTACAAAATAAAATTCAGTTCTGTCTCATCTAGCTTTTGTTCATTGTGGCGTGGTGCACAGCAAAGCCCAGTTAAAATAAACCATCCACATAGATAATGAAACCACACTGTAAATATTGATATGAATGAAAAGCTATACCTTGAGTGCATTTACAAGAGGCCTGCTTGACTGAAAAACCCATGCAACCAATTAAGAATAGAAAATCTAGTCTGCAATGCTGCTATTTAATCATTTCATTCCTCAGTGGAAATGAAACATGATTTGTCAGTGGGGCTTCAGTAAAGCAGGTTAAAAGCCTGCAACAACAGTTTATCAGCCTATAAATAATAGACAATAAACTTTACTTTGACTGAAATCTTGTAAGCTACTTAGGGCTGCTTCACACAGTACATCAGGGGTGAAGGGTGTACGCTGCCTGGTAGAATTTAAAAAAATTAAAATGAGAAGCTTTGGTTTAATTATGGTCATGTGCATTGCATCCTGCTACTGGATGCAATCATGTCTTTGAATCACTCCAGTACATAAGGTCATTCGTATAAAACCGCAACCCCATAAAACAAATGACATGTCAATTAACATGATTTGCTTAGATGGAGCTTATTACAGAGTTTTCAGTCTAAACGCTAAGGCTAAGCTAACCAGCTGTTGCCTGTAGTTGCTTACTGTACATACATGAAAATTGATCTTCCACGTTAGCTCTTGGCCACGAAGCAAATGAGTGCATTTCTCAAAATATCAAAATTTTTTGTTCCGAATAGTCTTAAAATAGTAGGCTAAAAGTGGAAATCACATGCACTTTTTACGACTGGGTGCAATCAGCAACATCTGGATGGGAGAAGAATCTCGCTGAGAGTGAAACTGAATAAAACTGCCAGTCTGTCCTGTTAGAACATCTGGCCACCAGCAAGCTGATGTTATTAATGTCATCTTCAGCATATTGCTGTTGCAGCAAGTGTTCCCAATAGACAGCTACATTTGAAATGATCATGGAGGTCTCAGTTAGTGACTGATTTTATCTCCCAACATAATGGAGAGCAAAAAATTTTTTCCAGTACTAATTTTTTTTTGTGCAGGTTTTGTTTTTATCGCGAGATTTTATTTTACTGTATACCATATTATACAAAGAAATGTCTGTTGCAGTCGAATATAATCATTATTCATCAAAACACAAAGCATCTTGAAATTTTATGCTTCTGTCAGAAAGTGCAGCATCATCAACTGTGGGCAGTTTCATCTGGCTTTCTTGTCTTCAGTCACACATTTGTAATGCACACCCTGTCAGAAAATCATTGATTGACAGGGCTTGACTGGTCAGGGTTCAGGAGCCGCATTTTATGGTTATCAAGACACAGACGGGTGCAGGCCACTGCAGCTCTGCCTGATAGAAAAATAAACTGCATCTATTTCAGTTATATCCCCCAGTTGGCTCCTCTGTGCCTTGTTAAAGTTTCTGCCAATTAAAATGTGTTCAAAAACAATCTGGTATAATGTTGGAGAATTCATAAAGGTCTAAGCAAATATGCTTAGTATTTACATATTTAAGCATTTATATGGAGGTGGAAACACTGATGACTGTGTTATTTTTGCTCAAACTGTAAACGCTGTGAATAAATGATGTGCTCACCCTGTGTGCTGCACATCTCCGTTGTGTACCCTGTCACCTCCATCCCCAGAGACCCAGAAACCAAAACATCATGCTGTATGTCTTGAGATAAATTCACTTAAATAAAACATAAACATCAATTTATTGAGAAATATTTAAATTATTGAAGTCCTAATGTGATTTTGAATGAAAACATTGTACAGGTATCCAGGCCACTACAGCACAAAGAAAACACAACCTTGTAACAAATCTCACACAGAACCTCCAGAGTCAACGAGGACGTTCGGACTTACTGCTTCAGACTCTGAAACTCACAATGTTGTTATGTTCAATGCATATCACCTTGAGATACAGATAACTCATTTTTCATGGCAAAGTCTTTTGAAGGTTTTGAAAACTGGTGTGTCACATAGAGATCCAAAAAAAAATAACCAAGAAAAGAGTTGATTGACAGCTCCAAATTAGAGTGGCCCGTGGTTCACTGAGTACTGGAGGCAGATCATGAAATGCTGGATGCATACAGGTTGAAAAATAGCCCGTAACTACAGTCGCTGTTTCTCTGATTGGGTTTCTGTGTTATTTAACAGCAGATAACGGAGAGCATGGAAGGACGAGTGAGACAAGGATGACTGGTGACAAATGTTGACAAGCAGGTTTGAACTGCTGTCTCTAATGATGCTTCATACACTCCTTATCCTCCTATGGCATCAAGTAGCCTTGAAACACTTACAAGAAAATAGCACTTACAGTCAGGTACCTGACAGCATTCAGTTACTCGCAGTTCACTTAGTGTGTGCAATGCAATGCAGGATGCAATGTAACGCAGGATGGTTGTGCGTCGCACAACAACACATGAAGGCTGTCAGCATTGACATATCGATTTACACCATCTTGCTTACATGCAAACCAGATTAGCTTCTCCTCAGAGAACAGTCCCCATGCAGATGACCTTCCTGGGACAAGAGAGGTTTTTATCCTTCAGTGTTTTTCATAATTTCAATTGACAGTCGTGTTATGATGATGATGAGGCATGTTGTATATATGTGGTATATTAAACATACACCCACAGCTTTCTTTCCATCACCTACACAGGTCCCAATATAATAATCACTTCACTTTTTTCTGTTTTATTCTATTTTATTCTTGTAAACTACTTACTTACTTACTTTATACATATAAAAACAATGTGCATAGAGTCACATTTTGAACCATTCTCACAGCTGTTGTATTTATGTCTCTAGTTCCTTTTAAGTGGTGTAATTAGATTTAAAAAAAACTGTGCTTCATTAATACTTTTGCTGAATGACCGTAAGACATCATGTCATGGTTTATGACTTGGCTGTTAAGCCTATTAGTGATAATCTTGGAGTGCAATGAATATTCAGTCTGGTTTAATCCTATTTTTTTTCTCTCGTGGTTTAATAAAATATTGAATGTCAGATATATTAATATTAATATTAAGACCCCATAGCCTTTAAAAGGTGCTAAAGTAGCTATAAATATGTTCTTGTTCCGGTAACCAGGCCTTGTGTCCTGTTTGACTTCCTGTGACATGAATCATATCCAGTGTTTCATTACACAGCAGGTAAAAAGATCTGCTTGGTCCTTCACCTCACATCTGACAGCAGCTTCACTATGAATATTTAATGGAGGAAAATAATAAATCAGCGTGTACTCGAGGTTCAAAACGCACAGTATATCTGATATGAGTGTGTGTGTGTGTGTGTATCATCACTCTGTCTAAACATTATGGGCTCTCTCCACTGTCAAGGCCATTACATTTGACCTTCCCAGGCCTCCTGGCAGCTGTAACTGATGGCACTAACAGACTTAATGGCCATTGAACTCCAGTGAACCAACAGTACATAAATCAAAGTTTTGGGATGTGAAGAGGATCCAGACAGTCCCAGGCCACTGCACTCATGTCCTCAGTCCACTGTTCAAGTGTGAACCAAATAAATCGTTGTCCGTAGTGGTTATAAAAGACCTGGAGGCTCTCGAGAACGCATGTTAAACTAACACATAGGGTGGCCTTCATTCTGTCTTCGTTGTGATACGTGCTCACATTCCTGTGAAGTGAATTCAGAAAATATAAAGATTTCCATGGCACATATTTCAAGGTGCAGATATTTCATGACTTTTAATTTGAAAAGGCAATAGACCAAAAAGGTTTTGGCTATGATGGTGAATGGAACGATACCAAGTGAGACACAATGACAACTTTTATGTAAGCAAATGAGTGGATTGAATGAGCCTGGTCACAGAACCATCAGCACTACGTACACACACACACACACACACACAGAGTCATGTTTCCATCACTTCTGGGGACATTACAAAAACATTCATTTCCTGGAAGCTTAACCACCACCTAACCATGACAATAAACATCATTTGCCTAAAACTAACCTCAGTCTAACCTTAATATTTAATGATTTATCTTGTGGGGACTTGGATTTTGTCCCCATAAGTAAGGTGGGGTCCTCACAATGTGACCATTTAAACAAATTTTTGTCCCCACAACTACAGGAATACACTTACACCCACACACCCGCTCACACACCAAAAAGTCTCGACAGCTTGTTATTTTGAAATATTGTGTGTATGCATTTATACACTCTCACGCACACCTGTACACATAAATTCTTACAGACTAACAAAGCAAAGTATACAGCTATGAGTGCCAGTGTACACACACATGCACACACAACCGATTAAGAATCATGAGTCACCCACTACTTATAGGATAATGAGGCAAAATAAAACAACCACATACATACACGTACACATAAAGTTTCTAAACTTTTAAGTACCTGTGGGTGAATAATTAATCTGTGGATTGCAGACATAAACACACACATGCACACACTCCATCACATCCAAAAATAAACTCTGGACTTGCTGGCTGATAAATGAAATAAATTACTTAAGGGTGTTTAACAGACTAAATTCCATCTTTGTTCTACAGCTCATTATCTCTGTTCATGTAACCTGAAGTCACCAGGAAGTGCTAAACACCTCAGCAGGATACACACTGAGACATAGTCCGTATCTACTAACTCTTCTCTCCTTTCACTTGCTGTTGAATGTCCATATTCTCCACTATCTCTGACCTGTTCAGGAACAGTCTGAAGTGTGCGTTCATAATGTGGACTGGTGTGCATTTGAATATGTTAACATGTGAATGTTAAGCAGGCAGAACGTTTGCTATGTTCACACTCTGTATGGAGGGCTGGCGTGATAACATTACTTAGTATTTTAAAAAAGTACAGCTGAGGCTGATGGGAGTAGTTTGTATAATTATTTTGCGCATAAGGACAAAGTGTTGGACAGACTGAAAGTATATCTGCACAAAAACCATGGCTGTCCATCCTGTATTTGTAAAGGTATTTAAGTTTTTATCAAGCGACTGACCAACTGACTACCAACAAAATTCCTACGGCCAAGCGGGCACAAATGAACCAAAACCCTTCAGTGATTACAATTCTTTCCAATGCATTGAACAAAATTACCCAAATCAGCCGAGGGATTTGTGATTTCCCAGTTCTAGAAAGCAGCCAGTAGCTTTCATCAGACGTGCTGTACAGGCACAAGGACTCAGGGTACAGTAGCTGGGATGTGCTGATCCAGGCAACAAAAGTAAGAAGTGATCTGATGCCAACAACTGCTCTGTGCATATGCATTCACTGTGTGGTGGCTTTTATCCTTTCAATGCAACCCTACTTCAGTCCCAGACTGTTACTTGTTCCTGTTTGTTATCTTGTCTAATTTCCAGAGCATAAAACACTGGAATAGTTCAGTAAGTAGTTTGAGGTCCTGACACTTTTCTTTGCACATAAGACACATGTGAGATTCCTGGCTTCTGTAAGGCATTAATATGTGCTTCCTGAGCATTTTCTTACTTCGATTTTTCTCTCCCATTGGATGTACAGATTGAACACTGGGCAGATGCCCAAGGTGGTCTTAATGTCACAAAGCATGATGGAAAGCCCAATTCAGCCTCTCCCTGATATATCATCACCATCTCAACTGTGCTTTATTGTTTCCCTCTGCCCTCATTTTCTTCCCTGACCACTTTCTCCTGCCCTTCACCTCATTTTCTTCGCTTTCTGCTGCTGCTTCTTTATCGCATCCCGTTTTCCCTTTCTCCCCCCCATCAGCCTCCCTCTCTGTCACTTTTATTACTTTTGTTCTTCTCACTTGGATGTCCAGCAGCTGATTCCATCAGCTTCTCATCTCTGATTTTACAGGCTGTGTGTGAGGACAATTCATTTCTGCCGTGTGGAACCTGTTGGACAAAAGCCAAGTGGCTGATTTCTTTGTATCACTGCTTCCTGTCCGGTTCGTGCATGTTCCACTCTTCCAAACAGCAATCTTGAGTCCGACATCTCTGTTGTCTTTTTCATTTCACAGATCCCTGTTTCGTTCTTGCTTGATTATCTCCAGCTCACTTCTCATTTCTTTTTCCTAACGTATTTATATAACACCAAAATACAGGCAAACATCACACGCAATTAACTCAGATGAAAGCCAACACAGAATCACAGCAAAAGCAGGGCTCTTGTCGTTTGTCTGGTTTGTGTCTTTTCCTCCGTCCTCTTGTCTGTGACCTGGAAATCGATCTCAGCAGGCCATCTCAAAGGATGTCTCAGTTCCTAAAAAGCATCTTGAGGAGCGAGTACGCATGTTGGAGAGACTATGAATGACAATGCACAGTTGTATCCTTGCAGTTTTCTTCTGTAGCTTTACTGTTACTTTACTGTATCACATAAAGACAAATACATATATACATAATACATAAATACACATAAAGACATTTCTTGTTGGGGCTTTTGGTGTCAGTTTCCTCATGTTGCTTTGTTTTTTCCCCCTCTTCCTGAGTCTTTGTTTTGTCCCTGTATTTTGAAGCAGAGCTGGGTCAGGCTGACTCTGCCAGCTTGTAAAGTCTCCTTTGTGGTGTGCATTTCAGGCCAGTTTTAGTTATTCATGAAAAATCATAACATTTGTGGATGTTTTTTGTTGATTGCTCAACATTTGTTTTGTGACTAATGCAAAACATAGAAAAGCTGTTTTATTTTCCGCCTATGTCTGCTCTCATCCTTGAACAACATCTTTCACTTCAGTCAGCTTACAATTGCTGTTTCCCTTTCAATTTCCATCATACCAAAAGAATATGTCAAATTTGAATTGACATTACAGTAAGAAGTTATAAGAATAAATACAAACATACTGATAGAGTAAATAGACAAAAGTACTGGAACACCTCACCATTACACCAACAGAGATTTTGACATCACATTCCAAACACACAGACAGCTTTGCAGCTATAGCAGCTTCCACTCTTCTGTGAAGGCTTTCCACAACATGTTGGAGTGTTTCTGTGGGAATTTGTGCCCATTCATGCAGTAGTTCAGGCACTGATGTTGGACCAAAAGGCCTGACTCACAATCTCTGTTATAGGTCATCCCAAAGGTGTTGGATGGGGTTGAGGTCAGGGCTCTGTGTGGGCCAGTCAAGTTCTTCCACACCAAACTCATCCAACCATGTCTTTATGGAGCTTTGCTTTGCATTGCTTTGGGACACAGTCATGCTGGAATAGAAAAGTTGGAAGCATAGCATTGTCCAAAATGTCTTGGCATGATGAAGCATTAAGATTTCCCTTCACTGGAAGTCAGGGGTCGAGCCCAAACCCTGAGAAACAGCCCCATAAAGAGGAGTGTCTGGATACTTTTGTCTATATAGAGTATATAAATATTAGTTAATATAAACAGTATCACTCTGTATTAGAGAATAACCGCCTTTCGAATCACTGCCTTTTCGTGGCTACAAATACATTTCTGCAAAACATTCCTGCCACTAAGCTGTGGTTTAGTTTAGGCTCAAACTTGTTTAGGTTTAGGAAAACATTAGTGACGTTTGGTGTCACAAGGGAACCAAATTCTGGTCTCATGGGTGAAAGCTATGTATGACCTCACCCTCATTTTGTAAACTGTGTCATGTTGTTCACTTGCTCTCTTTGTCTCTGGCATGGATGTATTACCTCAGAAAACGTTTAAAGCCTGGTGGCAGACACTACTGGACTACTTTGTGCTTCTGAATGAGACACTGAGAGAGATGACAGTATGGAGGTATTTAACACCTCTGGAATGAGACCTGACTCAATCATGTGTGTTAAGTCTTTACTAGATCAGAATCTTCATGTAAGAGGAAAAATACTGATTTAGAGTTTATTACACTTTTAAATCAACCACAGTCATGTATATCTAACATAAGTTAAGCAAAAGTTCCTCAGTCATCTGTGATTCTAGTATAAATGTTCAGGTTATTTCCAGCCTGAATGACATGTGTGAAGCTTTTCTCAGCTTCACGCACACCTAGCCAGAAGAGACATTTATATTTTCATGGCTCTGGGCAAAGACACTCCATAAACTTTGGCAGGTAGTGTAGGTGAGCTGATTGGGCATGGACGGATGCACAATTTTGTGATGATGCCCCCTGAGGCATCACTCCCATTGCCACGTTTGCTGAGACATCAAAGTGGCTTTAAGAGGCAGATTTTCCACATCAGGGTGACCACAGGAAAGGTTCGGAAAAAAACACTCTGTTCCCTGACATTTGTGTCAACACCTAAAGGGAAGGAAGTGAAATTCTTCAGTGTGAGAAAAACAGAGTGACTGGCAATTGATTAGGTATCGAGCTTTTTTCCAGTCGTCCCAGTGCTCAGTACAACCGCAGATTTGACAGGAAAATTCTTTTGGTATCTAAACATCAACTTCCTTTCTTTTCTTATGAAAGATATGACCCCTTAAAATTACACTATTTTATTCAGCTTAACTAAAACTTTGTACTACGTCCCTGATACTAGTTCACCTAATGAAATGATGACACGTGAGAAGGGAGGGAACAACTACTAATAGCATCCAAGGAAATCATTATGGAGCAGCAGAGTGAGCCTGCAGCCACATGCACTGATTACACTTCAATCCCTCCTGTGCTGGCTGCTGGCTATTTTGAAAGTTGCACTGAAAATATCAGTATCAGACTCCGTGCATGTTTGTTTACATGTTTACTAAGACACTTATAAATGCTGAGTGCTGCTGAGGAGTGCTGAGTTGCCTCAGTTGTGATGAGGGGGTCTGCAGCAGCACAGCCAGAGGGACAACAACCTAAACAGGAGACGTGAGGGAAAAGAGTTACCTTAATTCAGAAGCTCAGATCATGATCATACATCACTAAAGCTGGAGCACCTACAATGAAACAGTGGGCGTTTACCTGAGCCTGAGTGTTAACGAAGCATGAATACACAAGCTCCATAAAGACATGGTTGGATGTGTTTGGTGTGGAAGAACTTGACTGGCCCACACAGAGCCCTGACCTCAACCCCATCCAACACCTTTGGGATGAACTGGAACGGAGACTCTGAGCCAGGCCTTTTGGTCCAACATCAGTGTCTGACCTCACAAATGCTCTACTGCATGAATGGGCACAAATTCCCACAGAAACACTCCAACATGTTGTGGAAAGCCTTCACAGAAGAGTGGAAGCTGTTAGAGCTGCAAAGCTGACTGTGTGTTTAGAATGTGATGTCATGAATTGTTGTTGGGGCAATGGTGTCCCAATACTTTTGTCTATATGGTGTATATCCAGTAAAGTTACCGGTTAGCTACTTGTTAAGAGTGACTGATACGGGTAACTTGAGCTGTGACTTTGCCATTTGCCATTTCAAGAACTGAATGCATGACCAAAGACTTTCTATGGCCTCAATCTGTAAGATTTTGTGAGACTTGGCTCTTCAGAAATACAATGACAGATGTTTAAATATAGTATATGTTACCCAAAGGCAGTAGTATAAAATCTCAATATAAAACATTAATACAGTAAGTAGGTAGATGGCCCTAAGGCTAATGAAGCCAGCAAATGAGAAACTATGAAAAGTATCCATGACATTGCCACATGCCAGTTACGTTATGTTAGAGTGAAAAACAATCGTTAGATCATTGAGCAGCTTCTAAATCAGAATGTTGTTGAGATAAGCAGTAGAAACATCGAATCAGTACCTTTGCCTCCAGCCAGTGGAATGTGGGTGAAGCTCCCAGCAATCCACATGGCCGTCCAGAGTACAGGAAGAGCTGGATTACGGATGTAACAAAATAAAATAATAAAAATATACACAGAGCTCCATCCTTTTCTGGAAACTGTACAAAAAGATGAAATCGCTTTGTTCAATGATGCCCACAGACAACATAAACACTTAATTTATCTTATTTGTTTGTTTGTTGGCTTGATTGCTTGTTTGTTTTGTGAATCTGCTCAGTTCACCAGTGAAGCATCTCAGTTACTGGAGCATGTTGTATGACCAGAAACCAGGATCCTTTGTATTGTATGCTTTCTTAACCCAAAGCAAGCAGCTTGTGGACAGTTACAGGCAACAACAAGTTGACCAGCAGACTCCTTATACCAAACTTTTGCCTTCTGGCAGCCATGTTTTCCCAGGTGAGAATCAGAATCAGGTCAGAGTCAGAACCAGATTTTACTTTGAAGGCTACATGTCACCGGCAAGACATTGAAAAGGCACCTTAAAAATAAAAACACACATTTATGAAATGGATAAAAGAATATTAGTCATACATTAATTAAGCACAGTCCAATAAAGCAACAAATCACGTATGACTGCAGACCACTGAACAATCATAAGATATGAACACTTAGTCTTGAACATTAGTCATGAACAAATACTCATTAGTTTTTTCCAATAGTATTCTAGTAGTATTTATCAGGCTAAAGGGCCCCCTCATATTCTGGCTTTAAGCAGCCCAGTGGAGGGAAAGCAGTGAAAACATCAGGAGCTTCACTGGTCTGGTCAAGCACTGTAGCACAACACATTCTTACTCATTTTACAGAAAGTTACTGTCAGTGAAACTAAGCATTCCTGCAGATTTTCTACATTACAAGCCAACCAACAAAAGTAAAGATTATGCCGAATGACTTTTAATGTGAAAAATCTGTTACTGAGAAAGAATTTCATTAGCAGAAGTAACTTGACAGCAATCCAAAGAAGCAGTATCACGGAGTGAGGGGGATTAATTAGTGAATGAAATCATTATCTCTGTTCCAGAACAGAAGTATTCCATGACTGTGTTCTCATACTAATGGGATTTGTGCTGAGGAAAAGTACATACTGTATTGAATGAGATGACAGCATTAACTGTGGAGCAGAAGAAATTAGAAATAAAGAATTAACAATATTTTTGAGTTGGGAATAATGTAGCATGAAAGATAAATATTGTTGGTATGGGTGCGTAGCCGTTTATTATTCATATTATAATATTATATATTCATTATACATATTATATATTGGAACAATGTCTGCAGTGTTCACTCACTCACTGACTGTGATATTGCATTTTCTGTGGCCATACATACGTACGCGTATCCTCAACAAGACTACTGGACATCACCCCTGCTGAGCTGTGGCACATGTGTGTGCGTGTGTGTGTGTGTGTGTGAGAGAGAGAGAGAGAACCACCAGGACCCATCAGTAGTGTTGATGGTGAAAGATCCTCCTCAGATTTTAATCTCAGTGCTTAGTGTTGGCTATTTATTCCTGTAGATAATCCACTGGGACCCCATTAACAATGACTACTATCTATACGATATGGACAGACACACACGCATACAAACAGAAAGACCCAGTTAAAAATGATTAACACACACAAGCACAAGAAAAGAAAGTCGAAAAGTACACATGGATTCTCAAATAGAACACAAAACATACAAAACATAAGTACACAGTCAAAAGCGGGAGGCATGTAGGTAGCAGATTCATCCCATCAGCATTGCACGTACTTATGTTTACATCCACACTAATGATACAAATAACACGTAGTGGGTAAATCCGTGTACCACCTCCCTCCTACACACACTCCACACACTCCACACAACATGTATGGAAACACACCACACTGAGTAAAATTCATAAAGAGGAAGTGTTTTAATGCCAGTCGCATCATAATTAAAGCTCGATGATGATCTACGTAGTTAAAATACTGCAGTGTGACGATGGGGTCAGTGACAGAGCGAACTGCGCTGTTGTTTGAATGAGATGTCCTGCTGACTGCTCACCGCCAACACAGTGTCAGTTTTCCCACCCAGAGCCTGACTGAAGGGGACAGGAAGCTTTTTGCGAAACCTTTTGGTAAACCCGTTGTTGACATCATTCTCTGCTTGAGAGCGCAGGATTCTTCTTCAACAAATGCTCTGCTTCTGAACTCTAATATCAGTTCATCAGCATCCTGATGAATTTGCACATATTAGTCGTGTTTCCATCATCATACGTATTCCAGTCTGTTGACGTATCACATTAGAGAATAGAACGTGTTACCTGTTCATCTAAATACACTCGTCTCCTGTGGGGAAAAGCGCACAGGTCCCAAAGCACTGCTTGCTAATTAATTACAAAAGGTACTTGAAAAACAAGGCCAAAGATCGCTGTTGCAGCTGGATGTTTCTCTGAGGCCAGCACAACAGGGGCTGAACCACACACACTTCAGCACACATCTGCATTTCACTCCAGCTCACTGAGTAACTGATTGGACTTCTCTGTTATGAGCTGACCCCACATGCTTTGCTCTTTTGTTTGATTCAAATGTGATTTTGATGGTTTCACATTACATAGTGATATGAAAATAAAAAGCATCAGAGAGGGAAATATGCTGAGGAGGCAGCATTCGCGCTGGATGTATAAACTAATTTACACCCTTGTGGGTTTGATCAAGTTAACAAATCCTGCAGTAGCCTGGTCCCAGTCCCACGAATCACTCAACACTCTCGACCTCCGTGTCATTGATAGTGAGGAGAGGATGGGATACCATTTCAGGGCTGAAATCAATAACTAATGTGACTCATCATTTGAGTTTACGCACCCAACAGTTAAATCTGAGGTGAAGTCTACACCCAGCATTCCCTCTGCATTCAGCTTCTCGTGAATGCACCTGCAAAGTTTGAGTCTGCAAGAGTCATTGAAGTCTAGTGTGTGTGTGAATGTTTTTCATTGTGTCCTTTTCTTACATTTCTTTAGTTCTGAGTTTGAAAAGACCATTAGAATATTCTTGTCTCATTTGTTTCTTCAAAAGGTTAATGTTTAAAAGCACAAATTAAGGCCTTCAGTCACACTATATTTTAAAAAATGAATGTGACTTAACTGTTTATTTAGGGTCACCTTCCACAACCTTTTATTAAAATTCTTTTTAGGCAGATTTTCCAAATTCTTTTCTTTTCAGTTTTCTACACTGAAACAGCACCGCAAACACTCCCAAATCTGATTAGCCCACTGGCCTGAACCCGGCAGTTCTCTCCGCATTGCTATTCATGTTCCATCTCCTCCTCTCTGAAAACAATTGGTCTCCAATTAAAGCCAACTGTCCACCTTTGATATATGGCTGCTAGAATCAGTTTGGCACCGGGAAGTTCTTCACTACTTCAAGCCATTTGTTACTGTGTGGGAGCACATTAGTTTGAATTTGCCCCCTATTCCTTTTAACACTCGTAAGGGCACAGATTCAAATTTCAGATGAAAACAAATCTACTGAGAGAAGGCTAACTGTTGAAAAGCAGTAATATCACTGAGTAATGGCCAACCTTGAGCTTTGAAAGAGGAAGAGAGCGAGTGCAGTACTGTAGGTGAGGACTGGAGGAGGATAAGAACCTATAGGAATCTGGGAGTTAAGTATGAAAACTGGTGATCTTGCAGTTTGAATGATCACTTTTGACCCACATTTATATAACAAAAAGGAATATTTCCAACTTAATTCAAATGGTGCTCAAAGGACAAAAGGTTCAAAAAATTAAAGTGCATCATCATCGTCAAGATAAAAATAAACCTGACGGTTTTCATGCAAGGTTTGCAGAGATGGTATTTGGATTGGCATCAGGGTGAGTAGGCAGGGAAGAGGGCGTACTGTTATGTGAAACAACTGTGAAGCAGAAATGTCTTTGGATAACAAGTGCCCTTGAAGTGATGTGAAACAATAAATTTGACTTTTGGGAGTGAAAGTTGACAGAGGAATGGCGAGAGAGAGACGGGGTGATGGGAAGAAATGTGTTGCAGGCAGCAATGCACGAGAATGATAACGCTCCACTGAGAATTTGGTAAGAGGTTCTCTTTTCACTTGTACTTTAGCACCCCAGACAAACCTGTTATCCCTGTGTGTCAAGTGACAGGAAGCTGGAGCTGGAGCACAAGCAGATGGGAAAGTTTTAGGGTGAGACGAAGGACAAAGACAGATGGGAAAGTTAAGAAATGGCCAAAGAGAATGAGAAGGATACTGATACCACACTATTGATATGAAGCCACCAGCCAAAAATCATGAATATGACAGAAGATGACAAATACTCAGTGAATATTTACCCTCCTGAAAGCTGTCACATGTAGAGTAGAAACAATATCATCAGATGTGACAAAAGGAAAAACGAAAATTAAAAGGCAATGAAGTTGATAAATTTGTTTGAACCATAACTGTCTTAAGAGAATTGCTGTTCAGGGGTTTGAAAGGAAATTGTGCCACTTGGGTTTATACATTTGTCAGCTGCCACTGAGAGCATGACGTTGGCTGTGAGAAACTCAACAGAAAAGGGAAAAATGAAAAAAGGAAGATGGTGGCGAGTTTGCAGGAAGGTTAGCAAGCTTGCGGGTAACTTGATTAAACCCTACTGCATTATTCATCAAAATGCCCAGAGCCTATAATTCATAATATGACTACTGTCATTAAGATAGTGGAGTGTATTTGTGTGGAAGCATTCAATCGGAGACACTTAGGCAGGTTCTTCATGAACCTGGGAGCAGAAAATATATTTCATCACAATTCGGCCTAGCAGGAGTCTGTGCTCCTTCTTCCCTCCGAGTGAGAGCAGAGATAGAATGGTTTCTGTCAGTGAAAGGACAGCCACAGGGAGAACCGTCTGACCCTGCCTGGCTAGCAGATCTGCTTTCCTTTGCCCAAACTGCTCTGTGTTTAAAGGTGCTCAACATAAGCCTGACACAGAATGAAGGACTACATATGAAGACTTGTGAAAGGTGATGGGCAATCTTCCTGACAAAGAAGTCACTGGGTAAAGCTCACACAGATGCAGGGTGACGACACACTGCCGCCACCAGCAGCAGCTGACGTTGTTCAAAGAGACTGCTGTTTGAAGTTACATGTAAAGAGCGTTTTCATAATGAATAAACCGGGTTTAGCGTTAATATATCTAATAAAGATTTGATCAACTTATGCATAATATGAAACAATTCACTTGTAGCAATGATAACAGTGAGTTATGTAGCTATTTTTTGTCTTTTTTAGCTCGTTGTTTTGTGTCACAACTCACGTCCTACACGGCCCACTTTCACCAACTTCCTGTGTTTGATAACCTGTTAGTCAAAACACTGCTAGAGTTCTGTGTCTGTAAGGTTGTGTTGCAGTTGATAATCCATCTTCACCTGCTAGCTGCTGACTCGATGTAGCTGTTTTTTTTGGTGCTTTTCAGGCAGTGTAAAGTAGATTTATGCTGTTGGTGGAAAGTGCTGTGTGCTTGAGTGATCAAAACTGTCATGCTGCCTCCTGTTAAACCAAAACAAAATGCTGTAAAGCACTAAAACAGTTTATAGAGTTCAGAGGAGCCACATAATAATGGGTTAGTCACTGTGACATATTCAAACCTGTTCTTGAAGGGTTTTGTAGGTACCTCAATGGAGACACATCAGACACTCAGAGCTACCACACAACACGATGTAGTTTATACAGCGAGAAAGTCCCAACAGGGGTGGAGACCAGGATTGACTGCTGGATCATGGCTTTCACCCAGAAGTCTGGGTCTGGGATTGTTTTCCTAAACTACATCAGGTAGTTTTCCCGCCTAAACTTAACCAAAGTGGTGTTTACTGTAAAGCATGTGTTAAGGCTTTGCACGGATAACATGGCCAAGGGTGTGACAGATACTTTGATATTTGATGAGCTGAGATGAGATAAATATGTACACGCCATAGGAGCTTGGAATAATGCTGCTGGTTCCTTGCATAGGAATGATCCTCCTGTGTGCTTTTCTTCTGAGGTTTTCTAGGGACACCCACAACTGGTGGGAAACCCCAGGGACAGACCAAGATTACACTGAAGAGATTACATATCTCATTTGCCTTTGGGATCCCCCAGGAGCAGCTGGAAAATGTTGCTGAAGAGAGGAATTTCTCGACTGTCGTACTTCTCCAGCTGCCACTCCAGATAAACAGGAAAAAAAGGGTGGATGGATGGAAAAAGACTATATTTCTATGTGAAAAAGTACCTTATTTGGAAAACTCTTTTCAAGCATATTCTGTATGCCTATATGAGCCAATTTATGTATGCCAGCTCCTTTGTCAGCTAAAAACAAAAATCCATTAGTTTGCGTGAAAGCTGGCGACCGCAGCTCTTTGAAGTCTTTGTGTCCGAGCACACGTGGAGGAATGTAATTCCTTTGAGTTCTGAGCACCATCTATTTCTGTCCGTGTATGTTTTAATTGAAATGCTGCTACAAAAACAATAAAATGAGGCAGAGGGGAAAATTCAATTTAAAAAGTTGATAGGATAGGATTTTCAGGTTGAATTCCAGCCGTATTTTTGTTGACTTTGTGCGTTTGTGCACACACACGCACACACAAAAAAAAACACACACACACATCAGAGGACCTGACATAAGAGTACAGAAATAAATGCATGATCCAAATGAGTCATTTAAAATTGCCATGTTGAAGGAACCATATTAAAGCTCACTTTCACTTTTGCACAATAAGCTAGATTACAATTTATTGTCTGTGTACTTTAAGGACTCAGGGTAAAACAGTGTTTCTCCCACTCACTCACTCACTTTGGCTAATACAGCTGACACTTGTTAACATTTCCAACTCACTGTCTCATTCAGTGTGTGGCGTGGTTATAGTTTGTAGATGTCTAAACTGATGGCTTTGATGGAAAATGCACATCTTGCTATAGCGTTCGAGGTTTGTTTGTTTTTTTCTCTGAAGTAATAATAATAACAGATTAATATTCTCATTTTATGATTCTGCTGAGTTTTTGCTTTAACGTAACACCTGCTATATCTAATGCTGTGCTTAATCTGCTGAAGCATCGTGTCGTCAAGGGTCAGCAGCTGATGTGTTTTAGGTTTGAGTATAGAAAAGATAAATCATTTTTCAGTTTGTGCGTGTCAGTAATAAGAGTGTGAGATATAAAAAGAGGTTACAGTTTGAGTCTGAGATAACCAGTGGTGAAAGAAGTATTCAGATTACATATGTGTATCATGTATAAGTTAAACTATAAATGCATTAATATAAACATGCTCTATTACTGGCAAAAGTTCTATCCTGCTTAAGTAAGGGTAACACCTTAAAGCAATGTCAAGTTCTCCAACACCATCACTGTCCTGCCGGCACTCAGCAATTCCTGCTATAACATCTATTTTGTTCTTTTATACACACCCTATTCCTGCCCCAAGCAACAATAACAAGAAAACAATCATCCATCCATCTTCTTCCGCTTCATCCGGGACCGGGTCGCGGGGGCAGCAGCTTGAGCAGGGATACCCAGACTTCCCTCTCCCCAGACACTTCCTCCAGCTCTTCCAGGTGGACCCCAAGGCGTTCCCAGGCCAGCCGAGTGACATAGTCCCTCCAGCGTGTCCTGGGTCTTCCTCGGGGCCTCCTCCCGGTGGTGCATGCTCGGAAGACCTCCCCAGGGAGGCGTCCAGGGGGCATCCGAAACAAATGCCCGAGCCACCTCAACTGGCTCCTTTCGATGTGGAGGAGCAGCGGCTCTACTCCGAGCTCCTCCCGGGTGACAGAGCTCCTCACCTTATTAAGAAAACAATCAGACAACTTAAATTACTTGGTTAGTTTTAGATAACAAAACTATTCGAATAGGTTGAGACACCAAAATAACCTGATTATGTATACACCATTTGGACAAAAGTATTGGGACCTCCTCTTAATGCTTCAACTTACTGCACTTCGGGCAATGCTATACAACATTTATGGCAGCAGTAGAAACAGACAGTGAAAATAATCTGTCGATAGTCATATTGATATCAAACCGTCAACATTATACCTTTCACTACAAGCTGCTTCACAAGCTGCTGTATGTATGTATGTCTGAAAACAATGTAAACATGAGGTAAAGGGCAGTATTCTTATCTCTCTCTCTCTTTGAAGGCTGTTATCAAAGGGAAACTCCTGGCAGCTGCTGTGCCACAGCTGTATGAACACACTTGTGCAAGCCACAGCTGTTCAGTGAGGTAGCCATCACACACGGCTCAGGTAGCAGCGGTTATAGTTTCTCAGTCATCTTCTAGGGATGCCACTGGGCTGCAGACTGCTTTATCATTGCTACTTGGCCCAGTAAAATTAGGAATAAATATTCTGTGATATTTTCTCAATGTAGCCACTGTTTTCTCTGTCAACTCATCCTGCTCTTTGGGATTCAACCTTTTCAGGGTGAGAAGTGACCCATGACAAAAATGGAATAGCCTATAGCTGACAGGGCAAACTCAGGTAAACACAGGTGTGTGTGTGTGTGTGTTGGCGACCCACATGGGAAGCCATTAGAGGATGGTCATTGTTCTGGAATGGCTGCAATTCAGCATTGAGAGTCTCTCTGCCTCTCTCTCATACATTTTCACAGTGAGAAGAGAAACAATAAAACACCGATTTTTTTATGGCTGTTCGAAATTATCTCAGTTACTTCTCTGTGGCTGAGAGAAGCTACACAGACTGAGCAGATGATCCACACTGATCAGCCACAGCATTAACACCACTGACAGACAAAGTGAATAACATTAATCATCTGTTCACGGTGGAATGTTCTGCAGGGAAATCTTGGGTTCTGGCAATCATGCAGACCAAACACAACCCCCCATGGCAATGGCTCTTCCTGGGATGTACTAGAAAAGCCAAATGCACAAGACCCAAAGGATCATTCTGATGCTGGTGACCACAAAATACTCCCAGAGGTCCTGTTTCCCTTCCCCTGACAGGTCAGGGCTGTTTTGGCAGCACAAGGGGGACCTACAGAATATTAAGCAGGTGGTTTTAATGTTAAGAGATAAGATAAGATAAGAACTTTATTGATTCCGCAGGAAATTGTTGTGCCGGGGTTGCAATACAAAGAAGCACACAAAAGTAGAAAGTAATTTTCCCACACAATATAATAATATATACAAAAATAACAGAGGTCTATATAAAAACTAACAGAGTAAGTAGTATATACATGAGATATAGTTAACGGCAGATAAGGTGCGGATACAATCTTAAGTGTTAACTGTAGTTCAGGATAAATTGTTATTGTCCTATGTGAAGAAAGGGGATGAATTGAAGAGTTTGATAGCCACAGGGAGGAAGGACTTCCTGTGGCGTTCTGTGGAGCACTACGACTGAGACCACCAAGGCGTAGAAGATGACACTGGAGACCACTGAGTGGTAAAACATCTGCAGCATTGTCCTGTAGACATTAAAAGACCTGAGTCTCCTCAGGAGGAAAAGGCGACTCTGCCCTTCCTTGTAGAGGACATTGGTGTTGACTGTCCAGTCCAGTTTATTGTCTATGTGGACCCTTAGATACTTGTAGCAGTCCACAATGTCCACCTCAGTACCCCTGATGTTGTAGGGTTATGGGGGGTACTCGTCTTCCTGAAGTCCACCCTCAGCTCTTTAGTTCTCCCTATGTTGAGCTGCAGGTGGTTCTGTCCACACCACTCCACGAAGCTGTCCACCACACCTCGGTATTCAAATCCGAGGTGTACAGTGTGAACAGACAGGGCGAGAGGACTGTCCCCTGAGGATCCCCTGTGCTGCTCAGTATGGTGTCCGAAGTGGAGCCTCATGTACTATGGCCGGCCAGTGAGGTAGTCTCCAATCCAGGTGACCAGTGAGTCATTCACCTGCATGTCCAGGAGCTTACTGCAGAGTAGAGCAGGTCTTATGGTGTTAAAAGCACTGGAAAAGTCAAAGAACATGACTCTTACAGTGCTGCCTGCCCTGTCCAGGTGCGTGTAGGCTCTGTGCAGCAGGTAGATGATGCCGTCATCAACTTGTATACGTGGTTGGTATGCGAACTGTAGGTGGTCCAGATATGGTTCCACCACTGATCAGACGTGCTTTAGGACCAGCCTCTCCACTGACTTTATGGCGTGTGATGTCAAGGCCACGGGTCTGTAGTCACTGTGTGATTTTGGGTGGTTGTTCCAGGCATGTTGTTTCCACAACATCACAACATGACAGGTTGCGGTTGATTGGTGTATAACACATCTCTCTTCAAAGGTTCACTCAATCCTACAAAACCAGATTAAGTCAAACCGAATCAAGCAGGGTTCGATTTTAATATCACAAGTCTCAGATATGTGTATCAAATATGTTTAATAAGAAGAATGGATGACAGAATGGAAGAATGTAAAATGGACTGGGCTAAGAGTGATTCCGACAGCTAATTCCTGTCCTCAGTAATCCTTTAGGTATTTGGGAATAAAGAATCTTCTGGAAGCTCTTAACAGCAAATATACTTTATTCTTTTCATATAATTTTAATTTCCCAAAACACATTCAACGAAATCAAAACATGCACTGAGCAAACAGCAGGACCAGACTCTGAAGAGAGTTCATCATGGAATGAACACAGACAAATATAGCAATAACGAATAAGTATTCTTTTGTACTATTAATACTTTTTTGCTGATGTCACTACTGGGGTCTATGCAAACTTTTCAGAACAACATTTCAGGACATCTAAGAAGAAAAAAGGTCATTCAAAAGCAAAGTGATAAGGATATCATGCGTCACAAAATTCAGCCCAGCACGATTACTGCATCCCTGCCAAGTTTGAAGGCTGAAGTGCGATTCTCAATGCGTGTGTGATATTTACTCTGTCACCTGTCCTTGCCCACTGAGGCAACCATGGATTACTGTCACATACTGAAGGGGGACAGGAGAATATTGTGCACACACAGGGGACACACACACTCAAATTGACTTGTCCTGCGTTTGCATGTGTCAATAATAATTTGTATTATCTATCCATTCATGTGTCTGTTCGTTTTGCTCTCTCTCTCCTATTTCATGTTCATGTTCAAACTGTACAGACCTTCACACAGCTCCTTGTAAGCCATCCTAGCCTTGATGGTGTTCGTCCGAAAGCATGAAAAAACATTTTTCTGCTCGTAAAAAGATGCATTGCTTTTTTTCAATTTTCAAATTGCTCTTTACTGAAAATAATAATTTTAGATGTAACGCCGTCACAGTTACCAATTTGTTTAGTAACTGTCATATCTTCTCTCGTTAAATGTAACAGATTACATTTACATTCATTTTGTAATTTATGTAAGTGATAATGCCTGATAAGGTGTTCATTGTCACGATTTAATGGCCTCAGTGGAATCTAAAGTCAATATCTTGCTTATACCATGGTCACTTACCAAATTTAAAAAGAAAACAATAAAAATAATACCATTAATCTATATTTTTACGCATTTGCAATCAAAATCAAAAGTTTTTCAAAAGCTGTAACACAGAAACACTCCACAATCCCATGGAAAACCTCCCCAGAAGAGCGGAAGTTGCCACGGCCTCAAAGGGGGACCAACTCCAGACCAAAGTCCATGCACTTAGAATGCAATGTCACCAAAGTCCGGCACTGCTGTGATGGTCAGCTGTCCCAATACTTTAGTCTACTTAGTGTGTTACTAATCTGCTCAGTTCTGACACAAGCATGAGCCAGAAAGCTAATGTCATGCCAACAAGTTTCAAAGTCAATAACATTGTATGCAGTTGACAAACACTGAATATAAACTGACAGTATGTTTTAAAACAAGACCTATCTAGCACTCCACTCATGTCATTGTCCCCAAACAAATCTCAGGACTTTCACAAACTAATCGTAGTCCATGTGTTGCAGTCGGCTGCAGCCTGAAGTAGAGAGTTGAACTAACGGGATGTGGGATGATTGTTTATGTGATAGTTTTCAGACTAAGTGCAGAGAGGTAGTGTGATGTTTTGTGTAACAGTCATCATCCCATGGTGACGATGACTACGAATTGTTTTTAATGTGATTTATTTCTAATGTGAAGATGCACAGTCAGTGTATTGATTTAAAGTGGCAAACACACACTTGGACTACTTAGGTGTCCATTATCTGGCATTAAGAGCCAATCAGAATTGAGCATTCCCCCAGATCATAGTGTAATATTATGGTAGCATACATCAAGTTACTCCCCAAGACTGAGTGACTCCCATCGGTCATAGGTTGGGATAAATCAGTCAGTTCCCGCGGTTGTAGAGTTGAATGTGGATTTAGCATGGAATAGTTTTATAGCTTTATACCTTATAGCTAATAGCTTTCTTTTTCCCCAGCACTACTACCTGCTGCTCTGGGTAATTACTTTAAAAATAAAGGTGCAGTGTAGTTGATAAGTTAATCACTGAAGCCTGCCGAACTAAATAAGAAAGATTTTACTAAATCGCATCTTGTGTTCAGTTAAGTCACAAGATGAAATTGAAAATGCGATCATTTTTTTCGACACCAGGAGAGATTCAGTGGAGCCGTGCTATAAAATGACAAAATAAATAAACAATAAGCTAAGTGAAAACATTAAAAAAAATGTAATAAATAGCTGTTAAAATGTTCTAGAGTTAAGAGTTAAGAGAATTAAGAGAAGAGTTAAAAGTTCATTTACAGTGCTAACATATGGTTCATAGTTAATGTAGATTAAAATCAGTGGCTGAAAAAGAATTCTTTGTCGTTTATAAATAAAGGTCATCCATTTAAATATTTTGGTTGTAGAAATAAGTTGACACATGTTTAATTTACTACCTAACCAATAGAGCAGCAGACTGTCTATCTTGTCACTCCTTAATTGTTATTGAATGTTACTAAGTTGACTGACCAATCAAAGCAATACAGGGGCGGGAAGTAAGAAAACCTGCAGATGTACGCCGTATTTACGATGTAGTGAGACGAGAGACGCCGAGCGGAGGTACAACGTGATTTGCATCAGAGTCGTCAAAGATTTTGACCTTTGTTTGACCACGGTGGATGCACAATTTACTGACAGGAAAAGGTCTTATTAAGATTTTTTAGACGGTAAATAACTTTGGACAAGTAATTGTGTTGTTTCGGTAAGATTCAGTGTGAAATTATGCCGAGTTGCGTTGTTAGCAGACAGGCTACAAGCTACTGCTAATGTGTCAATGTTGTAGTAAGCTGCTGAAAGGTTAAAGTGAACTTGAAATGAGTTTGTTCAAAGACTGTTAGACAAGATGGTTGGCTAAGAGACTGTTGTGTACAGTTGCTGACGGATAGGAGGAGGAGACAACCCTGGCCTTCGCATCAGGAGCTCTCAACAGCATGCGAATTTCTCATAAGAGATTTCAGTGAATTCTACCCTTATCTTTTTCAGTTTGTTAATGTAGTTTTTATTGCATATATAGGCTATTTCAAAACGCATATAGTGAACAGGTTTTTTTTTTTATTATTTCAAGTTGGAAGCATGCCGTGTGATTAAAATGGTATGAGCCAGTCCAGATGTGTTTTTTGTTTGCAAATTGAGAATAGTTCCTTTATATTAATGATAAAATAGCGCAGCCTTGTGCAGTATTTATTTTAGATGTGATGCATGGGAGTCAATTGACAGCACTTATTTTATTTGATAAAGCCTATAAATATAAATATAAATGTGGGACGGCTGTTTGTGAGAAATATTTCTGTCCAGGTAGCGCAGATTGTGCACCTAGGACCTTTACCATGTACTTGAAGGATTTTTTTTCACCGTGTGGAAAGAGACCATTTCCTTCAGCAAGTATTTTATTACCGCATCAGTACAGGTTTTCCAGTGGACACTGTCCCTTTTGTACTTTGTTGCTTTCCTGAATGCCCCCATTATCGTCGGCTGCGTGCAACTGGTCGTTGACCCAGTTGCTGTTGGTCCTGCATCGGTATCAGCGGGAGGCGTTGAAACTGATGCACTGTGTGAACTCGGGGCCAAATGCATCCTCGCAGCAGTGAGTGGGTGGCTGTTTCGGAGATGGGTCCTTAAGTTAGATGTGTTTCCATCTCTCGCGGTCACCTTTTTATTGCACAGTTTGCAAATGGCTTGGTCCATATTTACCACCTCTGCCTTCTCTTTGGCTTGGAACCCGAAATACTGCCAAACTGCAGAAGTCGTGTTCAGGTCACTTGTGCGACTAGCCGTCTTTCTCCCTCTGTCTCACTCTCTCTTCTCTGTGTTGTCATATTATACTACAAAAGTAAAACTGAAAATTCAACCACACATGACATTAAATACATTATGTTTAACATTGAATCCATAAATCCTACATAAGTGCATGGCATTTTTTTTTTACTGACAGTATTGAAACTGATACTGTTGCTATTCTTAAGACCCCGCAGTATACCTTACTACTGCCCAACCCTACTACCTAACACAGTAGAGCAGCAAATAGTACTGATAGTACTGCTGATAGTACTACTACATCCTCTCAATCGTTAATAGTCACACGGCTACCTGGGTTGGGTGCTACATGGATAACAGAGTGCTTGCATGGTGTTTTTATTGTACAGCGAATTGATCACCAAAAATGCAAATAACTCCTCCAAGAAAATATCAGTTTTTAATTTTTTTTAAAATAAAGACATACTTAATCCGTGAATAGTATTTTTCTGTTTTTTGCTTGTTTGTTTGCTTTAAATAGTGGCTTTTTAAGATCTGTCCAGTGACAACATATGAAATATAGCCTTTTGAGCTTAAAGAGAAATTGTGGTATATTTAAACCTGGGCCTGGTGCAGATGATTCATACTCACTGAAAGTTTTGGAATTGGTCCAGTAGACTGTCTCAGCAGGCAGCTGTGACACGGCTGCAATGTAGTCCTTTGGGGCAACTCCAACCATAAAACCTATTTCCACTAAAAGTGCTTTTTTTGGCCACTCACAGGCTGAGGTGAAGTGAGCCTGACAACATAACAGAAAGGATCCATACAGAGAAAGACATTTTTGTAAAATCCTCTTTGTTTCATCAGAAACGCAAGCCTCGCAAGGAGAATTAAGTCAGAGTTGGAGAGAGGAGTTTGAAATAAATTAATTAAACAAAACATTTCATAGTCACGTAACCCTTTTTTGTCCATAAACCCACTGAAAACACTTAAACCAATAATGTGCTCGTCAGTCTCTCAATCCTAAAACAGCTGGCAACTGGTTTTTCACAGATGCTCCTCAAACGTGAGGAAATAGTGCATTTGCTGGGAACTGCTCTCAACTCTGGATCATTTCACATTTGATGCTCTAGTGAATATTTAGGGCAGCAAGACGCTGTGTGTTGGATTGAGTCTAAATAAACTAAAGCATGCGTATTCATAATGATAACAGAAAATATTAACAGTGTGGCTCACTGATGCCTAAAATTTGACTTTAAACTTGAGTTGGGACTTGTTGAGCAAAACAGACTTGGTGATGGCTCAAAATTAGTTTGAAAATCAGTATTTTTGCAAAGCATTTGTAGAAAAATGATGGACCACATATGAGTTTTAAAAGTAATTTTAACACTGGGATAGGATTTATATGCAGAGTTCCATCACATACTAGCACAGTCAGTAAAAATGCATGATAAAGATACATTTATGTACAGCACATACATGCACAGACTTCATAATTGCAAAATTTACTCTTTTCAGTTGTAGCAGCCAGTTTCTGTTCAGAAACATAAAAATGCCATTAAATTAAAGGAGAATGGTCATATCATGCTGCTTGCTGTTTCTGTTCTACAGTCAACAGTGGATGAAAATCAATTTTTATATTATGACAACTCTTTCTCAGATGTCTGTCACTGCTAAAGTACAGAACACAATGAAAAATGATCCTTTTTTTTCTCTTCCAAAATGTATAGTGCACTATAAACTGGGCTTTATACTGTAAGCAGAGCTTTATTGTTCATGAGTAAAGGTGGTATATTGCAGAACTTTTCCAGTGTACCTCACCTTGCCTGTCGCTTGCCTTGTTTGCCTCCACTTGGTTGACACACTTTATGGGAGGGTGTTGATGTAAAAAAATAAATAAATAGTCTTAGGATGCTGTAGCCATATTGTAGGATATGTCAGAGTCTGCAGTGCACACTGGAAAAATCAAAGTCTGTGCCACTGTGTCATGTGTTCATAGTTCATCCAAAAACTTTGTTGGAATGAAGGCACTGGCACATTGCAGGCATCCTTTAAAGATGCTATGTGTGATGTTATTTTGTCCTTTGAAGTTCATGAGCATCAAGACTGGGTCAGGTCGGAGGATCAAACAGTGCAGTTAAATCAGGTCTGTTAAAGGTCCCTGTCATGTTCAGAGCAATCATGCTAATTTAAAATAATGAGGTCCCCGCTTGAGGGCTTTGCGAATAGCACATGTCACCATGAAAAAAAACACAGGAGTAAATAATAAGATGAATGGTCCTATAGTGCATGCTGACTGATTGTTTAGGCTTACTGTGACAGCATTTTCATCATTAATGTTGTTAGCCTTTGCTTTCTACCATGAAAAGTTCAAAGAGCTTTAAAACTCTGGAAAAACAATCCTTCACTAGAAATAGACAGAAGCCAAATGATACAGAAAATATGCAGCAACTAATACATCCATTTCATGTAGCAGAAACACTGTGGTCAGGATACCATCATTACCGCTGTAGAGATCATGTTGATTGTAATCCATGGGTGTATTAAGCGAGCTGGATTTCACATCCCTCAGCTTGGCTGCCAGTTTGCACCAGTTGCTACTCGTAGTATTGCAAACAATGTTGTGCTTGGTTTCTGTTAAGGTTTCAAAAATTGGCACCTCAAAAGCAGAACACTCGAGACAGATGGTAGAGTCAGAAAACTGATGTTTACCCAAAGATTTGCTCAAATATTTATGCAGGATTAATTGTCCGTGATAACTAACTAATACAGGTTCTAGACAAGGACTTTCAAAAGGGCCGATGATGACGGGAAGCAGGTGAGCGCATGTGCTCTTGGAGAACAAAGGGCTTCCAAATGGAGTGGTGAACAGGTGTGTTTCACAAGAAAACAGGTCGAACCAAGACCAAAATCAATGAAAATGCAAAGAAATAAAACTACAGACTTTTTGTATTTAACATCACACTTTACAAATGTACCAACTGTAGCTGTGTGAGCAGTCTGAAACAAGGTTATCATTGTGATTAAATTCTACTTCAATTATTGCAGACTAAGTGATTGTTACATTTAAAATTATGGCCACCTGCTTTGCTCTCTTCACACAAATACTCTGGTTAATTTACGACTTCCGATGTCAGCACCATCTGCTTGCCATCATCATATTGAAAAGGAACTGTGAAACACAATGAAAAGGTTGCGCTAGAGCAGGAGTCAGCAACCTTTAGCATCAGAAGAGCCATTTGGCCCATTTCCCATCAAATTAAAACCCACTCGGAGCCGCAAAACCTATTTGACCGCTAAACTGAAAGTAACACCACATAGTTTCCTTAAACTTATGCTTTATATATGAGAACTATAGTATGTTACTTTTACGAAATTAATAAACTTTAAACAGAAAACAACAAATTTTTATTTTCTATTTTTATGCTGTTACGCGTTATCGCGTATGCGTTAACGCGTTAAATTGCACAGCCCTAAAATATATATGAAATAAAATTTTAAAAATGTTAATGCTAATTTCTGACCACATGTTAAGCATACTGGTAAACTAGTTTTTGCATTAAGTGATCAATTTTCTGAAACTTTTCTCTTCTTTGATTTGTCCATTGCTGGTTTACCGGGGGCCAAAATAAGTCACTTATTTGGTGGGAACAGTTGTCACAAACAGGACTTGACGGATATTTTGATCGACATAATATTAAAGCAAGTTTTACGTTAATGTCACAAGAGCACCTCAATATCCAAAGAAATCACTATTACAATGAAAATAAAGCTGAATAAATAGAATGAAATCAATTTAAATTAAGTGTCCATTATTTATTCTGGCATCTGCTGTTTTTTGGTATCTTCTCATTCAAGGTTCTGAATGTTCGGAGATAATCATCACTTACGCAACATGGAGCACATACAGTCGTCTCATCGTCTACGCTTTGAAACTCTGCTGCGTTTAATCTGCAGTCTTTTGCCTTGCTGGGGTCAACGTTTTCTGAAACAATCATGATTTCACCATGACATTCACCTAATAATCATGTCCATGTTATCTGCAGTGGAAAACAAAACTGAGAAAATTCCCTTGTCCCTAAAGTAAAGATGCATACTAAAACTCAGTATTAAACAAGCCCGAGGGCTAAATTATTAAAGATGGGAACATCAGTAAGCTCTTACATTATTGGTTTTGCTCTCAGTACTGGAGAAATTAAGAGAATAGATTTTATATTTATTATTGTTACATTTGCAATTCATGCTATCCCCAGTTCGGAAGAAAGAGTTCTGTGTCAAACTGCTGCACAAGTCCTTAATTTAATCTTATTGATGATGAGTTTTATCAGCACAATACGCTTGTATTTACTTCCCATCTGCTCAAGGTAGAGCTTTCATTCTTGTATAATGTTGATAGTTTGATGAATAATAATGTGTCAAATGGTTGCAGTGAATTTATGAACTGTTTAAAGATTTTGCAATCTATTTGTTAAAGTTGCAGCTAAAATGAACCAACCCACTCCTCCCTCGACTAATGCTGGTCCAAGCCAAAGACCAGCACAAAAACCCTGCTGAATGGCAGCTTGTGGGAGTTCATATATATGCAGTACATGTGAGAAAATAAAACAGTAATTCTGTCTTTAATATGTTTCTTTTTTCTCTTTAAAAAATATCCAGAAGAACTGTTAAATAGTAAAAGTAAAATCTTTACAATAAAATCATTAAAATCTTAACAATACTCATATCTACATAAACGTTAGGCTGAAATAGGCTTGAATAAAACTGTCTCCCTTTCCAAAGACACTATATCACTGTTACTTTTGTCTGGTAGTGCCAATTCACCCATAAAAATTGAACAAAGTTGGACTCCATCATGCAGGCTTAAGCAGAGTGAATGGAGGAAGAAAGAAATACTCACAGGACGTCAGTGTAGTGTGACCATAATGAATTCAGCCATGTTTTTCTGTCCCAGTGCAATCTCCTGCTAGGCTCAAACAGGCTCACAGTTCAGAGTTCACCTTTGATCGACTCTGACTGTGTGTGTGACTGCGAACCAACGACTGTGTTCTGCATCAGCTCTTATCGGGTGCATCGTAAGGTTCAGGTTTGCTCAGTTTTGTATTTTTTGTGTCCTCACGAGTCCTAGCCACGACAGAGAAACCACAGTGTCAGTGCCAAAAGATGACAGTGTTATATGTGCTATTCATATGATTTTGTGTATTTACATCAATGCGTGTGAAAAACATCTCTTTTCCAAAGCCTGAATGCACCCAATCAAAATGTTGATTTCTACCTAAGAGAGTGACTTCACTGGCTTGACTTGAGTAGATTATAAAAGTTCATTACCCAAACAAGCACAAAGTTGTGTTTTTCATGACTGGTTGCTTGGTTTCAATACATGCAGGATGAAGACTCAGTCTGACTTGACTATTAATGCAGTGTTTCCGTGTTGTACTTCAGTTTTTTGATACATTTTGAGTAAAAACACATTAACCTCCTGACCTTCCTTACTTGTGAAGCCGCTTGTGTGTTGGAACACATGGATTAGCAATTAAAAGGTAAGTTAATGAGGTACAGGAGGTTTAAACCTCCTCATGTCACAGGCCTGGTATGACAGGGTGTGTGACTGTTGCGGTAGTATGATGCAGGCTTTTGTAAATCAATATATTTAACAGCTAAAGCAGGTTATACTTTATAAGAAGGGTTATTGATGAGATTGTTGAGGTAGAACGAGTCAGTTGTAGAAAATGCAGTACATTACTCCTCATGTCATTTGCACACTTAGTCTGGCAATTGTGGAGCATATGGATCCCCTCTTTGTAGAAATTAGCATCTTGGTCCGCCAGACGGTCACAATGGAAACCACAGAGCTCTTTCTTCATCTTGTGAAGAGGTTAGAAGTCTGAGGATGTTGGCCTCCCACCATGTTACCGATAAGTCTTTGACCTCCTTTTGACCAAGGTAGGAGATGTCAGCACAAGGACTGATGTTGTCAGACAAACTTCATGCATAAAAGTTGAACTGCATGGCTAACAGCGAGTGTACTTTGACAAGTTTTAGCCCAATGTCCAATGCATCCACATAATCAATAGTTCAGCCAAGTTTGCTGTACATTCTTTTGATTATTTTTCCATGTTCTTTCATTTTGCATAGTTCTGCATGCCACCTCTCAGTCAGACATCTGTGAGAGCAAAGACACGAATGAGCAGGAGAGTGGAAAACATAAATAACCAAGACAGCAGAGAATGCACTGGAGCTGTTTTTCCATCCTGTCAGAAAGTCTGACCAAAAGCCTGAATTTATAATGTGATACATTAAGAGATACAGTGGAAACATATTTGCCAGAAAATGATGAAGCAGGTTAGCCTTTATTCTCATTAATAAATTTCTTGACATTGCAAAACAGTTTCAGATTATGTGATGGCTGTAAAATACTGTCCACTAGGATCTGGAGTATTCTATTAACTACTACTTCCTGTGGTGAAAAGGGTCCACATTGTCCTAAAGACATTACATTTGTGAGTGCCAGATCTGAGAGCTCTTGGGAGGAGAGTAAGGTCCCAGGCCATGAAGTGCCCTTCACAGCACGGCACAAGTGCATTTATTCAACACATCTTAAAGTCCTGAGTGGATGAAGTCAACATTTTCAAACCTGGTTGATTTTTAGGGCCACAAATATAAATGGTGTACAACAACTCTGGATATCATGAGACCTCTTGACCCTGTCAGCTGGCTGACCTGGGGCCCCTATCGACTACACTTACATTAACTCATCTTCAGATGAAAGTGAATCACTTTATTTTGACGTAAAGGAAGCATTAATTTTTTTCAGAAAAAAATCAGTCTTACCTACCTTACCTTACCTTACCAGTCTATACCTTTTACTTTTTTAAAAGGTAACACAGCTCTACATTTGAGATGCTTACGTAGTTGCCTTAACACAGACAGCTAATCGCTTAATTCGTGAACACATCAGTTTGTTTTTTATAATCCGTCTCTATTCCAAAGGTTTGCTTGAACATTCATTTGACAGTTGGGTGTAGCAGTATAGCTAAGGGTAAAGATTGGTTTGTAAAAAAACTGAAATTCAAGCACAAGTGTGACATGAGGAAGACCCACAGACCCAGAGAGCTTCATTGAGAGAAAAAAAGAAGGAAAAAGCCAAAGAGAAATGAATAAGAGATAAGATAGAGATTTGCAGATTCACTCCAGTGTGGAAGGAAAGTATCTAATCGTGTGAAAGGGGAATCTATCCCTGAGCTGCCTAATAAGGCCCCCTGTTAAAAGACATGTCACTGTGAAGAAGGAGACTTAAGGATGACTTGCACACTAAATTATAAGAGCAGGGAAAGAGGGCTGGTGCTAACACGGAGGGTTTAAGGACATGGAAGAAGTGTCTGAGAGAGGTAAACGAGTTTTGAGTTCTGACTCTAATAATATAGGTTTATTTGGCTTCAGTAAAATGATGCCACAGTGTTAGGTAAGGGATCAAGGATGACAGAATAAACTGAGACTATGGATGAATTAGAAACTTGGGTGGAAGGCCAAGCAGCTGGACAAATTTGGAGTCAGCTGTGCTGCCCCAGATTGTTCATTTGTACATTAGAGTAGTTAGTCACTGGATTGAATGGCAGAAATCCAGTGTCTTTGCCTGCAAACACTTACATGGGTTCGCAGCCAATTTGATTAGTTGTAGTTTACAGTTGAAAGTGGATGAGAAAGAGAATGCATCTGATGCACTCAATACCGATATATTTGATGTGTGATATTTAGTCAAAAGTATTTGCATGGGGCTTAGTTTCAGGGGTTGGGCTCGACCCCTTAATGCTTCAGCATACCAAGACATTTTGGACAATGCTATGCTTCCAACTTTGTGGCAACAGTTTGTTGAAGGCCCTTTTCTATTCCAGCATGACTGTGCCCCAGTGCACAAAGCAAAGCTCCATAAAGACATGGTTGGATGAGTTTGGTGTGGAAGAACTTGACTGGCCCACACAGAGCCCTGACCTCAACCCCATCCAACACCTTTGGGATGAACTGGAACGGAGATTGTGAGCCAGGCCTTTTGGTCCAACATCAGTGTGTGACCTCACAAATGCTCTACTGCATGAATGGGCACAAATTCCCACAGAAACACTCCAACATGTTGTGGAAAGCCTTCACAGAAGAGTGGAAGCCGTCTGTTAGAGCTGCAAAGCTGTCTGAGTGTTTAGAATGAGGTGTCATTAAAGTCCCCGTTGGTCTAATGGTAACATGTACTTTTGTCCATATAGTGTATAACAGTCGCTAAATTTTTTTTATTAAAGCAAGTTGCTGTTTGGTAATTTATTTTGTCACACTCAGGGGGACTCTGTTGGATATAAAAACCAGACATAAAAACAAACGCTCTGAATAAATGGTCCAGCCGTGTCCTCCTCTAATTCAGTGAAATATTAGCTTGCAATTAATTTATGTGTGATTTGGGACCATTTTCAATTGGCAAATAATGAAAGTTTTTCAGAGTCTCTCAGATGTTGGTGGAAGGGTTCAACTGAATTTGTGTCTCTTTCTATCACTGTTTCACTTTGGGAGGAATTAAAGCTGGCCTGAAAGGGCAGAGAGAGGTGCTTTAAAAGCCACAGGAGAAATATAACACACACACACACACACACACACACAAATAGATATACACATGCTCACAATGGAACGCACTTTGGTGCACCAACACATACACACAGTGTTTGCACATATGCTGGACTGATTGCATACATAACAAAATGAGGCACACTCACTATGCAAACTGCTTTTGCCTTGACAGCCAGTTCTCTGAGTGTGTGTTCTTAGAAGTCTGTGAAACTGGATTACACTGTCATCAATCAAAAAATAACCCTTCTTCCTGCCCACATATAAGCCACAACATTTGTTCACATGGTTTCAAAAATGTAGCTGTGAAGTGTGTGTGTGTGTGTGTGTGTGTGTGTGTGTGTGTGTGTGTGTGTGTGTCGGTTCCTCATGTCAGTGGTGAATGCCAGTAATAGCCCATGGCCTGCTCTCTGCTCACTGACATTTGACAAAGCTGAAGCAGACAAGTGATGATTGACAGAAAGAGGCAGAAGACAGAAATGGTTGTCAGATTTTCCCTGAAAGCAAACAGCACACTCTACAGAAAGTGAATAAAAACAAATCAGGTCTCTCCCATTTATCATCAGCTCATCAACATAAGCCACACAGAGAGGCTTGACACACTCACCAATTACCTGGCTGATAATCAACAGTCACTGCAGTACCAGTGCTTTGAACAGCAGACATCACCCTGGACCTCCATGCCACAAAACGTATGCTCTTTATCTCTGTTTAATTTAGTGTTATTCCTTTAATGACTCTGGCTCAGTATTTCTCTCTATCTTGTTTTGCACCTTGAACATTGAAGCATAAAGCAAGCAAATGTCTGCACAGCAGTTCTTACTATTTCATACTGCTTAGCTGATGGTTAAGAGCTGAATGCACCCATCATTAGCTCCAGAAATTTGTATTGCAAACTTTGCATACAGTTTAATGGACTGAATGTAATTCTTCCTCCTCGGTCTCTAAAACTGCAGCTTCAATCATGCTTATTCATAAAAGCAGAGCTTATACAGCAGCCATAACATGACAGATCCAGCAGTTTTGTCGCAGTATAACAGGGTGGGCTTCTGATGCTACCACCCTTCCAGCTTTTAAAACTGCAAATAATAAACTCTGTCTTTATGGGAAAATTGTCTTACATCTCTTGACAGGTTAGACCACCTGAAAGCAGAGTGCATTTAATGAGGTCTGGGCTTTGCCCGTAAGTCTGATTATATAAATACCATAACCAAAACAGTGAAATTCAGGCTAAAGGCACAGAGAAATTTCTTAAACCTTAATCACACAGCTCAGAGGATATCGTCTCCACAGCACTTTGAACCCCGGGTTCTGGAGAAGAAAAACACCATTTGGACAGTACAATATTTGACCTTAACCTTTGTAGCAGTGTGCATGAGCTCCATATTGACACACCCTCAGTGCCACTAAGCTACATGATTACGCTTG
Organism: Scatophagus argus; assembly: GCF_020382885.2. Lineage (NCBI taxonomy): Eukaryota > Metazoa > Chordata > Actinopteri > Scatophagidae > Scatophagus > Scatophagus argus. The sequence continues at coordinate 3,124,756 of NC_058504.1, read as the reverse complement.
TTGCGTACGCGTGTTGTGTGATTGACACTAACTGACACTGCTTGTCCCACACTCTTTGAACATATGGTCTGACCCACGCCTACACTCTTGTCAGATGTGGTCATGTGGCCTCTTACTTGACCCTTCCATCTGTTATGATTTTGGGCTACATGATTATGGCTTTTATTCAGCTGTGATGTCTTACTGTCAACAGTCCATGCCAGACTCACCACAGAGTGGTGGGGTTGCTAAACTTCCAGTTTAACATTACTTATTTACGAATAATTTAATTTCCCTTTTTCTTATACCTTTTATTTTTTGCCTGCTTTTCACAGTTTGCATTTTGAACTTTTTTTTTTCTTTTTTTTTTATTAATAGTCATAGTACAGGCAGTAGATTATTTGTGAAAGCAGCATAACAGAAAATGGAAGGCAATTTTACAATGATATTGCATAAATCCATCCATTTCTCTATACTAAAATGTGGATGCTTCACACACATCTTCAGCACAGTTTTAAGGTGTACACCATTTTCTGTGTCTGTATTTGTATCCACACTCTGACTGGGCTGGTGGCTGGTGTTGCTTAACTGAAAGTGAGCACGACTAACCAGAAACTTGAAGCTGTTAATATAACTCTGAAAATGATATGGGTCAGATCAGAAGTTGCAAGTTCCTCATTTCTCAAAATTGAGCTTCAGATCAATGTATTTGATCGCAAGAGTAAGAGAACCATTTCCAGAAGACGTTTTTTGCCTCCAAACAGAGCTGTTACTGGCATGGAGGCATAAAAATGTCCTGCCATACTGGCCCCTAAATTACCGAAGAAGTTGCCGCCAGTTTTGTTAATAATTAAAATTATCACAGCTTTTAATGTCATGTGCAGGTATGGAAGAATGACTAAAACACTACAGTCACCTTTCTTTGTATAATCTCAGAAGCCATTTAACATGCTCGTCAATTATTGCATATAAAAAGCTCATCATCACAGTGTCTCACATGAGTGGCAACAAAGCTTAAAAGCCTCCTGAGGATAATGCTGAGCAACTGCCAGTGAGGAAACTCTAACACTGCTCAACCAGTGATGTACCCAGTGAGTTGGTGTGTGTGCTGAACTGTCTGAATGACATTCACAATCTGTTCCAGGTTCGACTTCTCTCCTCATCCCGTTTCAAAATTCTTGAGTACCAGCAGTCACCACTGGAGTACCCACCACCACCACGAGTGTTTTACTTAGACGCAGCACACACATGTTTGTCATGGAACGCTGCAGTTGCTTTTGGTTTGGGTGACTTGGCATGCTCCCTGGGTGCACTAATAATCAGTGATTAATGCTAACCTTAACTGTAATAATGATGTCATCCTTAATTTCATTGTACCTTTTACTTATCTTCAGTGTACAGTTTGCAAGTTGCTCGCACTTGTTGACCCTAAGCCCCTGAATGTCTACATTCAGAACATGTACAGTTACAGTTAAGTACAGAGTGTCAGCTCACCTGTCTTCCTGTGGCTGTAGAAACAGCAGTTTCTTGTCCGCTGCGGCTGACTCAACCAGCCCTAAACACAGTTTCACAGTAGAAGTGAAAAATTTGACCTGCCGTTGGCACCACAGGAAACGTCATGGAATCTCCAAAGTCATTCAAATTCATCCACTGGGCAGTATGAACATCTGTACAACATTTTGCGGCATTCCATCCAGTTGTTGTTGAGATATTTTTGAACCAAATGGTGGACAGACTAATTGACAAACCAACACTGTGGTCTCTAGAGCTATGCTGTAAGCTAAAAACTCAACAAAAGAAAGATTTGCAGTGCTTCAGCCCATAAGTAAAATATATCGTGATGATTCAACCGTATGCATGTCTGACTGAACATTTATCATAACTAAAGTTCAGTAAAAATCTGCATGGAAAATGCTATTTTCCAACCAGGGATTATTTTTTCATATTCAAAACATGGCTTTTTGTGTAATTGAGCACAATTGGCCACCGAGAGAGTAGCAAAGATGGGAGAATCTTCTTGTCTCAGCTCACAGTGGGCTGCATCATTAGCATGGCTGGGGAAAGAACACAGTCAGCTTCACTCTGCAAGACGCCAAAACACACCAGCATGACACTGAGGCTGACTGAAAAGACACAGGGAAATCTGTCGATGCTTTATACAAGCTGAACTTTTGAACTCTGCAGTCATGTACCAATGCTGTATGTCTTTGCATTAGTCCTAAAACTAAAGCCAATTACACAGGAGAAAGGCCAGGAAGAACAACAGAATACAAGTGCAGGGGGGCCAAGTTAGTGAAGAGGAACAAATGAGGCTTGCAAGATGAGTAAATATAAGTACACAAAGAGTGAATAGAAACAAATTGAAGTTGTTGGTTGTTATGTTGCAGCTGCTGAGAGAGATAATGTTAATTTATGGTTCATTTTGGGTGTGTGCCTTCCTTGCTCACTAATGAACAGGCCTCAAAGTGACAGGTGCCGTCTGTGAACATGAGCTACAGGCCAATTTACCTGTGCTCTGCACAGCAACACTCGTTCAAAGACCATCTCACCTGCATACACACATGCGTACTGTACAAGAGCACACTCACATGCTCACACAGATCCCAGGCAGACACTGTCCTCAGAGACCGACATCAAAGGCCAAAGCCAAAGGAATAAACAGGAAGCAGTAAGCGTCACAAGTCGATGGGTTTCAAAATTCAAACTTTGCAAGCAGCTTGGGAATTTTTACATTCTCTCTTGTTTTTCCTTCCATTCTCTGAGTAATGTTATTTTTTTATTCTGCTTTCTTCTTCTGATTTTTGGACTACACTTGTTTCTATCGTACTTACTGTGTTTACATGCAGGAGGAAATCAGGTTAAGGCAGGAAATCATGTTTTCAAACTGACGTAACCTTGTTGCCGTGAAATCTATTTTTAAATTTCAGCCTCCCTAAAGCACAGCCAAATTTTTCAACCAAAATGGTTGGTGCACTTAAATGCACTTGTAAATCACTTAAAATAAACTTCTAGCCTCTCTCAATGAATGACACAAAATAATCTTCAGAGTTCAGACATTTGGCTATTTCACAGAGGATTGCTGTAGTGATTTTGCTATATGCCCCACAATTTTTATCTAAACTGATATTTCTAAAACAGTGGAACAAACTGCCAAAACTTTGTATGAACATTCATGATCCCTGAACCTTTCTGACTTTGGTGATCCTCTGGTTTTTTTCTCTAGTGTAGAATCATGTTTGTGGTTTTGACTGAAATATCTCAACAATTTATATGATTGGCTGTCAAGAAATTTAACATCAACTCATGCTCCTCAAGTCCCAAGTTTGACATCTTAAGGTTTCCTTTAGCATTATCGTAAAGTCAGACTGAAAGCTTATACTGTCAACACTGTCTAATTGGGTGAATGCTGTCTCTGACTCAGCCAATTGCCCATCTATGTCATGATTTGGTGTTTTAGCTTAGTAGTTCCTGTTTTAGTTTGTAGTTTGTCTTTATTCTGTCTAGGTTTTATTTACATCTATTGTCTTTGTCTTTTTCCAGCCCTCTATCACCCTGATATATTTCACCCATGTCTGATTTGTTTGACCTCTCTCGTGTAATCCAACATCATTTTCTCATCCTCCTCTTTTGTTTTTCTTGTCATCATGTTGCTTGTATTCTTTGGTTCTCCCTTTGGGCTCATTTTTTTTTGTTTTTGGATCTCCCTAATTGGGATTAGTCTTTGTTTGGACTTGACCTTTAATTCCTGGATTACCAGCCAGTTTTAGCTCTTTTAATAGTGAAAATCTTTATAAAAGCATAACCATGTGTTAGAAGCATAAAGTCTGTGGTCCAGGTTAATGTACCTTTGCATTTAAGACATAACAGTGATATAACGCCACAGAGGTTTAACAGAGGCATGTATGTTACATCTGACAAATTGTTACAGAAACCTGCAGTTTCTTTTTACAATAGTGGTGTTGCCCTGAGAAAGTGTTGGGGTGCACCAAATTGTACAAATTTCTGTACAGTTTAGCTTTACTTTATAAACAAACAGCATGTTTGAACATCAGTTTTTTTCCAGATTTGGGGGAATTCAGCTGCGCTAACCAGAGAAAAAGCTTCAGAAAGCTGTACTCCATTAAAAAATGATGTTGTAACTTTCATGGCCAAATCTCATTCATTGATGCATGATCATGATCATGATGTGTTTGCAATTTGCAGGGCATTTTGGGAAAGCCAAGCAGTGATGTGAGTGATGATGGTGTTACTTGCGCCAAACCTGCATTCACCAGTTTTAATACTCAATGATGGCAGTGAGATATGGCTTTCTTTTTTCTTTTTTCAAAGTATCTTTTACTAAGCAATCAGCATGTAACAAACAGGAATCCTGATCACTTGTATGACAAATTTAAATAATTTATTTTTAGATTATGATCTCCATTGTTATAATCAAGCTGGAGTTCCATAGCCAAACTAGCGGAGTTATTGCCCCAAGAGAAGGAGTTTAAGGATCTTGGGGTCATGTTCATAAGTGATGGGAAAATTTCATGTGAGATGGATAGACAGTTTCGTGCAGCATCAGCAGTAATGCGGGCACTATACTGGATCATAGTGGTGAAGAGCAAGCTGAGCCGGAAGGCCAAACTCTCGATTTGCTGGTTTGTCTAGGTTCCAGCCCTCATCTCTGTTCATGAGCTTTGGCTGGCTACCGAAAGAATGAGGTTGCAGATAGAAGTGGCCAAAATGAGTTTTCTCCATAGGGTGACTGTGCTCAGCAAAGATGATATGAGAGATGAGTGCTTGGAGCCACTGTGTCAAAACAAGCCAGCTGAGGTGGTTCTAGCTTCTGATTAGGATGTCTCCTGGGCGCCTCCCTTTGGAGGTACCTTCAACTGGAAGGAGAACCTGAGGTAGACCCAGAACTCCCTGGAGGGATTACATGATATACTTGAGAATACTTGAGAATGCTTTGGGATCCCCCAAGAGGATGTTGCGGGCGAGAAGGACTCTTGGAATTCCCTTCTTAGCCTGCCGCAACTGTGACCTGACCCTGGATTGGCTGATGAAAATAGATGGATGGAAAGGATTAAATTCATATCTCTGTATACATGATGCTAACAGGATCAAGGTTTGTCTTGTCTTGATTTCACTTTTCAGTCACTATGGTATGTCCTGAAAGAATGTTCAGAAAAAAAGAGGGTAAGGTCTTTGGAGTACTCCAGGCAATATGTAACATATAACCAGGATAGATATTCCTATCTATCAAGATATTCCTGTATTGGTCCCACAATGGAGAATTTAAAGTGCAGTTTGCAATGATCATGATGATGTGTCCACAAAAGAGGATAATGAAGAACTCTAGAAATAAAGTCTCTTCAATAAGCTGTGTGAACTTATTGGCCCGTTAGCTACAAAGCCAGCTGGCTTTTCTTGTCTTAACCATTAGCTTGGGGAAAAAAATTCCCATATGGCTAGCATGTTAGTGTTTAGCTCAATTAATATAGTCCAACCTCAAAGTACAGCTGAGACTTAAGAGGGTTCAGTCAATACATTTATTTTTTGTGTAACCATGATCAAACCCTAACATCAAACATTTAAGTGACACAACCATCTGCTAGGCTTTTGTAAACATTGAAGCACAGAAAACATTCTTTAAGTATTTGCGTGGCATTACATAGTAGAGCACAATCTTCATGTGAAATATGTCCATACTGAGTTTTGTGTTAATTTTCTCATAATCTAATTATTTAGCCAATGTGTTGGCACAAACCTTCCTCAAATTAAACATCTGTGTGCTTCATGTGAGGGACTGAAACTGAGTAAAAACAACCTGTGCTGCAGCCACTCCTGTGCTCACTCCAGAGAATTCTTTATTCACCTGTTCCCTAAGAAGCTTGGCTTTCAGTCACAGCCCCTCAAACTGTGCACCTTGGCTTGACGTTTGGCAATTAGCTAAAAAAAACAAACCTTATGCCAAATAGGGTACTTCTGAACTCCATACATGCCTCATTAAGCACTACTACTACTACACTTGCTGCTTCACCAACAAAAACAAAAACCCCCAAAAACTGAACTCCAGCAAGTTATAATGACAGTGGTTTATCTTGCTTACCTAAGCACCTGCAATGGTTAGCTTGCTTGCAGTGCTGCATGTCTTGGGTCTTTCTATTTCAGTTAGTCCGTTGAAAAGCATGGGTCTGGCTCCAAGTTATATAACTGAGTTGTTGACCCCCTATTAGCCAGCCCAAAGCCAGAGACCTCGGGTGGGGACCTTCTGATCAGTCCAAAGTCGAGGTTAAAAACTAAAGGTGACTGGGCTTTTGCTATCAGCCCCCCTCAGCTTTGGAACGACCTTCCCGAGGAGATTAGGCTTACAGGGTCAGTGCTTTCTTTTAAATCGCTTCTCAAAACACACTTTTGCAGACTGGCTTACATGATGTTGTCTTTTTACTGTTCCCTTTAACTTATTATTTTTTTTGTTAATTGTGATAAACAGATACATCACCTCACACTTGTCTTGGATAATGTACTGATGACTCTCAGTATACAGTATGAGGATAACTGGAAATTTTAACATTAAGAAATATATGTTGATGTCAAAAGGCCAGCAAGAGTGTAATGTTACCATGTATCAAAGGGTTAGAAAACGCTATTGTTAAAAATGGGTGACACGCATAAAATGGGTGACACGCATTGTATATATGAACTGTCCTGCCCTTTTTTTAATTTGTTTTTTTCTCTTTTTTGAAACTTTGGCTAGACATTTTCCAATTTGTATTTTTTTTTTTTTCGTTTTTCTTTTGGATTTTCAATTTCCTTGTGTAATATGTTTCGAAAGCATAAGAAAGTTAAGATGGCATGTGCCTGACAGTTGAAAATGGAGCTTTAGGATATTTTGAAGTAGGAACCTCCATGTACTACATCTCCATGTAATACTGGTGCAGCAATAGCATGAATGACTGTTTTCATGATTGGACAGAGAAGAAAGGAGAAAGCAGAAGATTTAATGTTAGACAAGTGTGTTTGTCAGTCACTTTGAAACACTCTATTAAACCCTGAGCTGAGTAAATGTAAGTATTGTGCTCTTTTCTTGCTCCACAATGAACATCATGACAAATTAAATCTCAGAGATGTTCAGCGACAGGAGACAAACACTCACTTACACTTGTCTTCAGTTTGATTCCCATTAGCACTGCAGAGACAGCTGTTTCCCCTGCTATCTACTTAAAAAGAATCAACAATCACACTTAATGCCACAATTTCCCCAAGGAGCTAAATATAACAAATTGGTTCACAACTGGATTATGAAGGAAATTTGTTTCCAAACGAATCAGAGATTTTATATCAGAAAGGTATTAGAAAGCAGCAGACGTGTGTGCTATGTTAAGATACAGTGTAGTAATGGTATCCTGAAAAGAGAATGATGTCTCACTGAATCTGTGTGTGTTGTAATCTGAGCTTCTCTGCTATTTATTATGTTAGACGAGCTGGCTGCCCTACTGCGCTATGTTAGTGCATGTGAGGCCCTCTCTGTCCTCCTCACGTCCGTCTTCAACATGGCTGCCAAGTGAGAAACTTTCTCATATTACAGATAAACAATACATTAAAATATGGCTCATTAGATTAGTGAGCCTCAGTGTGAAAGCAGGATACAAAATGGTGGCTTACTCATCATAAATGTCCTCATCTTAGACCTTAATAGTTCACTAAAATATGGTTGTAAAAACATTTGAAGCAAGAAATAGGCTTTGCTGGGACAAAACTTCATATTTTGTCAGCACTCCCTAGGTGCTTGTAGGGAGATCTAGGATCCAGTGTTAATGAAGTTTGACCCTTATTTGGGACGAAAAGTCAGGATGTTTCAGGTTTTTGTTGCACCAGTTTTGAAGACAGATTAAGCAACTGCCTACAAATGAAGTGCCACTTACTAGACAAATCTGTGCCACAGTATGAGCGTCATAGGGGATAAATTGTGCTGTTAACTGGTAAACCATTCATACTCACTTAGGAATGGACACACTATGAGAGCTCAGTCACACTTCAAGTGTCAGGAAGCAACCAATTAAGGATTAAGCAGAGATCAAGATGCTAACAAGTGTTGAGGCAGCTCAATATGAGAGATTATTTGTTTCAACAAAAGAATGAGCAGCACCATTTTACAATGTGTATAATACTACACATCACCCAGGGGCTTCGAGAAGACTCCTGATTCATGCTGAAGTGCACTAAGAAGCTTACATACTGTATGCACTTACATCAGATTTAAGTTAAAACTGACAGGTGTCACTCATATCGACATGGCAGGTAATTGACATGGACAATGCTTGATGTTATTCAGTTAAATTGATACAGCTTGTGTCTGAGTACTCTGATGGGTGCTCATTAAGACCTGTGACAATAGGAAACACATTTTAGGAGATTTGCTGGCTGATTCATTCATCTTTAGAGAGAAATGTCTCATTTGTCTACACCACAGAACTCGATGACGGGCATACAGGAGCATGCTGCCAAAATGATGAAAGGGTGCTGACTCAGATCAAATGGAAAAATAAAGATTAGCAACAAAGTGGGGGGTAATGGGCTGTAAGTGCAGATACATGAGGTCCAGATAGTCCAGTGACCTTTCGCTGGAATTCTCTACCGAGACCAAAAGGTTAAACCACTGATTTCATGTGGATTTTATGAACAGAATGAGAGAAATCCATAAAAAGAGGGTGGCTGCGGCGCCAGAAAGAAGAAATTCCAGTGTCATAAATGCAACATGAAATTAATAATTATGTAATTATTACTGCACAATACCTGGAACATCAAGTATTGTTTTGTTATTTTACACCTCAAATGCTCCCCTTCATCCATCCATCCATTTTCTATACCGCTTATCTGTCAGGGTCGCGGGGGAGCTGGAGCCAATCCCAGCTGACTACGGCTGAGAGGCGGGGTTCACCCTGGACTGGTTGCCAGTGAATCGCAGGGCCAACACACAAAGACAGACAACCACACACTCTCACACCTCAGACCAATGTAGAGTAGCCAGTTAACCTAATGTGCATGTTTCTGGGATTGTGGGAGGAAGCTGGAGAAAACAGAGAAAACCCACGCAGGCACAGGGAGAACATGGCTCCCCTTCATGTCATGTGCAAGTCACCTTCCTGGTGTGCTCCTCCTTTTCCCGTCTTCTCACCTCATGTCTTATAAAGAGTCTGTCAAGCCCAGAAGCCATGGTTGGTCCTTCACAAAACCCTCAAAACACATCAGCCATAACCCTGGATTTCACCACATCATACTCAGTAAAAATAAAAATATCACATCTCAGGTGAAGGTGGGGTTATGAACTGAAACAAGTCCATCTATTTAGACACGGACTTTGACATGAGAAACCAGATTTTGCATTCTGAGTCCCATCTGTGCTTATGCTTACACAATAAAAGCATTTTGGTTGAGGTTAGTTAGAAAGTAATTTCAAATGCTGCTGGGGCCTAAATATAACCATAAAAATGCTTGAATAACGCTGCAGTCACGCCGAATGGAAATTCTTTTACAAGAACAGATCCTTTGTTATAAATCAAAGCAAAAATATGTTGTCAATGAAAACTGATACATTCAGTATCTCTTATTTGCAACTTAACATACTGGGCACAATATTTCCTCATTGTCCTAACATAATAGAAACACAACCTTACATTCCCTTTCTAACATATTTGCAGTTGCAAAATATTCAATAATAAATGGAATTCCAAAGATACAGGATTTGTTTTCAGAGCTGAAATGTCTTTTCTATCAACCTGCCCGTTAGCTTAGGTAATACAGCCAAACTTCCTTTGAACAACAAACAATCAGTTAAAACATTAACTGTATATACCTGATATTCTATCAATAAAAAGTAAACTTGTTAGATTTACTTTTTGCTAAAAGCGGTTTTATGAAACAAAGGGAAATCAAAGGGAGCCACAAATAGTGCCTAAACTAGCTATAGACAAAGCTGAAGGCTCCAGGTAGGCCACATGTCACTCATCAAACTGGTTTCAATAATTCGGACCGTTTGTGGTTGTGCTTTCCTATAACATGTTGTTTTCTGCATAGACCTCTGCTCATTCTCATGTAAAAGTCAGTTCTTTCCTTACTTCTCATATCAATCTTGTTGTATGTAGGATACGTTCTTATACAAATATTTTTCCCATGCACAGATTTAGCAGCTACTTCCATGAACTTGCTGGCACATCTGATGGAAGATGTGAGGACATTTAGTAACATCAAGGATTAACAGAGATAGGTCACCGTTTGAACAGTGCAAGGTCTCTGCACTTGGCTGGCAGTAAAACAAGACTCTGCTTGGCACTCAAATCTTGAGTCTAATTGAAATGTGCTACTCGTGTTGAATTTTAATGCCCGTTGTCAAAAGCCTTCTATCCTCAGATCTGAAATCAATTGTTGCATTAGTTTACTTGTGAATGAAAGAACATGATGGATGTTTTAATGACAAAATCATATTTTCATATGGTTTCCCTCACCAACTAAGAAAATGGTCTAAATTGTCTCAAATAAAGTCCATGTCTGATGTCTTTTGACTTTTCTGCCAGTTATTGTACATTAGTATTTATATCTGTCACAGTAATTATGATCGTTATTGCAAACTTAAAATGCATGAAGGAGCGATGATAGCTTACCAACACTAAAATGATAATGTCTCTTACTTTGCGGGACAGCTAAATAATGAATACCAATTTTATGGAAGGAGATTTTATTTGCTTTTAAACAAAAACCAATGACTCTGGCAAGACTATTTTAAACTGCTGTTGTGACCTTTTTTCCAGAATATTTCTGCATCACAGTATGGATGTTAATTTTTATAATGTCTTAGAAAGTTAAACACTGTGAGCTCTTGTGATTCAGTTTTAAAGAGATTGTAAATGTTTCTTCTACTTAGTTTTATATAGTTTTACACGTTGAAGGGCCATGCAGCTGCTCATATAGAAAAAAAGAAAAAATAGACCCGCCTCATGAAGGCAGAAATGAGTAGCACGATGTCCAAGCGAGTGTGCATGGCTTCTGTGGTCAGTGTAGCCACCTCAGCTGATTATAATGAACTGACTCTGCTGGAGGGACAGTGCAGCAGATGAGTTGCCGTGCACATGTTTTCCACTGTAAAAAGTGACCCCTCTGGGTTTGGTTTTAGCTGAGTCTGGGATCACTGCCTGGAAATTATCTGGAAGTTGCTTTCTTTTCACTGTGTTCCCTCTGCCCTGTTTTGTTTATCCCCACTCCACACATGCTCAGATTAGTTTGTCTGGGACTTTGGACTGTGCAATAAGTGTCTAATGCTTGGGATGGCATCTTTAGCACTGTTGTGTTAAGATCTAATTTATGGCTAAGCCTTCCATAGCCCCCTGGAGGCCTGTAACAGCACCACAGCAATGAGAGGTAAGCGTTTAAATGAGTTTAATGCTTCACCATCTGTTATATCAACTGTTAACAGAAAATCATTTTCTACAAATCATATCTCTTCATCACTGACATGTAGTAATACTGTCTTGTCGCTAGACTTATGATCTAGCTTGAATGTTAGCATGCTAAGGCCTAATCATATCCCACATATTTGCATAGCTTCATGTAAATCTAATGGTACAAGATTGTAAATAAATTCAGTTATCATTACTGAATTATCAAAAAAAAATTATGAAACCCAGGGAAACACTGAGACAGTTAAGGGAACTGCACACTAGTAAGAGGGTCTTTTCTTCCCCTCTTTCCGTTGCAACAAAGAATTAAGATCCTTTGATGATTGACAGATGTTTTATCTTTTGTCCACGTAAACAACCGACCTAGATAAGCAAGTGGTTAAAGATGTTTCGGCAGAGTGATCCATATTGGCTGGGGTCCTCTCACATGCACGTGAGATAATTTACGTTTATCATTGCTATCCAGTATACAACACATACTTATGTGGATCACATCTACATACGTATATTCTCAGTAGCAGTGTAAATAAAAGTATGTGTGTCACCGTCCTCAGACCCAGATGTCTGTCAACAGCAAAGTGTTTTTCGGGCTGACAGAAATTACCTGACAGTTTCTTATTTTCCTAATCAGCCTGGCAGTACACATACTGGCTCATTTCCACCAGGACACCACTGGATTTTCTAGTTTGCATCTTGTCTACCTGAACCCCTGCCTGTTCACAAGCTTGATAGCCATTGCTCCAGTTCAGTGGTCAGAGTATTTTTTGATGTGTGACAAACATCTGGAATCCAGTCTTCACCACATGGCCATCAGTCCTGCTCTTATTACAGAGTAGTGCAAAAGACAACCTCTCCTTCTTCATCTGTCTTTTCTCTCAAGCGGTGGAGCTGACGGTTCAGTTAAATAGCTAAATAATTAAATGTCAAGTGTTTTCCATGTTGGTGCCTGTCAAGCATGTCTGATATGATTAATTACATATTTCATGTAATTAAATAAAGATAATAATACACACTTTCTATATATATTTACATTGCAGTAGCACAAATTAGGACACAACACACACAGATGTGCATGTGTTGCAAACACAGAGACAATTTCATGGTATATCAGCACATATACATGCAAACACACACCCACATGCACGTTATGTTTTAACACATATGTCATTTGTCTGAGCTGTTTGTACTGTCTGCACTGTAGCTGCCCTTTGTGTTCATGAACGTGTCTCCCTTAATATGTGTTTGAGCTCGACTGATTCACAGATGTTCTCAAGGGGATGCCCCCCATCTCATTCATAGGATGGAACAGATTTGACTTTACAGTGCACACAATGGAGTAGGACTTGTAGTACTATGTAAGTACTTGTAGTAATCTGTAGTACTACAATATTATATAATACTTTCACAGAAGAGAAAAACTAAAGAAAAATTCTTTTTGAAGCCAATTCAGTTTGGTCTTTCAAAGATAACAGTAATGCATAAATGCTAATACTTGATGTATCTTTACCTCCTGAAATCTGGTTATTAGTGTTTTTAACTTTCAAACAGCTTCTGAGTGCAGTCATTAGGTGTGAGGGATACTGCAGCACCAACGCGCTTATGGCTTAACAACACTCTGGGGTTGAATTTATCTCTGCCTCCCTGTGCCTCTTTTTAGTGTTTCAGATAATAACTCCAATCATATTTGCTGTTTATTTTGGTTCTCAATCATCTGTTGGTATAATGTTGTGAAATCTTGTTGTGTACTGTACATTTATTTGTGACTGTGTTTTGACTGTAGCATTATTTTTTTTAACAAAGATGTTAGCTCTTTTACAAATTACCTTTGCCAAGAAGATGTCATATAAATTACTTTACCAATGATAAAACATCAAACCATGTAAAGGCAAAGGAACATTTAACTTTGACACCAAAATATATTGGATTTTTTAAATAAACAAAAAAAAAAAAAAAAAGAAGTGTAATAAAATTGTTATTCTGTGCAAGAAATAACAAAACTGTTAAGTTCTGAAGTAATGCTTAGTGGACCTGCTATGCAGAACACACACGAGCTCAGATTAAAGGCGTAACAGTCTTTATTTACACACTTAACTGACAAAATAATCTTTCCAAAAAATCCAGGGAGAGTTAGAGTCGATGGTCCAGACTTCCCAGGTGTTGGTGTGGCAGGTGAGTGTGGCCAGAGGAATTCACATGGGCAGAGCTGAGCGAAGCGCGCAGCCGACAGCAGGAATGAACCAGGCACAAAGAGGCATAGACTGCTTGGAGTCCACAGAGAAAAACCAACAGTACCAAAAGTTACTGGCCTGGCACGCAATACCACTGAATGTGTCGAACGATCTGGCAGAGAACGGATCAGTGACACGGTCTTCTGCAGGCTGGAGGTGGAGTTGGTTAGGTTATGTGAAGTAGCTTTACAGGTAAGCTGACAGGAAGAAAACCAGGTTTCCACACCCAGCTGTGGGTACACATGCAGATACACAGGGACAGATGAAAAAGACAAATGAGGACAAACCACTAGGAAAACGAAAATGAAGGAGAACACAAATAACAGAGGCAGAAAACTGAACAACCCTGACAAAATAAATAAATGATTTAAATGATATGAAATAAAAGATTTGACACACTTTATGAGGTAAACAGCACGTAACCATACTAAGAAATGACACCACTGACTATTACAGTTCAAAACTTAAAATATGGTTTAAAAACGTGTATGGCTGTATTTGTCATGAAACATATTTGATATATATTGGTCACTAGCATGGCACTAGAGTTCGTTTCCGCTGTGATTCATTACTGATTATATATGTATATATAGATAGATAGAGGCAAAAGTACAATAACTACAACTATATGCTGACTCATTTTTGACTCAGTTTACATATAAAACCCCTTCACTTGTAACTCTGGCAAAACCAATATTTTAGTGGGTACTTGCATCAGTACCAGTAGCTCACCTTCATAAATATAACAGCCCTCTTGCTACAACAACCCATCTATCATTTCTAACCTGCAGCACTGAACCTTTCAAAGTGACTGAAACACAAGACTGCAGAAAAAATATTTCCTTCTTCATATGACTTTTCTTTTTCTTCTATATATATTTTTCTGAATGATTCCCCAGTGATTCCCTGCTACACGTTCCATCCCAAACTGAAGATGAACATGTAAATTTCAGAAAAAAAACACCACTAGAAAGCAGTTACCATGTACGTGATTAAAGATGGACCTGTTCCTTAAGCTACATTCCAATAGGTGACTATATTAATCTTTCTAAAATTAGTTTTTAAATCACTTTTTTAGAGCTGATTTGGGCTTTGAGATTGAGTGACTGTGAAATGAAGGATAAAAACAGTTGATTACCACAGCCATGTGCATGTGTTCTGTGAGAGTGAATATTTTATTGGTGATGAGTTGAAATAAGTGAGTGTTTAAACTCACAAATCATAATTGTGTCAGTGACAGAGGAACTCTTAAATGGCTTGTGAGTGGAGTTGCTGGGTTTGGAGGATACGCAACGCCAACGTTCTCAACAACACACTGGGGATGCAATTATCTCTGTCAACTGTGCTTCTTTTTTATTCAAGAAAATGACATTAACTCCAATTATATTACCTACAATCATATTTCCTATTTGTGCAAGTATTAAATCATCTGTTGGTGTTTTGAACATAATTTGGTATTTAGAAAAACAGACAATTACACATATATTTCTTTTGCAAATGAAACAAAAGACTTGATACATGAGCCTTTTTATGCTTGAGGTGATACTGCAGCTGTCAATACTGCAAAACCTCAGTCTAGTATCAATTTTCACTTTCAGTACCATGTATAAAATATTCAGTCTGCCTATTCTGTCATTTTTCAACAGTTCAAAAGGTATCAAATTCAAAAACACCAAGCAAGCATGTTGTAGAAAAACAATAAAAGTTTTAACAACGTAAAGCTGGCAACAGACGACAAAACCGGCAGGCAACAAAGCACCCAAACAGCAAAGGAGAGCCACAAACTAAAGAAAGAATGAATGAATGGAGTAGAGGCACAGGGAGACCAATCAGCAACACAGAAGAAGAAAACAAGGAGAAAATGCAGACAAACTGATAACTGAAATGGTGAATACTCAGGAGGTTGAAAAGGCACAAGCAAAACTAATCAGGGCAATTAAAGGGATGGGAAGAGACAAAGACAGGAAGCAAAACATGAGGAGAGAAACTTTCAAATGCAAAATAAATAACTAAACTCACAACCATGAGACCTTCATCTGTTAGATGATAAAGATGTTCTTTTATAAAGTTTATTCCATTCATATATAAGAAGCAAGCATATATAAGCAATGTCTTAAGTTGTCTGGAGTGGTATTTTAGGTGTACTTAAGGTTGTATTTTTGCTATTGTTGAAGAAGGTATTAGTAAAGTATTGGTACCACGATATCCTGCCCTGGGTTTAATGACATGACCCGCTCTTCCAGTTGCCCATGCTAAGTAAACAATCGATCAGAGATTGTCTGCTCCAGGCTGCCAGTTCAGGATTCTTTGTTATCAGCCGTGTAACTGACTATCTTGGCCTGCTGCCACATATCAAATGATTGATAGATTCCCCTTGTGACGAAGTGTGTACCAGGGGAACAGCCACATAGCAGTCAGTGCTGGCTTGTGGCCACTGTTGTCGGGCTCTGTTATGAATGTGGTCTTCAGAGAGAGGTTATTATTGTCACTCCCCACTCACCGCTGTGCTGATGAGTGCTGTACATATTCTGCACCCACATAACCATGAGCGCTCCCTTCACTCTTTTGCTGCATGCCTGCTGCTACACTGCACACCTTTACCCCAGTATTCACCTGTAAGCTCTGAGTCTGCATTCTCCTGTGGGATTGTCACTCCCCAGTCCCCGCTGTGGTGAACTTGGGGCTTTTCCCTGCGAGTGTCAACTTGGTGTCAGCTCAAAACCAAAATTTGTGGTTTCATTCATCCATGCTTTGGCAGGACTGAGTTTGATGTGTTGGCCTGTACTTTCAACACTCAACACTGCATCTCTTCTGTCTCTCTCCATCTGTGACTCAGTAACAAGTAAAAAGAAGTCATTTTGCACTTGCAATGTTTTTTACTCATTTGACATACATTAAGTAAATCTTTCCAAAAAGAAATGAAAGAGAAATTTCTTATTGTCTTGCTTTGTTTTTTTGGGTTCAAAAGCTGATCCCTGGAGCTAAATGAAAGCAGGATTTGTTGTTGTTAAATTCACACATGTTAACTGTGCTCAGCTTTCGAAACTGCTTCATGTGATGCGACGTGTTGCTGGAGGCGTGTTCTTGTTTTGCCATCTGTATTTTCTATTTATTATCATTATCTAATGACCCTGTACAAGGCATTTGATCATCATAGAGTTTGTTGATTGTTTCTGGTTTTCGTATCTTTCAGTCAAGGTTAATCAAAATCACATAACGGAACTCATTAACCCCAAGAACTGAAATAAGCTGACATCAATAAATGCAACAGCCACCTTGCTAATGGTTAGAACTGAAACCAGAACAAAATGACAATTACCAACATAAACTGCTATTAGAAACCCTAAAGAGAAGAGGAATGTAGGAAGAAGAGAATGAGAGTATTTCACCGTCGTCATCCAACACTTTAACGAGACATCATCATTTAAGTATCTGTAAAACATTTCTCCACCAGGCTGGGATCTAAGCAAGTAAAGAAATGAGCCTGATGTTAACAACAAGTGGCGTTTAAAGAGAATAAAAGAAAGAAAACTACAAGAGAAAACAATAGTGAAGGGGAAAAAAGTTTGAGGGCTTTCGTAAACAAAATGGCTCAAAATGGCAGTCTTATTAAAGTGATGCCTTACATGATGGGGTTTTTAAACTATTCCCTGTTCATATCACTCATTATAATTCCATTGTTCCCTTAGCCCACACACACTGCAATTTAGCTATGTGACTCGGGACACATAAACCACAATTAAAGCCATTTCTGTGACACTGTGCTACACCTCCAGGATTTAATATACATTTTGCATCATTACTGAGACTCCCAACAACTTCATTTTGCAAGGCCTTGTGAAAATATGCAATTCAATTAAAAAGTTGTGCACTGTTTATTGTAAATTACGGTGACTTATGGAACTTACAGTTCATGACATTATTCATAAAGGATTCTAATGATTAATACTGGCAGTAGGAATGTTGCCACACTTCTGCACCAGTGGGTAGTGGCCTAGTTTTCAACAGGCTTTTGAAACAGACTTTAAAGTTGTATTGATCTACTTATTGGTTAACTTATTTTTTAACCTGTTTTTGAAACTAGTGTTCCCATGATGCTTTGTGGTAAGTGAACAATAAGTGTAATTTTTCTTTTTTTTAGCATATAATTATTTACAAAGTAAGACCAGTGTTACAGCTTAATTGGTTAAAGGCATGGGGAATGGGGATAGATCTCTGGTCACAGTGCCTTACGTCTGTTGTTGCTGCATTTGCAATAGCTACGTGTTTAAAACACTATTAGCTCGGAGGTTCTAGACCATTGCAAGCATTGCAAGTTTTTAGTTTTTAGACCTGCTGGAAAAAGCCTACAAAGGAAGCTTTCAAAGATGTGTTCTAGCAACTAAAAATGTCAGTTCCTCGTCACATTCTGGATTTCAAATAGGCAACATGAACACACACAAAAATGAGATAAGATGTCACACAATCATAACATGGGACACAATGTTTTTAGTGTTTTTAACCAGTTTTACATACTGACTACTGTGTTTTGTGATGTTAATTAAAATCAAAACTATAATACAATTTGTGTTTTAGATTTACCTTTGACTTAGGATGAAATAATGGCATATGTTGAATTCACGTTCAGACTGAATATACGTTAAAGCTGTTCGTCATGTTCTGAATGTTTAATAAATAGTAACATACTAATCACTTCAGACTGAATGAGGTATTGCGCTGTATTTCATTTCAAGTGTTGTGACACACACACAGACGCACACACAAATGCCTTGCAAACATGTAATCGACATTTTCTTTTATTGTCTTTGCCTTAGCAATCTGGTCACCCAGCATTATTTTCAGTGTTTCAGTAAAGGTTAATAGTAGAAGATAAGAAAAAGCTCTCAAACCCGTTTGAGTCTGTTACACTGACCTTTGTTAACAGACATTCCAGCAGAAACCAGACAAACAAACTCACCTCTACGTGCACCTTAAACACAGTGCTTGCTTTCCTCTCCCTCTCTCCCTCTCTCTCTCTCTCTCTCTCTCTCTCTCTGAAACACACACACACATATATTCCCTTGACCTGGATTATGTAACTGTTATCAGGCCAGACTGACCTCTTGCCTCCCTCATTGTCAGGGTCTCAGCACGGGTTAATTGTCTAATAACTGAACATGTCCGGGCATCACCTCATTTCTGCTGAGACACACTGGACTCCTCTAATACCTATTCAGGTAGTTGGAACAGAGGAATGAAGGGAGGAGGAGGAGGAGGAGGGGACTTGCATTTTGCCCCCATAAGTAAGACTGTTTGCTTAATGGAAGCAGATTAAGATGAGGGATGTATTGACATATGAGGTGCTGCATATTGAACTTGAATTTACTTATAGGTGGGCACTCATTAACTTAATAACTGTTTTGTTTGTGTAGAACTGAAGTGTAATTTTAAACAAAAGCACACAAGTAAATAAGGACAAACAGAGGCTGTGAAAATTTCCACAGTGTCAGGAAATAAAACGTGCAGCTACATAAATAAATACAAATATGAGATTTTATTCCCATTCAAGTGTAATCGCTAGAGGCTTTTTGTCACAATGTCACAAACATAAAGAAATACACGCATCAGCAGCAACACACACACAAACACACAGATGTACAGACTTGTGTTGGTGATTGCGCTGTGATCACTGTTATTAGTCTGGAGTCAGTGTGTTGAAGAGTCCATTTGCTTACATTGTAATTCAAGTGACACTGGAAAATTGTAGAGCATCCAAGAATACAGAACTGTGTGTGTGTGTGTGTGTGTGTGTCACTCAGCCTGGTGACAACAGATCATTTGACTGAAATTAGAGAATAAGGGTAGCTGTTACATTACCTCACTTAAGACTTAAATTCATTCCACATAGATTTTTATTTTCTTGTTGAGGTTAACCCGTTAATTCCTCTTTCCTTTCGAACTATTCTAAATAGAATGCTTTTTAATATAAATGCAAAATGCAAGAAGTAACCCAGTTTCAAACTCCTTCAATTATAGTTATTATTATTATTGTTATTGTTATTATGTTAACTTAAGGGCAGAACAAAAAGCTGTATACACAATGTTTACACGTTGTCACATTTTAAGTAAAAATGGTTAACATGATAGAAAACAGTTACTTATTCAGACAATAGCGCACACACACAGATGTATTAGCAAAAAAGCAGCGGAAAGGGTGCTATTCTTCAGCACGCCAGATGATGGAGGAGATCAGATCAGTGGTCGAAGGCGTGCAGGTTGGCCGGCATGGAAGAATCCCCGTAGGTGAATAAACAAACTGGCAGAGACTGATCTCAGCACGCCGTTTTGAAGATGTCTCAATTCATTTGTCTTGAGGAAAGACGAGAGAGGAGACTTGTTGGGGGAGCTATGAGTCAGGATGCACAGGTGTATCCTTTGTGGACGTTCGACACACAGCTAGAGTACACACACTACGGCAGCAGCAGGACTCTACAAATATACCCACTTTATTCATCATTTGTGGCTGTTATTTAAGACGATTAGATTCAATTTCCTGCTCTTCACGGTTTGCTCAGCACCTCGTAAACGCTGTTTCAACTGCGTTCCTTAATGACATTTCACCTTGATGTTACTTGTGTCACAATATGCCACACTGTGAAATGAGCTAAAAGTAAACATATATGTTGTCATGAACGCTCAACTGACTGATGTGAAACACAGTGGTAAGTTATAATAAAGTAACAGACAGAAGATGCAGCTGTGCAGCACTTCTCATTTAATTAACGTTGCTGTAAAATGACAGCTCCAAAGCACTGATGACTCATTTTATTAAACACCTAGACTGTCTCTCTCTCTCTCTCTCCTGTCTCAGAAACCGAATCCTGCTTCATCACGCCCCTGCACATCTAGACACAAGGTGCATGAAACGCCATTTGGGTGAAGTTAAGACGCAAAAACTACTTGGACTTCTTTTACAAAACCTTCAAGTTTAGGGAAAGATCAGTGACATTTGGTTTCATGTGGGATACAAACTCTGTTCTCTTGGCTTAAGGTTGTGTATGTGATCAGGTGCTCCAGTCATCTCATACTGATACAAATCGGTTCACAGTGCAATTGGTTTAAAGCCTGGTACATCTCATGCGGATGCTGAAAGGTACCGTCTATGTCTGGATGAGAGGCTTTGGAAATTATTGAACACTCATCTTTGTTTTTTCTCTTTACTTTTTCCTGCTCTTTATTCTTTTTATAGTATTTGTATACCTTCCCCCCTTTTATCTTATTTTCTTCCAGTCCTTCTTGCTTCCTTCCTGGCCTTTTCTCACCACTCTCACGAATTAGGATGAAAGTGAGTACTCGCTGTAATGTCATGTTGTTAAGTAACAAAAACAAGGCTTATAAACCAATGATACATAATGAATGTTGTTTTTCTTTAATTTAACCTCTCTCTCTGCAAATTGACTGCATTAGTTTGTTTATTCAGGTAGTTGGCACAGAGGAATGATGGGAGGAGGAGGAGGAGGTCTGCATAAGAAATAATGCTGTACACAGTTTATCTCCCGAGGTGACGACTGTATGTCGTGACTGATGTGCAGCGGAACAGGAATACAAGGGAAAGACCCAAATGCAGACAACAGCATAAAAATATGGCATGGAATGAGAGGGGACTGTCCAGTTAAGTATCTACAAACTACAGAGCTGCTGAGGGCAGTGGAAACAGCTGAAAGTTGGTCAGGTAAGCAGAGGGAAAATGAGAACTGGCGTGTAATCGCATGTGGTAGTCGGGTGATGGCGAGCACATCTGATGGACAAGTGCAGAATGAATATTGCTGAGGAAGTGGGAATGTGGCGAAGGGGAAAATAACGCATAGTATAACTCTTACAAAGTCAGTATTTGCAAACAGTTAAGACCAGGACATATTAAGAGTTTCCTCAGGCCACTGGGATGTTCCATTTAAAAGCAGGACTGTAAACCAGGACATTTGTCACCCTAATTTAAATGTTCTCATTTAAATGTGCTCATTTTTACTACCCTGAGGTTTGAAGTTTATGTTCTTTCACTGTCATCTGGATGGAGAGAAGCTCACATTCAAACAAATCACACTTAATTTCTTCGAGGAAGCTATAGATTCAGCCCAGGCTGAGGATTAAATTGGAAACATCTACAACTGGGTTATACATGGGGGATTCAATCCAAACAAACAGAGATTGCTATATACAAAATGGGCAGAAAAACAGATGAAAGGATGACAGCCGTCACATCATGTGAAAGTAAAAAAATGTTTTGCCGAGCCACAATTGCATAAATGCCGGGCTTATGACTTCATACAATTCATTTTCACACAAATGTATTTATTCTGCAGAGCAATCAGGGTCCACATGCAACATGCAAATGAGAGAGCATATTACAAAGTTTGATCATTCCACACGTTTCAATTTGAAATTCAGAAATCGCACAGACCAACAGAAAGATAAAGTCACAGTGTGGCTTGGCTCTGTGCATAAACTTGCATATAAATTTGCAGGGCGTTCTTTTATTCTCCTGCTTGGTACACGCACACACACACACACACACATCTGACTGAAATGCAAGGACCAGCATCAAAGGATAAGGGAATGCTCTGCATCTTTCTATTTTGTAGTCATATCTCTAGTTTAGCATCAAAACTCAGAACAGGCTGCAGCTTTTACATGGTAAATTGTCATAATTACATAATAAATGGACATACATTCTGCAAAAGCAGAGCACTATTGAAGGAGTTATGATTTATTTATGTATGCTTTGAGTTAATTCTTTAAAAAAGCCCAGAAGATGAAAAGTTGTACTACTTTGTGTGCTAAAATAGCTATTTCACTCCATAGTGTGTTTATTTGAAAAAATCCATTTTATGCTCATATTCACCTTAAAAACATTTATTAAACTCACTGTCCAAAAAGGTTACAAGACAAGCAGAGAAAAAAAAGGTCGACCAAACCTGTTTACCGCTCAGTAGCAGAATCGATCTGACGACGGTGGGTTGAAAAAGCCTTTAAGCAGCAGAGCAGGGGAGAAGCTGATTCACGGGAATGAAGAACAGGTGTGCAGGTATACAGGTGACTGAAAAGAAGGAGGAGGCCATTCAGCTCAGATCATACACCCACCCCCCCATATCAGCAGAGGGAACATAAAGCCAAGTAAAAACTCAAAATGCACATCATATACATTTTCCCAAAGATGGTGTCTGCCCTTTTAGATAGTTGTTATCACAATGATATGCTTATATTTCTTAAAAGTTTAATGACGTCACCAAAGCAAGTTGTTGTCCATTTGACGACATGATCGTCACACATACCTGAAAATCAAATCAGGCCTACATGCATCAGTCCAGTGAAACAGGGAATCTGGCATCAATGGAAAACATATATCATCCATATATCTTAATGTGTGCCTGCTTGAGAAGACAACAATTTATCACCACAAACTCAGATTTATGTTGCCCTTTTAAAACCCTGCATATCGCAACTTAATACAAGAGATACTAAGAGGCAGTGTTTCACTTCTCTCTCAGGTTACAGTGTCAGGTCTGTTGCACCTTTTGGTAAGAATCGTATTATGCTGTGCCTGATGTTAGTGAACTAGTCAACTATGAAGGCAAAAAACATGACTTTTCACTGGTCAGAAACTGCAGTCAAGAGACTGTCACTGGAACAGTCCAGTCAAGCTGAAACGCCATCAAAAGGTTTTGGTTTTTAATGAATACATCATTACACTCCTAATCTGTGCTACACCTCTGAGAGTCCTCAGGAGCAAGCACAGATTTTCAAAGCTCCTTTCTGTTTGAATGATGGTTTCCGATTGACTTGGACCTTGAAACACTTTTAGAAATGACGGCGCTTCACAGTTAGGAAGCAAAGACATGTTGTGCACATTGGTGGAACTATCCCACAGAAAGACTGAAAGAATAAACAGGTTGCCAGTCAAAGAGTTCCACTTTGCATTGTTTGTTTGAACCCACTTCAAACAATGCAGCATCACAAGAAATCCCTTGGGACAAAAGACAATTTTTGAAGGTCCTTCTTGGCGGGATCTGAAAAGCTGTTGTGATGTAGGAAAAACAATGGAAGTCATCTGCAGATGACAACCTGCCATAAAACTCTTGCCTGAGGGTCCCGAATCTTACAGCCTACTTCTCGAACTTTCTTCTCTCGCTTGCTTGCATCTTGACCTGAACACATAGAAGATACTGAAGAATCGTTATGTGGTAATCAAGCCACTCTGGATTACATCAGGATCAAAACATAAATACTGTGATGCCACAGCGTTTTAAGAACTTGACAAATTGAGTGATCCTCATGGTTAAGTTTTTAAATTTTACTTTGTGCTTTTGATGAGTTATGAGTCAAGAACTATAGGGATGTTAATCATTCAAAAATATGATTAAAAAAAGTAATGAGCATCTATTTTTCTTTCATTTGCTTTTCTGAAAGCAGACTTTGAATTAATAAGTTCCCTGCAGTCTTTGTAATTTTCAGTCAAAGAATAATCTTGGTTTATTACAATTGGATTTTATTTTCATTTACTTTTAACATCACTGAAGTTCAGCATGGTGCATCAGGTAGTCTGACAACCAAAAAGGTTGTAAAAAAGCCAAAAGTTTATAATTAGCTTTAATTGGAAATAAAACCAAAATGATCAAAAATGTCAGTAAATGTCAGTCAATTTGGAGCATTTCATACTGTGCACAGTCTGGCAAAAATGTGAAAATATGAGATATGCATGATACATCTAATAACTCAATGCTCTAAGTGCTGTGCTGTGATTGTGAGTTATCATTTTTCATTATTTATCACTAACGCAGCTTCAAAGGTTTGTGGGAGCAGGTGATGTAATTTTCTTAAAAATTTATGTGACATTTATCATCACATAATATGTTCTGTCGTAAGCTGCAGGTTTGTACTCTGGTGTTTAATTAAAATGACATGTCTGTCTGTAAAGACCTGGACAGACAGTTTAATAAATTAACACTAATTAACATATCTGGCATTTGCACCCACCCACCAAACTGAGCACTGATATTGCAGTGAGTAACTGCTTAGATAAGATCAGAGAAAGACTGTGATCATGATTAAAAATGTAAAAAAGTCAACACACGTGCTCCCCGACTTGCTGTTGAAGACTGAGTGACTTTAACTGCCCCACAGGGTAGAAACATCACATGATCTACAGCAGCAGCAGTGAATGTCTGCTTTCAATTAAACTTCTGACCATAAATATTGTATCCGCTTTCCCCATCCTACAGGCAACCCCCCTAATATGGGTTGAGTAAATAAATATCCTAAAACAGCTGGTAAATCAGCGATTCAGATGTGCCCTTCCCTCCCACTTCCAGCAATAACTGGCAGCCCCGCACATCAATACTCCTTCATTTTAGCATCATTTCCAAGCCAAGAAACTTCTCTCTCCCGCAGTTTGTTCCTGCAGGCAGACTTGGCAAAGCTGTTCCTCCTGAAATGTCTTGCTTGGCCCAAACATAGAGAGAGAAAGTGGAAGGCTTTGAACTGATTGTGTAAGTGCACAGGCCTGGACTGCTGTACAGATGCACACACATTCAGAAACACTCATACACAACACAATTGAAAATGTGTGCGTGTGTGTGTTTGTGTGAGTGTGTGTGCATGTGGATTCCTGTAGTTGTGGGGATAAAAATCTGTTCATACAGTCACATTGTGAGGACCCGCCTTACTTATGGAGACAAAATCATTAATTAATCATTATTCGAGTGAAGACCTGGTTTAAGGTTAGGCTGAGGTTAAGGTCAGGATTAGGATTAGGCAAGTAAGGTTTATTGTTATGGTTAGGCGGTGGTTAAGCCTCTCGGGAACAAATTTAATCTATGTAACGTCTTCAAAAGTGATGGAAACAAATGTGTGTTTGTGTGTGTCTATCAGTGTGTGCATGCGTGTAAATCACAAGCTTCATCGTACGATATTACATTGATTCTTAAAAATAAAAATAAAAATGCAATACTTGTGTAATGGATACAGACAGCTGGAGCCCAAATGCAGATGCACACTACACTGAGATAGCTTGGATAATTGCAAAGAGTCTTTATTTTAACAGGTGCAGTCGAGGGAGAGTGAGATCTTAATCGAAGACGACAACTCAGGGATAAGGGCGGTGTAGGTGTTGTTCCGGGGTCCGCTGTGAAAGGTGTGGCTGGAGAGCGAATCAAACAAGGGGCACCAGATGGGAAGTCAGGGGAAGCCACATGTCGTATTTTGCAAGTAAAATTTTAGGGCATGTTGCAGGAGGAGAAAAGTGAGTCTTTATGTTTTACCAAAGACCTGAAAATGAGAATCAACCTTTAAGAGAAAACCCACAAAACCACACAAAGGCCTGTTGTTCCATCCATTTATCCTCGGGACACAGGAAGCGCAAGACATCATGTCAACCAACCAGTGAGTTTCTTTCTTGTTCTTTGTCTGCTGACTGCGCCCAACAAATCTGCAGTGTGCTAGATAATGAAGGCAAAGGTGCAGTGTTACAACGAAGCCATTTTAAGGGATGAAGAGATTTTTCTGGTATAAAAAACTTCAAACTGTGTAATTTTGATCAGCAGAAAGGGATTTTTAGAGGTTTTGATTGCAGCAAGAATTGGATAATCAACCACTACCACCACAAAAGGCAGAGACTGTGCAGACTTGGTTAAATTTCTCAAATTCAGCCAGACATTGCAGACTTAACATGTATCCTCTCACATCCACCCATGTCTTTACCCAGTGGTAAATATTTCACAGTATCAAGTGGATTTTGTATATGAGCTGTGGGGTTGGGGTTGGAGGTGCTTACGAACATGAAAACAAAATCATATGGGAGGGGCTTTATGAAACAGGGCCGTAAAAAGTTTGGGAAACACTGCCTGAAAATATAAGCAGACCTGTGACTGTCTATTCTCTCTCATTTTACCTCATTTAAGGTTCCCCCTCTCTTCACATTAACGCTTCCTACTGATGTATTATACATTAAACTGAAATTCTACTGACCTCAGTCTCTCGCAACACTGTGGCCGCACTGAAGAACAGGAGAGAAGAGATAGAGGCTTTCAGTCCGGAGCTCATGGACCGGTTGGTATGTTGAAGGGGGGCAGGAGGGCTACAAATTATATTATAAAATACATGAATGTTTAAATGAATAGAAACAAACTGAATAAACTAGATATTAAGCAAAAATAACAACAATAACATTGGAAATCTCAGAATGCAAAAATTCCAAAGAGCTTAGCCTGAGCCTGAACATGTTAAACACTATGCAAGACAATACGATGTGGCAGAGGCCGAGCGGGAGAGCCGGTCTTTAAAAGAGCAGGCAGCGGCTGGACTTGATTGCAGTCTGTGATTCACAGGTATGCAGGTGAAGGGGGCAGCAAACAGAAGTGGGTCACCACACCCAGCTCACAGGCAGAGACACAGATGGCAGCATAGCTATAAAATGGTTCAGTTACCTGAGCCAGCCCTAACTATAAGCTCTATCACAGAGGAATGTTTTTAGCCTGGACTTAAAAGTGGAGAACGTGTCTGTCTCTCTGACCCATGGAGAGAGTTGGCTCCACAGTAGTGGAACATGGTAGCTGAAAGATCTACCTCCCAGACAAAAGGGAGTTAAAAGCAGTAGTAATTTAGTTTGAAAGTGTCTAAAAAGATGAGATGGACGTGGCCCAAAACATGAATGATAAATAAGAAAAACACCACGTCAAGTTACAAATCTTAACAATTCTTAGTACCTTTCTGTACCACTGGGAAAGAGACAAATCCAAAGAAGAAGTGGGGAGTAAATGATTACTACATTTTGGAGCCACGGTTGATGAGATGAGAACTTTGAAACTGTGTCTAAATTGCTATCAGATTGTTAAAGAGGTAAGGACCACTGGGCTACCTGCATATTTGATTTTCATGAGTAGGGAAGAGCACAGCAGGGCTGAGAGGGGATATGAGGTACAAACGAGGGGCCTCCGTCCAATAAACAGTTTTATGAATACATGTAGCCCAATGATAAAAATGAAAAATAGGCAGTGCTATACCCCCACTGAGTCTGTACCTGAGCTGGTATGAATTTTTAAAAGGTGCCTTTAAAGCAGTTTGCTATTCATAGCTATAGATTTTTTCAATGCAGTGGGCTTTGTCGAATATGTGTGTGTGTATGTTTTATGTGTATGACAGTCATAACAGCTACTCAATGTAGAACAGGCTACATCAGCATTTTTATCTAACATTACAGAGGCAGGAATGAAGTTGTCTGCCAACAAGGTGATGGTGCAAGAAATTGAGAGACCCAAAAGCACCACACCTCCACTGATACGCACAGAGGTTTCTCCTCCAGTGCTGGCTTGTCCATGAAGAAGACAGCTGACGTGATGTGCTTGTCCAGGCAGCGTTCTGGTGAGAGCGCTGGTTTCCACCGGCAGCCTTGACAAAGCAGAGTGGGATCTGAGGCAGTGATGAATGAGCCGGGCCTGTCAGTGTCTCGGTCACACTCTGGCTTTCAGTCTGTTACGCATGTCAGTCCAGGCAAAGAGCTTATTTTCTTGCTTCATTGCCTCTGTCAAACCAAGGAGAGGACCCTACAGATAGAAGAAAAAACCTGATGAGAACCCTTATCTTATCTTATCAATAGCTCTGTCAGAACCCAGGCAGAGGCGGCGTGCTTGGTGCAGGTCCACAGCAGCAGTGAGACCATGAAAGGACACTTCCAGTGGCCAACAAGGTCAACTCTGACTTCATCAGTCCATAACCTGGTTCTGGTTCTGGCCCTTCTAATCATGAACATTGGAAGGAGAAGCCTTGTTTATGGATGCAGCCTCCACATCGCGTTAGTATTAGGTGCCATTCACATTGGCCATGTCAGGTTGGATTGGATCATTTCATGCTCACAGTACATGCTAGAGGCACTGAAAGAAATAGCTGTTTTCCTGGAGAGCTGAAGTGAGTTAGTGAGTCAATGGCAAGACATGGCTGCTGTGTGGACTCACACAGAACACAAAGGTCTTTTCACATGCTCCATACACCACTGGAGTGTGTTGCCCTTTCAGCTTTCCCTCCATAGTGCAGCAGAAATCCTTAAGTGCAGGTTAGCTTACACAAAGTTTCTGATGTTTTCATGGAGACTGACTTTCTCAGAATGATGGATCAGAGTTGAGCCCCTCAGTGGAGGAAGCCACCAAACAGACTGGATTACTTATTGGCTTTTGGGTCCATAAATTGAGATGGGTGTCCAGGTTGTCAGTTCTGTTCTATGAACAGTAAATGACCTTGTTTTTTCACTGCTAACATGCATTGTGCTAGTTCTGAGTTAGGGTTGACCTTAGCCAACATGCAAAACTTAGTTCAGTATAAATAAAATGTTCAATACACATGTGTAACAGAGTTTGATGTTTTTACATTATTTCAGGTTTTTATTCCAAGCACAAAGCTTATTTATTGTATCCTTGTATATTCTAGTATAATTACAAAGAAGAATTTAAGTGTTGTGTGCACACATTGGTCAAAGCCAGAAGTGGTCCTAAATGAAGAGCCATATGGGAACGGAAAGAGTGTTCTCTTATTGCTGAGCACAGTCAAATGATCTGGCTCACTACAAAGAGCTAGAATCCTTATCACCTATAAAATGTAATTACACAAAGCTTTAAAGTCAAAGAGTATGTTTGCAGCCTACTTTTCCTAATCAATCATCTGTTTTCAACAAAACATCTCCGTCCCTTCATTGTATACAAACCACCCCTGGCTTGTCTCATGTGAGCAACAAAACGCTCTGTCAGTTGACCTCCGTAATCCTGGCATCTTCAACTTCCAAAGCCAAGAACGAGTTTACAGTGAGTGATGTGTCCTCATCTTCACTGCCTCTGTATTCCTTCATTAAAATGGGACTAGACTTGAAAGAACTGTTATCTCAGTGTTGCCTTTCATACAGTGTGCTACGGTTGCCTGCTGTATGCAGACTTAGCTCTTGTCTGTCTGCATCTGCTGCCCTGTCTGTCTGTGCTGGCCTGCTTGGGGGATTGCCTGTCAAGCTGACTGGCTGTGTGGGCAGGCGAGGCTCAGCTGGTGCATCTGGCACTGTTGCTGTAAACACTGACTACTTGGGCTCTTCTCCCTTCTGTGTTCGACACACATTAAAAGGTGTGGTCCAATATAATATCTTAGACCTGAGCAAAGCAAAGCACTCTAAGGATGTGTTCAGATGTATGTTGTATATTTAAGTGTCGACATGCTACAGTATGTTGTGGGAGAGAGAGTCACTTTTTAAATGACTCCATTCATTCACAGTCAGCAAACAGAAACAAAATGACTGTGCAGCGAATGAAGATAAATGAAATGCACAAACGTGCACGGTGTCTCTCTTAATGCGGAGACACACTCATTGAGGAGATTCATGTTTTTGTTTTCGGTAATGATGCGTTTACATGTACGGAGGAGGGGGACTGTGTGGTTTCGTTGATGCTCTGAAACTCCCCATGGAGACCTGATGTCACTGGTGCTTCTGCCTGTGGAACTTGGAAGAAAAGGAAAGGAGGAAATCTGTTGTCAAATTTAAATCCAGCTAGCTTTAACAATGCTATTGCTACCATATCATAGCCTTGGCATAACCATAGCTTTGGCATAATGTGACTCTGTGTGGCGATGTTAGCTTACCTTATGATTGGTTTTGACAGGAGGTTTGTCATCTCAGCAGAATCACACGGGCGTAACCACAATCTGAAGCATTTAATTAGGCTTCAAGTCTGTTTTTTCTACGATACCCTTGTAAACTTGAGGTTGATAAATGTTAACCTGGCTGAGCAGAGAGTCAGCCACACACAAATCTCTTTTGCATGTGTGTGCAAGTGAAGCGATGGTCCACATATCCCATCACACCTTGCTGTACTGAATGGTTTGTTGAGGTTGCAGTTTTATGTTCCAAAGTGCAAGTGACTGTTTTGTTAGCGTTTGTAATGTGCCTTTTCATAACATAGTGGTTTATTTTGATCATGTTGCTCATTTGTGTGCAGTCTATAGTTTAGTTTTATAGTTTATTAGCGAGGAGGCTGTTAATGTCAAACATAAATACATATACAAATACAAACATAATTGGAACATAAAACTGCAACCTTACAAATACCTGGGGGTGTACTTAGACCACAAACTGGACTGGTGCAAGAACGTGGACATGGTCTACAGAAAGGGCCAGAGCCGCCTCTACTTTCTGAGGCAGCTGAGGTCCTTCAACATCTGCAGAACGATGCTGAGGATGTTCTATGAGTCGGTGGTGTCCAGTGCCATCACATATGCTGTTGCCTGCTGGGGCAGCTGCCTGAGGGTGAGGGACACTAACAGACTCAATAGAATCATCAAGAAGACCAGCCATGTTGTGGGAGAGGAACTGGACTCTCTGACAGTGGTGTCTGAGAGGAGGATGTTGTCCAAAATAAGAACTATACTGGACTTTCCCTCTCACCCTCTCCACAATGTGCTGATCGGCTACAGGAGCTCGTTCAGCAACAGACTCTGACTCCCACGATGCACCACAGAGCGACACAGGAAATCATTCCTGCCTGTCGCCATCAAACTGTTAAACTCAGCACTGTGACGGACACACTCACTTGTATATACAGTGTACATATTGGCTCTTTTACACATGCACATACCTGTATTTTTAAATTTTTCTTAAAAAATTTGAATACAGTTTTTTGTAAATACCTGTACTTGAGATTTTAGTTTTTTGTTTATCCTATTTTTATACTCTGCACTTTTCTCCTTTCTTGGTCGGGAATACTGCATGTGCAATGTCTGTAAAAACAAGAATTTCCCTCCAGGGATAAATAAAGGAATTCTGATTCTGATTCTGATCTGATTCTGATGTTTGGTGTTTAATCTCATCAATCTCAAAGAGTCAAATGAGGAAGAGCTGCTTGCTGTCAGGTCGAAGCACGTTACTTTATACAGTAGATTAATAATAACGCTGAGTTCCTATCAGTAATGTGTTGTATTACTTTGTTGCTGTAATGTGTTACCCCAGCACTGGTTTCAACTCGTATCTCATGGTAAGATGACCTGATTGAGTACCATCAGCAGTAAGAAGCTGAGTCTCTCTGTGGGTGCCACATATAAAGCTACAGACTGTAGTTTTATGATCAATGGTGCCAGTGCTTTTAAGAGGTCAATGAAGAGAGGGACTCAAGATTGCTTTTTATCCAGAGAGGAGGGTTACCATTTCCAGGGAAGGTCTTACAGATGCTGTTGTGTTTCAAAATGTAATGGAATCACAGGGAGAGAAAGCTGACCAAATATAATTTGATGTAGTCTTCCTTATGATGCTGTAGTTGTGTCTTCATGATCTTAATAGTCTTCACGAGTGCCACTGGATCAAGGACCGAACCCGGTTTTGTCTCTGATGTTGATGGCATTGCTAAGTTGTTGGAGCAACCAAGGACAGTGTGTGTTTCTTTTTAATTCTATGATTTTGTGAAGGGAATGTCAATCAGCAATAAGTTCCCCAGAAAAAAATGTCAAAGCTTGACAAATCATTGCATCTAAAACACACAAACAAACCATCACAAACAACAGTTCATCCAAATTGTTATTTTGAGGAATATTTATTGCAACAATGCATAATAATAAATAAATTTAATTTGTAAAAGTCTCCATAAATGGCCAAATGTGTGTGTGTGTGTGTGTGTTTGTCGGATGTATTGCTGTTAATATGAAAGCAGCTGCCACTTTGTGCTAAACTGAAGGAGGACATGAGGGAAAATAAAAACAACTGAAGTTAATAGAAGGACGTTTCAACAGAAGTAAACTGAAAATGGAAATTTTTGAAAGAGAGATGGATGAGAAAAAGTGAAAGGGAAAAAGGGATTTTTGGTAAATGAGGAGACACCAAGAGAAGAGAAACAAGGGGATGAGATCGAAGAACAGACAAGAAAAAAGAAAAGGGAAGGAGATAATTATTCAGAGATGTGAAAGATAGTTAAAGAGAAAGTTAGACACAAATCCAAAAGGACCCGAAAGGCTGGCCTGTCTGTTTAAAGATGAAAGGAGCTGTTCCCTCTGCAAACTGCCATGGTCAAAAGGTTTGGTGCGGTTTGAAGTATGCTTTAAACAAACCGTCAGGGGGAAAGACGAGGAGAAGGAAGAAGAGACGCAGAGAGGGAATGCTGGAGTCACTGTGGACAATAAAGGAGGGCGTGGGAAGAGGTGGACACAAATATAATGATGAAAAATGGTGCAATGCAGAGAGGGAAATCATGGACACAGAAAAGCTGTATATGCTGTGTGAAAAACAAACAATATCCTTGTTATAGTATGTGCTCTCACTCTGTGATATCCTGTTAGAAAATCAAACATGTCTGCCATAAAATGTGTTGAGGCACACTGGAGCATAAGGTCCTATAAAAATATGATATGATATAACGATACCTCAGCGCGTCGTTGAGAATATTATAAGCTGAATACTATAAGGCCTCACCATCTGTTGTATCATCTCCCACCGTTTTTTTCAGTGCCTCCATGTTATTACTGTCTTTGTAAAACTGCACAGAACACACTCATGGAACCCTGCAAGTGTTAGACGAAACCAAGCAAACTTTCATTTTAATGGGCTGGTGTCAGTTTATACTTATATGGTTTTCTTAACAAATCCCATAAAAACACCAAAACCAAGCGAGAGTTTGGCTCCGTAAAACAAGGTTTGTCCTCAAAAGCTTCATTATAAACAAAGGACCGAATAGTTGGTTCAGTGGCGGAAACTGGAAAACAAAGTTAGGGAATTACAAAACTGCATGAATTCATCTTGTGTGGGAACATGAATTTCTGTACCAAATTTCATGGCAATCGATCCAAGAGTTGTCATTTCACACACACACACACAAACACACACTCAGTTGCATGTGTCTTTACATTCACTTAAATACCTGCTTTTTCTTAGTCACAAAACTCACAAGGTCACAGTCACGAAACACTCTGTTACGATAATATACAGTTCAGCGCAAGAATTTGCCCGCCATTCAATTTCAGGCCACATCACTGTTGTCATGGCTTGAGCGGGATGACAGGGATTTCTGGAGAGCAGAACAGAGAAAAAACCCCTGACATTTCTCCACACTCTGCAAGCTTCCAAGCCTGCAGCAACCTGCTGCCACTCCACGGCTGAGACAACATCAGCAAAGGGCAACAGCAGCAAGTGCACTGTTAAAGGACCTTATATTTTTGTTGAACTCTCTTATCCTTCAAATCAGGTCAAAGCTCATTGTTATTACTGCTCGAGTGCCATCTTTCGGCCCTCACAGAAGGCCTTACAGTACAGCGATTACAAAGATCAGTGGTAGAAAAAGCAGCTTCAGGGAATTTCAATATCATTTTGACCACAAAACAATCATGGAAGCAGTAATAGAACAAAAAACACAATCTGTTGAGAAGGGAGAGATCTGTGACAAAGTCAGGCCTTTTCTTTATTCTTGAGCCTTTGAACCAAAATCACAAGTGCTGCGTTCACATGCAAACAGCCTGTACATAAGTCAACCAGAGGTTCACGTTAGAGGGAGACAGCTGCAGTATCAGAGCCTGAAGTACGTACACCCACACATAAAAAGACATGCTGAGGAAACTTTCTGGTATGCAGGACTTTGCATATAAAAATGTATCGCAGATCTTTGACAATACATTTAAGAAGGACACAGCTTTCGTAGTAAAACTAAACAAAAAGCCAAATACCATCTTTTAGGAACGTAACATGACCATATTAATCCATAAAAGCTTAGGACACATTTCATCTTTGTTTCTATTGAGGGCAGTTTAACTAACTTTACTTTTTTCTGAGGATGCAAAAAGAGACCACGTGTGTCTTTAATGAGCCGGTCTTGTCAAAAATAAATCTTGTCTGGGATGTTTTGAGTCTAGCTTAGCAAGCTAAAACAAGTTAACTATGACTCCTTTAAAATCAAAGCCAGCGGTGTTTGTGTTACTACCTCTCAGTGTCAGAGGAGGGAGATAAAAGTTCAAGTGAAAGTTTAACAAAATGAAGGATCAACATGCACACACAACTCCCAAAGCATGAGTGATTTGTAATCTGGATTCTTTCACATGCATTATCCACCAGCTGCATCTTCATGTCAGTTTTCAGTTCAGTTTTTTTTTTTTTTTGCCGTAATCTCACTTGTCTAAAACATATGGATAGAATGAACCACACAACACACTTTTGTGTAAGCTTAGCATACCTAACCTATGGAAGGTTGTATTTTTGGTAATTTTGGAGACTTTCTTAAGGCACAGAACACATTTCATTCCATTTCTCTGTACACCCGACAATAAAAACTCTTGGAACATTGTTGAAGTTTTACACTTTGGTCCAGGCCTCCAGACTAACTTTTTGCATTGGTTGCACTGGGTGCACTGGTGCACCTAGTTTTTTTTTTTGTTTTTTTTTGTTAGGTGCACCAGCACAAAATTTAGGTGCACCCAAATTTAACACCATAAGGTCATCTTTTTATTGCTAT
The DNA here is from genome assembly GCF_020382885.2 of Scatophagus argus. NCBI lineage: Eukaryota > Metazoa > Chordata > Actinopteri > Scatophagidae > Scatophagus > Scatophagus argus. The sequence goes on along the minus strand of NC_058504.1, from coordinate 3,089,632 downwards.
AACTTTCATATAATGCTGTATGAAATATCAGTCCACATAATGATTTATACTTTTAAAGTTGATATTTAATATATGTGGTTGTTGTGTACAACATTAAATTTGATTATCATTTCCGATTCATCAGAGGACCTGCTTATTCCTGCCTGTCGCTGAAATGCAGCTGGGAGAGGGGCCACTTTCTCTACACACTTGTCACAGCATATACTGTGTTTTTTAGACATGTTGTGTTTTATTAAAGTTTCAATACGAATCGTTGTTGACCCGCTTACAAAAGGCACTATTACCGGCCATATTCTGAGCGCACTCCTGACAGTCCTTTGTCGTACCTCAGCCAGGGAAATTGTTTTAGCCAGGCCCGCCTGTCTCCTCTGGTTCCTGATGCTATAGCCGAAGGACCGGGACTTAGCATCTTACCAGGGACCAACACAGACACTGGATGAAGTGATGGGGCTGGTTGTAGGCTTAGTTTTCTTAATAAAAAAAACTTTAAATGTACCGACCTCTCTTCATTTTCCCTCATTTTGTTGCGCTTATTTTATTTCTCGTTTCAGTTGGGCAGCTCGCTAACTAAATTTAACTAAACACACACAACTTAGAGCAGTGAACAGGACCACAGCCAGTCAGAGGCAAAGACCCGCCCGAGCTCTGTCTCTTATTGGTTTAGACCACGATACGCAGAAAAAATTAATTGTATACTCAGTCTGAGGTAAGTGAATGTAAGAAAACGGGCCTCATCTCGCTCTTTTTTCATTCACGGCATCTGTATCCTCTGAATCGTACACAAGAGTGAACTTAGTCATGGTTTGACTGAGACCATACGTCCCTTGAAAACACACACGCATGCAGAGATGAGCTGACTCAACTTCTAAATGCTGCAAAAGCATGTTCCAGCTCAGCTCCCATGAAACATTGTTTTCAGAGCTTAGTCAAGCTCAAGTAGTGCCAAAAAAGTGTGTGTATGTGTGTTTGTGCCCAGTCCTGATGCTTCACAGTCCCTTTGATGCATTACCCTGAAATATCCCCCCCCCCCCCACACACACACACACTGCAACCCTTTAACTGTCCTCTGTTGGTGCAAATTAAATTACTCTGATCTCCTGGTGTTCTTTTGTAACTCCCTCATCTTTGTCCTTTGTTACATACAGACAAACAGATAAGACACGTACATACTGTACCATACACGAATGACTACTTATGGTATTAACTGAGGTACTGGATACTGTGTGATGCACATTCAGCTACCTGTTGAGTGCATAATCTAGATCATGCAAGTGCAAGATATTTATTAGACTGTGAAACTGCTGTAAACGGCTCTGCACATCCACACTCAGTTGAGTTGTGATGAGACTTGCAGTCAGGTGGAGGTTGGGTGGAGCCATGCTGGGAATATTGTTATGTTACCAATCTCAATATGATAGAACTGATACATTTTTCCAGATCTTTGGATCCATACTCCTCCAGCTGTCACTGACTTTTCGTGGGATCGCTAAACCCAACGAAGTGGATCAGTATCTGAACCCAAATTCTTATTTAACTGATATTGGCAGCTGCTCGCTAGTCGATTTAGTCACATCAGCACTAAATGAAGCTGAAGCAGCACCTTTTGCAAGTGTTTGCTCATGGGGGTTTTGCTAAATCTCTATGTATCAAAAACCAAATCAGAGGAGAGTTTGGTACCAAGTGTCATGACTGAGACAACTGTTGTTGTGATTTGGCGCTATGTAAGTAAACTGAACCGAACTGTCCCTCAGCCCACACCACAGCAGACCAACCATGAATCGTGTTTCAATCATGGTCCATTTTTACAGCCTTGGATGACCTTGTAGGAATGTGCATTTAGCTTTACCTGAGTGGTAATAAGATGCTGCACTGTCATACATCATCTGTCTTCTTTTACAGTAACGAGCCAGTCTAACAAATGCTTTCACAGAGAAACAAGACGGAAAAAACTTAGAAAGGAACTGAGGCAGAAGAAACTCTGACTCTGATTCTGCTAATGCTTAAGAAAGAAACGTTTTCTTTGTGTTAGCTAAGACTGTTGGAGCAATATTTGTGGACCTGTCTTTACAATGCTCCCTCAGCGTTACTTCAAGGTGTCTTTTAAGCAGAGACCTTGTTGCATGTACCACACAGCCTGCTGAGCCAAAAGTAAAAGTGCTAGAGGTGGAAACATCTCATAACAAAAGAATACCAAATAAGATTTCACTGATTTTCAGGAGCTCCACGGAAACAGCAACAGTAATCGATATTTGCTCACATGTGTGTTTAAACAGCCAAAAAGAGGAATTGCTGAAAAAGCTGGTAAGAAAGGAAAACATAAACTCCGCAAAATATAGCAGTTTACCACAATGTATGTACTCCAGTATGACAGATATGGTCTTTCTTTTCATTTTAACTTGTCTTGAAACTAATAATGTCTGCTTCAGATGTGCACAATGCCAAAGGCCTGTGAATGGAGGGGAGTGTGAAGTGTGAGTTCAAACATATGATTTGATATCCAGTGCGATCAAAAAAAGGAGAGAGAGAGAGAAGAACTGAGATGAGATTTACAAAGCTAACATGTTACCATTTGGCCACCATATTTTTAACAGGTTAACAAGCCTCTTTGGACACAAACAAACATTGGCATTTATATGGCGTTTGTTGAATGTGACTACAACATTCACTGTCCCTATCAGCTGTGTTTTGGTCTCCACAAATACTTCAGAAAACTATCTGACTCTTTAGCTGCTAAATATTCCGCTGACCTGCCTGACAGCGCACACACACACACACACACACGTGAAGGAGACGAGGACACTTCCAGATGCACTCAGAGTTCACATAATGTGTTATTCTGCTTCTTGTGTGAAACTCTGCTTGTACCCTCAGCATAACAACAACAACACAGACGCTTTGTATTCAGCGTAGAGGACTGGTAGCTGTTTCTTCATTCAGATACTGGTCTGGCTGCATGGACGGTGTAGCTGTCAACACAGCATGCAGACACACAGAGAAAGTGTGGGATGACACAAACAACATACTTAAGATTTTGTGACTCAGATCAGATTCCTCCCACCCATCCTATGGACAATTCATCCTTCTGCCCTTTAGCAGAAAGCACAGCAGCATCCGGACCATAACTTCCAGGCTCTGTTACAGCTTCTTCTTTCAGGCAGTCTCCCTTGTGGTGAGCCTCCAAAGAAGAAGAAAAAGAGGAAAAAACAAAAACAGTTGTCTTGTTTTGTGGGAGACAGCTATATGGACAAATGTACTGGGACACTTGACCATTACACCAACAGTGACTATTGTAAATACATACACATTTATATGGAGTTGGACTCTCCTTTGCAGCTCTAACAACTTCCACTCTTCTGTGAAGGCTTTTTCTTCTGTGACCGTCACTGTGGTCACTGTTACACTATGTAGACAAAAATATTGGGTCATCTGACCATTACACCAACAGGGACTTTAATGAGATTGCATTCCACACACACAGACAACGCTGCAGCTCTAACAGCTTCCACTCTTCTGTGAAGGCTTTCTACAACATGTTGGAGTGTTTCTGTGGGAATTTGTGCCCATTCATGCAGTACAGCATTTGTGCTGTGACCACAGCTGCAAAGCTGTCTGCGTATTTAGAATGTGATGTCATTAAATCCCTGCTGGCATAATGGTCAGGTGACCCAATACATTTGTCTATGTAGTGTGCCATTTGCTTACTGGCCAGAAGCAGACGTCCTCACACCAGGGAGGCTCTAACATGTGGATGACTGGATGTCTGGTGCCTCTGTGTCTATCATTTAATACAGGCTGTTTTTTTGCAAAGTTCTGTGCACACTGTTACAAAGTGAAGGCAGTGTCTGGTGTGTCATGAGGTCCTCTTCAGGAGGACGGTTGCCTTGGTGATTGAGGGTTGAGTAAGCTTTTGGGACATTATGATATGTTCATGGACAAAAGGTCTCCTAGCCTTGACAGTGATGGGGGCCTCTGTGTTAACTGGTTCTCTGCAGATGGCCACCTGCGTACTGCAATCTGCCTGATTGGAACCAATTTGCAAATTACTTGTGACACACACACACACACACACACACAGAGAGAGAGAGTTTACCTCACCCCTGGAAATGGCAACATTTGTCAAAGTTGTTCCATTTACCAGATTACAAAGAGTAAAGGTGCATTTCACTACATAAATAAAGCCCCTTCTTTTACCACAGCACTGGCTGTTCTGGATGAATTCTGTTCTGTTACACATCCTCAGTTTTATTCATTCACATTTTAAAACAACACTATCATTGTGTGTGTAATGTGTTTGGGCTGTGGACATATGTGGCTTTTGCTTTGTGTGTGTGTGTGTGTGTGTGTGTGTGTGTGGATCAGTGAAGCAGTCTGGTCAGATCTAATCAGATAGTGTCTTTAACCTGCCTTTTGGCAAGGTTGTTGCTCAACTCCACACATTCATGCACTGTCCTCCTACACACACACACACACATACATATAGATACAGTGTGATTCACAGTTTTATTTCTTCTTAGCATACACACATATCTCTACATATCTGCAGTGATTCTACGTAGTGTTTTACTTTACATGCACATCTTTTTCAGTAGCACTTCCTGTTCCAAACACCCCAAGTCAAAACACCTGACCCCTAACTATTACCCATTAATAGCCTACATGTAGCACCGTGAGGTCAGCAGAGAGCTCCTTGTTGTTCGTATCCCAGAGGTGTGGAGGGATGAGGAGCATTTTTGCTCATTTGCTGTTTTCATGATGGTGGTGGAGAACACGGTCTAATACATAGCTCAAGCACTCGGCATTGGAGCACAGGTGTTGGTGACTCTGAAGGTCACTGCATATTATTCACATCATTTTCAAACTCATTAAACCACTCAGTAAGCCCTCGGGTCCTGCATGAAGCTTTTGTGGTTTTCCTGTTCCTTTGTCACTGCACTGCAGTTCTGCCCCTAACGCTAATCTCCTGATATAAATGAGAACTGGCACATATGCAAAGCTCTGTACTGTAAACTTCTTTTTAAAGAGACTGAAATTCAGTACACAGTCACATGCATGCACATGGTTTCTTCCTGCTAGAACACTTGTTCTCAAAACTAGTGCATTTGTAAGACCCAAACTGAACAGCTTTCCTGACACATTATACATTATACATTTTAGTATGAAGCAGCAGGATGTGGTATTTATCAAAGAAATAGTCCTATTAAGCTGAGAAACTGATGAACCTGGACTTACTTTGATAAAGTATGTAGACAAAAAGTACTGGGTGGAAGCTGCTACAGCTGCAAAGCTGTCTGTGTATTTAGAATGCAGTTTAAGTTCACGTTGGTTCTAATGGCCATATGTCCCGATACTTTTGTCCATATAGTGTATTACCTTGTACCAGGTGTGTCTTTGTATCTCTCTGTCTTCAGAGGTCAGCTGAGACTGAGAAATGGCCCTGTTTAACTACTGATTTGGTAAGTGACATCATTGTGAGACTGGCTGGAGTTCACACATAAAGCAAGTTAACACACACACAAACACACTGAGACTCAAGAGATCCAAAGGTCTCCAGAGAGGTGCCAAACCCAGGGTGTTGCTGTTGTTAGTAACCACTTTGTCACCTATTTAAAACCAAACTAAAAAAAAAAATCAAGTAAGCATCTAAAAGCTTCAGCAGCAGAATTATTGTGCAGGTTGGTCAAACAGGAAGTGGAGCAGAGAGAAAAGCGCTGACTGGTCCCTCCCTAATCTCAATGGAAAATCCATAACTGGAAACACAAAACAACTAAAGATGTTCTTCAGCGGCAGCAGTTCCTCCAGAGAAAGCAAATCATCTCCAGCTCACACACACAAACACACACACGCAATTCAGTTGAAATCTACATAAACATGACCAGATATGTTTTATTTATGATTTTAACTGATTACATTACTAAATGACTGCAGGAATCATGATAATTTTGTTGGCATTTCATTATTTTCTCATAAACTCATTCATTAAAGATTTAATTTTGTAATTTTATTTCCACTTCTCAGAACTTTTCCTCTGATTTCCCTGAAAGAATCAAGACACACACACATAGAGACTGTCAGAGAGACATTTCTAAAACTCTTTCCTTGTAATGCATGCACAGTGAATGCCACTTCTGTCACTAATGCCACTTCTGTCTAATTCTGTTTCCATGGTCGGCTGGAGAACACGTTGACATTTAGAAACGGCCAGACGCTGTTGGAGAAAAAAAACCTGACATATCTGAAAGTGCATGATACATGGTGAGACATGGGCAATATAGGCCAGAGTCATCCAGACCCCTACAGAAGGTAGAGAGGGAGGGAGGGAGGGATAGAGAGAGAGAGAGAGAGAGAGAGAGAGAGAGAGAGTGATGCCAAAGAGGACGATAAGCATTGGAGAGTTGCTTTCTCACATTCACTTCATTCTACTGGTCTCACTCTCTTTACGTCCACCCACAATCCATCTCAGAGCCTGTTTAGATGAGGTACCAGCACCTGTCCTGAGTGACCCGATCACAAGTGCACAGCCTCAAGTCCATGAGTTCACACTTAGCAGTATAACACGCCTCCAGTGACCATCACTGTTACACTATGTAGACAAAAATATTGGGTCGCCTGACCATTACACCAACAGGGACTTTAATGACATTGCATTCCACACACACAGACAATGTTGCAGCTCTAACAGCTTCCACTCTTCTGTGAAGGCTTTCCACAACATGTTGAAGTGTTTCTGTGGGAATTTGTGCCCATTCATGCAGTACAGCATTTGTGAGGTCACACACTGATGTTGGACCAAAAGGTCTGGCTCACAATCTCCGTTCCAGTTCATCCCAAAGGTGTTGGATGGGGTTGAGGTCAGGGCTCTGTGTGGGCCAGTCAAGTTCTTCCACACCAAACTCATCCAACCATGTCTTTATGGAGCTTTGCTTTGTGCACTGGGGCACAGTCATGCTGGAATAGAAAAGGGCCTTCAACAAACTGTTGCCACAAAGTTGGAAGCATAGCATTGTCCAAAATGTCTCGGTATGCTGAAGCATTAAGATTTCCCTTCACTGGAAGTCAGGGGCCGAGCGCAAACCCTGAAAAACAGCCGCATACCGCACCTGAATTCAACAATAAAGAGGTGTGTCCCAATAATTTTGTCCTTATGGTGTGTATTGTGACAATCACAAATCTCAGGGGGCAAAAATGTAGAATGTTAAAAAATGTAAAATGTGATGCACTTCTGGACAAGAGGATTAAAAGCAACTCAGGCTTTAGAGAATGTGTCTGGCCTGCTCACACTGAGGATGGTGTTGCTCCTGAAAAACCAGTGCTGTCCTTTTATTTCATCTAATGAGCCTTTTACCGTATTGGCTCGGGTACACAGACAGGCCTGAGCTTTCTGCTTGGCTCAAACACATGCACCTCTGCAGGATGGACTTACTCTTCAGGGCATTCTCCCTGACTGGTGCTTTTGCCCCTTTATGACTCCTTTGGCTCGTCTCAACAGAGTGCACTTGGTGTCTACCAGCCCCTGGACAAAAACCTTAATTGAGGGAGGCCTTCTGCATTCACGATCGCACTGCAGCCTGAAATGGCAACCCGATGGCCAGACAGATGGTTAGTAAAGGAAGATTTTTTAATTATTTGTCCTTACAGTATCTACACATTGTACCTATTATGGAAAGACATGTCTTTAGTCAATGGATGAAAACTGTGCACTGCAAGGTCTGTCCGTATGAATACAATACTAGTGATACTTACAGCTCTGTTCATTCTGGACTCACTGCTCTTGCTCTTGTACTTTGCATTCTGCCTTCTGCTGACTTCCTTCGTCTTTGTCTCCTTTCTCATACCAGCAGTCCAGGATGTAAAGTTGGGTTAAGAGCTCATGCTTTTTTTTTTCTTTCATGATTTTTTCTTTCATGTCTATTTGCACAGGGGTACCTCAGCATGTATAGCCTAATAAGCTAATTTGCTATGCCATGCCTAATTGAGTCTTTAAAATGCAGAAAACTCAACAAATGCACAAGAGACAGTACAAAACAACAGACTCAGCAGTATATACATACAAAAAAGTCAGAGCTCAATAAGAAAACAAATACATTATACATAAGAACAATACAAGACACAATCTATAATCAAATAAAGCACTGTGGTTTTATGAGGTCAGTTAAATATGTTTTGTATTTGCCTATTTTGTGTCACACTTTTAAAAATTAGTGTATTATTATGAGAAGTGTGTATGGGCATTGTTCTGTGTGACTGGGAAAGTCACCGTTAGCTTGAACAATACATTTTTCAATTTACAAATTGAAAGTTTAGGGTATCAAAAGGACACTGACAGGACAACTGAGTCATTCAACATTTTGGGAAATGCAGTTACATAACAGTAGTGCAGCACAGAGATAGTCTGAGTCTGGTACAAGTAAAAGTCTTGCATTCAATATTGTACTTAAAAAAAGTATCAGCATCAAAACATACTTACCAAAAGGGCCTATTGCAGGATAATCTGCATTGTTTTACTGTATTACAATTACTGATGCATTAATATAAGCTGTTATGTTGCAGGTGGTGAATGTGATGTTCCAGTCTTGACCCTCAAAGTTCTGCTACACATAGAAAGCTAATGGCTGGAGTCATAAACGGTGGTGCTGGCTTCATGCCCTGATTTGATTAGCTTGTTAGCTGGCGTGTGCTAAAAGTAGCAATCAAAACTGTTTCTCACCTCCAGAGGCAGCAGACCCTCTCCGAACAGGTCCTCTATAATGGATCAGTCTGTTGTTCTGGGTCATGATGGGATGCAGACTAATCAGACAGGGAATGTGTTTGGAGTCACCACCTTCAGGGACAGGGTGGACATGGCTCATCATTCGCATCCCCCATCACTCATCACAAAAGAGAGAGAGAGAGAGAGAGAGAGAGAGCTGCTGCAAGAACATTTCAATCGCACATCAAGCCACGTATGTATACAGGAGTGAGAGCGAGTGAGTGAAAACTGGTCTTTAGTTATTCAGTATGATTAAATATGTTGTGCACTAACTACTGGAATTACTGCCCATTTTGTAACAAACATTTACCTAATAATGACAGTCTATTATTAGTGTAACTAATAAGATAAAGGTGTTAATTTAATGTGTTACAGACTCCTCTCCATGATAAAAATAAATACCTACATCATCCCCTCGTGCTCTTTCTCAACTCTGTGAGATGGCAACCAGCAACACAGCAAAATTACTAAAGAGAGAGCAGCCTGAGAGATAAAACGCAGGGCCAAGAGAGTCCATTAAACACTTGCTATCACTGATAAAGCTGAACTGCTACTATTACTAGTACTATTACTGTTGCTGCTAACACTAGTAAAACTGTGGAAATAGGCATTTTTTTAACTTTTCGCCCTTTGCATTTTCAGGTGGTTATTATTATTGTTGCCGCTGCAGTGGCAAAGACAATCAGACCAGATAATGATGGCAGTCAGAAACAAACATCATGGCTGTTTGGATGATCGGATGATGTTTCTTGTGTTTCTGGCTTCTTTGCAGCTCCTGGCATGTTTTCTGACTGCTAGTGCTAATTAGCAGTAGCATTAGCAACATGATTACCACTGGTAACATGACTGTGATCCAAAGGAAGAAACAACCTATCTCATTTGGAACTGGAAACTCTGATCTGAGTACTGACTGACTACTGACTTATCTAGTAGAAAGAAGGCCACCTCAGGCTTTGTTTTGAGACCCTTTGACGTTGAGGGAAAAAACATATCAAAGACCATATCAACACCAGAGCTCTCTCCGTTCAGTGAACGCCGATCCATCCACTCTTGTTTTTCCTCAGTTTCTCTCACTCTCCCTTTGCCTCCTTCGCCTCCTTCGCCTCCTCAGGGTTTTTTTTTTCGTTTGTGGGGTAGACTTTCCACAGGTACTCCAGCTGTTTCACTGTTACCTGGGGATAGCTGCAGGGGAAGACAAATCCTCTTCTTGTTTCGATTGCACAATGGCAGACATGCTTCCTTTGTGCCGTGAGTCAAGCCTTCCTTTCTCAGGCAAGAATCCAGCACAGCTGCAGACAGTATGGCACAGTGAAAGCAACCCTTATAGGGAGCAAATATAAATGCAGATGCTGTCATTTTTCTATGGCTTTTACACAGTGCAGTAAATATTTAGTTGATAATGATGAGTTAAAGTAAAATGATTGCTACCGGTTTGGCCTGACTGGACTTCCTGACGCCTTTGAGTTTTTCACATTTGACTTACGGTGGCGTTGCTGATTATGGAGCTCCTGAAATGACTTTTGCAAAAACAAAAAAATCCATTTGGTGGACATTATAGATTCAACGGACTCTACAGAGATCACACGAAACCTGAGAACATCACATCACTTCAGCTTGATTACCACTTATCACTTCTGCTTGATTACCATTGATCAACACAGAACACACGTGTTCTGTATTGATCAATGGTAATCAAGTTCTGTATTAGTCGATGGTTCACAGAGAGCTGCAGCTAAATAAACACCAGCATCAACTAAAACCTTTGCCACTACAAACAGAAAGCAGACTTGATTATTGGTCAGTGAATTAGAGTTCTGCTCTGTTTTTACACTGAAGAGACCATGCAAATCACCTGGGGTGTATGAGCACCAGCAGAGTGCAGGGAGATATCTGATGTGACACTGCCCCCTTGTGGCTGATGTATGTTTCCCTGCATCTCCATAAGTCTCATGGTGTTTGGTTATAATACCTTTTCGTCAACAATTCAATTCAAATCAGTTCAATTTAGTTTATTTATATAGTGCCAATTCACAACAAAAGTTATCTCATGACACTTTCCAATTAGAGCAGGTCTAGACCAAACTCTTTACAACAACCACAACTTCTTACTTTGAAGTGTCTGATCCAGACATGGGCTGCCAAAATCTTTCTCAATCATCCATTCAGGTCTTGAGTCAGCTGTCAGTGAGTCAACACTTCTGTTTTAGCTCTGTCTTCATGTGCAGATGAAGAGATTGGTCTGGTTTTTCATGCTACACAGATCTGTAGTGGTGTTGACAGACGAGGTGCAAGGCCTAAAGCCAGATTATTAAATTATTATTGTCAGTGTGTGCCCTTCTTTGGTTTCTGTCTGACTTAACAACACATTCACGTATGTATGTGTGTATTTATACTCTACAGCCCATATTTCTCCTCATTAACTTTACTAAAAGACCAGACTGTATGTGCCCTGTTATTCATCCCATAAATATAAAGTCTTAAAGTTATTAAAGTTATAAATCTGCATCTAAGCTGTAATTCTCTCAAAGATGCCTGACATTTTCAACAGCGTTAGCAAAACAAAAAAAAACATCAGACATGTCACCCAAACAGCTGGCTACTGAGCCTGCCTCGTTGGAAATCACATCAAATGAACACTAATGGAGTCAAGTCAGTGGATTTAAAAGGAGCCCTTCACTGTTTGCATCTGGTGTCACTTTTACACTTGATAATGAACAGCTACAAATATGTAACACAACAAAAGCAGCTAATTTTAAGTTATTTGGCCTGGCAAAGCATCTCAAAGGATTTGGTCAGGTCCATGGGTTCTGGACTTCAGGCAGTCGTTTACTGCAAAAGAATTTCATTAAACATATTAAAAACTTTCATCATATTTGTAATTATCTTCGTGTATTCCATCAGCACCAAAAATGGGCTTGAGTGTATAAAAATAGCTGCAACTCCTAAATGGTTAATGCCGCACTTTAGTCAAACCCCTCGGATTAAAGCTGAAAGCCTTCACTTTGCTCACATCATGAGTGTTTCAGGTGGGACCTCCAAAGTCACCTGACCTCTCAGGCTAAGGGACTTGTGGAAGTATTTTGTGGCCACTGGCACTGGAATGTTGGATCCTTTTGATTCTGTGCATTGAGGGCGTCTATTCGTTGTCTTTTTTATATGTGGTTTGGCAGTGAAGCTATGCTGCACAAATGTTTGTGTTTCTGTGTGTTTGCGGTTATACTCCCATGGATGTTTGCCTCTGTGTGAGTCAGCCATATCGTGATCATGGATCTCTGGATTACTTCTGGGTAAACAGGTGCATGCAAGTCTGTTTCTGTGTGTGCGTGCGACAGTCTTACTCTCTGCAATGGGAGCAAAGCCAACAGGTCACTTAAACAGCAGTTACAAATTCAAGGGGAAGGGGCGGCTAAGAGCACTGCAGGCCGCTTGTGATGAAAAAGGTAGTTCGTGTGAACCCCCATAGTGATAAAGAAGTTTGGTGGATACAGGAAAGGACAGCTGCTGATTCCTCCCTAAATAGCTGTTATGTGCCTTAAGGCTACGCTCTGACTGAGGCTGGCTTTACAGTGGGAGGGAATGAACGCAGCGGAGCAGGCAGGAGAAACTGATCTAATGCTGAGAAAACAAAGTCTTCGTAGCTCTCCTGCACATATATACTGTACATGGATCTAACTGTACAATCCAAACTTCAAAAATCTGAATTGTCTCTTTGAGAGCATATGATGAACAAATTCAAGAAGGACGGAAATAAAGAAAAAAGGTAGAATAAAGATGGAAAGGGGAGAAGGCGGGAAAACAATGAAGTATGAATGAGTGAATGAATGAATGAATGAATGAATGGCCTGTGTGTCTGGTCCTTTGCCCGATGCACTAAATGTAGAAGGATTGTGGTGTTTAGTGGAGGCTGGCCTTCCCTCATAATAAATAACAATAAATGAGTAGAACCATTAAGAGGAATGGTAACGGTGGCCTGAGTCGATGCTGCTATTCATCACAATGGAAATTACGTCTACTCAAATCCACAATGCCATTGTTACAGCGGAGGGAGAGAGCAGGTTTTTCCACTGCTCTGCTGCTTCTTCTGTTCATCCTCCCTATTCTTTACTCTCCTTGAAGTTTTGCTATTTCTTCTATTTTTTCATATACTCAGCAAGCCCTGATGTGGTCTGAATCCCTCTGGGTTTCATAAATCAACAGTATTTGAGATGTATTTAATGTATTCTGGAACACATACTGTATGTATGTGTATAAGGAAATTAATTCTCAAAGGATACATCTTTGCATGCTATTTCAAAGTGTGGATTGTAGAAAAATAATATTTAATATATAATACTATATCCATGAATATTTACTAATATAACACATAATTAACACATAATTTATAACACATAACATAATTTAAACGCTTGAGCTTGTAAATAATGAATGACTGTTTTTATGTGCATGGGGTTACAGTGTTTCTTCACAACAAGAGCAAGAAAACTCAAACTGAAAGAGCTAAATGATTGATCCTGACTGGATGTCATTGTTGTCTGCCTACATGGAACACCATCTTACAACAATGACGCCAAGGTTATTGGTGTCTTGGATCACAGTCTTTTAGCGGCTCAGTGCCTGGTGTTTGGGGCAAGCTATTCACTCAGTGACTTCGAAAAATGACCTGTGAGTTGTGGGTAGCAAAAGTATTTGGCTTCCGCAGTGGGAGGACCACAATGAAGTCCAAAGATGAAATCGGTTAGCATGAGTTTTGTGTGATGAGCATCATATTTAGAAACCTGATGCTTTATGATGGATAGCCCTGAGTGGTGTCCGCAGTCTGTCCTCCACTCAGGCTGCATAAGGTCCCATCAACCTTCCCGTATGGCAAGGAGACGTGTATATAGCCTGAGAGCCAAAGATAATAGAGATAATCCTTTATTAGTCTCATAAATGGGAAATTACAGTATTACAGCAGCAAACAGGATAAAGATGCATGCAAGGATAAAGTGAAGGATGTGCATTCAGAAAGAATAAATACACAGGAAACAAATACCTGCATTCAAAAAGAATAAGTGTGCATTCAGAAAGAATAAATACACAGGAAACAAATACCTGCATTCAAAAAGAATAAGTGTGCATTCAGAAAGAATAAATACACAGGAAACAAATACCTGCATTCAAAAAGAATAAGTGTGCATTCAGAAAGAATAAATACACAGGAAACAAATACCTGCAGCTGTACACAGAACAGAAAAGAAAAAGACTATTTATACTAGAGTCCCTCAAGTTATGATCAGTGGATGGATTAATTATTGCACAGATTTGTTTCAGGGACTAAGTATGTATGTACTGATCCTAGTAGTAGTGTTACATGAGTAAGGATTATTGCACCATTATTACTACACATGTATTATTGCAGGTCTAGCGTGACCATTTGTCCCATTATTGCACATGATTTATTGTCCAGTTAACGCATTCAACAGCTTAAATGTCCAGTCTATCAGCTGTGAATGTTGTGGAGTCTGACAGCAGGGGGCAGGAAGGAGCGGCGGTACCTCTCCTTCACACAGCGCGGGTGTAGCAGTCTGTCACTGAAGGAGCTGTCCAGAGCTGTCAAAGTGTCCTGCATGGAGTGGGAGGGGGGTCTCCAGCATGGACGACAGCTTGGCTATCGTCCTCCTGTCACCCACCTCATCCACTGAGTCCAGGGGGCAGCCCAGGACTGAGGCGGCCCTCCTCATCAGACTGTCCAGCCTCTTTTTGTCCCGGGCAGAGATGCTGCCTGTCCAGCAGGCCACACCATAAAAGATGGAACACCATAAAAGCCCAGGGTAAAAAAAAAAGTCCACAAAGTGCACTCAAAGCACACAGCAGTACCTGAACGTTTCTATCAGCTGTTCTCTCATGTGGATTATGTCAGCTGGACAGTGAGGACATGCGTCTTAAAGAGATTTCTGTGGGCAAATCAAACTGAATGGGACTGTGATGACTGTGAGTTTTCAGCTGGTGGTGGGACAAAACAACATTTCACTTTGGGAACCTGTGATGAGCATCTTTTACTAGTTTTCAGTTTTATCAACTAAACAATTTATCAAAAATGATCATCAGATGAATTCATAATGAAATAACCACTAGTTAAAATCTGTGCTTTACGTAATTAAAAAATAAACAAACACTAAACAAAAAAAAGCCTGCTATCAGAATAATTTGAAACATTCTAGACAGGGGCTTTAACTAACTATATCTACAGTGTGGAGCTGTCCAGCAGAAGAGCCATGTGTACTGTTGGTCACTGCAGCTCCACACACACAACGATACCTCAATGAAAGGATAATGAGAGGAGAATAAGGAGTGTTTCCCTTGACCTTTCTCCCACTTGTCTCCTCAGCCACGCTGAAAACAAAGAAACATCCACACCCTGCATGTGCCAAAAGCACATACAGCACACACTGGCCTCAACACTCAGACCTGCTTCTTCCCCTCCTGTCTGGACATTGTGCTACAGCTTTCCATCAGCGCTGACAGCAGGGCCATTGCATGGCCCATAAAGTTTGTATAGCATCACTGTTTTGTGGCTGGACCTTACTCTGTCACACTTACTCATAACAGCATACCAACTGGATGTATGGTCGCCCGCAGACACTAAAGGAAGACATTTTATTTTTTTCCAGGACTGTTGCAGCTGCACGTGTGTCCTTTTGTGTGTGTGTGATTGAATAGATTAGAATAGAAAGGGCACTACCATTCATCTTAACTTTGCTGTGAGTCTGGTTAATTTTTTTTTTTTGCAGCTGTTTAAATAGCAGCAACAGATCAAATCAGAGTGTTTATGGTAAGGATCAGCTGGAACCAAAAATACTGATTAACAATTGTTAAGACATGACTTCATTTATCCCAGCACATTCAGTGTGATCCCTGAATATTTTGTGAAATGAGCATGGTGTCTTTCAGTGCACATCACATGATTTCTACACAAAATAGAAAAAGGAAAACCCGAGTCTGCATCCTCACTAGCAGTTCTGTGGGGCTTTGCTCAGACACAGTAGTTTGAACCATATGCTCAGTCAGCATGGTGACACATCGTTCGACACGCCTTAGTGCTGCCTATCTTGCATCTTCAGCTGTATCATGACAAATTAATGTTTTAGCTTGTTTAGCGAGTCCTATTAAATAAATGGGGAGACCCTCTGGAGATGTTCAGTTGCCTTTCCGTTGCTTCTCATCCAGCTCGGCGAACAGCACAAAGCTGCTGTCCTGCTGTGTCCTGTGGAGGCAGCTGCACTGAACACATGCAACCCCACCTGATTACAAGTGACAAGTAAACTTCATTGATTGATTGGCTGAAACCACAGGTTACGAGGTTGGGTTGCCTGTGGTGATAAAGCTGAATTGGAAGGTTGAGCCAGCAGGGCAGCAGCTCGCTAGGTTAGCTCACTAAGCTAGTACGTTGCATTTTTAACATTTGGCCACCAGAAGAATCGAAGAATTAAAAGGCAGCCTGGGTGTCAGCGTTTGATAGATTTGTCCCTATGTTCCTCGTGTTCTCCGTTTCCTCCCTGTTACATTCAAGGGTAACCAGAATGCTGATGTGGCCTGGGAGGAAAATGAGTTGGACACCCCTGGCCAAGATGGATGGATGAATCGATTACACATATTGCAAATAAACTAAAAATCATAATAATAAGGTTATTAGGATTAATCTGGGAAAGGCAGTTTTATGGGAATATCTGGGAAGAGGAAACAGTTTCTTCTTCTTCTTCTTCTTCTTCTCTCGGAGCGGAAACAGCTGATCAGATGACATGTTCATTCAATGCTATTATCACTTTAGCAGTTAGTGGAAACAGTCTTCACGTGTATTACATGCTCACAGTGTGTCAGGCTTTGTGCTCATGGAAAGAAAGAATGTGTTTTCGATGGTCAGTACGGTCCGTCTGTGGACAACCTGAGATGTTGTTCAAGGGCGTTTCAGCAGAGCAAAAAGTTGCCAACATGTCTCTGTAATCACTGGACCTCCCTGTTGTACTTCAGCCATCCTTGGCACACATACAGCAGAGTCCATTTCCAAGTCAACATCAATGATACTTCATATTCCAGACAGGGAAGTTCCCCCTCTATCTGCCGTAATTTTGAGCCAGCTGTCGTCTAACAGCTTGGCTGTGTTTTGGGACCCAGACAACAGAATATTATCTGGGAGGATATCATAGTTTTATGATCCTTCTTCGCAGATAAAAATGGCAGCTCTAAACAGACTGGCATTTTCACTGTCTGGATTAGAATTAACTGTGGAGAAAAAAGGTGTTGTGGGAGGAGGAATATCATCCAGTGTAATAAATCTAAACCACTGAGTAATCGCTAAATGAAGACTGAGCGCTCCTCTCAGTACGCTGAATTTATTCATACGTTTTTGATTCGGAAAAAGGAAAAACCGTTAAAAGTTTTGCAGTTGGACCACCAGTAATAATAATTTAATATTACACCACTCCCTGTTGGCTCTCTCGTTTCATCTGTGCGAATTTCTTCCAACATTCATATTTTACTTTCCGTCGGTTCTGTCGTAATGTCCGTGGGCCAGCCTGAGGTGATATATTTATCATCTGTTCAGGTGGGAGAATCATCTCTGAGGAAATATCCTGGTGTTTATGACTGTCACATCAGCAGTACACTTTGATTTAGTTGCAAGGGTGAAGATGTGAGAGAGAGAAGGCGGCGCAGAGACGTGGAGTGAAGACACTTACATTCGCTGGGCTGATTTGTTGCCACTCCTTTACCTTCAACAATAAGTTTAAACTCTGCCTAAAGAAATCCAAATCGCATGTCGGTACGGTAAATATGAAGCAAAAACAAGCAGGGGGGAGATCTTCTGACTGTCTCCCCTGGAAGACGTTCATACTGTTGTTCATAGTTGTGTAAAGAATGAAAAGAGAAGTTTAAACTCTGCATCCTTCCTCAATCAGACACACACACACACACACACACACACCGACGTAGGGGTGGTTGAATGAAGCTATTTGAACATGCAAAATGCAGTTCTGATTAAGTAGGTTTGTCCCATGGATTTAAAATAAAACTGGATACTGGATCTAAACATGAACACGAACCTCACAGGGAGCGTCTGTCACTGGAAACAAGATTTTCTCAAGTGGTGATTTTCATACACACACACACACACACACCACGATTGAGGCAGGAAATTTAAGACACATTACGGTGACAACGGTGTCACCCTGCTTAACCACATTAATTGATCACAATATATTAACAATTGCTTATATACGTGTTATGAAAATGGATGACAGCGTGTGTCTGTCCCCTGCCTGACTCTGACTGATGTGTCCAGTGTCCCACAGTGTGTTGTCATTCTGTCTTTAAGGACATCTTAGTCCAGCAATTTCAGCGTCTCAGCCTGTCACTGCTCGGTCCTGAGAGAGATGGACGGACAGACAGAGGACGAGACGGAGGTGCACATATGGGAGACGGCAGATGAGAGGACGGTCAGACAGACAGACAGATATATGGATGAGAAATGGCTGAGAAAGGAGAGAAAGTCTCACACTGAAGGCGTTTAATCACACTGCAGACACTGAAACATGAGGCTGAAAGTGACATCCACCCAGCGTTTATGTTGTGACTGTCAAAGCTTTTAGGGAGTGGACCCCACCCCCGGGGCAGTTCGCTGGGCTTTAGGAAAGTGGATTATGCTGCAGGAATGGTTTGAGGTGAATCTACAAAGTATTTACAAGCACCATTCAAGCCTGCATTGAGGAAAAGATTGGTTATGTGTTTGGGTCCACACGGCAGATAAACTCCGGTCTCCTCCTGGGTGAAAGCTGCCTGCGTGAGACTGACCTCTGATAGCATAAATATCACTGTCCTTGTTAATTCCCATCAGTCTCAGTGAAAAGGTCTGTTTTATCCCGCCTGAATATGGAACCGTTTATTGTGAATGCACATATTCTCCCCTTCGTCCACTGCTGGCACAAACTGTAGTTTTTCCCCACAGCCTCCGTCACATGAACCTGGACCCATGACACGTTTGTGGATGGAAAATAAAGCTCACTTTCTTAAACTAAGCCATGCAAGTGGAAATTATAGTCATATGAGCTGCACACACTGATGGAACAGCATTTTATTGGAGAAGGTGTGCGGGGTGGAGGCTTTTGCATCCACTCTACTCAAGGCGGTGGATGATGCAAATTCAGTCTGACGGTCATTTTCATTCAGCTCTCTCAGCTTTAATTCTCAGCTCAGATGTTTTCTCATGGCTGGCTTCTACTCTCCAGCCTGTTTACAACAAGGTCTGTGTCATCCACTTGTTCCATTATGTTCAAGGGCAGGCAGACATCCCCCCAGCTGACAGCCAAAGCTCTGCGACCTCACACCAAAATAATGTAGACGGACAAACAGCACTACGGGTAAGAGGAAACATATGTAATTTTGATTTGGGAGGTCAAAGGGCCTTTTGAGTCATTACACACCAGAACTGAAAAAATAAAGTCAACCTTATGATGGTGCAGTGATTGGCACTGTTGCCTCACAGCAAGCAGGTTGCAGGTTCAAATCCCGGTTCCCGTGGTCTGACCTGGTCTGAAGTTTGACAGCAGAGACAAAGTGGGTGGTTACGGCTTCTGTCATGAACAGAGTCGGCACAGCGTGTCACATTAGAGACAGAGAGGCCGGATGTAAAGACCGCCGGTTCAGATCTCCAATGCAGAAACCAGTGAGTCCAGTGAGTGAGATCCAGATCCAGGATCAGCTCTCCTCCGGCTTCTCATACTTTGGTATTTCAAAATGAAATTATTTAAACTTCTCTTGCCAAATCTGCTAGAAGAGCATATTTACGTTGCTATGATGTAAGAAGTTGCTCACTGAAAACAATGGCCTTGCTGTGTGCACTCGGTGTGAAAGAAGAGTCAGAGGAACCCTGGTCTTGACCTCATCCGCAGCTCCAGTTTTTTTCTTTCAGCCATTCAAATGGGTCTGCTGAATAGTGTCTAGTCCAGGTAGATTAGGAAAAAAAGGCAGAATGACATTGACACAGCTCCATAGGCTGTTAGAAACTGACACACCAAGTCAACAACCTTTAGATTTAGCTTTTCCAAATTCTGTTTGGTTGAGGTAAAATTGCGTCCCATACAGGAAATGGCTGACATGAGCACAGTGTCAGGCTGAATAATTAAAGTGAGTCTGATAATAGTAAGAGAGTGATAAAATACTGAAATGAAGCTGCTAATTAGATAAGTTCTCCAACAAATAGATGGACTCAAAGAGCACAGTCAGCCTAATAAGACCATTAATGGTTACCAGTCCAAGCCGCTTGTCTGCCTGTCTGAAGTGTTAGTTTGTCTGTCAGAAGTCGTGTCTCCACTCTGTCTCCGTCTCTTTGTACAAAGGTGCTGAATCCCACCTCCTTCCACCTGGAGCCGTGGCCCAGCCTCAAAGTAAATGCTTTGTGCAGAGACAAACGGAGCTTTAAAGCTCCGCGTGCTGAAAACTCTCAGCAACAGTGAACCAGTGGAACTGAGGTTACACGTGTTTGCTGTCAGCTCATCTCCAGTACAACATGACTTTCAAATGAAAAGCTGATTACAAGGCAACAAAAAGGAAACATCGGTGTCAGCTTTTCATCACAAATCACCCGTCTAAGTTAAGCTGTGTTAAAACACTGACAGCAGCAAAGTGTACAAGTTTAGCTCCACTGACGCTTCACTGTTGTTGCTGCTGACTTTGCTGATATGACGTTAAAGATTCCCTCCAGACATGTTTGAAGAGCTAAATTAAACACAGTACTTACACTAATAATGTTCTTCTTGTCCATTAAACACCTCAAACATTTCTGAAGTGTTGTCATCGCTTTTCAGCTGGTTGTATTCAGTTTGAGCACAGGACCAAACTAATCTGAGTTCTGAGTTGCCGGTGAGCTGCAGTGGCCTTAATGAGCATGAGAAACTTAAAAGCGAATACATACGCACTCCAACAATTCGCTAAAGATGATCTGATGAAATCAAGTTGTTTTTAATCAAATGCCACTTAAAGAAAAAACTTTACTCTGCGTGTTCACTACGTCTGCGGTCTTGACTGTGCAAAAAGACAAAGTGACCAAACACTCTTTGCCTACGCAGCAAACACTCTGACAGTGAAGGGATGCTGATCTGACAAGCTGCACCAACACTGAAGACCAAAGTGAATGTGAAGTGAGAATGGAAGTTAAAAATGACCTCTACAGGTTAGGAACTTCCTTCCCCGTGCATGTACATCTACTCTCTGAATCTGAATCTTTCACTTTTCCTTCCTTTGACGTAACATCAGCTTTGTGAGGCCTCAGGCTGCTGTGTATAGGATTCTTACTGTGCAGGTATAGAAATCTTTTAATTCTCTTCACCTTGTACTCTGAAGTCTTTCCTCTCCACCGTCACTCTCATCTATAAATGATAAGCTGCAGCGCGTTAATATGCCTCCTTCATATCGTCCCAGTTCTAATTCAGTTCTGCGTTTGGACTGCAGCCGTTCTGCACAGCGTGTGTGTGTGTGTGTGTGTGTGTGGGCTTACATGAGTCTTCAGTATTGGTTTTTAAACTCAGTTTTGGGGTGGGCTGGGACGAACCAACCAAGGAAGGCGATGAGGGCTGGTGAATCAGCAGCAGAGCAGGGAAAGCCATCGCCTTCACTGTCCTGGGCAAAAGTCGCGTTATAGTTTCAGAAACATGATCTGTTCACAATGGAATCTGATATTGGTCACATTTAAAAAAACAAAAAACGTTGAGAACGCGAGTTGCGTGAGTTGTGCTTCAGCTGCATTTTGAGCTGGCATAAATTTTCTGGATATGAATGCGCTTTATAAACAAATAAATCTGTCTAATGTATGCAGCCTAAATGAATGGTATGTATATCGTCAAAAAATAAAACTTCCTGTCTTTCTGTTTGACTTTTGATGATTGCTGAGGTTCATAGTTTACTCCTCACATCTCTGATTAAAGTTTGTACCTAATGTGTTGCTGTCATATCATCTGCTGAAACACAGTTCTGATTTGTTTTGTTGTTGTTGTTGTTTTAACTCACTATCATCTATGATTGACATCTTAGGTACATCATTTGGTTGTTTTCATTTTAGTGAGTGTCAGAAAGTTATCAGTTCCACAGATGCTTATAATTTATTAAGTCTGACAGGCAAATATGTCAGGTTTGATACAGCTGACGTGACGTTCCAGCAGCTAAACACAGAAGTGCTGTTTTAGATGTGGTTTGATGATCTGCTCATCTAAAAATACTTGGATGGGAGCGTCTTGGCAGTTAGCCTTAAAGCGTGTTGCTTCCCGGTTGATTCCTTCATGTGTTTCTGCAGTCAGACAAAGAGGTGAGAACACTGACACACTGAAAGGAGCAGGTTCGAACTGGCTGTAAGAGGACAAACAGCAGGGCAAACAGAAAGCGTTTCCACTTCACCCAAAACATTTGGAACTATTTACCATCTTATCTGTTTCTTACAATAAGAACTGCATTCTTAAACCATACAGTGTGTTAAATCCTCCTCAGTCCTTCATGAAGCAAGTGAATTTCACTTTCACAAAGTGGGAAGCCACTTGTGCCAAGAGCTTTGCTTACAACTTGGGTCCGTCATAGAGCCTTCATACATAAATGATTGTTGGAATATAAAAGACCTTTGTCTGATAGGAAATGGTAAGATCTCTTCTTCTTATGGATCACAGCTAACATCTGTTAAGGGGTATTTAAGTTGTCATTGGTGTGCTGGACCTAAGCAGGCAAAAAAATCCACAGATGCAAGTTTAACACTTATTTTGCTTACACGATTGGCCAAAAGCCATGCACACATATGTAGCAGAGATTGTAAATATAGAAGTTAAATAAAAAGGTCTTCATATCAGAGAAGGAAGACAATTTACAAATGAAATAAAGGTTGACACAGTTGTCTTTTTGTGTCACACTCCACAAAAAGGTGGAGTATCCACACCCACCCTGTCTCTTGTTCAGCAGTAATTCTCACGGTTCTTGACGTTAGTGTAGACCAACAAAAAGTAGCTTAGTTCAGAGACAAACGAGTGGGAGACGGAGGCTGTGCCGTCTGCTCTACAAATCACTTACCATCCAAAATACCAAACCCACCCTGTTTCATCTGCAGCTCATTGGGCCTGACTGAATGCCTCCCTGTATTCATTAATCGCTAACAAAGCTCACTATGACCTTCAACAACACACACTCAGATTAATTTATTCTCAGGTACCATCTTCAGACAATATTTTACATCAGCTGGTGAGTGCTGATCATCTGTCAGACACTTTCCTGTTTGCCATCATTTAATGGCGTAAGATGTGACTGCTGCTCGTGGATGAACCTTGGACATGATATTCCAGGCTTGTTACGGCACGCAGGTGCAGCAGCCTCAGCCTGTTTGCTGAGGATTCACAGGTGAACTTTGCATTTTCTGTGTCAGTCCAATTCAGTGGACCAAATCTTTAGCTAACTTGTGTGTACAGTGGATGCTATAACCTACAGGTCGCCGTTAGCCATTAATTCTCTAATATCAAAGAACAAAAAGGTTTCCTGACTTTATGTAATTCAGAGCTTATTGTGCTTGTGCATGTGTACTTTGAGCTGAAACACACACACAGAAACCAACACTTTCTTCACAAATTCTGCCATACCCCGAGTCTCAAACAAAATCTCTCTCACGTACAGACATGCAAAGGGCAACATTGTCAACCTTTTCCCTCAGATACACGGAGTGTTTATGCTTCTGTCAGCAGCTTCAGTGGCTAAACACAAGGACACACTCGCTCTCTCTCTCTCTCTCTCTCTCTCTCTCACACACACACACACACACACACACACACACACACCAAGAGCTTGTCCAAGAGCTGGACAGTCAGGTTAAAACTCTCCTCTTACATCGTATGTGTCACTGCTCCCACCCTTCTTGGATTAAATTGTGAAATTGGTGTAAACTGAAAATAAACTGCTCACTTTGTAGACTGAATAATTTATGAAGTTGCTTTGGTGTTTGTTGCAAATTGAGCTCATGTTCATGCTAGTCTGGAAGAACAAATTCAGAAGAAAGTTTGACATTTTTGTACTTGGCTGTTTTTTCATTTCACAGTTTTCTCCCAGCCATCATGATGCCACCTTCAAGTGCTGTTGAAAATATCATTATTATGAGCAGTGACACCCAAAGGGAGAAAGTATTATTGAGGAAAATGGAAATTTATTACAGTCCCCTGGTTGCCAGATTAAAGGCTGAGCACGTAAAAGCCTGTCAATGAATGCTGGTAGCGATGAATTCAACAACTTTTGGATAAAAACGATAAAAACAAAAACGAGCAGCTGGTGTGCATCGATTCTCCTTCCTTTGCTGCTGTAGCAAAACGTAAATCTGTGCCCTTGATTTGTAAAGGACCTAAAAAAAATGACTTCTGTTATGTGAAAACATTCTTAAAGGATTTTTCTTTTCTTTTCTTTTTTTTTTAACGTATGTGCTGATTTCAGCCCATTTGCCGTCGTGTCCCCAGGTCAAACCCATGAGACATGGTGGTCTGTGTACTGGGATCAGTCACACTGTAGTTCCTTGTTCGTTTTAGTCAAGCTTCACCTGACAGAAACGTCTCACATTCAGTCCTGGTTTTAACAAGAACCAAACACTGGCACTGACCTGTTGATACTTCCTGAACTACTGCGGCTTGCGTTCATTTGAACAGGGCAGTCGGCACACCAGACTGCCAAACAGACAGGAATTAACATCTCAGCCAGCCTTTGCGCCAAGTATCAGCCTAGTACGGTCCGGAATCAGTCATACTGATCTGTCACAGCTGAAGGTCGCCATAGAGTCTGACGCCAAAGCTCATGCTGACATGTTGTCTGTTCACTAAAGGGAGGACCTGAACAGGATTCAATGTGACACTCACGGCGAGATGTTTGACCTGAGGCAAAGCCAGGGTTGTGGTGAAGGTGTCAGTCCACAGCTGCCCTGTAATGAATGTGACTGACCTTCCCGGTACTGTGTCTGCCATGTTAAAAGGTAACTAACCATTCGCTGAGGCTGATGAGGGCTCATTTATGGTGCTTCAGAGGAGAGATGGATCTGTGCAGGACCCCGGGCGTGAAGGGCTCATGGTGTTCGTTAATGACTGCCATGTCGTGCCATGTCACCCCAGCTGAAGGCACCTGAGCAGTGGACTACAGGTGAGGTCCAGTCAGACCACATTCAGAGGCCATCTGGGCCAAATATGAGCACATTCTTTCATTACTCAACTGACATCCTGCGCACAAGAAGCCACCAACAAGCTTTAGGCTGTCTGATTTCCATTTGGTTCAGTGTGTTGAAAAATACATGTTTGTGCTCTGATTGATGATCTGAATGATTCTTTTGTAGCATCATGGCCCGACCTGCCCGTCTGCTTCGTGTGAGAGGCGCATTATTTAGCAGCTGTTAGAACACACTGTTTTGACTGATTTTACTATTTACACCCAATTCGTGAAAGATGACAACATTTCGCCGGCCCGAAACATGTCACATTTCACAGATACACTAAACAGAGATCAATATGAGCACCACGGGCGGAAAAAATTGTGCCAAAGTGTCAGACAAATGGAGGCAGCGACTGGACAACCTTGTGCTCACATGCCAGGAAGTCCGTCTGGCTGCCCTCCTCTCATGAGTGTGACAGGTGGTGTGTGTGGCCCTCACGACATCCGCAAGACGTTTACTCACAATCACAATCATTTCCATCAGCAGGACTAAATGAATAAGAAATGACTGATTTTAAAGGGTCAGTCCTCAAATCAAGTGAAGTCAAATGGAGGCTAATCAAACTGCTACATACTTTAGATATTTAATAAAGAAATCTTATCCTTAATTCCCGGCACAGTTAAACCATCTTTTCCATATACACAAACACCTGCTGCATGCCGTCTCCACTCGCGTGGAGGGATCATTACAACATGTCCCTGGGACAGATGAGCTCGCTGTGGATGTGTGACTGACAGCTCAGCTCAGCTCTCCTGTGACTTTGCCTGCGAATGAACTGTCAGAGTGTTGAAAGGCAGACAGATTCCCAAGGCAACCACTCACTGGAGGGATCCCAGCAGAGACATCGGTTTGACGACAATTATATTTCATCAGCGCCCTTTTTTATTATTATAATTTTCTGCTTGCCCCCCAAAAAATATTGTGTAACCGCTTCCAGTTGTTTCTGCAATTGCCTGCCACTGCTGTCATGTACAAGTTCTCAGCATTTCTAACTTTCTTTCATTAACTTTTCCTGAGAGACTGAAGACGTATTTGGATGCTGATATGTCAGCTCACTTGAGTTTATTTTCTGATCGCTCAAAGCACCACTGCATAGAGGGAACATATGAGGAAAAATAATGAAGGCCAGGTGTTGCAGATAATCGCTCAGCTTTGACTGACAGGTCAATACATTTTGCTTACGGTTGTGTGTGGATGAGAAAAGCAGTGATACGGCCAGAGGACACGTGCAGGCTGATAAAACCACCATAATTACTTGACCAGCTCATGTGATCCGGTCCCAGGAAACACACGTAACACACGAGACACCACGTATTGTGTGTGTGTGAGAGAGAGATCCACAAAAGTCAGAGTTCTGGGAGAAGAAAACGCGTGTCTCAAGCGGCAGGACCGATCGTTCTCATTCTGGCCTGGAAACTGTATCCAGGAGGCCGGCCATCATCACTCCGCTTCATTAACATAAAACACTGAATTATGCAGAAAGCAGTGGCTTAATTAGCTCCACTGGTGCCCATCCAGGAGCCCACATCCTAACACACTGAGGTCTCACACTCTTGCTATCACTTCTTCAGAGACGTGCCTGTGCCTTGACTCTCCCTCTGTATCAGCCACATATAAGTTCTGCAGTATTTGTTATAAAGTGATGGGCAAAAGCATGAAATGAAGGCCCATGTAATAATGTGGTAAAACATTGGGATGATCCTTTCAATGAGAGAACAAAAGAGCAGACACCATCACAGCCAGTATCTTCTCAGACTTATTAAGACCAGAGTGCATATCATATATCATCATATCAGAATACTTATTACAAGAAAAACGAATATTTGAAATATAAGTTTGAGCCTCTGCATTAGAAAACTTGGACCGGTCGACTAGTCTAAATGTTCATTTCTCGATCAAATAATGTGATACAGATATTTAAGTAAATGATAGCTGGTGAAAAGAAAGTGGCGTAAGACCTTCTTACAGTGAAGTGGTAGCATCATGTTTTCATGCTTTCTTTCCTCGTCTCTCATGTTTGCAGGAGGTTGCATCAATCCCCTTTCATGCTGTCCAAGTTCATGCCATTTATTCCTGGGCCACAGTGAGGAGAACTCATCTATTTATATTGCTGATGTTCATCTTTGATCTGCCATGAAGGAAACTTTGATGTGTCATCTCTCTTTGTTATGTCGACAAGTAACTTCCCTGCTCTCTGAGTGAAGACAATACTCGTCTGTGCCTGACTTGAAGCCTGGAAGGCAAACTTCAGCTTGATTATTGGTCAAGATCCCAAATCAAAGCAAATGTGTTTCAGTTCCTTTGGTCTTTCCTGTCAATCAAATGTGCCTACGAAATCTCAGCTTTATATTCTTTGACATTCTTCTCTCAATATTTGAAGTTTTCATTTACAAAAGCAGCTACAAAGAGAGTAGTGACTGTAATACTATCTTAAACAATAGAACCAATATAAATATGTCACAGGGATGCATGATTTTTTCAACGGATAAGAAGAATTTCGCATATCTGTGATGTAAAGAGAAGTTCAGAAGCTGGAGGAGAAAGGGGAAGATGTGGATGGATGAATTAATATTCTGTACTCAACTGCTGACCGGTGAAAGGAACTGGCCAGGCCACAGAGCTCCACCCAACTGGGGGGTCCCACGGCCAAACCACAAGCCTTCAAGACCCAAGTCGAATGTGACCCAAGTGTGTAAATCTGAACTGAATGTGGCCTCCACAGATTTTGTTCAGACATACACCCAGACGTCGAGGTATGACAGCACAGTGCAGAGACGGGAGACTGAGAGGAACCCAAGCAATGGCTTCCGACAACAACCCAGTTTATGAGGCCACGTGAGACCTTGTCCCTGAGCCATCAGAGGATCTGTGTGTGTGTGTGTGTGTGTGTGTGTGTGTGTGTGTGTGTGAACAGGATCAGATACAAGCAGAAAGGCTTGTATATGCCTTTCCGTTCTTATTCATTTCAGCAACCCTCCAAAAGTATTAATAACAAAAATAAAATCATTCACATGTATAACTCTCAGAAATACCTTGTAAATTTGTCTTTTGAAAACCAAAAGGGAATTACATTTTTAAATGAATATTGGCATTATTTCATAATTTAAGCCCAACAATAGGAACACGTTTCATGCTTTTTGTGAATTTACAAACACCTCTCACATCACATCTGCTCTCTCATATTGAAAAGAACTTTTGATCTCAATTTTGCTCTGAAAATGATTTGCATTATTTTATAATATACCAAATCCTAAATTTCATAGCATGGAAATTGTCATGCCTGGTGTTTTTGTTATGCTTTGTTTGCTGATTTTGAAGTGTGCCATGTTTCATGTTTTAAGTTCAGGTTTCAGTCACGTCCTGGTTTTCTGTCCTTTTGTTTTTGAATGCATGTGTCATGTTTCTTGTGTTTCCATGTTTTATGTTTGAGTCCATGTGCCATGTTTCATGTTTGTTTCTTATGTTTTTCCGTGTTTTATGTTGAAGGTTTCAGTCACGTCCTGGTTCTCTGTCTTTTGGTCTTTGAGTCCATGTGTCATGTTCCATGTGTGTCTTCTGTTTCCATGTATTATGTTCAAGGTTTTTGTCATGTCCTGTTTTATTTTGAAAGCGTCACTTCCCCTGTGTGTCTCGTTTTCATGTAGCTTTGCTTTTGGTTTTCTTGAATGCCTTCTCCCTCCTAATGTGTGTCACCTGTGTCTCATTGTCTTGTCTATTCAGTCCTCGTGTTCCCAGTCATCACCTTTGTCGTGAGTTCCATGCCAGGATTTTGTATGTCTTCAGTTTGCCAGGATAACTTTGTCTTGCCATGCCATGTTTTCGCCAGGAATTATTGCCACAGTTTTTTGTTAGATCCCTTGCCATAGTAACTGTGCTGTGAGTTTTGCTTTGTTAAATAAAGACCTCGCCTCCCTGCCTTGACTCTGCATCGGGGCTCAGCCTTTTCTGCATCAGTGACGCCGACTCTTGACAGAAATTTAGAAACAGTGGATTAATGTGATCATTAATAACATGTATATCTCTTTACTTCATTTTTACTGTCCTCTAAAACTTGACTGCCGTACTCCTCGTCTGTCACTGATATCACAGTATCACTCATATTGTTCCAGATCTCTCAGACTCCATACCACAACCACGTCGGCTTGCTGTCGTGGTCCATTTAACCTTAATCCTACTCCCACCTGCACTAGATGTAAATACTGTACATGTAAATACTGCACATTTTCACATTTTTATTTTTATTATTTTTAAAAGGTTTTTGATTTTACTCATTCTATTTTGCTTGCCTATTTTTTGGCAGCAGGGACAAAAAGAATTTCACTGCACACTGTAACGTGTATGATTGTGTGTGTGACAAATAAAGTTATCTTGTATCTTGTCTCTTCACAGTTACAAGCTGCGTGTACTGAGGATTGTGCACAGCTGCTGTGTACCATTTAAGTGCATCATACGTCACTGCAGCTGCGTTGCCAAATGGTTTGGTTTACAGAAGTGGGGCTGAACCCCTCATGCTCTTCTCTACAGCTTCTGGTGAGATGACTACATGTTTAAGGCCTTCAAAGAATGCGATCACTCAGACCGCATTGGGATGTTGTCAGTCTCAACGAGAGAGTGAATCTGATTCTCATCCACTTGCTGCCATAAGGAGCACAGGTATGAAACACACATTGAATGCTGCTTTAGACGTACTCGGGTGACACATCACACAAATCAGTTTGTTTCAATCACACCCTGAACTTAATTAATTTCTGTTAATTAAACTGTTAAACTCGCTCGCTCTGTGGTGCATCGTGGCAGTAAGAGTCTTAAAGACATCCGCTTTCACTAACTTTGGCTAACAGAGTGAGAAAGTAAGTTTGTGCTGGTGGGAGTTGTTATTCATATGCAATTTAGACTGAGTCCCGTGGCTCCGGAAACCGAGTTCAGTGGGACGTGTGGAGGAGATCTGAGGTGAAGCAAAGCTGTTTACTGATCCCCCTTCCTGCCTGCCTTGCTGAGTGACTGACTGCAGTAAAAGGTGACATGTCCTGACATACTGAGATGCTTTTAAAGTGTACTGTGACGGTCGCCATTTATAAATGTGTCACTTGTTGTAAGTGCAAGAGAAGAATGTGATTTCGCAGGAGGCAGTCGCCCTGACATTACAAAGTAAAAGCTTTGGAAAGAGCAGCTGAGCCTAATAAGATGAGTCCAGCTGTGCTTCTGTTCCTTTCTTCATTTGGTTTATTGTTAAGTTCAAACTTTTTAAGTTCAAACTGCTTTCTTTGCACTTTACTATACTTTATGTAACATATGTTAGTTTATTTAATATATATTTAGTCTAATATATATATTTAATTAAAGAGTTTGGTCTAGAGCTGCTCTAATTTGAAAGTGTCATGAGATAACTTTTGTTGTGAATTGCCGCTATATAAATAAACTGAATTGAAATTGAATTGAATTTAGTATTTCCTACAAACATTTAGGCCTTGTTTGTTTGTTTGTTTACTTTTTGACTAACCTACACTGCTGTAATGTGCTACTGGATGCTTGAATTTCCCTCGGGATCAATAAAGTGTCTATCTATCTATCTATCTATCTATCTATCTTAAACCCAGTCAGCAGCAGATGTCTCGTAGTATGTTAATATCTTCATACGGAGTAGATGGTAAAAACAGTATGCACGTAAATGAAGACGTTAAGCTTCTATTACACAATCACGCATGCATGTACGCATATAATTATGAATATGTGTGTACAGTGAATGGCTGATTATCTCCAATTTATTTCCTGTAACCTGCTGAATTCATCACGTGTCTCTCAGTTTAAGATGTGGACTCAGGACACGTGATGGCCACCGCTTTGCTGCACCACAACAGTATCAGATGAACTGTGCATGACAACGGAGCTCAATTCTCTGACAGATGAAGCACTGCTTCCCTCTACTGGACGTTTTTATGACAAATTACAGACAAGAGAAGCAGAGGTAGGAGAGAAATGGCTTTAATGATGCTCCTAAACTTTGACTTGATGAGTTTAAAAGTAATTTTTAGCCTTGTGGACAACACCTTGCTGGCACAAACATCCACTTGGACTCAGTGATGAACTGATTGGAATTTGGTGGTCAAAGGTCATTTTAACCCACCAAAGCTCAACTCATAATTCATGTCTAATAGAGAAATGAAACAATAAAATCAAGGGATCAGGTTCTGTATTCTCCATCTCCTTGTCATTTCAGCATGTTAGCATGCTAACATTTGCTGACTAGCATTAAACTCAAAGAACCTGAGAACCACAACTGAACCTGGTGGCAACATCAACAAGTTAAACCTGCAAAAATACAAGTCTGTATTGGATTTAAATTATACCAAGAACTGATTGTACCAATTATCACACCACATTGTGTCATATTTCAGATTTTTATTACAAAAGACAGCAAGTTGTTGCGACTCGTAATTTTCACTCCTGTGATACACATCACACCCCCGAAAAAAAACAGAACTCAAACAAACCAGAACACCTCCCCCAAATTCAATACGCTGGCTCCTGCCTGCCTCTTTGCTCGCTGGATCACTATCAGGCAGGAAGGCAGAAACAATCACTTTACACAGAGCAGTTTGTGGCAGTGACTACAGTGACTTCTTCTGGAGGGGAATGACACAGCTTTGTGTGCATTCCAGTTCTTCCTCCTGTGGTTTGTCTGAAATCTGAAGTTAACTAAGGCCTCATCCTCCATTGTGCAATTTCAACATCCATATCAACTCAACGTCTTCCCAGTTTGCCTGCTGCCGGCAGTACCTTCAGCCTGTAGTTTTACAGACAGAAGCTCAGCTGTTTTGCATCAGCACTACACAAGAAGATGTAAAGAAGTCAGGTTTCTCACAGATCAAGGCCTTCCATTCTTAAATTTTAAATATGAGACAAATAAACTAAAGCTTGACTTCGTCCTCATACACACACGCATACACATTATATTTATCTATATTCCGTCTTTCCTGCCATAACTCAGTACAACAATGATGTCGCAGGGCCTGAACGAGCCTGTGATGTGGATGTTTATATTATTTTTTTAAACAGATTTTAAGAAGGACGCCTCATTCTTCAGTTCTGCAATAGTTTATCAGTTTTTAGAGAGGTGACAAGTTTTTGACAAGAAGTCAAATGCACTTCACAGCTGTTGTACAGTGACTTCCCATCTCCAAGTTGTTTAAGCGCACAATTAACACAAGATAGCTGTGACGGCCAGAGAGGACTGTACAGTGTGTTATGTAGACGCAGCAGGACTGTGCAGTGTGCCAAAGAAGCTGTAGAAAGCATGAAACCTACATGATCTTAGACACAAAAAAAGAAAAAAATTTACTAACTCAGAACGTAAATTAACAGCTATGTAAAAATAAACATACATGACACTGTTTTGAGACAATTAAATTACAAACAAGATAAGGTAAGATAACAGGGCATGGAGGAACATACACTGACATTTAACTTTTCACTAGAATATTTTACTGCCAAAACACAGTAGAATAATATATTATGGAGAGAATGACTAAGATTCAGCTTGTCACTCGAGACTGACACCCTCCCCACCCAGTCCGCCCCCCCAACCCCCCCGAGCCTGACGGTCCTCTGTTTTTATGGAAACCATGTGACACCCAAGTGCAAAGGCCTACTGCTGGCCTTCTTTCTTCTCTCCCTCTGATGAGCCTGAGCTGCTGCTGCTGCTGCTGTCTCGCTCTGCTGCCATCTGCAGGAACAGAGGGATTTGTGTCACGTGCACATCAGAACAATCCATTTTTGAATAATTTCTTAGGATTTTCTTTTGCTCAAATGAACAATGAAATTTGGCACTTATTATAAATACTGTGAAATATTGTGAAAATATTGAGAAACTAACAATAACTTTCATTATTGATCGTTTTCATTAATCCTTCAGTCTATAAAATGTCAAAAACTGTGAAAAATGCTCATCAGTTCCACAGAGCAAAGTGGTGTCCTCAAAGTGCTCCGTTTGTCTGTCTGTCTGTTTGTCAAAAATGACAAAGTAAGAAATACTGACATTTAAGAAGCCGAAACCAGCAAATGTTTGGCATTTTTAATTGAAAACAGACCAAAACAATGAATTTATTTTTAAAACGGGTACCAGCTAATTTTCTGTCCACAGACTAACTGAACTTTCCAGTATTTTTGAACCTGGGAATCATTTTTCCCTCAGAGTGAGACTTCTTCCAGGCTGAGATCTGTGTTTGATTTTGTGGGGTTTTTTTGTTTTGTTTTTTTTTTTTTTAAACAAAAAGAATCTTTCTGTAATGTTGTCAGACACTAACAGTAACAATCTCAACCTGTGAGAGCCAATAAGAAGCACTTTGATGGTCTTGGATGGTCGAAACTGCTCTGAAGGTTTACGCTGCAGCTGCCACCTGAGGTGATCTACTGTGCTCATTCTTAAAATTGTGGATGTATGAATCATTTACACACTCATAAACATCTAAGTATAAGGGCCAAGTTTAAAAGTACCAGTATTCCTCTTGTAAATGCATGTTCCTACCTTCTTGTAGGCCATTTCGAAGAGTTTGAGAGACGCCTGCTGCAGGTTATTGGCTGCTTGTTTGATGTTCTCTCCCGTTTCTGAGTCCTTGTTGGCCAGAAGATCCCTGACCTTTGAGATCTCCTCCTTAAGCTTGGTGCACTGCAAGTGAGATGGATCAGAGAGCAAAAACATGCCAGTGAAGCTGGGTTATGCATAGACACACATGAACAGGATCATCATCTTTGCCCTGTAAATACACATTACAGCAGACAGCCCAGCCGATTATCCCCAGAATCTTTTTTTTAGCTTCCTGCTGATAAAGTAAATTCTGTGGTCACCTCACTCAATGTCTAACTGACCGTTGTCCAATTGGATGGAAGATCGAACAGTCTACATATCTAGAGTGCCCAGACATTCACACACCAAGGACACCTGAGCTGTGGATCAAACCAATGACCTCAGGATTGGTGGAAATGTTTGTAGATATTTGCCACCAAAATGTAGCGGAGTGGAAAATAAGTAAAGTACAAGTACTTAAGAACTGCACTCAAGTACAGTACTTGGGTAAATTTTACTTGCATTCTTTTCACTTTTAACTGCAAATGTTTATCAGCAAGTTTTAGTACAACTAGAAATGTTACTGAACTGACAGACTGGGTTTAAAACATACATTCTGGGGCTCAAAGCAGCACAAACCCTGTAAGCTTACCTCATCAGCAGGAAGCTGGTCCTTGAACTCCTCCATCTTGGATTCTGTGTCATGAATGATGCCTTCAGCCATGTTGACAGCCTCCACGCGGTCCTGGGCACGATGAAGTGAGGGTTAAAGGACACATCTCCAACATTTAGTGAGGGACAAAAACAATGCAGAAATGCTACAAACCCATCTAAGATAGAATTAACTTCAAATACCTGCAGTCATTACTTTGGTTTTAATCTACTTCACTGTGTCCCATCTTTACCTTCCTCCTCCTGTCCTCCTCTGCGTACTTCTCGGCATTCTTGATCATGTTCTCGATGTCATCTTTGCTGAGACCTCCTGACGACTGGATCACAACTGAGGAGAGCAAGCAGAAAGTTGAGAAGACGTTCAGACGCTCATCAAGCATTTGACATTTACATCCAATTTCAAAAGAAGGCAACTATTCTGCGACAAGGTCGGTCACTCAGTGCTTGTAGCTACGTGCATAAACATTAGTGCTTAGTGAAGGCTTAAACTAAGTGATCCTTCATAGAAGGCCTATTAATTAACCCCCCAGCACTCACTCTGCTGTTCACGGCCTGTGCCCTTGTCCTTGGCGGAGACGTGGACGATGCCGTTGGCGTCGATGTCAAAGGTGACCTCAATCTGAGGAACCCCGCGGGGGGCAGGGGGGATTCCCACCAGAGTGAACTGACCCAGCACCTTGTTGTCCGCCGCCATCTCCCTCTCACCCTGACACACCTTGATCTCCACCTGAGTCTGTCCATCAGCTGCTGTGGAGAACACCTGGAGGGAGCAGCACATGCTTCCCACTTAGTTTACACCTGACGACACGTTTTTAAAAAACAGAGTCCAGAGAAAGAGGCAAACAGCTCAATAAAAAGGTGTTGGTTTACGTACCTGACTCTTCTTGGTGGGGATCGTGGTGTTCCTGTTGATGAGTTTGGTGAAGACCCCACCAAGGGTCTCAATACCTAGAGAAAGTGGTGTCACATCCAACAGCAGCACGTCAGTGACATCACCGGCCAAAACACCACCCTGGATGGCCGCTCCGATGGCGACGGCCTCATCAGGGTTGACAGATTTGCTGGGAGCACGGCCAAACAGGTCCTGAACCGTTTGCTGAACCTGCAGAGACGAATGTGGCACGTCACACTGGTGTGGCAGTGTCTTATCTTTGCACAAGGATCACAACCGATGGTGGTCTGCCGATGTTCCTTGAGTTTTGCTGTACTTTGTTTAGGAATTATTATGATTCTTATTTGTACAGCTGTTTTCTAAAGGTTTACAAAGTGCCAAACAGAACAGCAGTAGAATGAGATAAAAGGGTAAATGTACACAAGTAAAAACTGCTCATTTTATGTTTGCATGTAAAACAGGCACATGATGGAGTCCAAATACAAACTGCTGCCACTTCTGACCATCAGATGTTACAGGACTACCTCGTTAACCACAAAGGAAATAACATGGTCCTCAAGGCCACATAAATACATGATGTGACATTCAAGTGCAGCCACAAAACTCTATAACCGTGTTTCCCATGTTAGGCTTTGTGTAGGTTTGCTGAAAGACTTGTGACCTACTTGACTGCTTGACTCTCTTTACATCAAGGACCAACAGTGGAAATAAGTCTTGGATTCATGTCATCCTTGACATTTTGGTAGCTGAGTGTGATTTACAGTCGCCCTCCTCAAAATGTACAGCAAACTAAAGACTGTCGGTTAGCACCCGTGTGCTAAGGGCTGATTCTGTACCTTGGGCATGCGGCTCATGCCTCCGACCAGCAACACCTCTCCAATGTCTCCCTTGGACACCTCGGCGTCCTGCATGGCCTTCTGACAAGGGGCGACGGTGCGGCGGATCAAGTCAGCCACGATGCCTTCAAACTGAGAGCGAGTCAGCTTCATGTTGAGATGTTTAGGACCAGAGGCATCCATGGTCAGATAAGGAAGGTTGATGTCAGTCTGTGAGAGAGAAGCAGCAAGAAGTGAAAACATTCAGCATTTCAAATTAATGAGGGAAAAAAAACAACTCTCTGATTCTGTCACTGCACAAGTTGTACGGCCTGGCTGAGATTAAATCATTTATAAAATGTGAACAAACACAGAATGAATGTCACAGGACTTTATTTATTCCAGGAAGTTCTTATCACTCCTTTGCCTTGGTGGACTCATCAGGCTCTGCCACATAATGCATCATCAAGTGGTTTATAAGACTGATGTTGTTCAAACTGTCAACAGAAATGTCTTACCACATTCTGGGAAAGTGACTATTTAATCCTGGTCAGACTACTCTAAAGATGATTTTTTTTGGGGGGGGCACTTTTGACTTGTATTTAACAGACAAATGCTGACATGTGCTTTAAGTGAAATAAAAAAAAAATCTGTTAATTTACATACAGTTTTTAGGGCTGATGTGCTATGTGGAACAGCAAAAGAATTTTGGTATTGCAACAACTTTAAGTATTAATTCAATTTTGTTTGCTGTTTGTTATCACATACTCAACGCTCCTGTAGGCATGTTTTTGAGCTCACTTGCGTATCTAATTTCAACCATTCAACTGAAGACTAAATAGTGCAAAAGCTGACAGGCAAACAGTCATGTACCTCAGATATGATGCAACAGAAGTAGTCGATACTACAACGAGTTTCTAGGAAACACAAGAAAATCTCAAAATGGTTTCCATGTGTGATATTTCCATGAGATTTCTATCCAGAAAATGGCAGTTTTGGTATTTGCTTACAATTACGAACAGTGCAGTGACAGTGAAAAGGCTCAGAAGTTTGTATGGCCCCACACTAGGCCTGCCCTGCTGCCAGGATCAGGACAGTCCACTCTCACAGGGCCGAGTCCTGCAGCAGCTCAGCAACAGCAGCCTCTAAGACAGAAGCTGATGCAGTGAAGCACAGGACCTCCTCTACCAGCACCATAACACTGAGCCAGACACACACACACCGTCTGCAGAGCTGACTGAGAGCTGGACTGTGGGTTCAAGGCTAAAGATCATCTTTGATACAGAATACAGAGCTGAAAGGTTTTCAGTGACCCTGCGTGTCCTGAAAGTTTGAGGTGCTCAGAAGCGTGTAGGGTCCGGGTATTCTGTGTACCTGCAGTGAGGAGGACAGCTCACACTTGGCCTTCTCGGCAGCCTCTCGGACTCTCTGAAGAGCCATGTTGTCTTTTGTCAGATCCACACCGGACTGAAAAGATGAAACAGAACACATCATGAAATTCTGAAAAGGTGACAATCATAAATACAAAAATAGTGCCTTGAGTTATTTACCTCTCTCTTGAACTCCTTGACAATGTGTTTGAGGAGATGCTGGTCAAAGTCCTCTCCTCCCAGGAAGGTGTCGCCATTGGTGGACTTCACCTCAAAAACTCCCTTCTGGATCTCCAGGACTGAAATATCAAACGTACCTCCACCCAGATCGTACACAGCGATACTGGAAACAGACATAAGTCAGTTTGGTAAGACTGGCAGAGCACAGTGTCAAGCATGTTCAGTGTTTGTCTATGCAGCATCACTTATCACACTGTCCACTGCAGTGTTTCAATGGCAGTCCTTCTCTACTCACATTTTATCCTGGGTTTTGTCCAGGCCGTAAGCCAGAGCAGCAGCCGTTGGCTCATTGATCACACGCAGGACGTTCAGACCAGCGATCTGACCAGCATCTTTGGTAGCCTGGAAGCCACAGAAATAAATCAAACACGAGGGTATTCAAATTGTTGATGCTCAAATTTAGCCTAATATTTACAATGTATACTACACATTGTATACACAAGCTTATACATTCTTAGTTATAAGTTCTGCCCACTAGAGGGCATTCAAACATTACCAACAAAGAGGAGCATGTTGCAATGAGGAGGCAATGCTTTCTCATATTGTGTTTATCATAATGTCAACATTAGTACACTGAAAACTTCAATGTTCTGAAGGGATACGCGGATTTCGTTTTCACATGCTGCCCCACCACAACAGATGCAGCAAACTTTCAACAACTTCTAGACAATCTTTTTGAATGTGAAAATAATGAAAATCACTAGTGGTATCCCTTAAGGTGGAAAGCTGACCATCATGCTTTGGACACCTTAAACCCTTTTCTGTGAAACATGACCTTAAGCAGCTGTTTTACTGCTCAGCTGAATTCTTTTATAGGAAATTATCAATCCGAGTGATTCAATTTAAGCATTCACAGTGGCCCACTAAACTGTCGCTTCAGATCGGAATGAAGAGTGTGTGTGTGTGTGTGTGTGTGTGTGTGTGTGTGTGTGTGTGTGTGTGTGTGTGTGTACCTGTCTCTGAGAGTCATTGAAGTAGGCAGGTACAGTGACCACAGCGTTCTTCACTTTGGTTCCCAAGTAGTTCTCTGCAACACAAATGTCTAATTATTACCAATACCACTTGTCACCTATGCATGATGTGAGTGTTGAAGAAACGCAAGCAAGATTTATCCAGTGCAGCTGTAGTCACACCTGCAGTCTCCTTCATCTTCATCAGGACGAAGGCCCCAGCCTGGCTGGGGGAGTACATTTTCCCATGAGCCTCCACCCAAGCGTCACCGTTAGACGCACGCACAATCTTGTAAGGGACGTTCTTCCTGTTAGTGAAACAAATTAGTCTTAGTCTGAGGAGTCCAGTCACTTTGTCAAAAACCTCAGGGTGCTCAAATTGTTACATGCAGACCAAAAGAAACAATCAGCTGAACATGTAAGAGTTTTTCTATAAGCTGCTAAAATGCCGCAGTGTACAGCAGGGCCTGAATGGCGTCCTGCCATCCCCCAGACCATCACTTAGCAAATGACAAACTGAACCAAGTGCC
The DNA here is from genome assembly GCF_020382885.2 of Scatophagus argus. Lineage (NCBI taxonomy): Eukaryota > Metazoa > Chordata > Actinopteri > Scatophagidae > Scatophagus > Scatophagus argus. The sequence goes on along the minus strand of NC_058504.1, from coordinate 3,050,620 downwards.
GACCACAACACAACTCTTGTTATTGTAGTTATTGTCTGTCTCTCCCTCCCTCCCTTCCTTTCTCTCTCTCTCTCTCTCTCGATGTGAGGGTCGAAGGGCAGAGGATGTTGCTGATGTTATGTTAAGCCCTTTGAGACAAACTGCTTGTAAAAATGGGTTGTACAAATAAAGTTGTCTTGTCTTATTATTACCAGTTGGCTCCTCGGTGCAAAGTCTATGGAAAATGTGAAAATTCTGAATTGTTCCTGAAGTACCGGTCCATCTAAGCCCTCAGTCACAAATGGCTTGCTTCTTAAACCAAGAGGACACGACAAATCTGTACTGACATCTGCAGGAGGAGAGCCAGTTAGCTCGTAGCAGCCGTCGGGTCCTGCAGTGTGTTTGGCTAAGGGAGGAGCTAAACACACCACTGGACTGAGAGTTTCAGTTCAGAGGAACATGAAGCGCTAAACAGTGGACCGCAGCTTAAAGTGACAACACAACAAGTTCACAGTAAATACACGTAATGAAGTACTTCAGCTGAGTACAGGTTGGAGGTAAAAGTACTTTGAGTTTGGAGTGACAGCCGTTCTACATCAGTGTACATTTGACCAAACTTGTGTCAGAGATGACAGTAAGCAAATCCGAGCAGCAATCGAGTGGTGGCTTCAAGACACAAAGACCTCAGAACAAAGACTGAGATAACCGAGACTGAGACAGACTTTCAAACAAGTTCTGTCAAATAATGGTCTCACCATTTTTTGATTTAATTTGTTTTGTGTTATTATGTTACTAATAAACAAAGATAGATATTAATGGAGTAAAGAAACAACATTTTAGTGAGCGATCAAACCCAAAAATGCTGATAGCAGCATTACGAAAACATCCAACAGTTGGTTATTTGGTTATCACATTTCCACTAAAAAAGTACTTGAAAGTACGTAAGAAAGTAAGTGAAAGTACTTTACTCACAGGTCTTTCTGGACCTCAGGGTCGTCAAAGCGACGTCCAATAAGTCTCTTGGTGGCGTACAGTGTGTTCTGAGGGTTGGTGACAGCCTGGCGTTTAGCGGGCATACCCACCAGACGCTCCCCATCTGCTGTGAAGGCCACAACTGAAGGAGTCGTCCTGGCTCCCTCTGCGTTCTCTAGCACCTGGCAGCCAAAGAGAAATGTTTAATTTGCTCCACTGGGGACATCGTCATCGTCACCTACCTCAACTCAGGGACTTCTTGACTGTGACCAAGTTGTCTGCCAAACTATTGCTCTTTATCTACACAACACTTTTTTACGCTGTCACATTTCTACACCACAAAACATCACACTACTTTGGTTCACACTAAGTAGTACTCATAAAAAGGACTATAAGAAGTTCAGATCCTTTCTCAGCTCCACACAGCTGACCAATCACAACAGAAGTGGGCTTGAATGTTGGATCGTCAGCTCTGGACAGTTACATAAATGGTGGCAGACCCACCATCCAATTGTGGAAAGGATTTGGAAAAAAAAAAAGCTACCAGATCACTAGACCACCAGACCCAAGCATTTCTGATGGAGCCCGCTGGCCTCTTAATGGTGAACTTTCAGTTTTAACATTGTGAACTGTCAAGGCCACAACACAGACATGTGAAAGGTTTCTTCATCCTCACCTTGGCCTGCTTCCCCTCCATGACTGCGACACATGAGTTTGTGGTTCCCAGGTCAATGCCGATAACAGAGCCCTTCACAGCTTCTGACCTACAACACAAACACTTATTAACATTGAAGTTTTACAAGAATGATCATCTATAAATATGTTTTATACTTTTATTTTTTAATCAAAATTTGTACTTTCCTGGCACTCTTTTGAATATGTAAGAGAAACCATAAAAGTCACGAATATGTAAACAGATTCAACTTACAACTTTTCCACTTGGGTAAATCAACTATTTTTTATTGATTCTGCTGGTAGTAAACATTATGCCATCTAAGCTTCTGTGCCAATACTCACGCATAGTCCCTCCTGGACAGAGCTCTGAGAGCATCTGGTTGGAAGCCACTCCAGCATGCCTGTGAATGCATCACAGGACAGTCACACAGTTGTTTCCAATTGTTAGCTTTAGGAAATAATCTGATACGATCTGAATAATACTTTTCGACAAATTCAGTTCTATTTTTTTATGTCATCAGTGTCACCAAAACATGTTACTTATACCAGCGGTTTCCAAACCTTTTCATGTTAAGAACCTCTGAAGGGACAAACTATACCATGAATTTGCTTTAAGATGATTCAGTAGGAAAGTGGATGAAACCCATGACAAAAGTAGTCATTAACATTCTGTCATTATCTTACTTAAAAGTGGAATTGGTGAAAATAACAGCAACAACAACCCCATCGTGAACCCATAAGAGGAGTCTCCAGAACTCACTTTAAAAAAAAAAAAAAAAAAAAAGCACCGACTTAAAACATTACAACAACAAAAAATGTAAGACCTTTATTAAAGTAGCTCAGTAGACAAAGTGTTAAAAAATAAGAAACCAAATAAAACATAACATTAAACATGGTGAAAACGTGCGAGAAATGTTGCAGCATGTTGGGACACCTCACTGAAGGTCACCGATTCACTCATCCGCTACCGTCGCAGTCTTTGAACCGGTGCACCACTTTGTCACAGTGCACACGGTCAGCGAAGTCGAGCAAATAAGAGACTAAAGCGGTTATCACTTACACGCAGTTTAACCAGCGTAAGACGTAACTTTAAAGTAGATGGTAGGCCGGTTAACTTCGTCCTACTGACTCACTCATCTTTCCTAAATGCTAACTCAGAGAGTGCAGCAACAAACAGACCATGCTAACGTTATTCTGCGTAACGCAATATTCGCGTTAATCAATCCAAATAGGTAACACAGTTGGCTTGTTGGTAGCTAACTACAAATAATATGTTGAACGTCTCGGTGAAGTATGCCGGCCTCAAGCTAACATCATTAGCATGCTAAGCTAGCCGGCTGCTTGTCAAATGTCATAACTACGCTCAATATAACCATAAATTACTTGCGTGCGTGTGTTTGAAACTCACCTTCTTGATTAAAGAGGACACGTTTCTTGTACAGGTCCTTGTCGGGAGAGTCCTTGAAACGCTTCTAGCCACACTCAACATTTTTACAACTCAGCTAACAGGCTAATGAAATTTAATAAAAACGTCCGCGACGTTTGAAGTGCCGAAACAGATTCTTCGGACTGTTGAACAACAAAGAATAACTAAAGATGTAAAATCTCAGGGTGTCTTCAGGCTTCCAGACGGTGTGAGCTCAGGAAGAACCGCTTATCTTTGGACTGCCACAGCAAAGGAACTGCGAAGCTTCTTCTGGAATTATCCAACACATGTTGCACCACGCATCGCTGAAGGACCCCTGTTAGGGTTGCTAAATTACTGCCTGTATGTTTTCTAAACATTTAACAAAATATTATATTATTATTTATGGAAATACCATAAGTTGTTTGCTGACAATATTATATAAATGAGATATTAGATGTTTCTGATGTCGAATCTAAACGTATTCCTGTTACTTGCTGTCTTTTTGTGATCATGGACAGGATTGGACAGACACACGTAGTGGGCATGTGAAGGTCATGATGTAACGAAGAGTACGCCAGGCTTTCACCGTGAGTTTCACGTGTGTTACGTCAGGGATGCTGATTGCTGATGAACGTACCTGAAGGGCTGTGAAATACGATTATTATTGTTTACGCAGGAGCCCCTACGTGCATATAACGCTAGGATAATCCACATTCATATCAATAAACATCTGACAAATCCACATCTGAACAGAGTAAAGTGAAACTTTAATTCAAGCTGTGAGCAGTCCTTTCCATTGCCCTACTCTGTAGTACATTATGTACTTATTATGTACTCTGTAGTACATTTAGTAACACCGGCCTTTTAACTCACTGTGATATTGGTATATATTGTGATATTGGACAAATGCAAAGACTGGCAACCAAGCACATCATATGAAACTTAAAAGGATTCAAAAGAGGAAAGCAGAGTTTGAAAAGCTGATTATCCTGCATTTCAGAAAGAACAAATGTCAGTCTGTTTTAGTCACATAGTCTAAGGAGTCTGCATTATTGTCAGAGGCGAGTGTGATGGTGCTTGTTGCCCTTGTGCTGGGGCATCAACAAACAATTATTTTATTTATAAATTTATCTGCAGCAGTTACATTCTCAAAGAATTATCTGCTATTTAAATGTGATAAAACAATGAAAAACATCAGTTTCAATTGATCAGTTTCCTAAATTTCAGTGTGAAGTCTTGCATTATGCCATCTGATCAACAATTACCAATGAAATTTAGTTTACCGTCATCGAAGACCAACAGCAAACCATCACGATATAAAAGCTGGAACTGGAGAATGTTTGATAATCATGACACGCAATGAATTTAATATCAAAACACTTGCTAAATAACTGTCTGCTGATCAGTCAATCAATTGATTGGTCAGTGGTTTCATTTGTTTTGTGAACATCTCTCAAGTTTGGAGGCAATTATAATACCTACCAGAGAATCAAGTCGAGGCATTTTAATCTCTGAAATACTACAGTTGCAACATCGCTGATGTCTGTACAAATTCAAATTCATAGAGAAGTCATATAACCAGTGATGTGAGCTTCATCTTGTCCACTTGGCAGTAGTGATTAGTTACAGAAGTCCATATGTAACATCTTCTGACATCAACCACAGCAAAGCCACTAAATATGGCACCTTTTGTTGACCCTTAACGTGGAAGTGCGTCTCCTTGACTTCAGAACAATGACAAATGAAATGAGTTTTTCTGGATTTACAAACAAAATTTAACAATTATCTGTATTATTATTTATCAATGAATTTTATGTTGTCAGTCGTTCATGGAAACACAAAGTGGTATTAATGAAGGAATTACATTATAAAAGACTGGAGAGAAGTATCAGCGTGCATACAAAACATTTCCACATGTGAAGAATATATTTCCAATATGTTTAATTGGAATTCAATGGATTGCCAGTGAACAAAACTCATTTTACAATAATTTTAAAGTACAAACATTTCTTCTTATCAAATACACCAATTACTCAAAATGGGCACACATTCAAACAAACAGAAGCTCTTTGCTTTTGTTGTAATTGTAGAGCGACTATTCCAAAAAGCAAAAAAATAGAGAGGCTAAATAGGGGAAAACTTTACTTGCGCTGGCCTATCAAGAAAAAAATCGCTCCAATAGATCGGTTACGTTTGCAGATTTATTGCAAGTAAAAACAAACAGTGAAACGATTTCCAAGTTTAAAAACAATATTTAACAACATCAATTGTGGTATAAGCGTAATCAAAAGGCAACCCCCTCAGTTCATTCAAAAAGAAAACGCCAGGTGAAGAACAGCTTATATTACTATTACCTGCTGGCACCGCCCACCACGTGACTCACATCCCCATATGTGACCAGTAACAATGAATCTGACATGTAACGACATAAACACCACAGAGACTACACGTAACATTAGCTGACAGCTACTGTAATATCACCTGGGACTTTTGGTTGCACTCAAACGTCAGGATGACTTTGAAACTTACTCTTATGCCATTTGCCAGATTTTGCTGGTGTGCCTCTTGGCAGACTTCTGCACTAGCTGTGTGTTCATCATGTGGAAGCGTACTTACAGCATATTCAGCACTCACTGACTGTTATTGTGCCTTGAGCCCAACTGCCTGAGCTTATTTTGGAAGAAGAGCATTAAACTCTGTAATGTACTCCGCACATTCTGCCCAGAACAGCCTGCTGATGAAACTGCTGAACAAATGCTTCTGAACACTGAACAGAAAAAGTGGGAAGCAAATAAATAGAATGTATACATGCTTTGTTTTGTTTCATTTCCAAAGAAAAACTTTTCATTTAATCTTGCATGAGGGGTTACTTTTTAAAATAACAGAAAGTTGTACAGAGCGAAGTTTACTGATGTAATTAAATGAAGATATGAAAACTGGATGTCAAAAGAATTCTTCCTATAGAGGGGTGGAGCAGGGCTGCAACCTCAGCCCCACCCTGATCAGTATTTATATTAATGATCTGGAACTGTTGTTAACAGTCACCAGCACCTTGTCTCTGCAGCTGGGTATTGCACGTCCTCACAAACAGACCCCAGACAGCTCTGATTGGCTGTCGCATGTCCTCCACTCTGATGTTGAACCGACAAGCCCCACAGGACAGGATGCCCATCCCTGCAGTCCCAGAGGTGGAAACTCCAGAGTGAAGTTTCTGGCCACATGCCAATGACACACACACACACACACACACACACACACACACACACACACACCCTTGTCTACAACAGTGGAGCTGAGGTGGAGCAAATGAACAATTCTGGGACTCAACATCACGGAGAACCTGACATTCTTGTTAACTTTTACTGATGACTGATAGGAAGCATCCTGACTGGAAACTTGGCAGGGACAGGAAGGCTCTACATTGGGTGATCAAAACCACCCAGAACATCATTGGTTCCCCTCTGCTGAGCACCAGCAATATTGCTGAGAGCAGCTTGTTTCCCCGGGCTGCGAGACTCCTGAACTCATCCTCCACCATTAAGTGATTCATCCATCCGTTTATATGCTGCAACTCGTGTTTCTTTATACCCCTGTGTCTGAGAATGACAAATAAATTAACTTTGTACCTTGTACCTTGTTTGTTTGACATCACCAACAGATTGCACAATTGAAATTTCCAGAATTTCCAGCTGCCTCACACCCCAGCATGAACCACTGCTCACCCTGCAGCCGAGTCACCTTGAACCCGACCAAGTGTTGCTTTACAGCCATCCTATAAATCTCAGATGCTTCACTTCTGAGGGGAAGAGCTGGCGTGTCGACCTGCTTGCTTTCTGCCATGTTTGTGCTGCACTTGGCCTCCGTCCTCGCGTCTCTGCTGTCCCTCAGCGCAGCAGCACCGACACAAGACGACTGCAGTCACCTGATCCGACCTCTGACAGCAAACGAGCTTCCTCAGGTACAGATCAACTACTGTCCGAGCTCAGCTGTCTCATTGTATGACGCTTATTCTGTTTAGATGAGAACTAAACTTCCCCCAATACCTAAATGTTAAGTGGATGCATGTGGGTAACGCTGGAGTGCAGCGCCGTTGCCATTTGGGTGCCATATCGTTACTAGTACCTAGCCTGTGATGATTTTTTCACGAGCCTGATTTTTTGGTGCCCTACGCGCTGTGCGTAATGTGCGTGTGCGGAGCAACAGCGCAGCTGGAGTGAAAGCAAATGTAAGCTGAACCTGAGTTGTTTGTGTCTAACAGATTTTGGGCAGGTGGATTCTTATTGGGGGGTTTTCCAATAATGATATTTTTGACTCCGTCTTGGAGAACTTGGAAAGCATGTGGATGTCGCTGAACACGACAGCAGATAACAGCACCTTGCTGTTAGACACAGCAAACCCACTGCCGACCCGACACAACCATAACGCAGCTCACCTGAACCCGCCCCCGCATCGCCAAACATCAGCGTGAGTCGTCCTATCACACTTATTTCCTCTGTCTGTCCGTCTGTCCAACACCATAATGTCACAAGCTTCAGCGGCCTCTTCGCATTTGTTGCACTGAGTATCTGACTTGAAGTGATGCGCACACATTCACGGTCCCCACAGCATGACTTTGGTCAATGCCAGACGTTTCATCTATCGTTTATCACGTGGTTGTCATTTGTGGTTTTACATGAAATATCGTGAAAACAATTTGTATTTGGTACTGATTTAATACAAATAATCCAAACGTAAGTTTTTAAAAATTCACAAACAACTATTCTAAAAAAAGTATTTCGTAACCCCTATGCTGAATATTTATGCGAACATAACTTTTAGTTAATTTTGAAAACCACATTCAACGATCCTCTCAATTAAAGTGTCATTACGATGTCTCCATTACGGTAATAACATCACAGAGTTTTCACTTTGTTTAGTATGTAACACAGCAAACGTGTGTCATTAATGATGGCTGTAAATCCACAAAATGTTAACAAATGAGGAACTTCCTGTTAGTTAACCCTCAGTTAATGAATCCTAACATTTTTTTAAGTTGCTAATTTTAAGTTAATTGAGGATGAAGAACAACTTGACAACTGATGGTTCATTAATAAGTTGGAGTACTGTGTGGTATTAAGGGTGAGTTACTATGGGACACACTGGGAGATCCTCTATTGATCAATCATGAGGTGATGATTAGTTCATCTGATCATACTGAGCTCTTTCTTCACGAGTGGCTCCTGATGATTTTTTTTGCCCTTATTTGAACAGTGACAGGAAGGGGAGATTTGAAAATGGGGAGACAACAAGTGACATGCCGAGGAGGGAAGGAATCAGACATGGACCCCTGATGTGAGGTTCTACGGAAAGCCAAATGGATCATAAGTGCCCCACGAATGTAGTGTTTCATCCACTGAAGTGTGAAGAGACACCTCAAAGAGATGTCATTTACATTTCCATAAAGACTCAGCCTTTGGTATGTGGTGCATGTGCTCCATCAGCTGAGCTACTGAGGCACCTCCATCAGTCACACTTTTTGCAGCCCACATCTCTGCACAGGTGACCAATCACAGTGTGAACTGGGCATGAAAGCCACATTGTCAGACTTGGAAAGTGACAGAAAAGGTCAGACGCAGCCACCATAATGTCAGAAGAGGGGTTTCCAAAACAAACACACACAAAAAGCTTCCTCGTGGAGCTCTTAGCATGGCTGTAGACTCCTTTTTCTGGTTTGTTCTTTTTCCCCATAAGGCTCGCTGAAGTTTCCTCTGATCTGATCGTATTTCAGAAAGGGGAGATGCCTCAGAGTTGCCCACAACGTCACCTTTGTCGATGACCAAACCTTAGAGGTCCGCTGTAAGTTGTTTCACCCTGTGACAGATAATAATCACATCAGTTACAAGTAAGAGGATAACGAAAGGCAGGTACTTCAGATATCATAAATTTAACCTGAGGCTGAGTACAGTTTGTCACAGAGCTGTATTTGAGCTACACATAGTCAGTGTGTCAAGAATATGGTGCTCATCTTTGCTTTGTGTTGTCTAGTGGAAGTTGCCTCTACCAACTACAAGTTCCTGCAGACCTGCCATGACTGTTTGCTCATGCACGCCTACACCAAAGAAAACAGTTACCAAGCATTGTACTTATTTGGTGAGTGTGAAGATTAGAAGAGCAAAATGTTAAGACATTATAGCCCGTGAAACCAAGTGAGAAAAGCTGTTACTGCTCACATCAGTTATGGCCTAATGATGAATGAGATCTCTGAAGAGACAACTGAACTCCAGTAAAAGCTGCTCTGTGAAAGACAATGAGAACGACTGACTGCTTCTGATCTCTGCAGGGAGGAATAAGACTCTGGCAGCCACCGACTTGGAGACTTTCAGCCAGCAAGCTGCATGCCTCCAGTTTCCCCAGCCGGCAAAGTTTCACTACGACCCCAACAAAGGTGAGACGCTGCAAGTTCTCCACTTAATTAAAAGAGACATGACTTAATAATATAATAAACACTGAGCTGGAATGATGAGATTTTTACTGCCCTGCCAACACTGCATGAACGCACTGCAGGCACCCAGTGAGCAGCTTACAAACGAGTGAATGCGGTACACACAAATGACCAGATATGACCTTGTGTCATGTCAATACTTTTCTAGAATAATTATTGTACTTATGGCAGACTGTATGTGTAACTGTACAAGAATTGCTGTTAATCCAGATTTTCTGGAGGATCCAGACCACTTCAAATGCATAATCAGAATTTTTTTGGCATATACTGAATGTGGTCAAGTCCAGATGAAACGACCACAGGAATGCAGATATTTCATTTTCTTAATTCTCCACAGAATCTGGAAATACTTTCATAAAATGTGGCGTCTAAATACACATATTATCTCACCACAGTACACACACACACATACCACACACTTATTATGGTGCACACACAAATACAGGTGCATATCACAGAGTTTGTCGTGTATAACAGCCCCATATTTCCGACAGATTTTGCCTTTTGGTCTTGTGTGAGATATTTGAGTGATATTAATAAGTACAGTTTAATCAAAGTGCTGTAATGCAGAGATTTCTATCAAGGACAGTTTTGTCTAACATTTTGTCTAAATAACCATGTTTGATAAAGTATTTACCGCCTTTTGGACGTCCGACACCTTTGCAGGTGACACGTGGACTCGGGCAGATCAGCTGCACCGTCTCACTCACAGGAAATGGCTCGTCTGTAGTCCACATGGTGCACCGACAATGCATCCATGCTAACAGCGGACTAACTAAAAGATTTTCTCTATAAACTTTAACTGATTTCCATGTGCTGCTGCCAGGACCTGATTTTGGGATTCATATTAACTAAACTGATGTTGTTATGTATCAGCTGTGCCCTTTTTTTTTGGTTTTACAGAGTTGTGTCCTGTGTAGAAGAGAAGAAGTCTGACTCATCACGACAGGAGAACATCCACTAACAGAACTCTAAATTAGGACGACAGTTATTATTTTCATGACTTCACTATTGTCGAATCTGTTGTTGTATTCTTTTGTAAAAACATTAATTTGAAAATTCATTAAAGAGTAAAGCAATAAAGACAAATGGTGTTCAATGAGATGTCTTTAGATCATCTGTGCAAAAACCAAAAGTACACTTTTGCAATGTTTCTGTTTTTTTAAATGAATACATAATTTAATAAATAATAATAATCCTACCAATACCTACGCATTAGGGGCATGACCATAGTTACACAACACTGACAAAGAGCTGCCCGTCGTGTCTGATGTTTCACAGATCTGCTCCAGCAGTCATTGACTTTTACCAGTCAAACAAGCTGACTGAACCTGCAATTTAATACTCAGTGTCCACAGGCCTCTGAATATTCACAACAGCAATAACAACAAAGATTTAAACTTTAAAAATTCATTTCAATCTCAAAGAATAATGCTACAATCTACTGAACACTAACTTAACTGTTTTAGAAGTAAAATGTACCCAAGTACCCAAAGGGATGATATTGATTGTCCAGAAGAAAACTTTCGTTGTGGATTTTCCCTTTTTCAGATTAACCAAAGCAGAAAAGTAAGGAAGGAAACAAGAAAAAAATGGGGGATGTACATAAGGAAGGATGCAAACAGTGGCAAAGGAAGTAAGGGAGAAACATGCTTGTTTGAATGCAAAGTGAGATTTTGTTATCATCCAGAGAAAACCCACGTAAGCACAGGAAGAACATGCAGACTCCACACAGAAGGACCCAGACCGGGATTCGAACCTGGAACCCTCTTGCTGTGAGACAACAATGCTGACCACACCATTTGCACCAGAAAGGAAAACTGATCAACTGACATCCACCAGAGGTAGAAAGCAGTGACTGACCAATCTGGAGATGCTGGGTTTTCACCAGCAGTAACTTAACAAGACTCCCACAGCTGAGACAGTTAACATCTGTGTCTCCATGAATCTTCATTCAGATACTATGAAAACTGACACAGACATTCTTTCTGTCAGTTCTGTGTCTGAACACTTTCTGCTATTGCAACCTATTTGAAACTATGATATCTGGTGTCCTGTGGCCAACAGGCGGCGCTGTGACAGCATCACTAGTTTAAACAGACGAAATGCCCCTGATTCTGCAACACTGCGGTCATGAAAAATAAAAAATTGAACCGAAACCGAAAACCAGTTTTATCAATTGATTATGAACTACGGGGTATTAAATTCCCTTTTTCCTGTATCAATCTTCACAGAGGTCGAACGTATAATCGTGACACAGTGATAATACCAGCAGGTGTCGCTGTTGAACGCATGAGTATTTTTAGCGCAGGGTCTGTCTATCTATCTATCTATTTTGATGGTGGTACCTTGTTGTGTCATCTGGATTCTGATATTTGATTAGCCCGTTAAATCTCACCTGAAACGAATCTTCGAGCGACGAATCTTGAAATGGTGGCTACCAATGTCAATAATATTCTCTATTCGTGATCCGCGAATTGAAAGTTGAGGTGTGAGCAGTATTAACCACCTGAAAGCTAGGGGTGAACCACGGGGCAAAAAGGTTTATGTCACCGAAGCGGGAATTTACAACCTTCCCACGCGGCCAGTGAATACCACAATATTTTATCTCGCGAGAAAAGACTTCCTTTGAGCACTTTGTACGTGGCTTCTTAGCCGAAGACTGGGATTCTGGGAGTTTTTACTGGGATGCTCTTGTCTTGAGGAAAGAAATTGCATGTATATTGACAATATCTGAACGTCCAATAACTGTATTCTTCACACATGTCTTTGAATGTCGACAGAGAGCAGTAGCCAATCCCGTGGAGGCTTTTTACTGCGGCTCTGTTAGCTTGACAGACTGCCGGTGCAGGAGCTACAGTAGGCTGTTCCCGCTGATCATCTACCCCGTTGATCTGATATGGCGGAGAGCGGCTCGTCGGTTGAAATCTCCGGCTCTCTGACGAGCTCGACTCTTCCGCCGCCGAGGACCCGCATCTTCAAAATCATCGTGATCGGGGACTCGGGTGTCGGGAAGACCTGCCTCACGTATCGCTTCTGTGCCGGAAAGTTCCCCGACAAAACAGAGGCCACAATCGGGGTGGACTTCAGGGAGAGGCTGGTCGAGATTGACGGCGAGAAAATCAAGGTGTGCTCTGAAGACACATTTCACTGTTAATAATAATAATAATAATAATCCAGACTGAACAGGGGAGAGCAGGGACAGGTGTAACGTATTACTGTACCCTAAGATAAACATAACAAGAGGGCTCTGACGGCTCACAGCTGTTTGGTTGTTTATCATCAGCCAATGAGCAGTAGCTTTGCTCGTCTTGCTTAAATGCACGTCAGTGGTAATAAATGAGGGAGTGTCAGTTTCCTTCTGGTCTGTGGACGCCTTTCCTCCCATGTGCAGTCCACTGAAGTCATTTGGAACACCACCTTCTTCATCTGGAGGCAAATAAAAGCTGGCAGGGTCCCAGCAAGTTAGTGTTTAGTAAAGCTGGCAGGCTTGCAAGAGAAACAATTTAAAAAATAGAATAGATAAATCTAGCAAATCTTGAGATACCCTGAATTTAGCCCTCAAGCTCCAAAAACACCAGATCATACAGTACCCATAATGCATCTGAAATAAGGCTTCCCCTGTCTGGTGAAAGCCTCCACCGTCCAGTCTGTAACACAGGCTTTCAGCTGAATCCTAGTCCAAGTGCAGTCTGAGATCACGCTGATGAGATCATCACAGTTGTTGTCTTAGACCTGATAAAACTCCTCCTAAAACCATAGTCACGCGCTGTGTAGTCATCCCCATGATGACTAAACGGGGTTGATTGTCAGTAATTAATGGATGCAGCTTCTCAAGCCTAAAGAGAATGTTGTATTTATTGTTTGGCAACTTCAGGGAAGGTGAGGGAGGTTAAACTCTTCTGGTCCTGACTACAGGCTGGAAACTGAGCAGTGGAAATAGATTTTTGTTGTTGTGATTATGTAATATGTGGTGCTGTTAGACCATCCCGTTAATATCACAGGTGTGTGAGGAAGTGGAAGAGCAAACACCAGTTTGAACACAGCGAAAATGTTGACTTTGAAAAGCTAAACGCCAACCGCTATGGACTGAAGCAGATTATTTCATTGTATAAAAACATGTTGTGAACTTCGAACATTATTACATCTGTCTTTTTGAAATAAATTTTGACTTTGCAATGCTCTGGAGTTATTGGGAATGTTTGGAGTTGCAAGTTGCAAAACAGTCTTTGCAGCCACCACCAGAATCTAATTCAACAAATAATATAAAACTAATCATATTAATGTATAGTATTAATGTATTAGTTAGAAATACTGGGTTTAGACAGAATGAATAGACGTGGGGGGTAAAAGCTTAATTCAGGGTTGGCTTGAGACTTTGATCCATTTCCCCAACAGATCCAGCTGTGGGACACTGCAGGTCAGGAGCGCTTCAGGAAGTCCATGGTGCAACACTACTACCGCAACGTGCACGCCGTTGTCTTCGTCTACGATGTTACCAACGCTGCCAGCTTCCGCAGCCTCCCAGCTTGGATTGAGGAGTGCAAGCAGCACGCACTGGGCACAGAGGTGCCGAGGATCCTCGTTGGAAACAAGTGCGACCTCCAAGACTCCATTCGGGTGGGCACAGACCTGGCGCAACAGTTTGCCGACTCCCACTCCATGCCCCTGTTTGAGACGTCTGCAAAGAACCCAAATAGTCAGGGAGACAGAAAGTATGGCGGAGGAAACAGTGACCACGTCGAGGCTATTTTTATGACGGTGGCCCACAAGCTAAAATCTCAGAAGCCTCTGGTACTGAGCCAGCCGTCAGAGGGATCAGGGGCTACCATCAGTCTGAGCAGGGGGAGGGATGACAGGGGAGATGGGGCCAGAAGCTGGGGCTGCAGCAGCTGCTGAGGGAGAAGAATGCAGGGAAAGAGGGACATGTGGTCAACCTGATGCTGCACAAGTCCGAAGACGCTGAAGACGGAAAGAGTGGAAGTCTAGAGAGAAAGACTGGCTCCGGCAAAATGGCTTCATAATCAGCACAATACGTGGATGGATGCCCCCATTAGAAAAGGATACATTTTCTTCTGATGCTTGTGCTTAATATTATAAATGACTTCATATGGTGTTGAGGTAGTGTTCACCGTTGTTGTTTAGAAAAGTCAAAATTGATCACTGGCTCATGGAAATTATCCTGAACAAGGGGCCAAAAATCTGATTCCAAATCAGTTCTCCTCCTTCAATGATGATTTAATTTTTAAGCCACAGAAATCTTCATTCTTTTGTCTTCATGGGTTCCTTGGCAACAGAAAACTCAGAGACACGGTGGCATTAACAGATAAGTGGTTTTGCAGAGGGAAGTGCCATAAAAACGTCTTCCTTTACGAACCACCTTTACCGTGACCTGATAGGAGAGCAGAATCTGATTCCCTTATGCAGCCTTGTAAGGGCGGACACAATCACGAAACACGTTGTAATACAATTTGTGCCATTGCATTTGTGTTTGTGTTCAGACTCTCAGGAGGTTTTCATTGTAATGTAGTGCAGACTGTATTGTATGTTTGAGTTATTTTATCCCCCCCCCCCTTGTAGTTCATGTCTGGATTCTCACTTCATCTGTGAGACCCTTCCTCTGGTTGGAGTCGATTTGGTACGAATTTCGTCAAAGATGCCATGTGGAGTTTACACTGGTGTGTTTCACATGCATTTTAAAGCATAGCAAACTCACTGAATGCCTTTCTTTCTTCAAAAAACATTTCTATAGGCAACATTTTGTGTTAATATTCCTTCCCTGCCTTTACTAATAATACTACATTTGTCATTTGTTACCATCTCAGTGGAATGGTGTCGACAAGAACACATGCTGTGTGAGCATTGTGCACATGCTAGCACAACATAATCAAGGACCCATTCATAAAAACATTGCTCCATAGTAGCTGCTAGAAGTGATCAAAAGCTCCACAGGGTAAATTTGAGTCTGGTTGATTTTAAATACAAAGATGACCTTCTTTAAAAGAAATGTGCATCGCACCCTGAGCGAAATTATTTCATATTAATATTCTGTTCAGAATATATTCAGTCAAAAATTAGTTGATATTTGATAGTTCCAAAGAAACAGAAAACCCAACTGTCCAATTGGTGAACAAGTGGCATTTGGGGCCCCTATGGGGCCCGTTGCCTGTTTTACTGGGCTGTCTTGATTCAGAGTGAATCACAACTTGTTGCCGCTGCCTGAAAGTGACCAATAATAATTTATCACAGGTTTAAATGAAGACATATTTGTTAAGCTCAGTTTGTTAGCATGCAACAGCTAACACTCCATATTGGCAGCATGTGATGTTTGCTGGTGAATATCTAAAATCACGTTGCACCAAACACACCTGCTATACGTGTTGAGAGTGTTGTTAATTCCTTCTCTCAAAGATGGGGAAAAGGAAGTAGGAATGTATCTGCTAACGTCATGATAAAGGACACAAAGGGAACCTCAAAGGAATTTGTAAATGGACTTTAGAGAGAATTGTCTTTGTTAATTGCATTTTGCCTGTTTTCTCCTCTGTGTATGAAGAGTTGCAAAATAACCAGATTGGTGAGTGTAGTACTGCGTAGGCTAGCCAGCGAATCAAATAGACAACCACTTGGTGTGTGTAAGGCTTTGCAACGTGCTCCTCCACATGGACATGAATGCCTACACCCACTGTGTGTAAGCTTGTGCTGCAATATTCAGCATGTCTCGCAAACCACTGTATGATAAATGCCGATGTTCTTTACTTGTTCATGTGTCATGAAGAGTCATAGAGCTTACATTTTGTTAGTTAGAGGCTTTGCATTTTAGTGGATTTGGATGTTTGTTTTGGGCACAGCTGGTCCTGGGGCTCCTATGCTGGTCACCTCCAGCTTATGGTGCACATTCACGTCTCACTGAAAGATGGGGACTTTCAGTCTTTTGTCTCAGGACTCAATGGTCAGAAGCTATGCACGTGTGACAGAAATAACAAGAACATGAACATCTCTGTGGCTTGCCAGCAATGTGACACCATGTGTGTGTATTATTTTACATTTGGCTGCTGCTTTCTTCCGTTCTTTAAGTGCCCTTTGTTTTTGATAACCCCCCCCCCCCCCCCCCATCTGCCTTCACACCAGGTCCTACTGTAATTTCCTTTGCCTTAATTTTTTTAAATTAAAGCCATGCACAGCAAATAATGCTACTGTATCTCTTATTGCAAATGCCCAGAAAGAATGGTCAATTACAGGATGGTATTAACTCACAAAATGACTTATGAAATAAACTACAGGGAACATGTAGTTGCAATGGTTTTGTCATGTGTAACCTTGCAATAAAACACCTGGAACATTTCAAAACGTGGAGCCATCTGTGTACAGAATCACTTCTCTCAAACATCTTGTTGGGATTTATTTGTTAAATACACATAAAATGTCTTAGCATTTACATATTGAGAACACAACTCATTTTCACACAACATGCAGGGAATGAAGCATTTAAGTCTTGACATGTCACAGAGTTTGCAGGTATTCAACTTTGGCAAGGTATAAAGGAGTTTGGCGACAGAAATCTTTGGTCAAAGAGCAAATAAAGACACTGTCATAGTCCAAAGTGCTTTGTCTGATAAGAGAAAAACAACCCATATCTCTGAAAAATCTCTAGATGACTTTCCACTTGACTTCGGCTTCACTTGAGGTTCATTCTCTCTGTCCACGCCCCCAAAAAGGAGAGAAATGCATAGGCACAACTTTAAGGAAATACAACCTAGAATTAATCCCCTCTTCTCTGAAATGTGTAAAATGCAAAATGAAATGTGTAGGACAGGTCTCTAATGAGGGTGTATGTCAGGTCAGTCTACTGTACGGAGGCACTTTGGAGGGACCCTCTTCTTCCTCTGTTTTGCCACAGTCAGTGGACTGAGCCGGAGAGTTGAAGAGCCTGTCGTCACCTCCTGCTGGACGCAGAAGAGAACTACATCACAGCTCTGCTTATTGCCGAGCGACACCACAACACTACAAAAACACAGCAGTAAGAGCACCAGCTGTGGGCCAGGATGAGCCTAGAGACGATGTTTGAGATCAGTTCTTACCTTGCCATGTACAAACCATCTCGGTGTCCCCAGGGTCACACTGAGGAACCAGTGTTTCCTGCCACATGCGCACACACAAAAACAAAAACAAAACAAAACACACAAAAAAAATCACATCTTTGTCTTTCAACAATGTCACTCTAATCTACAAAGTGAGTATTATTCTTTGAAAGAAACAAGCTTTGCTCTAAAAATAATCAACACAATTTGCTTGGTTCAGTGGAGGCAAAACATTAAAAAACACCAGACTGGAGTTTCTTATCTGACACCAAGGTTATACACCACTGCATGTCCTGATCTCTGGTTATGCTGTGTGAAGTACACAGTCTGAGAGGACCGCCAGTCACAACTGTCCTAGTTTACCATTAGTACGCACAGCTGGCCTAACACTAACAAAGTGAGGACAAGGATCATATCATCAGCTAACTACAATAGTCAGCGGCCCCGTCTTGCTTTCTATTCCACCTGGGAAAGTTTAACACTCCAGAGGCAAACTTGTTACTTACTAACCGAGTTCGCATTTCCACCAACAAAACTGACAGCCAGCTGCTGTTGTCTAACTCTGTCTGGAATCAAAGAGTCATTGTGTTGAGTTTTGGGTGGTCAATCTGCCATCGTTACTGGTGGAACCTGCTTATGTGGCGTGTGAGGACAGCACAACTGACAGATGAAGCGACCGCAAGTCACAGAAGTGGGAACATCAAAACATACAATTTCAAAGCCATTTCCTGGTAACTGTGTTCTTCCCTACCAATCCAGTTCTGCTATCATAGCAGCCACAACATGGAAGACTACGGCAGCCCACGAAGGCGATGAGGCAGGAGAGAACCAAGCTGATGGTGCAGGACAGAAGTATGGTGGCGTTGGCTCCCTTCACCATCCGATGAAGCACAAACGTCTGAGCAGATAAGATAAGACAGAACTTTATTAATCCTGAAGGACATTTCTTGTGCCAGAGGCTGCATAAAAGAGCACATTACAGTACACTATTTACAGGTTAAAGACAAATTAATTTGCTAAGACAAAGAGTTTATAAAACTTGTATTAAGTAGTCATAGTTGTGATGTTACTGTTCTTGCACTTCCCACTCTCCATGTATTCATACATGTCCCTCCATGTGCATGGTTAGCTCTGCCAGACAAGATTTCACAATACAGACCAAAGTGTAGAACAAACGCCAATCTGGCACTATATGAAAGATCAGGTCATAGTTTTCTGAAGTGCAGCACGAAACATGAATAACAAGAAAAGATGAATGACTTGAAAAGCTTACGTTGTAATTTTGTTACTTTACCAATACCAATACTCAAAGGAATTTAAAGGAATGTTGAATGGCATTACAATAACAATCCTCAGACGAGCTGATGGGTACGAGGACCCGTGGGGCCTTCGGTTATATACGGGCTGTCTAGATTGACACTCAGTCATGAAAACTGAGGACCAGTGGATTATGGAGTCACAACAATAATTACGAATAATCAATGCATATCGTGAATATTCATACAAATCTATGTATGCCAGCCTCGTCAGTAGTTTTGACGGACTCAGTCAGCATGACATCGTCAGGCCCCACTACTATGCTGCGAAGCTTCAAGCTCCAAGCTCAAACTCCGACCATAAAGGTGTGTGTTTGTGTGTGTGTGTGTGCGCGTGTGGTGGTTACCACTTCAGGACTGTGGTGGTGGTGGAAGACCTCTTGATCCTCCTCTCCATAGGTGAGTGTCAAACCGGAGTAACCTGATACAAACACTGCAGCCACACAGGACAGGCCTGCTGTCACTACCATCACACTCACCTGCAGAGACAGGAAGACAAGTTCAACAACAACAACAACAAAAAGACAATGTATGTGTATGTAAGAGAGTATTTATCTCAGCAAAACACTAAAAATACATATCTGACTTAACATCAACACTTGTTTCTTGGTTTTAAACTAAATTCTGGCTAGGACCGCAATGATTAGTCGATTAATCAGTCGAAAGAAGACTAGGTGCCATCTATTTTGCATTTTTCATTCAAAAATGTCAAACTTTTGCTGGTTCCAGCTTCTTAAGTGTCAGGATCTGTGCTTTTCTTTGTCATTTATGACGGTAACTGAAGAGTCTTTGGGTTTGACTGGACAAAAGAAGCAACATGAAGACGTCACTCTGGGTCCTAGAAAACTCTGATGAGCATTTATTCACAATTTTTTGACATTTTATATACTAAACAATTATTTGAGGGGCAGCACTGTCGCCTCACAGCAACTGAGAAGGTTCTCAATTCAAGTTCGAGAATATTCAGTAGATTTATCAGGGATTCAAATAACTGTTAATTGCATCCCTAATTCTCGCCATACCTTAATCACAAAGGGATACTGTTCTTTCTACCGGAAAACCAAAAGCAACTTGGAGATACCTTGCCTTGACAAGGCAGGAGGAGTTGAAAAACCATCTCGCTTACCAGCACTGAGTTTTTCTTTTGGGAGGCAAACAGCGCCAGAACACCTGGAGAGACCATGAGCTAAAGGGGGACGAGAGCGGCCTGAATGAATGACAGGAACAAAGGCAACACACAGCAAGCAGCTTCAACAGGTTTCAACAGGAAAAAAGGTCCCAATAAAGACACATTCAGTTCAGGTTCACACCAAACTCCATTCAGTAGTCATTCAGTATTGTGTCGACTTTACTGCCAAACGCGTTATTTCCCTTGCAGAACAACACGGAGGTCGACAGTCAGTTCATATGATCTGATGCTGCTTACACAACCCGTATTGATTAACTATTGATGAAAGAGGATCAATATCTCACCAGTCCTCCCCAGACCGGTGTCCTGGTGGTACTCAGCGGGGTATCCTTACGGAAAACAGCGTCCATGAACCCACACACTACACAAAGACCAGCACAAGCGATCTGGAGGATACCGAGGACGAGCACGCTCTTCTGGTTGAAAATGAAGTACCTGTATCGGTCCATCTCCAGGTATTATCCCGCCGGAAAGTCCACTGATACCAGACGGTATCCCTCCACGGTTCAGCTTGTGGCTGAAACTTTAACTTCGCTTGATGCTCGGTTTGGTTTGTGGGCTTTCTGTGTCAAAAACATGAGGCTCGTTGGTGACAACAGCGGCAAATATTTCTGAAATCTGCGATATTTTATTATATTGTTTTCATTCCAGAAAACCGCACTTACACTGTTTGTCTCCAGTGCCGTGTATCTTCCGGATTGCGGGCTGGTTTCACTAGCAGTTTATGCATTAACCTGGCTGACCAGCAGCAGGTGGAGGGAAGAGGAGCAATTTGTCGCCCAGAGTTTGGTTTCGCAGGCGGTGAAGACCCGCCCCTCCCCTCCATACACATTTAGGAGGATGCGGTTTCCCTCAATCAGATATATGGATTTGTGAGTCTAAGTTAAATAGCTTCTGCTTCAAAACCTGTAGTATACATTTGACCAGTGGAATGGGTAAAATAACATACCCCATAGACTTGCCAGGTACTTGACCTACAAATATTAGCAACGTTCTTCATGAACTGAATAATAAATGTGTTTTAAAAATTCTAACTTTCAGAATAAATTGTTGGCCAAATTCAACCAAGTTCACCCTTGCATCATCAGGTGCAAAATATCCACGAAATCCAAACATGTTTGATCTTCAAATCTTAAAGTACCTGTGAATCAAACTACCACCTGCAACCTACTTGCAGCACTAGCATTAGTGCAACTGCTTTTCCAGGAACTTTTTTTATAAAACCTTTTATAGTCTTTTACCTTTGACATATATACATGTGACATGTACAGCAGCCAGCCACCAGGGGGCGATGCAGTTGTTTAGGTTTGGTTTGTTGGGAGCTCCCTTGTCAATCAGTATGTACAGTCGATGTCTTTCACAGAAGCCCAATTTAAATGGCTGATTTTCTAAAAGAATTTCAGCTGAGGCCCTAAAAACTATCCCATCTTTATTAAAAGAATAGTGGTTTGAAATAGCAGAAATGGCAAAAACACACTCTAATTCCAAATAAGTGAGGCATGTTTATGAATTTAATTCATGTTGCACTTTATTTTGTATGGTATGAGCACAGATTTGAGGTTAGAAAAGTGGAACCAGGTCAATGTAGTATTTCCTGTAATACATGTAATAACATGTAATAACATCTGTTATTTTCTACCAGTGTTACCAATACAGATCACCCCTACAAAACTCAGGAAATACAGTTCTTCACCAAATTCAGATATTATAAACAATCAATGTAACATACAGCCTACCATAAAGTAAACAAATAGGCTTAAAATGTTACACTTCTATCTATGGATCGGGCCATATGAATTACTTTAAATAATGAGTGAAAAACTGTTTTAACAGATAAAATGTGGTATGATAGGGTTATTTAACTCAACACATCAGAGAAAGCCGTACGACCACTGCTTAAAGCAACTGGCTGACACACAGTTAAGTGAAAATAGTGAGAACTAAGGAAAAAATGCAATAGCTTCTCATCATATCCTAAATTTATAACCTCCATAAGCACATACATCTTGGCATCCATATGAACAATGTATGATAAGGAGCTGTGCTAAACTGATTAGTCAGGCTGATATTTGGCATTTTGTGATAATCAGCATGACTTTTGCCTTTGCTCACAAGGCCAATTTAAACTAAAATGTCTGCAGACACATCTGAGCTTATGTGCACGTTTCTCTTCCTCTGCGATTGTCCCTGCTGATCAGGCTGTGCAATGCAAGTGAACAAAGTTATTGATGCATTCGATCGCTTAGATTAGCTATTTTGCTTATGACCAAGTCTGTCCACAAACAGAAATACGCAAAATATGCTTCAGGACAGTTTTGGGAAGATGGTGAGAAAATTAGCTTTGAGGCCTACACTATAATTCCCACAAATATTTGCCCGAATTTCCTCAGTCTCCATTGTCTGTTCTAAATGTTAGCACATTTCTTCCAGCTTAAATGACAGCAAATCTAAGACCATCAATATGGCTTGTATTAAATATGTTATAATGTATAGAATAATGCAGTTTTCCTTCCATTAATTAAGAAAAATTGAATCTAAAACATCATGTTACTGGCTAAAATAACCACATATATTAGATTGTAATGTGCATAGAATGACTTTTGTTTTTTTTTTTGTTTTGTTTTTGATGCCAAATACTGATGTAGTATTTTTTATATGTTACTATTTAGATGTCGGGACAGAAATCTCATCTTAAAAGGCAGTATTCTACTGAGCCAAAAATATGTACTCTTCTGCCAGAGTGCATGTCTGCTTAAACAAACAGAAACAACACAGACATCAGGGTTAAATAAATGTTAATTTAAGTTCAGCAACTCTGTGTGTCATTTGCTGTTATTAATCTATTGTATTTCATCAGATGCAAAAAAGAAAGACATTGCCATCAGCCATTGAAAAACCCACCTGCCTCGAACACTAATGAAGAAGAAATGCTGAAGAACAGCAGAACAACACCTCAAGCCAGAGACATGTCTCCTCCAATAACATTTGGTTTTTTTGCATAGTATTTGCCCTTCTGAGGCCTTGGATCTCCAAGACCTTCATTCATACTGAACTGCTCAAGCTTTATCCCATTTGAATTTCAAACATCCACCATGTGGTCTGCAGCTGCAGGGGATATCAGGTGTCATAATGCTGCAGGAGTCTTGTAAGTTGGCAGCACAGGTAGAAGGTTTTGGATTTTTTTTAACTGTCCAGAGGAATTAATCTGTATTCTTATTGGCCAGTGGAAGCCGTCTGTTTCTGCTGGAACTCCTCCAGCTCCTGCTTGTACCAATCAGGGGCCTCAGGGCCGTTCTTTCCCACTGGCTCATGATCATAACCATAAGCAACCATTAGCTCCTCGTCTTTCTGCACAGCCCTCAAGGTTCGGATGCACTTGATAGGCCCAAAACGCGGGTGGACAAACCTGCCAAAAAAAAAGATATTAAATCTGCTGTTTGTGTGTACTCTGTGTACGTTATCAGTCCATTAAGGGCATTAAGAAGCATGTAAAAGCGATCAGACAGTAATAAGCTCTGAATCATTACTGCACGAGATGCTGTTGTTTCCTCCCGTACCTACCTGTCACTCAATATTAATGACATGTGGTCAGTTTGCTTTCTGATAATACTAATAATGCTTATCATCGGTTATTTCCTCGTGGGGTCTTTGAGCTAAACTGTCAGTCACCAGAGTTTGATTTCCCACATGGCTCCTGTCACACAAAGTCACCTTTTACACCTTTAGTCCATTTTTCTTTCATCTGAATCAGGAGACGACTTCTATCTTCAGTCATTTTAGGTTCAGTTATTGCACTACATTTTAAGTTGGTTTAGTTTACCCAAGTTTAGTTACATATGAATATGATTTGAAATATATTTTTGTTTGGATTAGTTACTTAGTTAAGGTAGCATGGACACGAAGTCCTGTAAGCGTTCAGAGAACAGGAAATTTGAACACCTGCAAATCATGTGGTCTGCTGAGGAAGATTGTGCGATGCAATGAAAGCCACTACATGGAAGGTGGGAAAAGACTCTGCAACAAACATTGCTGCCCCCCCACCCCCACCCCATCCTCTGCTGCTGTCACTTCATACTCACGGGTCATATTTGCAGTTGGGGGTGAAGGAGTGGTTTGCCTTGTGACCCAGAGAGGCACAGTATTTCTCCATCTGGTCAAAAGGCTGAGGGACGTCGATCACTGTCTCCTCATCCAATGAGATTGTGTTCCCATTCAGTGCCCAGTCTCTGCTGTCCACCTGAGGAGTCCATTGAGTCACGAAAAAACAAATCAGCAATATGATTAGTTTAAAAACAGAAAACTAAGGATACATGTCAACAGTGACAAAAATGCAACACTTTCTCATTTAGTATTAATTTTAGCTAAATATTTCAATGACTGATCCATCTCTCCACATGCACTTATCCAAGCCATCTATTTTAACCACCATTGCTTTTAACTATTTGAACTGTTTAAATGAATCACTGCTCTGAACGATCTGTCTTTACACGTGGGTCATACCTCGGTGTGCGTGATGCGTACTCCGTTGTAAAAAGCCATCACAGTGTTACTTTCAGCATCTGTCTTGGCAAACAGGCCCTGTCCTGCTCCTCTGATCATGGAGTCCGCCACAAACGCTCTGTGACACACGGAGACAACGTGGCGGCAGCGTGAAGCACAGTCCTCACATGGTTGTGCCGCAGTATCATCCTAATTCTGCCGGTGAACTCAGATGTCACCCGTCAGCATAAAGCTTACTCACCTTTGGCTCTCGTAAGGGTCAGGAAGCAGCGTGTGGGTGGCGATACAGGTGGATGTTGACTTGTCGTACGAGTACACAGGACCTTAAAAACGGAATATGTCATAATGTCCAGTCGTTTGCACAAATGCTTCTCTCCAGTAAACACAAGCAGAATACAAACCAGGACTGCGAGTGCAGCACAACTCATCCAGTTTCCAGCACATCACATTTAACTACTCCAAGATTCACACCCAAATACGCCCAAAATGTACATGATGAATTCGTTAAATGTGACACAGGCTTAAGGATAAACAACATATATATAACTCCTAGTGAACATTGTTTACTTAGATGTGGTATACACAGTGAAAACTGTATCACTGCCTTTGAATTGTGTACATGTGTACACACTTTTTTCTTTCTTTTCACAATTTTTCTTGCTTGAACTACATGGGGACTAGAGTTACTGCCATGTGGTTCCATACTTCCACCAAATAGTCAAGTTGAAGTTTACACCCATGTCTGTCAGAGACTCATTCAATGCTGAGTATATGGTCAACACAGATATTTTGTGTAATTTAGTATTATTTTTTAAATGATTCAAGGGAATAATACAAATTCTGAGAGTTTCAAGGTGGACACTCAAGATTAGAGTCACCGAGTCAGTATGTGACCTGATGTGAAAACTGGTCACAATCTGCCTTCTGTTCCTGAGTGATGCTGTTGAATAATGGACAGAAAACACTATGATGTCACAGTGACGCTGACCTTTAACCTTCTTCATATAAAATATCATCCCTTCGTCATTTTATCCCATTCTGACTCTGTTATGAATTGTACTTAACGAGGTCACAGTGACCTTTGAGCTTGACCAAATTCTCATCAGTTCAACTTTGAGTCCAAGTTCGTGCCAAATTTGAAGAAATTCCCTCAAGACGTTCCTGAACTTTCCCATTACAAAGATGGCATCTGAACTTACTGTTGGGTGTGACTTCAAAGTGCGGCCTTCCACTCTCGCTGGAAGACACGGTGGCAAGGCGAGCCTTGATTAGCTCCCCGTCCACAAAGCTTCCGTAGAGAGCAGTCCGTCCGTCGGGGTAGATGTACGCTACAGATTCACCAGTCATCTCCCCATCCTCATTCACTTCCCCAAACACACAGCCTCCATCCTAGACGCACCTCAGTACACACCAACATGCACAAAGGACATAGTGAACAAATACCATTCGTTTCATTTACTTCTACTATGTTCTTATGCAATGTGGGAACTTCTAAAGGTAAGATTAACACTAAATATGGCCTCAGAAGTGCTTAAACGTATGTAAGTGAATCATCTCTGCACACATCATGGCCACTGAGCTGCAGTGAGCACTGAGCTGACTCACAGGGTGGTAAACCCAGCATTCCCCACATCGGCTGTTGTCTTTGTACTGGCCCTTGAACACCAGGCGGCCCTCTCCATCAAACTCCTGAGCAGGTCCGTTAAGTTCTCCGTCCACATACGTCCCGTGAAGGACGCCGCCGTCTTCATATGTATACATCCCCTGGCCCTGCAGAGCATCGTCCACATAGAAACCCTCCAGGGTGCTGTGGAGAACGAGAGACGAAACTGCAGTGAAACTCCCGTTAAATTCAATCACATCAAACGGGTCAGATAAAACTGCACAGATCTACACAAGTTCAGTAGTGGAAGAATGACCTAAACCGGGTTAACATGCAATTATTCGTCAGCATGTATCAGGACTTGACTAATGCATAGTAATTAAATATTGCAGATACTTCTTGTTGTGCTTACCTAAGTACTTCCCTACATGAAAAAAGTTAGAATATTTCAAGACAAAAGTGATAACATTTTTGGGAAAAGTAATCTTGTGAATAAAAAAATGAAATAATAACTAAATTTTGATCAAATTGTATTGGGCCAGCTGACCACAGCTTCCACTCTTCTGTGAAGGCTTTCCACAACATGTCAGTAAAGGATGTGAATACATCTTTCATCACTGACAGACTCTTTCTCCATCTCTCTCAGATAAGAGTGTAATTCACTTGCCAAGAGACAAAACACAAACTAAACAAAGTTAAAGAATTTGTTTGAAATTTTCTGTTGTTATCGTGCTTTCTTCTGCCAACAACAGCCCTGTAGTGAAAATCTGATACTGTGACAGCGGTGACGTAGACAATGTCAAGTGGCACAAGTAAATGCCCACGTTTGTTTCTGTCTTTCCTTTGCAGTACCTTCCATCAAAGAAGAAGAACTTGCCCTTGCCATTCTTCTCTCCGTGGCTGAAGTGTCCTTCAAATCGATCACTGGATGAGTAGGTTACTGTGCAGAACCCATGTGGCTGACCATCTTCATCCAAGGGACCTGAAAACACAAACACACACACATGGGCAAATTGAGTCTGATGGGTTTTTAAAAATAATATTTTTTCACTGTTAATATCAAAATACTTATTGGTTCTATAAAGTTTTGAATTTTTCATGACTCTCTTAAGCATCTTTAGTTAGACTGCTTCACAACTGTTTCACAAGTTATGTACGAATATTTATTTAAAAAAAAAATAAAAGAAAGAAAGAAAGAAATCACTAGAAAAGCAGTAATTTGAGGTTTTGTGAAATCTGGTCGCCAGTCCTCATTCTTTTGTCTCTGACTGTGTTTCGAGCGCCCCCTGTGGCCATTTGTGGCATTACCAGGTGAAGCAGGAGTGACTGCTCAACAAAAGTTGCCTTTCATGGACATCTTGTGAATAAACAGGGGTTTACTGGCGAGTCGCAGGTATGTCCAGTCAACCAGTGGACCCTTACAACGAGGTGCCAACATTTCAGAAAGAAGCAAACTCCCCATGTTTCAGTTTCAGGTGCGGTTTTCGTCCACAAAAAAGTGTGTTTAATACCACATTTTCATCAGTTTACTTCTGACACAAACGGCGCAACGTGGCTGACTCCTACATGCTCACATTCTTGTATTCGTGAAATACAGGAGCGAGCACACCTGTAATCATTTCACGCTCCAGGAGCCACGCGAGCAGCGGGACACTGATATCCCCCCGGGCCGCCTGCGCTCGCTTGTCAAGCGGATTCCACGCTGAAATAAAGTCCGCGGCGCTCCTGAGTCGCCGGGCGGGCCTTCAGAAAGACTGACTCATGGAGATTTTCGGAGAACTGACACCAGGATCTCAAAACAACAGAGGAATACCGCACACAGCCTTTATCCCGTCACAAGAGGGGGGTAAAATAGAAGCGAGACACTGCTTGCCTTCCACGGACTCTTCTACGTTTTCATCATCGCTGTCCATGCTGCAGGAGGCTGCCGGATGAGGACCACACCGCGAGTCAGGCTGCTTTTCCTGTCACCCATGGAGCGTCACGGGCAGGACACGATGTGTGACCAGTGGCGACCCCGTGTTTGTCTCACTTTAAAGGCGACCCTGACCTGGAGCCTTCTCACTGCGGTGCGCGCACAGGATCCAGTATGGGTTCGTTAGTTTAATCGTTGAATCAGTTCAAATGGGGGTATCGATTTGATGTGTTGCGGGGTGCGCACCTCATTGCGGGGTTTCTTTTGTGATTTTAACACGTGTTCAGATTTCATCACTTAGTTTCCATGAAGGTTAACCACAATATTGGCCCTCCTCACCCCCATCCCAGACAGGGACAAAGCCCACCCTCCTGTACCCCGTGTACCCCTTGTTCCCTGTGTACCCCTTGTTCCCTGTGTACCCCTTGTATCCTGTACCCTGTGTGCCCCCCACCCCTCCTGACTGGATTCATAGGATGAAAACCAGACCCAACACACCGCAGAGAGATTAAACGTTAGACTGGTCAATGCAAGACCGTCTCTTTTCTAAAACATCGTACAGATGAAGTGCACATCTGGCCCATGAAAGTCAGCATTTTAAAGCAGTGTAAGCCGTTCATAAAGCACAGACAAACACCACGTGACAGGAAGTCTGGTGAATTTCGAACAGCATCCTTTCATATGCATCAGAATCAGAATCAGAATTCCTTTATTTATCCCTGAAGGGAAATTCTTGAACCTCCAAAGATGTAATATTATGCGGCATTTCTGTTTTTTGTTACCTTTATTATGAAAACACAACAACCAGTTTTAGAATAATTTGTCACGCTCTGATTCAAAATGTTTTTGTTTGTTTTTCGTGCGTCGTGCCTCCCGCCCCCGCACTGGACGGACGGAGTTAAAAGTTAACGCGCACTTTGCAGACAAACTGTTGCAGGTACGCTGCTGACGCACCTCAGTTCAGCCCTCCCTTCTGGCAAGGCAGGGCTTATTGTGCGACGCGCTGAAGCTGTTTCTCTCCCCAGAACAGAAGCGCCTCCTGCTTATCAGGCCAAACGCGCTTTGTACTCAAGGCAACCTGCGCGTAAAGTCGTATTTTCGGCAGAGAAATGGGAACAGACTCTCCTTTGTTGTTAGCTTCAGTCTCTCTTCTGTCTGCCCTGCACATGGGTGAGCTAAAATGCCTGCATGCCTCCTAAACACACACATTTTCAGTGGTGGGCGCAGAGCATACTTTTGGCACATAGCGATATCACTGTAGGAGCGTTTTTGGACCAAACTTTAAGTGCAAGCAGTACGAGACGCACTGCAGCGCCAGTTTGTAAAACCGGATAAAACAATAAGACAGTCAGAGTAGCTGAGATCAGTTTTGAAAGCAGTAGTTTGAACGTGTTTCCAGTGTTTTGTTTTGTTTTTTGTGTGTGAATCAGTTAATCATTTCTCCTTCCAGCCTACTTGGCTCGGCGAGTTGGTTTGTCCAGGTTGGCCCACAAAGTCCTGCCTCCTTCTGTCTCTGGACCTCCAGAGTTTGAGAGGATCTTCCGTGCGCAGTAAGAGGACTGAGATAACAAACAGTTATAGAACCTCTGAAATTACATTAAAAAACATCTGTCAAAGAGGTGTCACGTATTGTAAACGCTAACGAACGCTCAGGTGTGCTTTTACACCAACCCCTGTAACTATAAAATACACTATATAGACAAAAGTGTTGGGACATGTTTCTTCATTACTGAGGCGTGGTGTGGCATGGGCCTGTTTTTCATTGGTTAAACTCGGCCCCTTACTTCCAGGGAAGGGAAATCTTACAATAACTTTGGTGATCCCTCAACGTGTTTTCTGTCACTTTTATCAGGCTGAAACTTTGATTTGACCAATACTTTGGTTTTCTGACCAAAACACGTGCAAAACTAATGACATGTCTCAACTGTTCTTTGTCCTCAGTGTTTATTAGCGAATGTCATCATGCTAACAAGATGAAGTAAGATGAAGGGCCCACACCTGCAGTACACTCAAAGTGCTTTATTAAGTTGCTCTTCCATGATAGCCTGAGATCCGTTTCAGAGAGTCAGTCAGTCTGTCATCTTGTGTCTTTTTCCTACCTGTCCGAGACGTTGTGACACTAACGTTGTGCATGTGTGCTGCGGTGTGTGTGTGTGTGTTTGCAGTCAGAACTGTGTGGAGTGTTACCCTCTGTTCCTGGTCGTCATGTGGACCTGTGGCATGTTCTTCAGCGAGGTGACCGCAGCTGCAGGAGGGCTGGTCTACATCGTCGCCCGACAAATCTACTTCCAGGGCTATGTGAAGTCCAACGAGAGCAGGTGATTCATCTACCCGATGCCACGTTGTTTTCACAAATTACTTAAAGGCGTGATATTGTGTTTTGACAGGCTTTTTGACTGAGTGCTTTCTGGTTTGCAGATTGCCTGGTTTCTACCTGACTCTGGCTGTCTTTTTCACTATGTCTCTGCTGGCTTTGATTGGAATTCTACGTGGGATATTACACAAGTACTTTGACATCCATATGTGAAGAGTTCACTTCCACCTAATTGTGTAGAACAACCAGTTAAACACACACACACACTCTGCTGTCATGCTGAGTCAGTGTGAATAAATTAAATAACTTAGTCTGATTAAATTAATGCAAGCATACTTCGGCCCTGTATGGTTATTCAGTCATAACATTGAGGGGGACTTGTGCTTAAAAACACAATGAGTTTATTAAAGTGTTAATGGTTTATGTATTATACATAAACAAAAGTAATGAATTTCTGTTTCCTGTACTAACTAATACACTGAACTGAGCTTATGCCATAAAATATGAAATAAAAATTTTATTTAAGTAATTAAGATTCAGTGTTTGAGGCATAAATATTTTGTATGCCTGTGAAGTGAATGTTATTTCTGTAAGAGACATCTGAATTACACATTCTTCTAGTTGTTTACGTATTGCAGATTTCTCAAAGCCTGACGTGCTTTATGGAACACTGTTGACCTTTGGTATCTCGTTTTTCACTCTAACAAAATATAATCCAGAGCTCGTCATGTAGTCCATATTACAAGATTAATCCCCCTCACAGTGATATGATCTTGCTATTTTATAAAAGCAAATCTAAGTATTTAAGTGAAATAAACTATGTCTTGTGCGGCTGTTGCTCATTTAAAATACATTATGACATTAAAAGGTTTAAAGAGCCACCTGGCATTAGAAACTGAAGTCCTTTTTAGGTAGGTGTGTCGCTTTTATTTTCCACCTGGTGTCTTACTGCCCCCTGGCGGCCGTGTGGTGTATTGGTGTTCTGGCCTGGTGGACGCTTAGTGGACATCCTGAACACAGCTGGTGTTGTTCAGAGGCTCGGGGGGAAATTACACAAATCTTTGACATTTTCTGACGAAATTCTGCACCTCGGCGCAGCAATTGTTGTTTTTCACGTCGCAAGGTATGTGTCCCGAGTTCACGTTATTGTTTATTCACAGCATTATGTTTGGCAGTTGAAGCCGAACAGCATCCGGCTACTGTGTGTTAGCATGCTAACAGTCAAGCTAGTTAGTTAGCAGCGGCTCCCGGTTTTGTTTTGATTTTCGCCAGCTGGCCTCTTCCGTCACCCGCTTTAACATGGGTAGCTAAAGAGCTAACTGTGGTCTTCAGCGAGCAGAAGACCTGATATGGGTGGGCTTTCGCTTTGATTCACGTCAGTAAAGCATTTTTAATTAGATTTTTTTCCGGTCCCATAGTATGTGTCAAGTTGTTAACATTGTTAAGCGACGATGGCTGCATACGTGCATTAACTCCATTAATAAATTCATTTTTTTACAGATATGCCCAACGTCTATATGACATTACGTTATGACATTATTGACATTATGTTTTGTGAATCACTATGTGCTTTAGATAAATTCGGCGTTACATTAAATGGTATTTTGTAAACGTTTCTATTATTATTATTATTATTATTATTATTATTATTATGGTGTATTTGTCGCCCCTGCACACCTGTGTATATAGAAAGAGAAAAACGCGTCGGTGCAGATTTTTACACTAAGCTTTCATTGAAACATGTAGTTAACGCGGTGGCTCCTGGTCTGGAAAAACAGCTCTACCCAAACGTTTTGAATTGTAAACATAAACGCCAAATTGATTGAATACTAAGCATTTCCTTTGCAGTGTCCCTTTGAATCGCAGCCCTGCATTCCAAGAAGGAAGACGAGTACTTCACCATGAGCTCAGATGATGGTGAGACGACACACAGGCGTAGTGTAGTGAGCCTTGCCTTAGTTCATGTGCCAGTCAGTCACTGCATGGTGTTCGACCCTCCCTTTTCATGACTGCAGGTGACATGGAGAACCAGGCTGAGCTGGAAGAGAAGACGAGGCTCATCAACCAGGTGTTGGAGCTTCAACATACTCTAGAGGGTACGAAAGGCACACACACACACACTTCAGACAGTCACACTGTCTATGTGGCAGATGCGGCAGTGAAGCGTGGTTTTAACATCCATTTGAGATGAAATTAGCTCAGATCATTAAGGCAGTTTTAACACATCCAGATTTTTGTGACTGCAGCGTGAAACGTGGTGGCACACATCAAACCCTGAGCCTCCATCATTATCATCGCTGTGGTGTGCACTTCATCAAAACTGCCACTTGCTCTTTTGATTTGTTGCCACAGCAACCAGTGTGGATAGTTTGGCGATGAAAATGACAAATGTCGCCTGATTATCTAACAGTGATGGCACACAGTATTGAGAAGGTGGTCAGATTAGCCCACAGTCTGTGCATCTGTTGACCCTTTATTATCACATGTGGATACCGTCAGAGCAGAGGTCTGAAGTTTGCATTCCTAGAAAGAATCAGTGTCTGAACTCACTGTTGCTCGGCGGCATGAATGGGCAAAAAAAAAGAAAAAAAAAATTGCTGTAACATCAGGCCTCATGGTCAGTGATCAATATGCAGCTGTTCCAAATGTAAAGTTTCGACTCACTTCCTCGTTACATGAAGCTTTTTTTACTCCTTAAATTCAGATGACCGCTTGTAGCTCTTTGTTGGATGTTTCTATGTTTTCTAAACTGCAGCGCACTGATGAATACACAGCAATTTTTATTTTTGTAAGTGTGAAGACGCTCCTGAACTCGCTCGAAGGTTTCCGAGTCACAGCTCACAACATCTGTTCTACACTGAAACACTTAAATGATGCAAAATGCACTAAAAGTAGTTGTGGGGTTGTGGGGAAAAGTTATACTGCAACATACATACAACATACTGGGACATTTCCCACACGACATTATGGAAATACTGACATAAGAGTGAAAACAACATGTTGGGCTGAGGCTGAAGTGAGTGGCAGAATAACTTGTTGTGGTAAAGATGGCAGCATGTGGGGAAAACTAAACACAAGTGGCAGCACACACAGTCAAAAAACATCTCTGAATCTGTGTGTTCAGATCTGTCTGCCAGAGTGGATGCTGTCAAGGAGGAGAACCTGAAGCTGAAGTCGGAGAACCAGGTTCTGGGTCAGTACATTGAGAACCTCATGTCTGCCTCCAGTGTTTTCCAGACCACCGACACCAAGAGTAAACGAAAGTAAGGAAATCCAAGGAGAGCACTGACACACACACACACACACACACACCCACACACACGCATTCCAGAACCTGAACCTGAACCCAGTTTGTCCCAGCTGACTGGACTCTGATCATCAACATCATGGACTCTTGATGCTGCCGTGTTGCATTTATCGCATTGGAATGTACAGCTAAGAAAAAAGAACGCTGGAGAATTGAAACCCGTTTTCAGGTGACTGGAAAGACCCCCATTTTTGTTAAAGGCTTTGCTTTTTGTAAACACACAACTCAACGTCTGCCGCTCCTCCATGGCTTAACGGTCGAGAGAAAGAGCGTCGATAAGCTTGACCAGAGCAGAAAATCGGAGAAAACACGCCACTGAACAAAGGCCGACACCCAGAAACGTTCCAATACAGCAAAGTACAAAGAAAATACTAGCAGACAGCAGGCACCATCACATACTTCAACCCGCTAGAAGTAAGTGACGACTGAGAAGCTTTGCTTTTTTTTTTAATAGGAAATTGCTGCATATTATCCTTTTAAGCCGAGCTTATTAGCAGATATGCGCCGCAGGTTTTTTGCAAGTCAAATGCATTGTGGAAGCTGCGGCAACCCTGAAACACAGTGTTGTACTGTGCTGTATGCAAAGATGTACTCGGCATGTTTTAGACGCTCGGATCCACATCTAACTGCCCCTCTCAGCCTGACCAGTCCCAGCACCCCGAGTGCTGAGCCGAGCCGCGAGGGAGAACATGCCAGTCTGACAGTGTAGTTTAACAAAGCTTTGACATGTGCTTTTATGTCTGACATACATTGTGTAAACTGTTGGTTAAAAACTGGACTACTGGCTTAGTCACACTTGGTTCAGAACTGAATGCTAGCGGGTAGAAAACTCAATTTCTTAATAGCTTATGTGTGTATATGAGGGTTTAGAGCAAAAACTAATTTGCTGCGGGCTATCAACATGACTGGTTCATCTGTGTGCTGCATTTGTTTTCCATAGAGATGCACAATACGTATGCGGCGTGGAAATTCACATTATGGGCTGTTGTCTGATACTGAAATTATAGTTGATATATAATACGTCAATAAATGGCTGTCATTGACTTAACAAGCGCCGCAGCTTCACGCTCTGACGCGGTCGGTGGTGGTTCTGGACCACCTGGTCTGAGCAGTGCAGGATGTGACGCACGCAGATCAGTTTGCTGGTTTTTGTTGTCACACACTTTTCATCGTTTCAATAAGTTGAAGAATAGTTAACTGAAAATTGCTGCACCACCGGAAGCACATATGCTTTTTTTTTTTTTATGTTTTTAAGCTGGCGAATTTTGCTAGCTTTTAAAATATTTTTGCTAATTGTGTTGGCTGAGGAAAAAAATTCTTATTGTGCAACCTGAGTTTTGGAATTTCCGTGAAGTTTTTGTGTCATATGTCACCCTCTCATAGACGTCTGTGTGCTCTGATTAGCTAACCTGCCACACATTCCAGTGAGATAAGGCTGCTGGTAGCAACGGTAATAACTTTAATCCAGACTACGCGGTCACGTTTACACTCAAACTAGTTAACGTTAGCATTAACTAAGATGTATTAGTAACACCTGGAAGTGGCTATTATAGTAGTAGCTCTAGAACTGATCACAGAGCCTGACAAACTCTTGCAATATTTATTTGATAGCATAAACTCTTGGAGGGATATTTAACATTTTTAATGTACGACCTTTGCAGTTTGCGCACTTAATAATACAAAGTGAACTCAAATGACAGCAAGTCAGCCCAGTCTGAAGAGTCAGTTCTTAGTCAATCTGTCTCGTCATTACCACGAAAAATATATTTTACTTGTTGCAGTCCAGATCTTGTTCTTTCATTGCCGTGTTGCTCATTGGCTCAAAGAGATCTTTGGAACTCATGATGTTACTGCCCCTCCGCCGTCTCCACCGCCCAGATCCAAAAAATCCTTCCATCCAACACAAAATGTTTACGTTTAACTAACATTTTTCTCCTTCGGGACATAATTGCTCCAACTTGGTCAAACACAGTTTTCAGTGTTTGCTGGGTGGAAGCTGGTGAGAGGAAAAGCATGTTTGTCTCCCCAGCAGTGGTGTTAGCAGTGACCTCCTCCCTTTCCCTCTTTCCTTTTGTTATTTATTAGTCAGTATTGCTGCCTCTGCCATAGATACCGTAAAGCTGTCATAACGTGGTTTTATTGCTACAGTTTGTAACTTCTCTGAAGAGACGTGGGTGTCACTTTTCGTTGCTGCTGCATGCAGGCTGGGAGGGACGGGACTTTAACAGTCACTGTTGCAGTTTATAGCCAAGACCATATTTCAGTTTTTATTTGAACTGAGAGTCTTGTGTATGTGCTTACTGTTAAGCTGGCAAAGCCTGGTTTAGCCTTTCAGTAAATCAGTGACAAATATACTGTATTTCATGCATAAATGTGAAATAAATATCATTGATGAAGTCTCAAAGTAATCTTAATCCTGTTGCATTTGAACATTGTTTACATGTTGTTTTTGTTACTGACCTGACTGTGGTTTAATAAAGTACTGATCCTTTTTGACGAGATGTTTGTCATTGATGTTCTAATCGATGTTTTATATTTCACATGCTCACAGGGTCACTAAGGGTGCCCGCAAGGACAAGTGACCCGCTGCTTTACCCCCCGTGTTTTCAATGTAACCTGCAAACTGTCCTGGGTTTAGTTTAGTTTAGTTGTCGTCACAGAGTGTCCACACTGAGGACACTGGTCCCTCTGTGTTGAACTAATGTGTGTGCAGTAGTTTCCCAGGATCATCTTCATATCAACATGTGCGTTGATTTGGATGTTACAGGCATACTGTGCAGGATTTTTTAAAGATATTCTGGAGAAACACAGTTGACTTTTAAGTCTTGGGACTCAGGATGTTGACACTTTATTAGCCACTATTACTCATGTTAGAGTCTCATTGACACTCAACAGTCCACTAACCCAGAATGTGAGAATGAAACTCCACAGAACTGAAAGAGGCCACCTTTAGTGGATCAGAAGTTATGATTGAGAGAGATTATTTTTGTTTGAGTCCATAGTTTGTTTGTTTTTTTAAAGAAAAATCCTGTACAGTATACATTTGACTGTGTGTGTGTGAACATGTATATTACTATACAACCTACTGTACAGATGGTAGGACAGTTTTCTTATAGTCTTTGTCAAGACAAAGAGCAGAGACCAGAGTGAGGAATCCATCAGTGTTAGCATTAACACTAATGCTATTTGGACTGCAGAAGACTCTGCCTTCTCCTGCGGTGTTTGTGTAGGAGAAGGACTTTGGCCTCATTAGGAGTCAGGACCAAACTAAAGCTCCTATTGGAATATTTAGAAAATATCTGACGTTGTGCCCTCGTAGCAGGGTTGAATATTGTTAAGGTGCTGTGATACCACACCTGTCATTTTGCTGCTGAAACGCTCATGTATGCTGAACGTGACACAGACTGTGCTGAATGGTGTTCAAGTGGCTGTTCAAGGATGCAATTTCAAAATGCACCATATTAAAGGATATCACTGTTGTTATTTTATATTTTTCTCATTCCCAACCAATTCCAGAAAACCAGCAATGTGCTTGTCCATCTCTAAGTACCGTGTCTGTGGGTTCCTTCCTAAGATTTTTGACAGTAAGATATGTAATACTGTCAGCCTTGTCCTTTTAATAATACAACAGCTCTTATCCAAACCATGTCTGAAGATCAAACAAACAGCATTACACAGTGACTAGATAATCAAAGTCTGTCTTAAAACCAGTCTGGCTGGTTGTTCCTGTTTGTCTATTCAGTGTCACATAAATCCATGGGTACTTTATTTTGCAATTACGTATTTCATGTAAATAGAGCTAAAAAAAACAAGCTGTTGTTAAATACTCAAAAGACAAGGTGACATGGGATGTTTTTTCTTTATTTGTTACAACAAAATAAAAAGTAATAAATTAGCTCTCCTGTTTTCACTCTTTAAACAGCAACTGTCAGCAGTGCCAGCAGTGTGATCACTTCACGAGGTTACTGCATTCCCTTACACTCCGCAAGTTTCATTATTGCTGAACTGCTACTGCCTTTGTCTCGCTCAGAGCCATAAACATGGATCCTCCTTCCTCACAGACCTCAGTCACAGTCAGCTCAGACTCTTCAGGTCCCTGTAGTCTTAGTCCAGCACAGGGTTTGCTCAGGTGGAACCCCAGGCCTGATGGCAGATATGTGTGTGGTTCCCTCTCCTCTGTGGGCATCAAACTTTGATGAGTATCTGACAGACAAGAACAAGAGTGAGTGTTAAGCAAACCTTAGCTGCTGTAAGACCACACAGACACACACACAAGTGTGACCCGTCAGCTTACAGTTCAACCACACTGATCACCAACTTGATTTCTGCTTCGCTTCCATCACAAAGACGACCACACACGAACCTAACTGCAGGTAAGCATCACTGCAGCGGTGCTAACGAGAAGCTCGCCATCGTCACGTGCCACCTGCAGTTCAGTTTAAGAAGGTTTTCTCGCTCTTGTCTGGAAGTGAAGGTTGTCTTGATCTGACAAGTCGTGACATTAGCAGGAAACTGAGGGAGGTATGACTCAGGGTCGCTCTGCACATTCCTTTAAAGCTGGATCAGATATGTCTTGGGTGCCACTTTGCAGTTCCCATACGACGAGTGTGTGGTTGGGCAGGTTTTCGCAGGTTAATGTTACACTTTACAAAGCCTTCCTTTGATCCACTCTCGTTGGACCTGTTAATGTTATTGTAAAACAAATAAACACTTCCTGCTTTTATCATGAAGCATTTACAGAAATGTGGAAAAAAGCAACCCCACAGCCATACCAGCCCTGCTCTAACATGATGAGACTGGTAGATGTTCAAACTCGTGTGATTAATGGGCACAGCAGGTTTAAGAACAACTCCTGATTGTAGATGCTATTGTTCTAATCTCAGTCTCTCGCATGGCCTGGATGGCACCGTGTGCTTCCCTTTTTCCACTTGCCCGTTTTCAACATGGTCGCCTGGTATGAAATGTTCTCTTATCACAGCTAAACAGCACATTAAATACGATCAGATCGGAAGGTTGCTGGTTCGATTCTCCCACCGGACGGGCAGGAAAAATTTGGGTGTGGTAGAGTGATAATGTCCCCACTCCCCATTAGCTGGCTGATGTGCCCTTGAGCAAGGCACTTCACCCCCAATATATGCTCCCTGGGCGCTTGATGCAGCCCACTGCTCCTGTGTGTTTCACTGCATGTTGCATGTGTGTGTGTTTCAATCAGTGATGGGTTAAATGCAGAGAAGTAATTTCCCAGCTTGGGATTAATAAATTAAATTGAATTAAATTAAAATTCAAGCTGCAGCTTAGCTTTATGCTAAGTTCTTTAAGTTCTAAGGTCAAACCTCGCTCAGCAGAGCCCAGACGTCAGCGTCGGATTGAACCACGAGGCGCAAAGCTGAGATCGGCTGCAGCGCTTCTTCAATCTCACCCTGAGCTACGCCATCCTCAAACGCCCCTGAAACACACAAACGCTGTCATTGGTTTTTGTGCATGTGTAGACGGACAACAATCTCACACCAAAGCTCCTTTTCCAATGCTGTTATGTTACAGTTTGTCACAAAGGCTCACTTTTTGCCATCAATATTACAGCCTTCCAATCACATCGATTGGCTTCTCAAACGTAAAGTCTTTCAAGTGAAGACAACAAAACAGAATCTTTGGAAATGTAAAATATGACATGGATTTTATTGATGTTTTTAAAAAAAATCTTATTAGACAGTTCTGGAAATTTGCAATTTCTAACAAAAACTGTTAAGAATTGCTTAAAACAAAATTCACAATTCAAGTAAAATAAGTGGCCCAACTTCAGTTACACAACTAGCATGGCTAAAAAGTAAACCCTGAAGGTTTGTCCTGCTAATGTCTTCAAATTTCCGGATGGTATCAACTGTATTTTCAATCAGACAAAGCCCTATAAAGGGTCATGTTAGGTGGCTTAGAGCGTTAATTATTATTTAACTTAAATGCTTTTAAGACTGAAAACAACATCTTATTTCAGTCATGCAACAGAACCCGAATGACATGCAAGTCATGTTAGTTGGCAGGTTTTACTTTACTTTAATATTTTCCATGCTGTCACTGTTTTACGAGTCATATGGGGCTATGAGGGTTTTCCTTTGGACCCCCCCAACAGGCCTCATGTGTGTGCTGAATGTGTGGGTTGGTGTACCGATGACGATGAATCCCTGATCAGCTTCTTGGTAGGCAGGAGACGATCTGGCCAATAGTTTGTGTTGTGCTGATGGCTGAAAGAAGACAAGACAACAGACATCAGACAGACTGCGACTTAACGCCTTCGGGAAATGCAACCTCATTAAGAAAGCAGCCAGAGAAAAGAAGTTAGCAAAGCAGCTTGGCAACCAAAAGCCAGTATTCACTCTCTTTTCCCTGAAAACAGCTGCCTGCTGCTGCTGGAAATGAGGATGATAAGAGACTGTAAAACTGTACATTTTTGTGGGATGTAAAACTGAAACAATGAGCTTAAAGAAATACAAAGCTCCACGGAGCTGAAGGGAACTGCAGTTTGTTGGCGATTCTTCATGGGCTGATCATTTAATATGCATAAAGACACTGACTATATTTGATTAGTGTTCAGCCGTTAGTCAAGTCAAACAAAAGTCTAGAGAGACGAACCCAAAGTATATTTTAGGTTTGTGATCAAGCCTTTACAGTTTTGCTTGGTGACCTTGCCACTATCGAATCAAATGGTGGCAGATAAGAATGTAAATACACAATAAGGTTTAACTCTGCTCTCACACATGCCAGTTTGGTGATTATATGCAATCATTAACTGTTATCATCAAGGCCAAGTTCCCAGGTCACCATCAAGCTGCTTGGAAAGCAGACTTAAGATTTTCTTCTGTGTAACAACAAAACAACGAGCAGCTTACTGAGGCAGTACAAATACTTTCAGGAATCCTATTCGTGAAGGAGAGGAGATGAATAGGTCTTGGTATGCATTACATACGACATTAAAATCCATGGAAAAATATACAGTATGTCACTACAATCAAAGCTCAGATAACCTCTGCAGTCAGCTAAACTGCACCCTTTTATAACATAAAAAGCAGCATAAAAAACAATTTAAAATTAACTTTTACTATTGCACCCAACAAAGATATGAGCCAACACTTTCAGACTATTTTTCCAGGCATGGTATTAAAATTGTAAGACAAAAAAACCCTTTGTCTCTCAGATTTTAAAGGGCGGCTCAATCCACGTCATTTTCTGGGTTTTTAACATAAAAACTCAGCTGTCAGTTAAAAGCAGTGACGTAGGCTACAGAGCTGGTTGTTGCTGTGAAAAGTTGGTCCACTCCTCTTCAGTGCCTGTGTGAATTTGTTGGATATGAACAGGAAGTGGAGCCCTGCGTCGTACTCTTTGATCCAGAGACATGCGCTCAGCTGGGCGACGCTCCCGGTCCGTATGCAGGCCGTGGAAGAACTGCAATGTTGTCAGCTTCCAGGGGCTTCAGGCTGCAACACATTCAGCTACATTCTGTAGCTTGTGCATGCGTAAACCACAACCCCAAAGCCACCACAGGACACTCTGCTGACACGGCCATCACGCCAGGTGTGCCATACGCCATCAAAGGTGAGCACTGCAGTCGGGTCAAGCCCCTGGCCAGGACAGCTACCACACAGACGAGCTTTACTGAGACAGCTGGCGATGGTCCGTCTCTGTCCACGGTTCTAACAAGTTCTTTATGTTCATGATGAACGAGGGACACTCGGGGAGCTAATGGCGAGGGAATTCAGGAAAACGTTCTCAGAAATTTGTCAGGCACTTAATCCATTTTGTTAATGTCACTTTCTCATGTGGTTTGCTGTTCGGCCTGTTCGGCTTGTGTTTCACCTGCAATGTGAAGCCTGTGGACCTCAGCTCATCTTGTGTAACGCAGTTTCCCTCTTATCTTCCACACAGAGATTCCACGTCTGTCTAACTTTACACAAAGGTCACCCAAGGCTTGAACACTTTTCCCTTGTAGTGTGACACAAGAGTCGACTCACACACACACACACATACACACACACAGCCACAGGGAGGCAACAGAGTGATAACAGATATCTTGTTGTGGTGGGTGTTTCCTGTTACCTTGCTACTCCTTCCTGAGGCATCAACACCTGAGATGAAAACCAACACCCACCTGACGGCAGTAATGAAGCCAATGGACACGCACACACACACACACACACACACACACACACGCACAGAGAGACAGGTTACTCACATTGCTGGGCAGCACTTCCACTGTGGTGTTGTAGAATTTATCTCCGCTGGTTTCGATATTTCCACTGCGAAACAGGTACCTGCCATAAAGACAGTGTCATAATCAGTGCAGTAAAAGAGTGTACTGCCAGGTCCAACAGGCAGCACGTGTATCATAATGAAAGATGTGAAATCATTCCCACTGTCACGTGGGAATGAAACAACCAGTGACAAACAAATCTTGAACTTGCTATTAAACCCAACAATATCATCCCTGTCACTTCAATCAAATCGTAACTTCTTGACCTTTTCTTGAAAAAGAAAAACACATCATAACAAAAAAATGTCCCATCTCAAAAGTGTCCCATCTCATCAACATGAACACCTCATTAACTGGTTTCACTCAAACATTTGAAATCTCATCTCGCCCTTTAGAAAACAAGCGGGAATTTCCCTTTTGAAATTGTGTGCAGCGAGTTCATCCATTTAATTTTACTCCAGAGACAGGAGTGGCTAACTGACTGACTTAAATCGCCTGAGTGTGTTTGCCGAAGGAGGCCTGACTACAGAGAGCAGGTGTGTCAGTCCGCCACCTCAACATGGGAAAACAGCCTGTAAATATCAGGGGGAATGTGTGAGCTGAAGCACGACAAACACTCACAGACAGGCAGCTACCCCATACATAAACACTTCAGTGACTACATCCACACCCCACTGCGTCCTGTTTTCACTCAGCGCTGAAGCACAGAGCCGCCCTATAATGACAAAGCTTATGTTATAGTCTGTATGGCTGTTTCGACGGGTGTGTGTCAAGTACAAAATGCAGCTCATATAAACCGATATTAGGAAATGTGAGCCTTTTGCTGCCTTGTTGTTACAGTTACTGTCCTGACACGCCAAACGGGCAGCTGAACATCAGTCGAGCATCTGTGGACAATCATTAGAGTAGTTCTGACACGGATACCAGTACTGGAAATGCCGATACTGCCTCAAATGCTGGATCATGTGTCGGTGAGTATCTGCACCGATGCGATACTGTGTAACTGAAGCACACGTCTGCAAACGTTTGGGGAATGTGGTGGGTCAAAAGCGGCCAAAAACTAAACCTTATAGTAGTTTTACGTGGACAAGCAGGTAAAGGTGAGCGCTTGCCCAGCACTTGTCCTGGTTTAAAAAGCTCTGAAGCAGCTCCTCCTGCCAGTCTGTGAAGCCATTATTAACGCAAGCTCGAGCATTCGATGTCACGTCTAGGGAGGAGACGGAAGGTGGTGCGAGGTGATCCGTCAGAGGAGCAACTGAAATGTCAAAGTTGTCAAAGTCATCAGTGCAAATTACGTGTGCTGATCTAATGGCAGCTGCACTCTGTGTCTTTGTCTCTGTTTGGTTGATGGGAACAGGAAGCAGTTTCCACTGTGTACAAACTGATGCAATGCAAGAAAAAGTCAAGCAGCAAAGCAACACAAAACATCAAACACATTGTGACAGTGCGGTGAATGCTTCAAATCTGTCACGTCAATATTTGCATTTTCTCATTGATGTGTCTCTTCTTTACTGAATGACACAGCAGAACACAGGGGAGGTTCCAACCTGTCACTTCACTTCTGTGATGTGTCATTACATTGTTGAGTATTGTGATAACAATATGACCTGTGAAAAATCATCAAACACTGCAGAGTCCACGTTAGCTCTTCTCTCCCTCCTCAGCCAGCGTGTTAGCTGAGATCCATCGAGTGAGTTTATTGGCCCAATTTGCGTTACCAAACTTTAAAAGGAAATCAGGAATTCAAACTGACCCAGACATGTGAATCGGCTGTGGGAATTTGAAGAGGATGTAGTCATTCTGCGTGGGGGTTAATGCCCAGAAGAAGTCCTGTCCTTTGTAAGCTCTGTCCAGACTGTGCTGCTTGTAATGTTTCAGGCTGCTGCTCAGCTCTGCAGCTGGGTTACTGTGGGCCTGGTACAGAACCTGCTGCCCAAAGTCCTTATCCTGGAGGGGAGGACACACACACACACACACACACAAAGAGAAAGAGGGAGGGAGAATCTATAAAAAACCTTGGATGTTGCGATGGTTTTGTCTGGAAAAAACGGTTCTGTATCTTTAATTCAACCTTTATCAGATTTCATGTCTGGTATAAACACACCCCCACCGCAATGCAGTAACTAACAGGGCAAACCGGCTGCGTTTGATTCAGGTGTTTCTCCACAGCCTCATCCTGTCTGACGAGGCTCCCACCTGACGTCAGCTGATCTGACAGGAAAAGGTAGTCAACACTGACTGGCAAATCACTTTGACATCTCAGTGACAGAACAGTCCTTTAATTTAAAGTTAGGTGTGGTGACTTGAGTGTGATTTATTACAGGAGACAGAATGAACTGTGCACAGAACACCTGTGCAGCAAACACACCTGTGTTTCTGTGTTGGTTTCACTATTATAAACTTATCTTCATAGAGTCCCTGCAATCAGGTGAGGTTTTACTGTTATCAGCATCTGATAAAAACAAGTAAAAACTACACAATCTTCAACATTTTTGCAATCATCAAATATCATTGAACTTATGCAGTAGA
Source organism: Scatophagus argus (assembly GCF_020382885.2). NCBI lineage: Eukaryota > Metazoa > Chordata > Actinopteri > Scatophagidae > Scatophagus > Scatophagus argus. Next base: position 3,006,115 of record NC_058504.1, on the reverse strand, counting down.
ATTACACCGAAATTTTCTGTGTCATATAAATACTTCCAGTCAATGTTTCATGTGTCATCACGGCGTTGTAATGCACGTTGTTAACTTCCATCTGATGTCAATACTTGCTGAGGACCCGCGGAGCGGAGATGCACTCACCTTTAGGTGCTGTACCTTCCCCGGCAGGGACGAGTGGAGGCCGACATGCTGGAAGAGGGAGGGCTTGAACCTCTGCTTGAGCAGCTCCTTCTGTTCATTACAGTGTTTCTGTGTGAGACGACACAGCAGCATGCTGGTCACTACACAGCAAACGGTCGGTGCTTTTAGTTTCAACGATGAACGAAAACAGCGTCTTTGTTAACGCCTGTTACACGCCTGAGCAACGTCTTGGTAGCATCACTCTTCTCAGAGGCAAACAGCATTTCAGTAGTGCTATTTAATGGACTGGAGTGTGGAATGTATCCTGTTGGTACCTTATGTACTATATGTACACTATACAGAGTACAGTTAGCTCAGTATTTTATTCCAGCTGATCACTTCACAACTGACTTACTGCGTCCTTTTCTGGGTTGCAAACTTTCACCCACAGGATGTGATCTAAGAGCCAGTCGATGGGTTTGTCTTTGTGGAACATCAGGAAGAACTCCACAATCATTGGGAGGTCACGGGTGCGAAACATCTTACCTGGAGGATTAGACAAACACACACACACAAGCACGTTATTATCACTAAACCCAAACAAATAAAAACAAGGCTGACCATGTAGATCAACCCTTACCTTGAATACTTCTTACACACACACACCTATAAATCCAAGGTGGGAGAACTCCAGGTAGAGCCACTTCTTGGAAGCCATACTGGTGGTGAAAGTCTTCATGTCGTTGTAGTAACTTGCCTTTGCAACGATGTCATCCTCTAACTGGAAATCAGCCGACACAAACAGCATTATTTAAAAGCAATTTAAATCTCTCCTTAAATCCATGCTCAAAACTTATTTATTCTGAGTAGCTTCTAACACCTAGCAGTGACACTTACTGTACCTTATTTTATCCTATGAAATTTTATTGTCTGTTAACTGCTTTATTGTTTTATTTTGATCCTACTGGAAAGCACTTTGGTCTGTTTTGTGTTGTGAAGTTCTCTACAAATGACTACTGATTGATTGAAGTCATAAACGAGTGTGGGAAATGGGAGCCTACGTGGTGGACGCTGCGGGACATAACAGGTACCCACGCGTTTCTCGATTCATCTTAAAGAAACTGCAGTGGCCGGAAATGTAAGAAGGAATTTTCCTGTTGAGGATCTGTGTATCCTCCGAGTAAAAGCATTTGGAGATAACTGGTTAAGTTTGAATGATATAGTGGTGATAATAAAGTGTTTATTGACGTGGTTGGCCATGGAGGCCTTTTGAGTATCTTTCATCTTGGCTCCACTTTCCCAATTCATTCACTTATTTATTCCATGGGCCATTCAAAGGAGTTCTACAGAACATAAATAGCTGTAATGTTTGGGAAGGGGTCAAAGGTCACCCCTTACCTGAACATAATAGGTTCCCTTGTCCTGAGCGTAGAGCATGAGGAAGCTGAAGTCCAGATTCTGCTTTGTTCGCCATCTACAAACAGACAAGGAATTTGTTCAGGTCTTTTATTTAAGTATTTAATCCACCAGACAACAAATTTTCTTCAAAATCAGATTCTTTTATGCACTGAAAATGCAGATTTTATCTTTCTTCTTCAAGTAAGTAAATCCCACTGCAGCAGCAGCCAAAACAAGAATGGGTCATAAATGGGATTAAAGCCAGATGTTTCAAAATTTAGCCAAACAACAGTTTAAGCACTTCAAAATGAATAGGAGCACAAAGGCCGAATGTACTTGACTCTGTCTTTGGAGTCTCCGAAGGTCTCTGTGAGGCTGGTGAAGTTGGGGTAGTAATGCGGTGAGGGAGAGACGACCTCCAGCAGCCCGGACTGCACCTCTCTGGGAAAACTACAAAGAAACAGTCGGTTAACTTCGCCACGACAATACAAAGAGCATATGCAAACAGTGCAGTCTTTACATTGGAGGTGATAATCCTTATCAAAAATACTGTGCACCACAGATATTATGAACATATTATGAATGTCAGTTTCTCTGTATGCGAATCACACCAGAAGCCACCACAGTCTAAATAACACAGATGAAGTATTCCTTCAAAATAATAATCATTTCAATCAATCAATCTCAAATCCAATGAAAAAACTCAGATGCTGACTTGCAATTTGTGAAAACATACAGTATGTAGTGCAGAATGTATCAGCGTTTGTGGGGTCAAAACTGATGATGTTACATATCAGGACACACACACAATAAAATATGTGCAAACAGGAAGTGCTGTGCTCGATAGTTCTGTCATCTTATCCTTGTTCGTGTGTGACAAGCTCTCATGCTCCATAAATTTCAGATGACTTTGATCCACTGTGTAAAGCTTGATGAAAGTTGCAAAAGACTAATTATCCTGAAAAACAATATATGGACAAAAGTATTAAGCATTAAGATTTCCCTTCACTGGAAGTCAGGGGCCGAGCCCAAACCCTGAAAAACAGCTCCATACCACACCTGAATTCAATAATAAAGAGGTGTGTCCCAATACTTTTGTCTATATAGTGTAATTCAGCAGCTATGAAGCTTTGTCAGTATTTCTTTGGCTAAATCCACACACCAGTCGATTAATCTAAATTCAGATCAGATCATGTTGGATGGATGGTGAAAACCGGCTGGCACATTGACACCTGATTTTAACAGGTGATCTGCGTCTGGACATCTAATGTAACACCTTAAGAGAGAATAGAGTTGGAACTTTGTGTGTGTGTTTGGTGCTGGACAGGTAGCACCTGCAGTGGGCTCAACTGCAGGAACTTCCACATCACTCAGTTAATAAAAAACATTGTTTAAGGCAGCTTTGAATAATATAAACAAGATTAATAATAAAACTTCATTCTTTGAAGAATAGTGAACAATGAAATGATTTTTCAGAAGCTCATGAAGTGGTCACACTTGACGACCGCAAAAAAATATCCCAAATCTGGCTACAAAAGCAATCAGTTATAGGGTGAGCAAGGGAAACAAGTTCATTTCACCTGAACAGGCCTCTCTGAAAACTCTTTCTGCCAAAAACACAAAAGCTTAGACACAAGATGCTGGCTGCTGCCACAAACAGCAACAGTGATATCAGAATGAAACAGCTCCATGTCACTTACTTCTTCTCAATGGTTTCTCCTACGCTGCCAACATAATCTGAGTCCACCTGATGTGAAAGAGAGAGAAAATAGAGGGAGTCAGTGACATAGGGGATTTCTGATGTGCTCAGTTAATACCAAACACGAGGTCTTGAATGCTCCGGCAACAATGAACCAGGAATGGATGTCTTCTGGTTTGACGCAGCCTCATTGTCCTCAACCCTCTAAGGCCAGACCTCGTATAACCAGTTTCAGTTGATAAGAGGGAGATGAAACCTTCTACCATTTCACCCAGTTGTGTTTCTCATTCACTCCAGGGCACATCTCACAACATGAGCTTAAACATGCATATCTACATTGCATGATGTGCCACACAAACTAAATAGACAGGTTTTAAAGGGTAAAGGTGCTTCCTTGTTTACATGAGGTGGCTCATAACAAAGTCATGTGTGTCATTTACCGTCATCCCAGCTGATGACGGTAAATGACAACAGTGACATGAGTTGTGCTCAGTGCCAACAGTGAGCAGGTATGCACCCGGTAACATATGCAGGTGTGTTATGGGAATGTGTAAAGGCAAAAAAGCAAAGTTTATTTTACTGAAGCTGAATTTAAAAAAAAAAAACAAGCCAGGTTTATGAGAGACAGTTTACATTTGATATGAGGGGGAGGCTGTGAGCTGTTCTCAACACCAGAAATTACTGTGGTGCGCTCAAGAGTACTACAACAGTCTTTACGGACTGTATTACAGCATGGTACATAAACAGCACAGAGGCATACAGAAAAACTCTCCAGAGAGTTATTAAAACATCTCAGAATGTCATTGGACGTCCCATGCCCACACCAGGTGACATGCTCAGGACACACTGCCTCAGAAAAGCCAGCACCATCATGTTGCATCATCATGCAGCATCAATGTGTTAGATTAGCTTAGCATAATGTCGAGAAGCAGGATGGAAACTGCTGGCCTGTCAAAGTTCAAAGTCAAATAACTGGAAGATACCAAGCAGTTAAAAACAACAAGCTAAGCTAACTGCCTGCCAACTCTAGCTTCATGTTCAGATCCCAGAGGTGAACAGAGGTGTGGAATCAGTCTTGTAATGTGACTCTTGGCAAGAAAAAATGCCAAACAATGTGTGCACACGTGTGTATGTGTAACCTCAGCAACGAAGACTATTATGAGGAGATCTCGCCGTTGGACGGACGTCAGGCTGTAGAGCAGAGAGCTGAGTGTGTTGACCAGGTAGCTCTGCTTCTCACGCTTCACTGTAGGAATGCCCATCACTATGGACACTGAGAAAGGACACACACACACACATACACACACACACCAGTGTGGGAAAGGCAAGTACACTTCATAAATGTCACAACTGCTGTTTTCTGGCTGTTTGGTCTTCTGCTGTTTGAAATTTCCAGGCGTCTATTATTTTCGAATCAGCTTGGTTTTGAAAAGAAAGGCTGAATACTTCAAACAAAGCTGAAATGCATATATGCAGTACATACAGTATTATAATAGCAGGGACGTGTGTGTGTGTGTGTGATATAGGAGTGCTACATACCTCCACGTCGGCCCTGCCCAAGGATTACGTTGGGTTGGAGACTGTCTGGATGTTGTCTGAGGTGGGGCATGAAGACGTAAACGTTAGGCTGCTGAAGGATCGTCTGTCCACCTGAACCATCTGTAGGCTGCTTTACTGTTTCTGTCCAAAGGACGGGAGAAGGCAACTGAACACATTAACATATGCAGGAATAGGGTGTCCCTATAGCTTAGGGGCGAAGACCTAAAAACCACAACTTCTTCTGTTCATGTCTGTTCAGTGGCTTTGGTTTAAAGGTTTAATTTGCCCCCCTCCAAAAAAAAACACATGAATGCACTATAACAGAATCCTCGGGCTCAATGTCAAACCAATCTGTGGCTTTGGGTAATTGATTTGATCATTTTAAACTTTCTTTGAGAATGTGCACTGCTAAGGTGTCCAGCAATGGGGCAGCCGTAGCCTAGAGGTTGGAGAAGCGGCTTGTGGTTCGATTCCCGAACCCAGATTGGCAGGAAAAAAATTTGAGAGTGGTGGAGTGATTAACCAATCTTAATTCTGAAATGCCTTGTAGACTGTAGCCCAAGGAGCTGAAGGGGGGCCCAACAGATTCATGCAGGACTGCCTACGAGGTAACAGCACTAACTGCCACATCGGGAACACTAAGTTGCAGTATAATGTAATAGTGTCAGATGCTAAAACCTGTATTAGTTGGGGGCTGAACTGAACTGAACTCCACTACCTGTGGAGGTGGTGGTGCTACTGTTGGGATGGGTGATGTTCTCCAGCTGTTCCAGGATGCTGCCAAGATCCCTGTTGAGCTGCACTCCCAGCTCCACAGCCACCGACAGACGCTTGTACAGGGTCTGCAGGTCTGGCAGCACTGCTGAGCCTGCACACAATGAAACAAACATTATATAGCTGTTTCGCAGTAGTTTTGCTGAAGCTGAAACGCAGCCACTGGGCCTGTAAGTGAACCTACGCGTTTAGAGGTCTTTTAACTGAGACACATACCATCTTTCAGGTAAGTCTACATTTTCTTCTTCAACCCTCACCTGACTGCCATAAAGCATACAGTGAGTCTGTGAGTTCTGAGTCAGGTATACAGTGTTTATTTATTTCTTTAGTCTGTGCAGACACACAAGCTCATATTTTTCTCCACTGCTAGCAAACTGATGCCGAAGGAGAAGTGCAATAGTATTAGAATAAGAAAAGCCGTAACCTTTCAGGACCTTCACAGTGACTTTACAGCTCAGAATATACTCGCGGAGATCTTCGCTTCCCTTGGCTTAAATATTGTATCCTGAACTGTAACCAAGAAATGTTTTGATACAAAACACACACTACAGAACAAGCACTTAGACAAAGTCTCAGTGACCTTTAAACACAAAGCGCTAAGTCTCTAGTTCAGGTCTCAGACTACAGATACCTCTTATCCAGTGTTTATTCCTACATGTACAGAACAGCATGAAGGCTGTGAAGTAACCGTTCATAACTTCATAACATCCATGGGTGAAAAAGGAACAAAAGCAAAATGAAATTCGACTTCTTTCCTTTTGATTTCTGTCAAAATGTTGCATCGTCACGTGCTTTGATCCAGAAATGTAAATGTACAGAATTACAGAGGCTCACTGTATTTTAGAAGCAATGACATATTTGAGTGTTGTTTAGTGTTCTGAATAAAATGCAAACTTTGTGCAAACGGTAAACTGCAGAGAACAGACACAGTCCTCATTTGTCTCATGCGAAAACTCTTAAGTGCATCGTATACGTTCACAGTACAGCATATTCGATACATAAAATCATGCATCATTTCTAATACTTATTATTTCATGAAGTGTCTTTTTGCTACGTGTATAACATTGTGGAAATGATCTCTGCATGCTCTGTTTCGATGAGTTACAGTTTGACGGTTGTTTGTAAAAGACCACTTCATCTGAAATGAATAATGTTAATGTTGTGATGCTTTGATAAACTAACTGCTTCTGGAATTTTGAGTTCTTGCTAAGTGACAGTTTCTCTACACGAGTTCACTCTTTCAGATTTCATGAGTGTACTGCTGTTAAATTTAAGTTCAAACCTTAACGTAGCTAAAATAAAACAAAAATAAATGAAACTGAGTGTCTGATGTCCTGATTCTTCATTACTATGTTTTCCACACCGTAAAATTATGGTCATTGGAATATTTTGACTTTTGTATTTTTAGTTTTTTAATTTCTCCAGGGCATACAAGATGAATCCATGACAGTGCAAACTTAAGTCTCACAAACCTCACAGCATCTTGTTTCACAAGTCTGCAGTCTGTCATAAATCAAATCCATCATCTGAGACACTTAGGCAGTGTCAGAAACAGACTGACAGACTGGAACTTCCGGGATCAATCAACTCACAAACACGACGCTGTAGAGACACATGATTCCTCTGTCTGTCTCTGAGTTGAATAAAATCAAAATACTCAAGTGAAGTAGAACTACTACTTCAGTGAATGTATTTCCGCCACTGTTGGAAGCAAAGGTATACATCTGATTGCCAGGGTCCTGGTCTTGGTGCCCTTTATAAAAATTACTTTACTACCAAAAAGGCTATAAACTAACCGAAGCAGCACAGCCGCGCAACAGACTATCACGAGACGCGAGGGTTAACAAACGTCTCGAGCCTCCGGGTGTTAATTAGGAGGACCCCCTCCCGCCGCCCCGCTGTGGGGTCCGTATCGGCCGGAGCCCCCATGGGGCTGACAGTCTGAGGCTCGATCAGCAACAGGGTGTTGTGTTTAACAGCTGGATGTTCACATCGCGTACAGTTAACCCTCCCGTACACGTACACCGGTGAAATTTAGTTCAATTAAACTCACAGTCATATGTCAACACAAAAAGCTGCCTGAAGCGTGTACCTACCGGTTGTGTTCTTTAAAAAACTAAAGTTTAACTCGAGTTCGACAAATTTTGCCAATGAAATAAATATTTAAAATTTCAAAACAGCTGTTACTGAACCAGAGAGTTAAACTCGAGAGTTAAAGTTTCCCTCCAGATTAAAAAGTTTTCACGGCGTTTCTGTCGCACGGACCGCTTACCTCCATTACTGGGGGTCGACTTAATCCAAGTGACCGACACGAAACACGCGAGAGCCAGCAGAAATCCATATCTGCGGTGGAAAATCCTCATTTCATTTCTCAACCAGGAGCCCGTTCGTTTCGGTGTGCCGACTTCCTCACCGGCTCCTGGTGGACAGCAGGTGGATGTGATGTGGGAGGTTCAGGTGTGCTGCGGGTAAAGGTGCACTATGGGATTGGACAGATGTGACCCCACGTCATCAACGACACAAAACCCACGAAAGCAAGCGCGTTTGGGACGAGCCCGCAGCTTGAAGTGTCCGCTCATCGCAAAATGCTGCAAAATCGAAAGTGCAGGATCGTCTCCTGGATCGATACAACAACTACTACTAACAGCTACTTACAGGAAGCCCATAGTGCTTTCTGCTTTGATATTGTTTCAAGTAAATGAGCCTTGACAGGGATGGTATTTCATTAGCGTTAAATCTTGTGTGTGTGTGTGTGTGTGTGTGTGGGGGGGGGCAACGACGCACCAAGGCAAATAAACCAAATTAATGTTTGACAAAGGCGAGTTTTTTTTTTTGTTTGTTTTTTTTTACAATTCATTAAGGCAATTTATTGTTTCCGTCTAATTATATATAACTATAACAATGACACCAATTAAAATCTGTTGGGAAAAGTTTTAACGCTCTTTATCCATAAAAGGATGAAATGTCAGCTGAATTGTGTTTACAGGCGAGCCGTGACGTTTCCAATATGGCGCATATTAGACTTAAACCTATCGTGTCGTCCATCAAGACCAAAGCTCAATATTCATGTGAGAGCAATAGCGACATCTGCTGGTGGGATGAGAGAAAGCACGTCCTCTGAATATGACCGCGATCTCCCAGGTTTGCTAGAAAATGGTTAAAGAAATGCGTTGCACAAAAAATGTTTATCGCATTTCAGGAAAGAAAATTGTCTCTTATTTTTGAAAATGCGTAAAATAACGCAAAACAGTTCCGCATTAAATATTAGGACAACGCTTGGTTTTATTTTGTGGTTTATTTAATGAGATGAGGTAACAGCTCAATACTTCATTATCATTATCATTATCATTATTATCATTATATTATTGTTGTTGTTGTTGTCGTCGTCGTCCTCGTTGTTGCGATAATTTATAGTACACCTGTACTTAACATTCACTTCGCTGTCCACAAATTTTTAATAAATTTTAATGACTAAAAACAAAACGAAAATGAAAAATGTTTGTTTTGACGCTGAATGGTTTTGTTAGCTTTCCTGCACATCACAAACAGCGTAGGATGTTGTTAGTTTAATGAAGTTTGCATTTTGGGTTGAAGTGAAGTCAATTCATATTAACATACTAAAATGAGATTGATTTCGAACGCTACTTTCCTCTCTTTCCTTTATTCTGAATAATATAAAGTAAATACCAAACTTTTAGCTGTAGTTAAACAATACCTTAAAATGAACGAAAGTTGTTTTGTGTGCATGTTTATAAACCTGTGATTAGGCTTGTGCTCATACGGGGATGTAGCTCAGTGGTAGAGCGCATGCTTTGCATGTATGAGGCCCCGGGTTCAATCCCCGGCATCTCCAGCTTTTAATCACATCATTTTACACTTACTCAGCCAAGTTGTGTGATTATTCATCCACAACAAATCGAACGAACTTTAGTGTAAATGTCTCTTCTGTACGCACCTTAGATGCATTAGCTACCTTGTTCTTTATCCCAGCCATTAATCTTTTGCCCGTCTGGCTCATTGAACGTACTCTATGTAGACAAAAGTATCCAGACACACCTCATAATGGGCCTGTTTTTCAGGTGTTGGGCTGGGCCCCTTACTTACAGTGAAGGGAAAGCTTAATGTTTCAGCATACCAAGACATTCTGGACAATGCTATTCCATTTGAAGTAATTCTTAACTGAGAACTGAATGATATAAACAAGACCACAGAGATGCACATCATCACTGTCAGCTCAGCTCTGATGTCCACATTAGTAATCTCAGTTTAACACTGCACTCTTTGTGGATCAGGAGCCCAAAGCTCCTCTGACAGTTTAACACCATCCCATCACCAGCCACCACAGGTCAACTTCGTCACACCAACTTTAGGGCAAGTCCTTGTCAGTAACATTTTTGTCCAGTGTGCTGGTCTGTTGGATCCATTCTAATGACTTGTCCATGCAAACTCAGTGTGCTCTTTTGATTAAATATTTATTTATATATTTTTTATTACCTTCAGTACATACATGGTATAAATAATCATTTAACAATCAAACTAACTGATCGTGGGAGTGACAGACCACCATCTCTGTTTAAAGATAAGATAAGATGAGACTTTAATGATCCGAGAGGACATTTAGTCATTACGGCAGCCAACATTTAGCCGGACAATACAGTGCAGAAGTACAAAAAATCATACAAAAATTCAAGGTTATATTAAAAGGACAAAAAATATGCAGTTGTATAGAAGATATATACATATACTCAATCAAGGTAGAGAGAGACGGTGGCTGCAGTTCAAGAAACATCATGAGTATCATGAACGATTAGCTAATTCAACATCTCCAACAGGAGAATTTCACTGTGGGGGGAAAAGTATTGCACAAGTGGGGAAATAAAGCGTTGGATATTTTGTACAGTAGTGCAAAGAGTAAGTAAATAATGAGTTCTGTGAGGTAACATTAATGTTTCTTGTTGGAAAGAAATATTCGAAATATAGCACAGGCTTAAAATTATGTCAGTTTTTTAGGTACATTAGTACATTACTGGCTAAGTACTTCATGCAGTGTGCCCTCAATAAACCCGAACTATCCATTAAAGACTTGCTTTTATCTTATGGATTTTATTTCTGTATGTTGTTCCTATCCAACCTGCGTGTTGTTTTATAGCTTACATTTTGTATCTTGTTGACTTTATTTGTTTTTATTTTAAAGCACTTTAACTTTATTTTAAAATGTGATGTATAAACAAAATTATCGTTGTTGTTGGGAATTTCATCTCGGAAAAAGCAACACTTGATAATTTTGGATGCTGGCACCCTTTACGAGTCAAACTGTCCACAGAGGGACTCCATGGGCTCAGGACTCCAAAGAAGGTCATTCAGGGAAATTAACAGAGACTCCATGCAGTCCGTTTTTGTTGCTATGGACAACAGCAAGATGAGCGCCACACAATACCAGACACACAGCTCCATTCATGTATTTACTGAGATCCCCACCCAAGCCACCGATCAGACATCCATCACCCGCCACCCCGAGCAACCTTTGACCCGTCCCAGCCGCAGCATGCATGAGGAAGCAGCCCGTTGTCACGGTGACAGAGGAAACACTTATTCTCTATTTACCAGAGGAACTTGGAAAAGCCTGTGCTGCATCCCATGCTGCTGCTCTTTGAAAATTTTCTTGTAAACAAATAAAAGTTAATTTTACATGTAGTGTTACTGACCTAAACGCATCGTGTGTATCTTTGAGGCCTACCCAAAGTGATGAATGTGTGACCGTCACAACATGTCATTTTAACATTTGTCTGTATCATGCCAACAATTCAGAAGTGACAGTGAAGTTCCTCATGTGGAACAGGAAGTGTGTGTGTGTGTGGGGCATCACTAGGCGAGATCGGTGAGATGGATGGCAAGCAGCAAACCACAGTTTGAGAACAACTTGACAACTTAAGAAGACAAGAAACATACAAATGAAGTGTACTCATGATTTGCTGAAATGTACACTCCCAACATTTATTGTGGTGACTTCTGGTTTATAAAACACTGGATGGTTTAGAGCCAAAATACGTTCTGATCTGCTGCCTCCACAGCTGATCTTTCACCAGCGATTTTATTTTTTTCATTTGTGTCTTGCTATTCCTTCTTTATTTCTCTCCCTTGTGTTTTTAGTGGCTTTTATGTGTGATGTGAAGCACGAAAGGCAACTGAATCAGCTTCATGTGCTGAAGACTGTGAGATGTGGTGGAATAAGATCAGGCTCAAAATTATTATTACAGCTTATGTAAAATACAGTCAGTAAAAACAAGTCAAAAGGTGTGTAGGGTGGGATCATGGGAGTTGTTTTCATTGTCAAGCAGCCACCGTTGCTGATGTCAGGCGTACAAAAGCGATAATCTGAGTACACAGCTCAGCAAAATATATAGCAAAGCTCTCGTTGATTTTAGACTTTGATTCATAAATGTACGATATTATATCTTTAAAAATCAAAATATAGTCTTAACCAAGTAATCCACTCAAAACTCAGTGGCAAATCTACACTTGAAAGCCATCATCACTCCAATACTCCATCAGAAACATACAGTTAAACCATCTATTTGGTCCTGCTGGCCAAAGCGATTCCACTTAAACGAATCATGAGCGATGAACTCAAAAAAAGGATTCTTGGCCCCCATTGCAAAGCGAGGAAGCTCTGGAAAATGTGCAGAGCCAGGAGAAGGAGAAGGCTGGTTGAAGAGCATCAGTAAGTCACTCGATCTGTCTGTTCGGCTCCAGAAACACAGCACAGGAATCAGGTTCACATGAGCCCTGCATGTGTTTCCACCATCAGCCGCCCTCCCTCAGCAGACAAAGAGCAGATTAGATGGATCTTAATGACCCCAGCGGGATGCCTCAGCTGCTAACAGGAACAGTGGAGAAAATGGAGTGGAGAAAAAGAGAATATCAGTTTTGACACGAATCAGCTCATATCAATGTGCAACATGCGCTTAAGCTCGTTTCAGTCTTTCCAACAGGTGATTCCACTTCTTGTTACAGATTATGGATGGGATGAATTGAGAGAGTTTAGTGGAATGATATTGGTTGTTCTTCGAGAAAGAGGTCAGAGTGCTGGCTGTGTTGATCCTCCAACAGTTGGTCCGAGGCTTAAATACAAAGAAAGAAGACAAGAAAAAGGAAACACAGATGGAGAGAGAGAGAGAGAGAGAGAAACAAATCTGTTCGTCTTCGTTTTAGTTTCAGTTTTAATCCGCACATTAAGAGGATTGTGTGTGAAATGTTAATGCCATCGTGACAGAAAATACACATGAACATGCAGATGTTGCACACATGCAAACACACACAAACACACACAATGTAAAACCATCTTTGCTGCACAGTGCTCGCTAATCCTGCCCAGTTCAAAGGCAGGATTCTGGATTCAGAACATGCCGTTCCAGGACTAATTATTTTAATTTTAGAACAGAGAAATTAAATAGAAAAAAACAGCTTTTATTTTCATTTATGCTGTGTATCTGTGGAGACGTGGAGCTGACGGAAAGCGAGCGGGTATGTAAATAGTCTTAAGTGAAAGAAAGACGCTATCTCTGCAGACACTCATTGGTCATGGCAGTGTGGCAGTGGGTGGGGTGGAGGTTTCAGGGGGTGGAGGTTAGGAGCTTGGCCTTTGAGGGGAGAAGCAAAGGAAGAGAAAGGACCCATCTGTTCTTATAGAGGCAGAGAAAGAGAGAGTGAGGACGGATGCAAAGAAGGAGAAGGCGGAGGAGGAGGAAGGTAAGCGTGAAAATACTTCATCAGTTTATCTGCTGGATGAGAAATGGGAGTCAGTGTGTTTGACATTAGTAAGTTTCTGTGGTGTGTTGCAGTCATACAGCGACTAGACTTCCATAGGGCTGCGTACTCCCAGAGGGAAAAGGAAAGCACAAGTTTTAGTAGCATGTGCAGATTGTGCACCCAACCCAACCTGGAAGATTTACACTAGACACCAAAAACAAGTTCAAAATAATTCTGTTACCTGTTTGAATACATTGTCTCTATTCTATTTTACACTTTATATTTAGTTGAGCTCTAAGATTTCAGCTCTTGGAGGAAGGAACTCCTTAATATTTACGTTGGGATGCTGTGTAAAACATAAATGTTACAGAATATGATCATTTTCTAACCTTATTTGTATCCAGCAGAAAACAGGAGAAAGACAACATACTTGAAGTTTCACCTCATCAGTGACATCGATTTTTTATTATTCTAAATGCACAGCCAGCAAAACGTTTCAAACGAGCTGAGAAAGGGGCAAAGAAAGACTGCTCCAAAAACACCTGATTGGCTTCCACGGGTAAACAGGTTACCTGGTAACAGGTGACAGGATCAGGACAGGCTATGACAGGGGCAGGAAAAGCTCGTAAGGATGTAAGGATGGGTAGAGGTTCACCACTTTGTCAAAGCCCATTGTGCAGTATAATCTTTATCCCTACGTAGACTCAGAAACATTCTGTCTTGGTTTATGTTTCGCACAAAGTCCACGTTGTGCATGTCAGTGTTTTATTTAATGTGGTCTAATGAAGCTCCAGTGTGCGTAGGACATCCGGGCAGAAATGGAAAATAATATAATATATAAAATAATAATAATAATATATAGTCATTTATTCTGTATTCTTTACTTTCATCCTCTTTGACTGACTTTTAAAAAGTGTTAGTATAATTAACCCCAACCAGCAATAAAACAAACAAACAAACAAGCAAAATTACCTCAATCTGAGATTCATCAGTTTTCGTTTCAGTGACTGAGGATCTGTAAAAAAAAAAAAAAAAAAAAGTGTTTTGAGTCACGACCAGTCAGACAGCCTGAGCTTATACTTGATGTGTGATATGACATAAAAGTAGTGGAATGGAATTAGCTGTATTATTATTATTAAAGTTGATTTCACAGAATTAGGTTAATATTACCTTTGATTTAAAGGAGAATGTTTGTTGCTTTTTAACAGTCCACCCCTTTTGGCTTTTGCTCTCTACTCACTGCTGTAATCTAATCACTTTAACACTGTTCTCCTCCTCCAGTCTGTCCACCCCCCCCAATGCTTTAGCTGAAACGGTATACCCTCTAACATAATTAAATGAAGCATCCCCTGGCTGACACGGACACACTCACTCACATCCTCCCGTGTCCTGTGCAGCAGTCACTGGTGCCCTCCTCTCTATGTTTTATGGTAATTTCCCTCCATCTTCTGATTGCCTCTGGTTGTATTGTCTCCCCTGTGGGAATACAGGATGGATGTTTCCCGTCAACTTCATTCACTGACAGCTTTAACTCATTCATGGCGTTGTGACATTGAACGTCATGCCACGTTTCCTGATTCTGCAGTGAGAGAATTCAGCCATCTGACCAGGAATAATTTGAGCACAGAGAGAGAAAAAACAAGTCAAAGGCATTAATTACATTTATTAGTCCACTCCATTTAATGAAGACGTCGGAGATGAGAACTGACTGCAAGTGCATCCTCTGTAGATTTACACTTGATGGAAGAAGGGGAAGGGGAATTTACAGAAATCCAGAAAAAGGAAAAAATGTAAAAGTAATTCATGGTGCTGCGAGAACTTGCACCTCTGAGTTTAAGATTTACTTAGTTTGTTTAAAGTGGCTCTAATGAAGATTTTTACGGGAACAAAGTGTGAAAACATCGCAACGATGTGAAGTGGGTCACACGCGGTGAAGGGCCCACAGTGAATTATAATCTTAATCTTTGGCTCCCCTCAGCTTTATGGAGCTTTGCAGTGAGTTTCAGCTCTGTTTAATATTGTGAGCACAGCGGAGCAACACGAGCAGCATGAAGTCTGTTGATGCCAAACACTAAATGGACATTCATGGTCACCAGAGGAAAACTCCTGATGAACCGTTCTGCAGTGCCACAGTCAGTCAAAAATCCCACTTGTCCAGAAGTTACCTGTGACTGAATTATGTTCTCTTGCCTGGAGACGAAAAGCTCAAACAGCTCAAATTTAAATTTGAAATATTATCAATATCAACGCTGGAAAAGGGTTGACTAGTATCTGACAAGATGGAACGTTCACTGAGCTACAGGTTTAATTCAGGCTATAATTCACATGATTTGATTATTATGGACATTTAAACGCGGCTTCATAAACATAACAAACTGAATAATTTGCATTTCTACTTTAACAAGTTTTGGTGCTGAAATATTGGCTGCGCTTATGCAACATTTTCCAGCTTTAAATGGTCTCATTTTCACTGCTGTATTTTGTCAGTGTGTGCAAATCTAAGTGCAATTTGTCTCCAAATTTTACTTTTTTGTTTTTTCTTCCAGGGATACAAAATCATCTCAGGCTCCCATGGATTTAAAGCAGCACTGAGATTTTAAGAATATTAAAATATTCCTGCCAAAACATGCAGCCAAGATGAAGATGTGGATTTTCTTTCTGTGCCTGACCAACGGGTGGGTGCACACAGCCTCCACTGCTGATGTAACAACTACACCCTCCTCTGCACCGGTGACACCCACTGAAGATGAGAGCACCCAGCTGGTGGTAAAATAAACATCATGAACATTTAAGAAGAGCAAAAAAAACCCCAAACTTTTCAGATACATCTGTTACCTCACTTAGGGTTAGGAAAAGCTCATGTTTCTCATGTTTTTGTTGTTGTAAATTAAAATTGTCCAGTTTAGTCAGTTGATTTAGTCTCAGTGGTCTCTCGTTTGGCGGGCTTTTTGCTTAGGTTTCACTTCATCACCATCCTGTCCTCATCTTGATGACAAAAGCATGGACAAAAGTATTGGGACACACCACACTGAATTCAGGTGTGTTATGGGGCTGATTTGTTGTGTTTGGGCCCCTGACTTCCAGCGAAGGGAAATCTTAATGCTTCAGCATACCAAGACATGTTGGACAATGCTATGCTTCCAACTTTGTGGCAACAGTTTGTTGAAGGCCCTTTTCTATTCCAGCATGACTGTGCCCCAGTGCACAAAGCAAAGCTCCATAAAGACATGGTTGGATGAGTTTGGTGTGGAAGAACTTGACTGGCCCACACAGAGCCCTGACCTCAACCCCATCCAACACCTTTGGGATGAACTGGAACGGAGATTGTGAGCCAGGCCTTTTGGTCCAACATCAATGTGTGACCTCACAAATGCTCTACTGCATGAATGGGCACAAATTCCCACAGAAACACTCCAACATGTTGGGGAAGCTGTTGCAGCTCCGGGGGTGGGGGGGTGTATTTAGAGTGCGTCATTAAAGTTCCTGTTGGTGAAGGGTCAGCAGCTGTCCCAATACTTTTGTCCATGAAGTGTACATGTAATCTGAATGTGATATGATACATGTTGTAAAAACGTCGATATAATATGTATGAAATGTACAAATTTAACTTATCCATGGTTTACAAAAATGCACAATACCAGCATTTCATTGTGGTGACTGGGCTGCCAGGGACTGCTGCTGGTCTGGCGTGTGAGAAGAGAAGTTTTGATTCAGTGTCAGAGACCTGTTGCTTTGCCCAACCGTCTACCCCTATTTGCAGCACTGATCAAGTGCTTTGAGTAACCTAAACATCACCAGAAAAAGCAGATTTTGCATGTGCAGCGAACACTCTGCTAAGACCAGTTAGACTTTACTTAGTTCATATGCAGGGCTGAAGTTTTTAGATTTACCGTTCAAGCTGACTATGCTCTTTTCTGTTCATAGGATTGGTTGATAAAGTATGGCTACCTCCCACCCTCAGACCCCACCACTGGTCAGCTGCAGGCCTGGACTGCAGTCACTTATGCTGTCAGGGCCATGCAGAGGTTTGCAGGCCTCAAAGACACTGGAGTTGTAGGTGAGCATTACAGATGCTTGCTGTGAAAAGCTCTAAAAAGCATAAAAGTGATATTTAGGCTACTTTGGGTCTTCTCTGCTTCCTCTGGGCTTCTGTTTGTTCAGATGAGGAGACAATGTCGCTGATGAAAAGTCCACGCTGCTCTCTACCTGACCAAGAGGAACCATTCAAATCAGTGTCCAACCAAGAGGGGACAAACATGAAGAGAAGGAGGAGAAGGGCAATCGCCACGTGGACACGCAGGAACATTAACTGGAGGTCGGATAAGACTGACTTTTTGTAATCTATAAAAGATTCTGACCTGGTAAACAGAACCAAACATGAGAACTTAATGTTTTACAAATGCACATTTACTTGCTTCTCGTCATCTGTAGCTACTTAAGTTTTCTCATCTGTCTCACTCTTCCACACACAAATGCACTCTGTCACATTCTTAGGTTGCGTTCATATCCCTCCTCCTCCCAACTGTCCCAGGAAACGATTCGATCACTGGTCTTTTATGCTCTACGAGTGTGGGCCGATCCAACACCCCTGGAGTTCCATGAGGTTGTCTGATGTTGCGTTAGTGAGAAAGATGATGGAAACCCATCTCTAACTGCACATTCTCACATAAATCTGCCCTCAAGTATCACCATCAGGCCTCTCCTTTCTGTTGCCCTCTGTCTTCAGGTGGGCAGTCCGGAGGCTGCTGACCTACAGGTAGACTTCCTCCATGGTTACCACGGTGACAGCTATCCCTTTGATGGGGCAGGCGGTGCAGTTGGCCATGCTTTTTTCCCATCAGATCCTGCCCGGGCAGGAGGAGTCCATTTGGATGCAGAGGAGGAGTGGGCCTTCAGACAGCCAGGTGGAGTGATGTTAAGGAAACTTCTGCACAGGAACGCTGTTCTTCAACATGGCCACCATGTCTTGCATGGCCTACTAAATGATGATGCACAAAGTGTATAAAGTACCTTCTTATCTTCATCCTGGTTTGCATTGTTTTAATGCTGATCAGAGAGTCCATCTGATTCCTCACTGATGTATCATTTTTAATATTCTGTAGTGGCACCCAGAGGTCATATTTTACATCTGATGTTCTTGCAGCGACATTCTCAGCAGAACAACGTTGCCAGTTTGTTGTTTGTTCTGTCCAACAGCTCCACTGTGTAGTGGGTGATGAACATTGCATCTTTTTGTAGGTGATTGTGGTGCCTTTCCCTTTATCTCTCTGTCTTTCTGTCTTTACTCTCGTCTTCTGTCTCAGCCTCTGAAGGTACAGATCTGTTCACAGTACTGGTCCATGAGTTTGGCCATGCACTCGGCCTTGCTCACTCCTCATCCCGCCACTCGGTGATGAGACCTTACTACCAGGGTCCTGCTGGAGACCCTCTCCACTACAGCCTGGGAGTCCAAGATCTGGAGCACATCACTCAGCTCTATGGTAGACTGTGTTTTTTCATCACATGTATGTATATATTTGAAGAACCAAACCACAGTATTATAATGATACCAAAGAAGGAAGACATGATGGGTAAATATGGACAGCTGACAGTTGCTTGGACTGACATCTGCTATGCTGTTGAGGAAGTAAAGACAGAAATAACCATTTGTTGCCACTTTTATCCTTCACATTATGCTCAGATGCTCATGTGAAAGCCTTGCATTGTAAAGAATAAACGGATCAAAATCAGGAAATTCTCTGTGATAAAATATGTGACTGCATTATATAAAAAAAGAAGTTCTTAATTCATTTCACTTCTGCATAATGTCACGCACGCTCACTCCAGCCCATCGGCAGCTCTTGAGATAGACATCTGTGTGCTTGGATATGCAAACCTCTGTTCAAATGCACCATGAGCACCAAGCAGCTGCTTTGTTACTTTGTTTTAATCTTCCTACTTGGCTTCAGGGTTGATGTTGCAGATTCTGGACATAGTTTTGTCTCAGTTGCTCCTTTTCGTGGAAGCTGACAAGATTTATTGAGTGTAATAATTTGAAAGCCGACTCTTAGATGTACTGCCATGAAATGTTGAACAGAAAATCATAGATAAATCTTACTGACATTAGTGATTCCCTAAACCTGTGTCGACACTGTGTTGACAGTAATGGTTTTAGAGGAATGTTTCCACCAGGTGGGGCCATCTAGAGGCCCCACTTGACCTATCAGAGAAAGGGACACAGGACCTCTGGGGTATTTTGTGGTCAATGGCATCAGAATGTTGGATCCTAAGAGTCCTGCTCATTGCGGTTGGGGTCACCTGGAAGCCCCACCTGATGGGAGAGTGAATTCAGATTATTTCAGTGCATCCCATAGATTCCCGATCAGGCTGGGATCTGAGGTGTCTGCAGGTCGTTGTTGTGGTCCACGAGACATTGTTGAGCTGTTTTCGATATGCAACGGATGTCCAGCTGGGGGGAGGCTGCTGCTGGCAGGAAGAGCGGTTGCCATGGGAGGAGAATGTATTTGGTCTGTACTGTTTAGGTGGGTGGTGTGTGTCAAACAACATCCACATGATTGCCAGAATCCGAGGATTCCCCAAAGAACAAAGATTAATTTTAATCACTTTACCTGTAAGTTTTAATGGTTGCCATAAACAATAAATGGATAACGATCAGATTTGATACAGACATCCAGGTTTACACCCAGGATGAATTGTAGGCTCATCACTTTGACGATCACTTTGATCTCTTAACCTTTTAGCGGCATCGTGAAGTTACCATTTTTTTTGTCCAGTTCTTTGGTTTTGACTGAATACCTGGACCAACAGTCTCAGCTGTGCTGTGTTTGGTGCTCAGTGGCAAACGTTGCCAACTGTCACATGCCAACATTAAACTGGGATCTTGAATGTGATAAACATCAGCATATCTGCCTTGTCTCTGTGTGCTGTTAGCATGGCATGATGTTAGCTTCAGGCCAAAACACTGGTGTACAGTCTCAGAAACAGCAGACTGTCCGTCTTGTTAGGTTGAGTTTTACTGTATCAGGATCCCAAGGAACAATTGTTTGTGATCTCATTTTTTGGGATTCTCCTATGATAACACCAGAATCATAGAGAACTTTGTTTCATTGTTATCATACTGCATAATCATTATGTCATAATATCAGGCTTAA
Source organism: Scatophagus argus (assembly GCF_020382885.2). Taxonomy (NCBI): domain Eukaryota; kingdom Metazoa; phylum Chordata; class Actinopteri; family Scatophagidae; genus Scatophagus; species Scatophagus argus. The sequence continues at coordinate 2,985,688 of NC_058504.1, read as the reverse complement.
GTTCCTCTTTTAACAAACAGATGCAACCTGACTTTGGTGATTATTTATAATCAGCAAACATAATATTCTGCCTCTGACATTTAACAACTGTTGATAAAGGTCACACTTGCAGTAGTATGAAACTAATACTTTGACTAAATCAAGTCCCTCCCTATTTTTATAGCTTCCATGTAATAGCATTTCTGGAGTTGTGAGCAGTATAGTGACACAATTATTTGACAATGTTGAAATTGCTGTCAGTCTGATTATACATCATTACAAAATCAAAAGACAGAGAGAGAAAAAAAGGATGTGAAGCAGCATGCAGACATACTTCAGAGCTTCAAGTCCTGCCGACTGTACTTGTGCTTGTGGAAGTGTCTGTACACTCATTTGACCTTTTCATGAGCTTGATCATCCTCGAATGCAAAAACTTCTTATGAAGTACTCTCATACTTTATCTTTTCTGCCCGCATTTGATTTAGGTAAAAGGAATCAGTTGCTGGCTACTGATGCTCCCCGTCTTGTCCCAGAGCCTCAGTTGCACCACAAAGGCCACCGTCAACATCACAGATATGAGTATGACTCACGAGATAAGCCATGTTAACAAATCATCTGTCTTATCTTCGGGTTAACGCACAGTCTGTGAATTTGTTTCACGATGCTTTTCAGTGTTTTCCCTGTACCTCTAGGCAAATCCCAAGCATGTCAGTGTGTCATCGTGTTTTACAGCTTTAAAATATGCATTAGATTAGTGTCCAGCTATTCAAAAGTCCATGTTAGTTTGAGACATATTAGGGCTACTTCAATTTTAAAATATTTTTAGTCCATTTTTAGTCAGCTAAAACTCTGGACATTTTTGTCATCAGAAGATTAGCTGATACATTCTTGTTTTAGTGAAGACGAAAAAAGACCATTTTAATCCAACTTGAGAAAACTGCTTTAAATAAGATTTGATGCAATTCCATTGATTTTAGGCTTAGAGAAGTAGTTACCGTTAGCTACAGGTAATATACAGGTTGTGCGAAGAAGAATGCAGCATTCCAGAGAAGGTGTTTGATCTGATGTTATTTAAAGAAACCAAACATCCAGGCATTGCACATGTTGTGACTTGTATGTTTACCTGCAACTAACATGATTCAATAAATACTGTTTTCCAACTCCTATCGAAAACACAGTCAACAACAACAACAACAATCCATGATCTTGTCATCTCTCTGACTCTGATTTGTTTAGTTCTTAGTGGTAGTTTTGTACTAAACTGTGTTATGTTCATAACTAAGCTAAGTGCTGTACAGCAGGCTAGTATAGGATATTTTCTTCAACTCCACGTTTTCCATATAAAATGCTGTGTGTGTTTTTAACAGCACATGTAGCAAACAGTAAACATTTTGGTATTTTTAAACCTTGGCCCCGTGATTACATATTTTGGAGGGTAAATGATTGATCTTTACCAAAAGTTTTTGGAATAGTCACTTTAATCTGTCAACCTCGACCAGTGGAAGGCCTGCTCCCGGTGGTTAGCTTGAAATAAAACAAACTGGTAATTTCATAGTGTGTTTTGTCCCTTCAGCCCCTTCATAGATCGCTGTAACACCAGTTTTGATGCTGTGGCAAGGATCCGCGGCGAGACTTTCTTCTTCAAAGGTCTGAACACACCAGAAACTGACTTAAAAATAGACATTAATGAGGAGTTTGTAAAGAAAGCACTCTGGCTCTGGTCCCATTCCCCCTGCTCAACCACTCCTTCACTTCTCTGTCTTCTGTTTGTCATACCTCCAGGTCGGACGATGTGGCGAGTCAATGGCGGCAGCTTGGTGTCAGCTCGCGGGGCTTCTGTCAGGATGCTGTGGAGGGCTCTGCCACCTGACCTACCTCGTATTGACGCTGTGCTGGAGAGACAGTCAGATCACGCCATCATCTTCATCAGTGGTACCTTCCAATAATGTTGCATAATTATGTGGTAGTATGAATGTTACTTTATTATGGCGCCACATCTCATGCAGGCATTTTGAGGTTTCATTTGCCACAGACGCTCATTAATCACATTATTAAAAGCATGAATGAACAAATGAATTAGTCACTGAGTTGATCATTTGCTACCCACTTTTACCTGATGTCAAACCACCTGGATCAACTCAGTACATTTTCCAAATCAATATTATTGGCCAGTCACCTGCCCCACAGCTTAATTTTTCTTTGATTTAATCAGAAAACCATACATTTTCCAAGTCATGTCTCACTGCAGGTTCTCAGTTCTGGCTGTTCAGGGATCTGTCCCTGCAAGAAGGCTACCCTCAGCCCCTCTCTGCCCTCAGGATGGGGGTGAATTTAGCATCTGAGGAAGAGGAAGAGGAGGAGCAAAAGAAAGCAGCGAGGTGGGGCCTGTTATGGGACCCCAAGGAAGGCCCTGTGTGGGGGAACATGGCAAATCCTGATGAAGACAGCAAGCAAGAGGACACCTGGACTCAGCTGCTTAGAGAGGGAGTCAGTGGCATCACCGCAGACAGCGATGGTGAGTATGGGCATCATGTTTGTATTTGTGTGTCATGTTAGATCTACCTGCTCCAAAAAGGAACAAATGCCCTGCAAAGGTAAAAGGATGAGGAAAATCCCTCGAGGTGAGAACATTCTGTTGGTTCTTGCTTTTATTAGGGTTCAGTTTTGGAATTTAGGAATTAATCAAGTTAGTGTGAGTGAGGATGAGTTGAGGTTATTAAAGGATAAGGGCTTTAAAGCCTCTATCTTTAAATCACATTCATAATTCAAGAATGAGTTAAAATTGGTATCATCTTTTTTCTTCTTTAATGATTGATTGTATATTTTATAGATTTAGAATACAGTTTAGGTTAAGTTTAGTTCTCTGTCTGCAGGATGGGTCACCCGGATCCCAACCCACACTCACTGTTGTTGCTTACTGTTAAGAAAAGAGACTTGAAGACACACTGCGGGTTAAGCAAGCATTTTAAAGCTGTTGTCGTTGTTAATCAGAATAAAGGGACATTTTTTTACAGAGCTGCAAAACCTTTAAAGCATGCAAGTTGTCGGTTGTTGATCTCTCTGTGTCCTCCAGGCTCCGTCTACCTCTTCAAAGGAGACTCCTACTGGAAGTTCACGTTTCCAGGCTCCTCACTGCAGGACGGATACCCACGATCTTCATCCAAAGACTGGCTGGGCTGCACCGACTCCTCCTCATCCTCACCTCTGGTGGATGACCTCTCCTTGTCCCCAACTGCAGGAAGACAGGAGCTCAGGGAGAGGTGGAGGGAGGAAGCAGCAGGAAGGATGAGGGACGGTGGGAGGGAGAGACATGGACACAAACATAAAGACGTACAGGACAGGGGTTCACACATCTGGACACAATGCACTTGCCAAAATGGAGCCTTTGATAGCAGGACACCTTTTGGTGCTGCCTTGCTGTTGATTACATGGTCACTTCTGTCTATTTAAAGCTGCACAAGACAGGAAAGCTGTTTTATCAGGTTTAATCAGGAGGTGAAAAGCAACACATCTGCAAATATTCAAGCCGCACAGTCAGGTGAATATGGGAACATCTGCTCTGCAGTCTTTGTAATATTCTTGTAACGTACATCACGTGACATCACATTTGGTTCTTGTTGTTCATCCATAAAGTGTCAGTCTACAATAAAGTAGTAAAAGCAGGTCTACAAACATTTGATTTCCATTGTGCTAGCAATACAAGGTAAAAAGAATCACGAGAGAACATGTGAGGTCTTTGTGTCAAACTTGGTTTTTCCTGTGTTTTTGCAGTTCCTTTTTGACAGCCACAAGAGGGTGCACACCAGCACCGACTGAGAAAATGTATGGATTTATAAGTTGTACCAGCCAATATTATCATTATATTATTATTATAAATAAAAGAAAAGAAAGAAATGGGGGGATCAAATGTCTATGTGTCTGCATTTAGGCACAAAGTCTGTGTTTTTGTCATATTTATTGACAATTTATACAGTAAATGTTTTCTTAAACTGTTTATCATTATTATTATTTGCATATTTACTTATTAACCTAATATAAAATGATGAATTGAGATGGAAGCAGGTTTTAACAGTCACTGCACTCCTCTGTCATTGGATATGTAACCCAACTGCCACACATTCTGAGGATCATCAGCTGCCATGCAGGCACGGATGTGATGAGGAGGCAGCAAAGCCTGTAAGCTCTCCATTCAGTCCATTCAAAGTGAGTGAGGAGCTCAGACATCTGCTCAACACCTTTTTGAAGAAGGGATAGAAGTGCTGCTCCCGTGTGCTGAAAGTGCAAGTTGAAGTGGTTCTGGGATGCCTCCTGGAAGCCTTCCTTCTGAGATATTCTAGCCACATCCATTTGAAAGTAGACCACAGCAGCTCTTAAGGATGGTCACCCATATGTACCGAGTCTGACAGTAAAACAGAATAGATAGATTAAAAAAAACCTGACGTATAAAGCTGACCGACGTGTCTCCACTATCTGGGCCAAAGGGGAATGGTGTGAAGAGAAGCACAGTGAAAAATAACCTGAATACCAGCGATGCCATCTGATGACATCATTTGGAGCCAGAGTCTGCACAGTAGCGAGAGATGCATGAAGTTCCCACCCACACACTCATCCAACTCATTTGTGAGCATTGATCAGCTGTCAGTCAACCAATGTGTACTTTGAGTTTTTAGTTTGGCTCATGTCCCATCTTTTTTTAACCTCTCATCTGCCCACCAAAAATGTTTTTTTTTCCTTTTCTGTTAAAAATATAAAATGATATGAAAGAAAAAAAAAATTTTCTTTTTTTTCCAAGCGGCAGGTTAAGAGAAACAAGACCTTGTCCTTGCCACCGTTCTTTCATCATTTGTTCCAGACACATGCACTTACAGTATGGATGTCGTGAAAGCAGTTTTGGAGGGATTCAGTTTTCTAAAAAATGGTTTGCAGGGTCAGAGCTTAAATAAATCAGTGTCATCTGCATAATAGTGGAAACTTTTATTATGTTTATGTATGAGGTGACTTAAAAAAAGCATTTTAAAGAGATAAAGGACTTGGCCAATTGAGGCAACCCACAGTGCATAACCCTTATTGTTGACCAAGTCACCAGTAGAGACATAGAAAATTAGCTGTCTTTTAGGCAGGACTTAAACCATTGGAGGGCAAAGCTACTAATGCTCACCTTAGTTTCACTGTTGATTTTTCACCACCTTTGTAAAATTTTGATTGGAAATGAGACATTTGACCCAAACCTATTAAATTCAGAGTAGATTCAATTGCAGGCGTTGAGTTGTTGAATAAGATCTTTGGGTGTTATAATCGGTTTGTTAAGACGGAGCACTGAGACACACAAAATGCAGCTTGGTGCAAATTCATCCATCAGGATTCATCACCGTCCCATCTCCCAGCTTCGGCTTGAGTCATCTCTTCAGAAAAACAGCAAGTTCATCACATTAACTTGCACTATCCCAGTCTGGATCGCGGGTCTCGGCTTCTCTATATGGGCTACTTTTTTATTTTTGCATGTGGCATCCGGTCTTTGTTTTTATGGGATCCTGTGGTTGTAGGTATCAGACTCTGAGGATGAAGGATGGAAATGGCTGATTAATCATATTTTGAATTACAAAAATTGTAATATATTCAAAAAATATTTCCTACATAAAGGAATAAATTAGCATACGTTTTTGGTCAATGATTAGTCTCAATGCTGTGAGCTCCCACAGTGGAACTTCCCCAGCTGGATTACATACGCAGCAAAAAGGGGAATCCTCAGATTCCACATCATCTATGTGATTTACAGCAAGCTCAGCATAGAGGTTGCCCCAAAACACTCATAGAAAGAACAGTAGTAAGATAAGCTGCATTCCTTCACGCTATTTTCAAATTCAGTACTTTTCAGATGACATTAAGGAAAAACGTGAGTCAGTCAGTTATTGAACTTACCGTATCTCACATTGATGCCACTGAATCAAATCTTTACTTCAAATATCGGCGCAATTGCCCCCACAAGTCCAGTTTATTTACACAGTCACCTAAAACTATGAGGGGACACAACGGGGACAGCAAAAAAAAATCCAAGATTTTAACAGGTTCAGTCAGTTTTTGTGAGAAAGAGCCATTCTCATTTAGAGCAAAATTGACTGATCTGTTGAAGTTCATAGGAACACCTTGAATTTTCCCTTTCATGAACTGACAGTGTGGTGGAAAACTGTCTTGTCACACTCAAAGCAGAGAGATAAGACAAACCAGCTGCTTCTCTCTCACTATCTCGACAATCATATTGTTGCTGGCCACATAAATCGCTTTGCACCTTTAAATTAGTCAGCATTTGAAAGTTGAGAAATAAGGAGCTTTTTCAATTTTCAGACTGACTGACAGTTTTTTAAGTTTTAAATGAGTGAGCAAGTTCCAGCACTTGCTTAACACATGGAAAAATCACATGTCAAGAAAAATAAATTAAAAATAAAGTACAAATATTTAACTTAATATTTGATATTTACTTATTTAACCATTTACTTATGCAAACAAAGATACATTTAACTTGTAGAAATCTAAATAATCCTAAAAAAAATTCTACAATGTTGACATTCAATTAATTATAGAAAAAAAATAACACTGTTTAAAGGACCAAAAAATCATGTTTTAAAGAACCAACACCCTAATTGAACACAGCCAGTTAAGCTTAAAAATTAATTGCACTATCATTGTTTTCTGACAGGGAATGACTCAAAGCCTGTTCTGCCAGATGAAATTTAAACTTCAAGTTTAAAATCTACTGCCAATTTCAAATTTGGAAAGTTACTTAAAAGAAAGTGTAGATTTCAAACATTCTGACACTTGATTTTTGTAATTGACAATGTTCTGACAACTGTTATAGTCCACACACTGACCATAGTTCATAGGGCAAAGGACTGTTTGTGTGGGTTGTCATGTCGTGAAGGTTTTGGGGATGCTTCATTCTAAATTGGGTTTAATTGTGTTGTGATCAACGCAAAAGGGGGGGTTATAAGAGAAGATGAAAGATACACAAAGTGAAAAGAAGTGAGAAGAAGAAAAGAGAGAAGTGAAATAAATATGGATAATGGATATAAGAGAAGTAAAAAGTGTAGAATAGCCTAATTAGTAATGATAAGGTGAGCTAAATAACACCATGTGAGATTAATGAAGACAAAGTTCTTTATCTTCTGTAACGGTAAGACGTGTATTTCGGCTTTGAGAAATAGTTGGATTAGTGAAAGAAAAAGAGTAACAGCCCTGGGCCCAAGGGAAACTGGACGGATATAAGAGGAAAACGTGACAAGGGAGGGAGGGAGAAGGAAAAGAAATAAGAAGAATTAAGAGTTAAAAGAGAAATAGTGATAAAGATAAAGAGAGATTAAAGCGAAGAAGCCACTGATTTGGACAAAAGCCCTCTGAGAGGCAGTTTTAGACGGACTGAAAATCCTGGAAAATCCATCCATTTTCTATACCGCTTATCCGTCAGGGTTGCGGGGGAGCTGGAGCCTATCCCAGCTGACTACGGGCGAGAGGCGGGGTTCACCCTCGACTGGTCGCCAGTCAATCGCAGGGCCAACACACAAAGACAGACAACCACACACTCTCACACTCACACCTAGGGGCAATTTAGAGCAGCCAATTAACCTAATGTGCATGTTTTTGGTATTGTGGGAGGAAGCCGGAGAACCCGGAGAAAGGCACAGGGAGAACATGCAAACTCCACATAGAAGGGCCCAAACCGGGATTCGAACCTGGGACCCTCTTGCTATGAAAAGCCTCCAGCCTGGAAAATCACTAGGTGAATTTCAGGTCAGTTCTTGGAACTGGAGGTGTAGAATGGACAACTCAGCTGTAAGTTCCCACTCGAACACTAGTTGATGAACAAGTGTCTGAAGCTACACCTCATCAGGCAGCAGAAATTGAGAAAAGAGAAGGGAATATGAGATAAGGAGCGGCAGAAAAAGCATGCGATAGGAAAGTATGAATGGGTCGACTTTGAAAAGTTACGATTGCATGCTGTTTGACTGTGGAAACCTTACGGTGCCAATGGAAACAGTGTTCCACTGACAGAACCGGCTGCTCAGGACGAATGTGCCATACAAACTGGTTGGCTGCTGAGAGGGGATAGAAAATTGGAAAGAATTGTTGTAAGAGGGAGAATGTGGTTCATTTTGACGTGATAGATTTATGTTGTATAAGCATATATAGACTGTGGTTGATAACAGGAGATTTGGTAGTTAACCTCCTTCCTTTTGAGAGGATGTTTTTCTTTATATGAGCCTGCTTATAAGAGGACTTTGTTTTTATTTAAATAAAGAATGAACCTTGCTCTGTTGAGAGGACCTTTTGTTTACTGTTAAAACATATGAGCTTTTTTGGGGGATATTTTTGAATGAAATTTAAATAAACTCATAAGCCCCTGAGAAGGACGTTTATGACTTTGAAGAGAGGTGGAGAGATCAGTAAGAATACTTTGTATGATAGAATAAAATACAATTTGTGGATGCTGATAGTTTAAGATGTTTTTAGAGTGAAATAACCTAAAAAAATTGTATTGATGAAGTATGTTATGAAGTGGTAAAGAGAACGTATCTGTAATGGGTAAAAGGACCTGAGCGTTGGCAGATAACGTGCACAAATTATTTTACTTTGTTTATTGTGCATATATGAGAGATGACACAAGAGTCAATTCGTAGTATTGAGATGGACTCTGAACAAGGACGCTGTGATAAAATGTCCAGATTCAACACATCATCGACACTACACTGACTGTCGACGCTGCTGAGGCAGCATTCTTATGTTTTTATTTATGTTCATATAGTATTGGATTTTGTTTTATTATATTGTATGAGTTATTCTTTAATTTTATGATATCTGCTTTGTTTTAATTACCTGAAGCTGTTATGGGGTAAATACACTGGGACCTCAGATGTTTTGTTTCTTTTTTCAATGCTTGGGGAAACTGGGATTAGGCAGGGAACAGTCCATTGGAAGGTGCGATGGGTTGACCAGCCTGAACGTGGATATTATTTGGATTTATTTTCCGAGGTTTCCATATGTATTCGCTTAAATTATATCCTTATACAAAGTTTCTCCTTTTAATTGGTTTGGAGTACTATGTGTGGTCACCTGTGGCAGAGGGACCGTGAGAGAATTTTCCTGTCTAGATTGTTTGATGACAGTGTCAGCGGAGACCTCTTTCAACATCTTCACATCATCGTTATCCAGTATACAGCACAGACATTAATCTCACAATGCATCCTGCAAACAACAGTGTTTAAAAAAAGTAGCTAATAGTATTAAAAATACGTTACACCTTTCTTTTTCTCCCCTCCAAAACAAGCACACGCACTAGCAAAATCAAACCTCACATTTTAGGTATTTCAGCCAGTTAAGTGCTACATTTAGTCTTAAGATATTTGTGTGTATTGATTATGGCAGGCAGGATGGGTATAGGACCATAAGGTTGATGACTAATATCAGTTACTCAGCAGTCAGAAAACTTTAGATTTATCACAGATTACAGTCCCTGCATACCAAATCAGCAAATGACAATGCAGTATAATTATTGGTCTATTTCGTCAAGATCAACAGCATCCTCATCAAACCACAGTGGACTGTTTGCTAATTATGTGTTTTACTTAAAATTTAGCAGCCTGCCAAAAACAGACTTGTCCTTTCTGACACTGTATGTGTGTTTTCTAAGGGTTAACGTCAAGGACCCTCAGAAGCCCTGTTGAGACGGAGAGAACAATGCGGCCTGCTAAAACCATATGGGGCAAAGGAGTAGAGCCATATATAGACTGAGTTTGGAAAAGGGACATGTAACCATCTTAAACAGCTCTCTGCCCTATTTGCTCCAAACAAACTTTAGTTAAATTTACCCTCACTATTACCTGATTTTCTCAGATCTCTCATGAGACTCTACTGATGCTGACCACTCAGCAATTTAAATAAAGTGGCTCAGTAACTCCATTTGGTGCCAGCAGAAAGAACAGGGAGAACAGGGAGAGTGTGAGGTTCAAAATATGGGAGAAGCCCTTGGAAAATGAGAGGAGTGATAGGTATGGGTGGTATTCCTTTACTTTCTCCACCCACAAGTGGTCCAAGGATGAGAAGAAAAGATTTACCAGATGGGTTTGGCTCTATTCAAAGCTCTTGACAGCAAAGGAGGTGAAATCCATTCTGTCCAACCCATTCTATGGATTGAAAGCGGGCAAAGAGAAGTCTGTCTGCGACAGCTCAGTTGGGATGGTCACTCCAAACCACATGAGCGAATTCAGTCAGACGGTTTGGATGGGAGCATCTCTGCTGGCCATGGGCCTCAGCACTCTGAAATGATTCACAGAAATCTGCTGACATTTACAAGAAACTCAAGTTTATTCACAAAATCTTCAAGGGGGTTCCAGGAAAAGAATAGTTTTTTGCTTTTCATCCAGCTTACCTTTAACTTAACTCAAGACACAAGGCATATGAGGGATTTTGAGCTGGACTGTTGAAGTTTGGGAATCAACCAAACCAAAAACGAGTGAAAGAAGACATCGCCTTGGAAGGAATCAACTCTTATATTCATGCTTATGAATAGCTCAATTTAATTCCTGTCGACTTCAAAACGATTGCTTTGACAAACCCAAGCCACCAAGGAGAACTGTTTCAGAATTCAACGTTCTGTCAAGAAGGAATTGATCATGGGTCTCTGCACAAGCAAGTCCACCGTCACCCTCGATCCCAGAGCTCAAACCCTGAATGCAGAACGAGCCACCTGTGCAGCAGGGGAGGGAGTCAGCCCTGAAGGGACCCCCATTTTGGATGAGGGAATCCTGATGGTTCAGCCCGTCAAAAGCAAAATTGAGTATGGCGGAGGAGGAGGAGGTGGGCCAAAGAGCGGTGGGGCGGTCAACCAAACCGCCAAGGGATACCTAGAGCTGGGGGGAAAGAGAGGAGGAATGGGGGAGGCACAGACCTCACAGAAGGCTGAGGAGGAAGATGAGGATGAGGAGGGTGATGAGGTGGAGGAGCTGATCAACCTCTCAGACAGTGAGGGGAGTCTGAGGAGTGAGTTCCTGGAGTAGAGAGGAAGAGGATGGGAGGCGAGAGGAAAGGAAGGAAGAGAAAAGGAAAGGAAAAAGAAAGGAACGTCAGGTGACTGACTTATTTGGTGTCAACATCATTTTGTCAGGCGCCTTTCAGCATCTCATTGAGACACATAAGGTCTGTTAGCTGTTCTAACACATGATTAAGCCTCTGTGCTGTGCGTATAGTCTGTATAGTCCTGTGCATTATGTATAGTCTCACATCGTTTGCACATGTACAGTTATTAGAGATGTATTTCTGTTCTAATGTAGCGCCTGGTACCTGGAGGAACCCTGTCTCGTTTCACTGCTCACTGTTACTGTTAACAGCTGAAATGACAATAAAAAACCTCTTGACCTCTCAACATGGAGCAACACTTTGGTTAAGTTAATGGACAAAAACAACTTGGTTTGTCACAAAAAACAATTCCAGTCTCCTGGGTGAAAGCTGTGTGTGTGTGTGTGTGTGTGTGTGTGTGTGTGTGTGTGTGTGTGACTGTTATAATGAAAACTGTTCACAGTAGCATGTTCTTCATGTGACAGCAAGGACAGACTGCAGGAGCCTCTCGTCTTGCCTATCAACAGGACGGACAAAGAGGATCCCCAACCAACCTGTTACCTGTTAAGATGCCGGTCTGGCTCACATGGGAAGGACAATTGTAACCATGACAGATAACAGAAATTGTATAAAAACACATGCCTTTGTTCATTGCTCATTTGCTCAGCTCATTCTGGAGAGAGCTGTGGGTCTGTTTGCAAACGTATGAATTAAACATACAGAAAGACACGAACCGACTCCTCGACTGTGTTTCTTTCAGCAGAAAACTGCCACTGCAGACGCAGAGGGTCGTGACAACAGGGGTGGGATCTGACAACATGCAAATGAGATCAGTCTCATTGAGAACATGGTTAGCCTAGTTTAGCAAAAACAAAGAGATGAAACTGCTAGCCAGTAGTCAAGTATAAGAATACATCTCCATATAACAACAAGGCAGACTTCTTTAAATATTATATTTGCTTTAATGTAAGAATAAATAAATAAATGTAGATGGTGATAGTGATTACATCTTTGCAGTTCTTGTTCTTGCTCAGTGCCACACATGATAGTTTTCCTAAGTGTAAAAATGTCACATCTTACTTTTGGTCTGTATAGTAACACTAAATTGTATAATGTGTCCCAACAGCAGTGGGGGCTTCGGGGACAGCTGATCCACAGGCTTGTTGTCTCGTACCTCCATAGCCGCGTCACTTTAGACGGTGGAATAGCATGTTAAATGTGCTCCTCTGTCATGTGTGGTCTCCTGCTGAAACACCACCTGTGCTCACCCCCCTCTGCTCTACTGGACTTGCAGAGATGAAACTGACTTTTTATCTGCTGTATCTGGGCAAGAAGCCATAATATGTTCTCAGCTCTAACTAAGTCAAAGCTAAGAACACATTTTGGTTTATGACTCATTTCACATTCCCTCGTGTTTATTTAGAAGTAACATTTACATGCTTGCTAGGAAGAGGAGGTAAACCTCTTGAGAGTGAGTTGATAACTGTCATATCAGTTACGGATGGGCCTCAGTGATAAATTTGATAATAATTTTGATCAAACCCTTACATTTCCTTTAGCAGCACCATCAGGTCAATTATTACGTTGGTGGCCAATCTTTAAAAATGAATCTCCTAGAATTATCAATGATGTTTTGGTGACCTTTGTTCTATCACTGGCATCAGGCCAAAATTTCCACTTATACGAAATGTAAAGAACGAAAAGGAGAAATGCCATACTGCCGTAACAGTCCCTGAGAATACTCTGCACGAGCCTTTTTGATTGATAATTTGTTGAATATCGAATATTGAAAAGTTTTTTGTATCCCAGGATTTAATGTAAACTTTACATTTTCATTATTACTATTCTCAAGCAAGAATATGAGACACAAACATCTTCACTATATATATATATTTGAATAGTGTCACATGAGTATTAAAATCACAATACAGATTTTGGTTAATAACACTAAATACACAAATTCTCTGAAATTTTTATGCATTTGCTGCACACACATGTATTTCTGATCACATATGTATTGTTATAAAGTATGTTAGAGAAAACACTAAAACAAGACAATCAAAGCATGGAAATGTTTGGTCAACAGAATAAAGCAATGACATAACATACTGAAAGTTGTTAAAAGATAATGTTTTGTTTGTTGATATTTGCATTCCTCAATTTTCTTGTTTCATTGCTTTGGTTCTAGCATGCAGTTCTGTGTGTTTGTCCAAGTGGTGTTGCCGTATCCCAGCAGAAGCCATTCTGCACACTGTTGCCTCACCACATTCAGCTGGTGTTCTTTACATTAGCTTTTTCTCCCCCTGACCCTCAGAAAACCTGAACCCGTACCTGATGTCATTACTTTCAAAATGTATTAAACAGTGGAAAACCAGAATGAAATATGAGAATTACGCAGGTTATATCAGCACCGATTGTCATGTAAAGACTACAGGCAGATTTGGTCCCCAGAGTTGTTGTCTCCATGGTTACGCCCATGGAGTTTCATTTAGTACAGACTGAAATACACACCATAATACAAACTGCGATGTGGTTAAGACAGCAAGTACCGAATGATTCTTACTAACCATGTTATCCATATTATCTGATCTTATCGAGTTTTATTTTTATTTTTTTCTGTCGCGCAGCAAATGGCACAGCCTGAGGGAAAAATTACTTTCTGTACTTTCATTTTTCTTTTTATCTCAAAGAACAAAGGTTACAGTGGAAAACAAACACGCATATTTAGTCAGTGGAATTCTGTATGAGGTTTAAACCCTCGTGTAAACCACATTTCGCATTACGGCAGGATGCAGGACGGAATCCTGTGTGCTAATTTACTTGACAAATTTTCAAGGATATTCCATTTTGAGTCTGCTTCGGCCCACACTTGGCCTATGACTGCACTTGTAAAAAGAAACAAGCCACTGTGGGATCTGAAGATGACTTCTCACCTGAGCACCACCTGTAACCCACCTTGGTCCCACACTGGACCTGTAAGGACTTGAGGGGCTCCTATGTTTGCTTCATGAAGAAGCTGAAGTGTAGAGTGATTGTGATGGACCAGAGGGCATCATTTCAGTTTTTGTGTTACTCACCAAGATACATGGTGTGGATCAGTGAGCTCATTTCCTTCATCATACACAAGTTGAATTTGAAGCATTTTAAATACTGAATTGTTTAAATCCATGTTTAATCAGCAGCAGTTGTCTTTCTTTATTGCCACCTGGACCCTGTTTCAGAAGGTTAACAGAAAACTGAGGCTGACATGGAATCTGTGTGGTGCAGTTGAAATGACTTTAAGATTCTGAAACTGGACTAAATGTAGTTTAAAAGTAAATTTTCAAATATATTATCTTAATGTGGTTTAACAGCATTTCAAATTTCCACCAAGTTGAATCTTCTTGTGCTTTACGTCTTAGTCCGCCATGACAACCACCTGAAAGGAATGATTGTAAAAAGTGCCTAAGTGGGCCTAATTATGCGCCATACTTTGCCCATGTAAGGGCCCATAACGGTCCAAAACAGTGGTGTAGGACTTGTGCTGTGTTGCCTATCATAAGGGTTTCACATAATGTACCCAACTGTAGCTCACACAAATGACCCTTTTCAAGCTCATTGAACACACAAGCTTCATAAACCGGGTGGATGAGAGTGTAATGTGCAGTCCACACACTTCAATCCATAGCCACTGAACTGCAGAGGATGAAGTATCTGACTTTTTTCCTCTGTGCAGTGACAGCCAGGTCTCCACAGAGGTGAGGAAATGCCGCGACAGTCATAAGCAGTCAGATCTCATTGATATGTGGCTAGCATCAGCAAACATGCTGTATCACTCTTGCCACCATGTCAAAGTCCTGTTGAGTAAAGATGTTCTGTGTGGGTAGCATTTTGACTACAATAACTAATCAAAGCATGGACAAGAAGGGATTCCCCAGCCGCGTGGAAATGTCACATCCCAGACTTTTAAAAGCTGCAAAGCTGTCATCCATCCACTGACAAAGCCTCAGGGGTGTACCATAGGCAATAAGACCTTCTACAACATTTAGACAGCAAGCATTGGTGCAGGCATAAATTACCGGCTGGACGATTAATATTCATCTCTACATCCATAGTCACTTTTGATATTTAGATATTAATTTATCTATTAGCCATGACTGGATCCTCCACTTACTCTGCATGGATGCTACCTGCACTGCTGCTGCCTCTTTTCATCTCTTTTCATCATTCATCCTTTGCAAACGCATGCAGGGTGCATGAATTCAACACATATATTAAGATGTTGGGAGAGAATGTGAAGGTAAGGTGGAGTAATTAGAATATTGTATGTAGACAGTGTTTTGCAGCTGAGGAAACAGTATTGTGAGTTATTAGATGTGGTGGTACATAATCACTTCTTTGTTTGAGTGTTTGTTTGAGATTTTTTCTCAGATTTCCTTTAAAGTACGAGAGCAACTCAGATATTTCAGTGATTTCTTCCTTGATTGTATTTTATTATGACCTCCTGCTCCTTTACTAAGGCTGAAAAAGTAATCAGCTGTTAACGTTCAGCTGGCAAATTAGAAAGTGAGCAGAGCAGCCACAAAACTTTTCTCATTGTTCTTCTTGGTAGTTTCTTACAGGCAATCTGTTTATTTTCCACCTCTTTGCTTTTTCGTAACAAAAATGTGATCATTTGTATATTTCCTATTTTCCATGTTGTTTGTTTGATAGCATAAAGTAGTACAGCATTGTAGAAAACTAATGACAGTCATTGTTTTAGTGTGTGTGTGTGTGTGTGTGTGTGTGTATATGTGTGTGTGTTGAGGTCAGTCGAGACTCCAGACTAAAGCAATCGAAAGCAGCGTGTCAGTGCAGCTTATTTACTTGTTGCTGCTGAGACTCAGTTTAGCAGTTTGCTCGTCTTTTGACCGGCTGATGCTCATGTTACGGCTGTGGTTTCTTCAACTTTGTTTCTCCTTTGGATTGACAGAACTGTTCTGAGACCTGCAATTTAACCAACATCGTAAGTCTGCCACTGTGTTCCTCAGCCTTCAGGTCTTCTGTTGCTCTGCTCTGACTTCAGCTCTCCACATGTTCTGCTCTGTCGTGTCCTCGCCTTGTCTGTCTGTTTTTTCTCTCTCTCATGTATTTAAACTGTTATATGGATTGAAATGAGGGAGTGAAATGTTTTCTGATCATCAGCTAATCTGAAATCCAAATTAAACTGTGCTTTGCCCAGACTTTTCTTATTCTACCGTTTTGTCTGGCTAAAAATGGGAAGAGATGGGTATGTATACATAAATTAAAATTTAGAGAAAAGAAAATAAGAAGAAATAAGAAGAAAATACACACACACACACACACACATATATATATATATATATAATTTACCAAAAACACAAGTTATTTTAGTTCTCAGAAAAGGAGAATGTTTTGAAGAGTGAGCTTAAAGCTGAAAATGTTGTTTTCTCTGTGTGTGTGTGTGTGTGTGTGTGTGTGTGTGAGTGTGTGACACTGAAAAATGAGTGACGACTGGGCTTACGACAGTTGCTCATAATGTGCAGTGCGCACACAGACACAGCTTCAGCACCATTGCATCTTTACCACTTCCTCTGCGCTTTGCTCTTATCTTATCTGAACCAGTTTTTGCGCAGCTGCTACAGTATCTTTCTATTTGTTCGTCTTCTTTACATCTGCAGAGCTAAAGGATGTCTCCACCTCCAACTACCATGTGACATGGACTTTGCTAAAGTTATTTCTTTAAAAAAAAACAAAAAGAAAAAAAAAGAAAGTCGCATTTACCGTGGGAGGGATACAGCAAGCGACACACTGGAACAAGATGAATGAATTTAATGTCTGATAACATTTTAAATTATCTGTTGATCTTCTTAGGATGCAAGATGCCAGTGTTTGAACCTCAGTGTGTCGCACGGGGTAAGTGGTGTGTGTTTCTGTGTGTGTGTGTCCAAGAGAGAGACAGATGATTATCGTTAATAACGTAATGGGAGATGAATCTGCTACGAATGTCAGGGATGGAAAGAAACATCCTGATACTGGGTGCGCATGTATGACATCACATCGGGTACCCAGTCAGGAGCGGCGCTCAGCTGCTCTCGGCTGATGTTTCACATTATTTTTTATAACTTCAAATATTAAAATCAAACTTTTCAGAGAAATAAACACCAGAAGACAAATCAGCGCAATAAGAACGACCTAAAAATGACAGAAACCAACTTTGGGAAAAACATGTTTTTGAGTATTTAAGTATGAGTATTTTTGTCCCAGTGAGGGGGATGGGTTTATAATGATCAGGATGTTTTGTTTAGACTTTTGGCTCTCATGACATCTGTCTTTATAGATAATCAATAATCATGAGCTGGTTTCCCTAATGTTACAGCCCTGAAAGTGCCGAATGGATACATGGATTATCAGTTTAATAATACACATGGGGCTGTTTTTGTTAAGAACAAAGCCAGAAAAGAACCAAATATTATTCCTGAAGTGTATTAATGTGGACTGACATTATTGTGTTTGTCCCCTGGACAGATATGTCACTTTCCTGATTATTTCATCCAAGGCCTGAAAATCATGAATCGCAGTATTCCTCATGATGCGGTCAAATACCTGATCAAGACTCTGCCAAGGATATATGAATCCTGTCATGTAAGTGATCACGGTTCACACTTTGTGTTTGTGTGTGAATATAATAACTAAGAAATTACAATTGTGTTTTTAGTATTGAACTGCTGGTCCCGGGGGGGATTGGAAACTCATAAAACATAAAGCACTAAAAGCATCAGCATTGATGACCTGAGAACTAGACTTGAAATGTAACTGTCTTACTCCTGAAACTGTTGCTTTAAATATCTTCAAAAATGCAAAGATCAGCATAAAATCTCTTAAGCTGACAAAATTTCTTAAAGACCTTCAGTGAAACAAGCAGCTGAATACTGGAGTCTCTTATTACATCATTATTTTATACACACGAACTCAACACGATAAAAAAAAAACATTGTGCTTAAAAAAGAAGGTCGTCCTTGAACTTCTGTAATGAATTTTATGGAAATTATATGTGTAATTAAAATACTTTTGTTAGGCAAAAATATATTTTTGCAATACACCAGTGGGTGTCCTGTCCCCACAGATTATGGGATCGACTGTTCTTAAAATTCGGTTCAGTCTTTAAATTTCTCCTAAAGTAATAGTGAAGTGCACATAAGAAGTGTTCATTCAGACCATTAAGAAACCTTTTACGTACTTTCACTGTAATTGACGAGTGACATAATCGTTCAGTGTGATGTGAAGCCAGCGTGAGGTTTCAACAGCCTGAAGTACACCGAAAAAAACCCCAACATTAATGTCCATGTGTTTCTTCTTTCTGGAAACAGAAAAAGATCAACTTCTGTTCGCTGTCTCTGACGTACGAGCCTGTCATCTCACCAAAAAGCCTCCATATGAAACTGGATTACCTGGCACAGCAGATCAACTCAGTGCTACCTGCATCAAAGCGCCGCTGAGGTCATCTGTGAACTTCAGCAGCCATCAGTGTGATCACTCAGTGCCTTAAATTATATTTGTCTGATTTCCTTTCAGTGTTTTAAAATTGTCAGTGTTTTCTGTAGCATCGTTGTGCAACACGATATCGAAATGTTTAGTGAATTTTCGTTCACAGAAAGAAAGCCATTTCCGCTTTAAACCCCACCCATTCCAAGCACGGGTACGATAAAGACAGCTGAGGTGGATGAGCAGGTACAGACGCAGATGATGGTGTACTCGCTCATCCCAAGTATGTAAGCTCCAAATGAGGGTGGAGTTTCTCCACCCTTTCCTCCACATGTGATCACTGCTGACTCCAGAAAAACATGATGGCGATGCTTCAAAACCGTAGTTCACAGTGTGTTCTAACTTGGTTGGCAGAGGAATTGTTTTATATCTACTATTTATTTTATTTATTAGTAATTTATGATTGTGTGAAGGATACATGTTAAATGATTTACTATTGATTATCATTTGTCTCCATATGGGTGTGGAAAACCATAGTTTAAAGCTGAACGACGTTCGATGTGTTTTGCCTTTGAGAGGAAAACTGATTCAACAGTAATGAGCTCAGATTAGATTCTGCTGCCATTTTAAGTTTTTATTTTTCTTCACACCCACATGACCATCTCTTTGTTCACTCCTCTGGGCTGTTGTGTCACCTCATTCTGCTTCTTTTCATACTATGTGAATCACTTTGATAACTCTTACTTAGTGCCACACGAATAAAGTTATTGTTGCCATGTATCCAGTGTGTCGGTTTGTTGATGGAGTCACTAACAAGCATTTAGAAGATAATCTTAAAATATACTGAATAATGTCACCATTTTAAGCAGCAAAGGAGAAAAGGAACTCAGGAACTTTTGAGAATTCTTTGATTAAAATTACTCTGTGTACATTTTTCCACAGTTATTTATGATAATAATTCAACAATAGTGAGGATTTCGGCGTAGGTGTGATGATGGGGTTTGTGCTGCCTGGCAGGCTGGCCTACAGGTGCACACTTCAGTCCAACCAACCAGAGGAAGACGTGAAGAAGTGCACATTAAGCCGAGGACTGTGAACATGGACTGCGGAGTTCGTGACATCCGTGATAACTCTTTCAAAGACAGAGATGACACAATTACAGCAAACAGAAACCTTTTAACTGTATTTATGGGATTATGTGAGTATGTTTTAGGACATACTTAAAAGCATATGTGCTTGTGTACATGTCCTTTAAACAAGTGAACGTGGTGGCTCTTGACTTCTGACACTGAATCTTTGGGACTCTGCTGCCCTCTAGAGGCTTTCTTCATGATAGCATAGAGAGAGAGAGAGAGAGAGAGAGAGGAAGAGACACACAGAGAGACAGAGAGAGAGAGGAAGAGAGACACAGAGAGACAGCGAGAGAGAGGAAGAGAGACACAGAGAGACAGCGAGAGAGAGGAAGAGAGACACAGAGAGACAGCGAGAGAGAGGAAGAGAGACACACAGAGAGACAGAGAGAGAGAGGAAGAGAGACACAGAGAGACAGAGAGAGAGAGGAAGAGAGACACACAGAGAGAGACAGAGAGAGAGCTGCACATGTGCACATGAGAAAGTGTTGAGGAAGTAGGAACTTGACACAACACCAGAGACAATAACGGACACGATCAGCATCCAGCCATGCAGCCACCACCCAGAAAGGTAAGCTGAGTCAGAGGAGTTAAAGTAAAAAGTGAAGTCCTGCATACTCGCCTTTTGTGTCTCTCGTGCTCCACTGTGCACTGCAGCTGATGCAGCTCCGTCAGGCAGATGTCAGCGGTGCCATTTGCTGTTACAGCAGCACATCAGGAATCTTCCACACCTGGAATTTATGATTTTTCTTTTATTTCCCTCGACAGCAATTAACAATTTTGACTCTTAAATCTCACCTTGGAATATCGACCAAGTATGAACGCCCGTTAACACGGCTTAACAGATGACCTTCTCTTTTTTTATAACAAGAATTTTTAAACTTTAAACCGATAAAAGATGAGACTGAGACCGAGTCAGTTTGTTCAAGACAAAAGTAAACCTGTGACGAGGGACAATGTGCCAGGTTAGAATTTGTTAACTTAGCTGATAGATTTTGTGTGCACATTACAAAATGTCTTGGCAGTCATTAGTGTCGTCATGAGAAAGTTTTATAAAACAAATTTCTCTGGCTGTATTGCAGACAAAGTGTGAAATGGAAATACTTTAAATACTTCAAAATCTCCTGAACTTACAAGTACAGTGCAGGAATTTTTGAGTGAGAGTTCAATTGCATAAAACAATAAATTCCAAACTCTGCCTGCGTGTGTTTGTGCGTGCGTGCAGGTAAAAGAGAGTCAGCAGGTGAAACTCGTTTTCTCAGATCAGCTCAGCAAACTGCAGACCAAGCAGCATCAGGAAACTGACCTGCTGGAGGAGATCAGGTACAAAGCTCCTCTGTGCTGCATGAAATCCTCTCACTGGATTCAGTGAGACGGAGGGCGTCTGACAGAGACATGAACATGTCAAATTACCCGTCTGCTGATGGCGCCCTGTGTCTCTGTGTTCCCCAAGGTCCTTCAGCAAGCAGCGAGCAGCTATAGAGAAAGAGTATGGCCAGGTGAGCTATTCTAGTCCGCTATTAGTCATCTTACTGGAAGCTTTTGGTTTTGACTGGGAATGCTCCTCATTTATTGATCCGAGGTCCCATATCAGTTCCTGAGTGCTGTGTTCTTGCTTGGTGCCTCTGGGTGCAGTGCTGTATGTGTGTGTGTGTGTGTTACTCCGTCCTAACTGGGACTTTACTTTGCATATTCGTTCATTCAGGTGCTCTCAGTAGACGTTCTTCAGAGAGCTTCATGTGTTTGTTGCACCACGGTGGAGAATGTGTCACATATGTGAGTCCACACCGATGCTGACTAATGCAAAGCCGACTTCACAGGAGAGAAAAACCTGAAAGACACTTTCTACAGCCACACCAGCTATTCTGTGAGGCTGATCTCAGGCTTTGAGCTAAATGCTAAAATTGTTGCTAAATCAGTACGGTGGCCTAGAGAGCTCATATTTATCTTCTAATCTGACAGCATACGTGCTGCAAATACACACAAATCATCCAAACAGACAGACTCACTGCAAATACGTTAGTCAGATTATTTGAACAGGAAGAGGCTTAGGCTAAGTTAGAAGCACATATCTGCAATAATACCTGACAAATCACAGTCACCACAATGCTAAAATAAAGAGAAAAAATGTACATTTTAGCTCATTTTCTGATGCCATGGATGTTTAGCTGGTTTCAGTAACTTTATGAGTTACAAACCATCGTAAACTGTTGCAACGACATGCATGTCCCAGCTGGGTTCATCGCTTTTCTGTGTCCCATGTGTACTGAAATCCCTGTCATCACATCATCATGAGCTAAATGAGCACCTTTGGTGAAAGAGCTCAGTGTGTATGCGGTTCATAGCAGCAGTTATTGAACTGTGTGAACGGCTGCGTTTATCAGATGAGACCCACTTGGTTTTCATTTACAACAGCTTGACTGTACCTTCAATAAAACACATTTTACTGTCATTTCCTGAGGTTGTGATGAGTTGTAAACTGTTGGACATTTTTAGGCTCTGCAGAGGTTAGCTGTCCAGTACCAGAAGAGAGAATGGCAAAGAGGAAATACAGATGCAGTTGGTTCTGGGTAACTACTCACACATACTGTCCACAGCCATCTTGTCTGCTCTTTTCTGTTTCACTTTTTTCACAGTGATTTTATTTTGCAAAACCAACAACTATGCTGGTGTTTCTCACTTAGAAAATGAACAGTAGAGAAAGTTGTGTTTAATACTCTAACTCAAAATAACTCACATGACTTAAATACTTATCCTATGAACTATAACAGGGTGATCATTCGGTCTTGATGCTTGATCAATGGTCAGTTTCGTACAAATGACTGCAAGTCGAGTGACGTAATACAAAGAGTGGAAATGGATGTCTGGAGAAATCAAACAGGGCCACCTTAGCCGTCTCACTGAAGGCAGGTGACAACACCAAAGGTGATTCTGCTAAAAAGTCACAGCGTTAGATAACTTGTTAGTTTCATTTTTGGCTTGTCTGAAAAACATGAAAAAGGGGAAGAGAAGAGGTTAGGACCTCAGTGGTGATGTGACATTAGTTTTGTGGTAGTAACATGATAACATGATTGTGTAAAGCCTGGAGCAGGAAGTAGCTTCAGCGTAGGCCCACGTGTCAGCATCACACCTCACAATCTGTAGATGTCAGACATGTTTTGTCTTTACATTAAGCTAAGTGAGTTAAAATGAAACTGTAGTAATTAGTGATTGTAAAAATTAGTGATTGGTGTGTGTGTGTGTGTGTGTGTGTGTTTGTTTCAGAAGTGTGTTTGTTGTGTGGCGGTCACTGGTAGACACTACAGCTCAGTCTGCAGCTTCACGACTTGCTGCTGCAGAAGAATACCGCCGACTGACTGGACAAGCCTCCAGAAGTATTCGCAATGCAAAGGACATCCGAACAAAGAAGGTGAGAGAGCCGCACACAGTATACACATAAATAAATCTAAAATAAATATGGATATATCTATGAGACACACCATGATCAAAGACTTTAAACACAAAGGGGCTCATCAGGGGCATTTACATTACATTACATTGACCATTAAATATTTACCAAAGGAAACTGTGTGTGTGTGTGTGTGTGTGTGTGTGTGTGTGTGTGTGTGTGTGTGTGTGTGTGTGTGTGTGCGTGCGTGCGTGTGTGTGTGTATGTGTCTGTTAGGGACTAGAGAGGCTCCAGAGGGTCCAGGGGGAAGTGGTGGACACTCTACGGGAGCTTCATAAGATCAAGAAGAGCTACCATCAACTCAGCCACATCGCCAGTGTTGCCAGAGAGAAAGCTACCGATGCACAGACCAAGTCAGTGTGTGTGTGTGTGTGTGTGTGTGTGTGTATTGATGATGCCAACCTGTAAAGAAGAGGAGTGGCCTTGCTTATGAAAAGGCACACCTTGTGTACAAGCCATATATTGCCCACTAGCTGATATTTTGTGATGAAGCTCTGCAAGTATTGTTGCTCAAAATAAGCAAACTGAACTCATTTTGCAACAGAGGCAGAGTATATTGTGCTGCTAAATGCTAACTAAGTCATACATTAAGTTCAGGGTTTATATAACTTTCGATTAATTTGTGGTAACATTCTGTGTGCCTTTTGGTATTCATATGTATTATGTCTTTCAGAGCCAGAAAGAGTGAACATGGTATTTTCCACTTCAAAGCAGGACTACATAAGGTGGCTGCTAAGGTATGACTGTGCAATGAACTGTGCTGATGACTAACATTGTACACGTTTCCCATCTAATGTACTGAATACCATTTGATTCAACCATTTAATACAATATCATGGTGGTGCGGTGGTCAGCACTGTCGCCTCACAGCAAGAGGGTTCCTGGTCTGAATCCTGGTCTGGGTCCCTCTGTGTGGAGTTTGCATGTTGTCCCTGTACCTGCATGGGTTTTCTCCGGGTTCTCCAGCTTTCTCCCACAATCCCCAAAACATGCATGTTGGGTTAATTGGCTGCATTACATTGCAGGTTTGAGTGTGTGTGTGTGTGTCTGTTTTTGTGTGTCAACCCTGCAACTGGCTGGCGACCAGTGCAGGGTGAACCCCGCCTCTCGCCCGTAGTCAGCTGGGCGAGAGTGCCCCCCCCCCCCGACAGGATATAGAAAGACAGTGGATGGATGGATGCTGTAAAAAGGAGGTGAAATGATTGACAGCTGAGCCCTGTTGCAACTGGTGGCAGACTTAGGAACGGGCTGAGGTGCACTTCGGGGAGTTTCATAAGAGCCAATAGCGTGTGTCCATGTCACAGACTTAGTGCAACTAGTGTGTGATTGTGGCTGGAGTTTTGCTAATTGCTGGCATTGTTTTAAACAACTGAAAATGTGCAGAGGTTTTGTAGAAATTGTTAATATTTTGGGTGAGGTGACATCCCCTGTAACATTACAGTGACGTGAAGTGGGCCGAATGTGACACAACCCTCAGTCAGACTGTCTAGCATTATTCTGGGTTTCCAGGTTCAGTGTGACATTGTCATCTGTGTTTTACTTTGCAAAAGCAAAAAGGCTTTGATCCAAATAAACAAGCCAAATAAGCTATAAAAGAAGCCACATTTGAAGTCAAAGCCAGTCAGTTTTAATTATCTGACTGCTTATTATTTTATTACACACTAGAGATTTCATCCATTTTTTTCAATTATGAAATTGTCTTAAAACAATATTCAAACCTTAAATGACTTTCAGTGGTAATGAATACAATTTAACACAGTTCTGCAAAGTACTGCTTGGTTCTATTTGAGTGTGTTTCCCTTCCATGTTAAAGTGTGTCTTTTGCGTGCTTTATAAAAAATATTATTTTGTGTGTTTGTGTGCAGCTGAGTGCGAGGTTGAGAGAGTGTGACGACCGTTTGACTGAAGTTCGCAATGAGTATCTGCTGACGCTAGCAGCAGTCAATGCCCACCACCAACATTACTATGCCAATGACTTACCACGTATTATGGAGGTAAAGTGCACACACACACACACACACACACACACACTGTGCAATAATAATAACATATGTATATATGCTGCCTGACTTTTAATACAAAATACCTCATTTTTCAAGTACTTTTTACTGCATATTTATTGTGTGTATATATTATATTTTTTACTTTTTTCTTTTAAAAAAAATATGTCAGTAATTCCTGCTATGCTTGAGCCACTGTACCGAAATTTCTTTTGCGATGAAAATCCAAATGACAAATAAAGAAAGTCTAAGTCTCTAAGTCTAAGTCTAAAAAAGGAAACTATAAGAAATATTGCTTCAGTTGTGTGTCTGATAAAACACTGACCACATCATTTCCTGGAATATTTCAGGCCTACTGAGTTTCTCTGCAAAGTGCACAAAATGCAGGCTGCTTTCCTGTTTTTCACTCAGTTTGTTCATTTCTTTTGCAAAAAGGGAAACAGATTTGCAGTTAGCAGCAGCGTAGGTTTTATTTCACTTCATATCAACCATGGTAGTTGCATCTTTTTTTTGAGAGCCACAGCCTTAATGACAGCAGAGAGTTCAGATAATGAAAAACACTTTAGTGAAAGAAGTAAAATATACCCAGAAATTGCAAATATGTCATATTTTGCACCACTACAGGGATGCTGGAAGTCACATTTGGGGTTGCTGAGAAATTAGTCTGTATAATAATGTCATGGTAAACACTGCAGTACATTTAATTTATCAGTATGTTCATGAAATTACCGCAAATAAATTGACAACAAAGAAAACCTGGGCCAGGCAGTATCATTACAGCATGGGAGCACAGATTGTGTTTTGCTTTTCTGGTACTATAATGAATCCATGGATGTACTGAGAGGAATTAGCCCAGAATACTATACCCTAAAAATACTCTGTTAAATGTAAAAAAAAGTCCAAAACTCAGAAGAATCAAAAATATGAGTGCCAAAGATGCTGAATGGCTCCTTTCTCAGTGTAAAATTACTATTTATACGGAACATTGGTTACATATGGTCACCCCAGATTCTATGAGTTTCGATGTAGCCCTCTTAGACTTTACCCTCTTAGAGCCCAACAGCTCTAAGAGGGTGAAGTCGATATGAAATAGAATATTACATTACTCTGATTTGATCAATAACAAATGCATGTAAGAGCATTTTCATGCTCTTGTTTGTCAATGTTGAGGCAGTTTCAGACATCTGCAGTACTGCTGCATCACATCATACACGTCACGTCATCATACACGTTCTTTTAGCGTAAACTTGTATCTAAAAGTGTAAAATAAAGTAGGCTGTAGTGGAAAAGCATTTATTGAAAATACTCAAGTAAAGTACGAGAATGTAATACTTAATAACTGTACTTGGGTAAATGCACTGTGAACATAGTAAATGTACTGTGAGAGGGAATATTCAGAGCTGACTGAGGAGTGAGGGTTCAATATGGGCCTCAAATATACCAGTTCATTCACTACACTATTTGAAGCATTGAAAACTGACTCTAATTTTCCTCATCAGCAAATGGATGGTGATGTTTACAGGGATTTGAGAAGCCATTTTACTCTACTGTGTGGGACAGAGATGGATACCTGCATGGCCATATGCAAACAGTACAGCAGGATATGGGAGAGTGTTGCTAAGGTATGCGTCAAAGTGTGCATACAGTGGAGTGTTTGTGTGTGTTGTGTGCAAAGTACATTGTTTTTGTTTGAGTGCAAGTGTGTTCAAACAGCTCCGTTGCTCCGCACACACACATTACGCACCAAGTGCCAGCGGGGGCACCAAGAAATCAGGCCCGTGAAGAAATCATCACAATAATCATCACAAAAATGATATGGCACCACAAAGCATTTGTGCTTAGGGCACCCAAATGGCTAGCAACGGCGCTGTGTTCAAACCAAGAGATTAACTGGGTTTTAGCACTTTAATGGGCTTTTATGTCACGTTCATGTCATATAGAGTTATTGTAATTATCCCAACTTCCAGTTTCACTGACCAAACCTTCTGACAGCCATATTGTTATTCGGTTGGCGACAGGTCTTTAAAAAGTAATGTCTGTTCAAGTCTTTTGTTCACTGTGACTTATACATGCAAAGTATCCTACAGTGGCTCCGTAGACACCAGACTGGAGACATTTCTGGAAACCAATTAAACAACAGAGAAAAAGTCAACATGAACGCTATGTTTGAAAGTAAGGAAAAGAGAGATGTCGGAAAAGTTAGCCAAGATGTGCGTTTTTTAAATGGTAAAAGGAGGGCGAGAGAGGTGGGGTTTAATGGCAAAGCTAAGTTTTAGAAGAAACTGAAGTTTACAGAAAGGAATTTAACACACTGACAAAATGTCTGAACCTGTCTGGCAGCTGAGTGAAATCACGGAAGGCAAGTTGTTCCTTTCAAAATGTGAGTGGGTAGAAACATTTTAACACCTAGGTCTTCATTTTTGCAGTGGTACAAGGCCAGCACAGGGAAAGCACTTGGTTTTAGTTCACAGCTATCCAATTTCACTTCAAACTATCATAAAGAGAAATCCCAGGCTGTCTGTGCTGCCTTCAGGGACACCAGAAAACCTTTCCTATGTTCTAAACTTATGGATATGTATGTTTTTTTCTTGAAGCAATTGTGTAGGAGTTGTTTTGTTCGCTCTGGTTAACATCAGTGATTGCTGTTTTGTCAGGTAACCAGAGAGAGAAATGTCCTGCAATTTCTTCAGGAATCTGTCTCCTTCAGCAAAGTACCCGAGTTCACCTTTCAGCCCGCTCCGCATGACAAGGTGTGTCTGAGCTCCTGAAGTAAAACTTGAGATGATGGCACTTTGGAGTCGTGCAGCGTCATCGGGCATTTAATATCGTCACAAAGGGCTGTCATACTGAGGTGCAGTGTGTTGATGTACACAATACATGTAGAGCTCATGAGTAAGGAATAGATGTATGTGTCACTTTTGTGCAGGTGTCTGCTCTACAGGAGGTTTGTGCCTCAGAAGCAGAAGGATGGCTGGTTAAGGAGGCCAAGAAATGGGCTACAAAAGCTGCTAAAGACTACAAAATAGTCACCCATGGCCAGAGGGTAAGACTTAGATTTCGAAGAGTCAATACTCCTAGTAGGGATGAGCAAGTACTCGGTTGGGTATCCAGAACAGATAATGTACTTCGTAGAAGCCCGACCAGCATCTGAGTGAAATGAGTTAAAATTCTAAAAACAATTAGGAGAGAAACTCTCCAATGGCTGACTTCAGTTTATCCATTAAAGTTTATAATTCTCTTTTTCTGTAAATAATTCTTTCCTTTTTGCGAGTAGATCATAAGAAAACTCTAATCTGTAAGAATGGACCGTTGTTTTGTGTCTTTCCTGTTTTCATGCACATTTAAAGCAAGTGATGAAATGGCGTTTGCTACGTGCCAGTAAGGAATGAATTGCATATCTCTGCCACGTTACTCCCTCAGGCCCTCCAGACGCTAGAGAGTCGGCTGAAGCTCTTGTCAGGAGAGACGGGACTCGGTGTGGAGCAGAAGATAACAGAAGTGCAGGACAGCATCAGGAAAGCCAAGGTAAAAATCCAAGTTAGCTGCAGTGTCTTTCTGCTCTCTGTTACTTTTCTTCTCTTGGCATCTTCCTCCTATAGTTTATAGAAGAAAGCGCATGCAATCATTTATCTCCCATAAACAATTAAAAATCACCCGGCACGAAAAACGTAATATTACTTGAGAGCTGAATTGAACAGGTGATGTCTTGTCAAGTTCATTTGGAAAGAGCTGAATAACTGATTACTAATTAATTGAGCATATTCAACATGTTGAGACTGTAAACCTGCAGAGTGAAAATCACTTCAGTTTGCCAAATTCATTAATCAAAAAGTCTCCCAATGACTTTTGTTCATTCAGTCTCTGATCTTTTCCTAAACTGGTTTACAAAGAAACAAAGAAATTTCTACAAAGAAATATCGCAAATAAGATGGGTGAAGTTCATACTGGTGACATTTTCCACATTTGGCTCCTAAGCTGCTCCTAAGTCATCGCAGTTGTCATTTTGTTGTCGTTTTTGTACAACGTATTTCCCTCCCGACTTCCACAAAAGAACTGGATCCCATCCGTGTGAAGGCTTAAGCAATTTCCAAAGTCTGACACTGTGGGGCCCCTCAATCAAAAGCTGAAAGTCACATTTAGCAGCAAAATGGATGAAAGTGAAATGTTCATATCCTGTAGTGCTGGAGTTGTTGAGTGCTATTTTGGCATATCAAGATGTCTGATTAAGAACAAAACCCAACTGTGTGTGCCTTGTCGTCTTCCTGTCTCAGCTCAGCAGGCTGAAGGCTGAGGCCCGTCTGGCTCTGTTATCGCAAAGTGTCAAAGGAGCTGATCTGTGGCTTCATAGTGCCATGAACCAGGCAGAGGAGGAGCTGGAGAGAGAGAGACACCTCAGTGAACAGAGGAAGTCCACTGAGGACTTCTCGGTATGCAAACACACACACACACATGCACACACAGAATCATGCTTCCATCATGTATCCATATCCTTTAATATCTGCTTGTGGATATATTTCCCTCCCTCTGAAAATTTCCCCACTGCAGGACTAATGAAGGCCTATCTTATCTACTCCATTATATTAAAAACTGCTAGGAATAGGCATTTTACCAGACCAAGATCCACTCCCAGATTTCATTTTTTAGAGGCAGTCGTCATTGCTTTAGCAAGATGCTGCATGTAGGACTGAGGCAAAGTTAACTACGGCGCATTTGTTGATGATGATAATGCAAAAAACATGTCGCTCAGTGCGGTCATGTGGCTCACGCATGTGTTTAGTAGTTTAATAGTTTTTTAACAGCAGTGGAGCTCTGACGCAGAGGGAGAAGATATACCAAGCTTTGATGAACACACGTACACAATACTACTTCGCAGGATACATTCATTGTTAGTTTTGATCTTTTTGTGGACGATTTGTTGACATTATAGAATATCAGAACAGAACTATCCAAAGTAAGATCTAGCAAGAACCGATCCAGTCTAAAAGCACATGCAAGTCATGAAAATTATATTTTAATATCCCACTGCTTAGCAAGCTGTGCTTTAAGCTTCTAATTAGACTATATGCAAAAGTGGGTGACATTCAGAGCTTTAACTACATTGAGAAAACCTATTTTGTATTCTTTCTTCACATATAATCTCGTTATAATCTAACTGAATGTGTGAGATGGCTTCCCTATTCATGTCACGCTGGTGACGGTTGTGTGTTTACTTAGGAGGATGAGTTTGACCTGACTGACTTCGAGGACTATGATGATGACAATGAAGAGACCTTTTCAGATCCAGTGCCGTCGTCTGGAGTGTGTGTTTACCCTGCAGCCTGCAGAGTTATCTACAGCTATCAGGTAGTTATTTTCTTCTGTCTTCACAGGCGTCGCAACAAACCATCTCAGCCCACTCTTGTAGTCAGAGCTTCTAAAAGTGGTCTATGGAGCAAAATGTCTGAAAACAACATCACAGTTAGATTCCATTCAAAACTTCCTGCATACTTTTGAAAATTCTCAAATATGTGAACATGTCAAATTGACGTGAAGCGAAGTCACAGAAAATGCTGAGAAGCTCGCATATCACCAAGGAGGAAGAGGAAGAAGTTAAAATCCTGTTTGGTAGTTTGATCTCATTAAACAGATATAATCTAGATAACTAGTTTTAAATATTTTGATGTTAATAGCATATAGTAGGTCATGCTTGCTTGTATGTCTGAAATCAGAACCTGTCATGAAATTTGGAAAAAATACAAAATGTTGTATTTGTAATAAAGTATTAGTATTCAGCAAAAGCAAAAGGCAGCTTTCTCTCCTGTGTACATACATGTTGTAATGCAGCTGGATAACGTCGATTGTATTTCACTGAAGAATTTATCCAAATGGCAAAAGCATGTCACTTCCTGCAGGCTAGCCATTCAGATGAGCTGTCAATCATGGAAGGGGAGGAGCTTCAAGTGATTGAGGATGGAGACATGGAGGACTGGCTGAAGGTAACAACTGCTCTGCTCTTTGTTGCCATACAGTATTAGGAAAATATCAACCTTTGAGATAAAGAAAATATGACTTTTATTTTGAAAAGTTTTTTCAAAAGTTAATAATCCTTGATTTTACAGTCTATATTGTGTGCGTCTCCTCTCTATCTCTGTAACTGTGCAGGTGTGTAACTCATGTGGTCAGGTGGGCTATGTACCTGAGTGTTATGTGCAGTTTCTGTGTCTACCGGCAGAGGACACCACTCAGCTGGACAGTTCTTTTAGCTCCACCTTGTCCCTCAGGAATACAGAGGGAGCAGCAAGCAGAGGTTAGTACTCTGTGTGTCATTTACAGTGCTGCAGAGTATATCAGTACTTACACACCGTATCTGGAACACAGTCACATGGAAGCATTTAACGTGTATGAGCAAAAGATTCATAAGAAGGTGATAATGTCATGTGAATAATGCAGTTTGACCTAAATCATGTGCCAGGTGTGGCCAGAGCTTTGTACTCCTACCAAGCCCAGAGTGCAGAGGAGCTTTCCTTCCAGGAGGGGGCACTAATCCACCTGATACGGTGTCGACACGGGGAGGTGTGTGTACCAATTCAGGCCCTGAAGCCTCACTGACACGCATCAGTATTCCATGCATGATACAACTTGACTGAGAAGCTGCTGATGACTCCTCAGTCCTCAGTATCATATAGAGGCTTTAGCCATACTTCAAGATTGATCTTAAAGACATACTATGCAGCAATTCTCAGTTGCTGTTTGTAAACACATCATTAAGCAATTCTGGAGAAAGATAATTGATTGTCTGGATTTGTTGGTTATTAGTGTAGTTAGAACGATTTTGAATGGGGTTTCGCTTATTTCTGCAACAGAACCCAAAGGTTTCACCAGGCTCACTATAACTGGACGTTGTCAGACTGCGCTTGTCCCAGCTTTACATCAGTATTTGGGCTAATCAAGGCTGTTCACAGCTTCAAATGTGAACAGGAACAGATGGGCAAGAAACTTTATTCTTGAGCCTGCACACACCAGTTTGACAAAATCCACTCAATAGCTCTTACCAGAGCGTTGAAATACCCCTCACTCTCTGCACCAGCAAATTTAGTTTGTGCTCACTGATAAAGATATTTATTCAGCTGTCATTACCTGATGGACGAATTAAAGCAGTCACTGATGAAGACGCTGAGATCTGGTTGAAAACTCTAAATAAAGCCAATGAGTGGACCTTGAGTTTAGATTATTATATGGAATAAATGGGGTAAGGCAGTGCTCGAACTGATTGTTTTATGTGTCTTACTGCATTATGTAACTGTTTTGTTTTGCAGGTGGATGATGGCTTTTGGGAGGGAGAACTTAATGGACGGATCGGTCTCTTCCCATCATTGGTGGTAGAGCTTGTCTATGAACGGGAGGAGAAAGAAGAAGAGGAGGAGGAGGAGGAGGAGGTGAGACTGTACGCTGTATGGTTTCCTGAAAAAATCCCGTAGATCACAACTTCCTTAGATGCTGATGCTACAAATACAGAATGATAAAAGCCTTTTTCTCAGTTACCATCTGACATCTGCTCAGCCTATCATGTGTTTTTTGACTGACTTTGTCACTCCTGTTACTTATGTTTTCTCCAGCTCCTACCCAATCAAACCACGGCTGCCTTTGAGGTCCCAGTCCCATCAAACCCTGGCTGTTGTTCAGCTCTTAGTGCTACTCCCCCTAGCTGTGTGGAGGACAAACAGCAGGTCTTTCCTCCAAGGCTTGAGGATGACACTCTTGGTAAGTGACATCAAACTTCACTCCATTATTTGTCTTTCTTATGTTCGCATTGTAATTTTGCTTTTTCCTACATGAAATGTGTCAGTTGAGGTGATTATGGCTTCCTATGTGTCTGTTGACCCATCAGAGACTACAGGAAGCACCCACAATTCTCCAGATCTCTTCTGCAGTCAGCTAAGACCAGTATGGGCCATTTTCTGCACAACATGAGCATTGGTCATTGTGAATTATACTGAAGCAAGGGATCAGTGATCAAACCCTCTCTCTCTCATCCCTCTTGGCTTTTAGTGTCGGCCTCCTCCTCCTCCTCCAACACAGAAACCTTCACCTCAGCCTTGAGACAGACTGGAGTCACTGTCAGCATTCACAAGAATATATGACTGGTTAGGATCACTGCTTTTCCTTTTATTGTAGCATGAAACAAATAACTTGTATTTGTTTGTTTGTATTTGTTCGAGTTACCCACTGCTCAGCATGGGTCACTTGATGGGAACTCAGAGCAAATAGCAAAGTCATACATTAGTACCTTGTGGGGCTCTTCAGAACATTGGAATTAACTCTGTGAGGAGAAACAAACTGGGTCCTCATACAGATAAGTGCACCAGCCCCCAAGGAAGCAGTGATATATCATTAACATGTAAATATTCTAATTGTAATTGTAATGTATTGCTAAGAAGTCATGAATATTTAGAATTATGGGTCGTAAGAAAAGAAACTTAAGCTTCACTAACAACTAACTATAATTGCATTTTGCATTTTAGTCAAATTGACTATTTAATTAAGAATTACACAGTCTGTCTCTACTGTACTTGTCATTAGGTCGTAATTAAAGTAATCTCATTGTGCATTATACCAACACTATGACTGTTTACATAACACATTGGTGTGATACACGCTTATGAACCACCTTATGCTAGAACAAGGTGTTTGTTATGTCCAATCCATGATGAGCACAGAAATCCAATGACAAAGCGCCGCTCAGGTTCAGATCAGGCAGGTTGTTCCTCCCAGTTGGCCCCTCCAGTTTTGTCTGTCCCCGTCCACATGAGCACTGAAGTCTCCCAGTAGAACTACAAATAAGTCCCTCAGCGAAACCCTTCCCGGGAGCCACCCAGACACTTGAAGAAGGCTGGGTATTCTGAGTGGCTGTTTGTCTGCTGTCTGCTTGTGAGTATCCCCACACGCCAGGCAAGTCCAAAAAAGGAAGAGTCTCGCCACTCCTCCCCAAGACACTTTTCATCACACACCAGCTCTGGTTTCTCTTGCCCAACAGTTCCCAGCATCACAGGTACACACAATCCTCCACCACCTCTGGGCTAAGTAGTACATAAGCGTACTTTGTACCAGGCCACCATAGGCCAAATGTCGATGTCAAACAACTTAGTGGTCATACAATCAATCCTTTTGTCTTGGACTCTGGAGAGGGGCAGACCTGTCAGCTGATCACAGAACTGGTAAACCCAAACAGCTAGTAAGAGTGAACTGGAAATGTCAGGCAAGCAAAGAATTTTTTACACATCCCAGGGAGGTTTGGGGACGTGAAGCAGGCCATGCTAAAAACCTCTGTTGTGGACGCATCCACTAAGAGGTCATTGGTGACTCTTGTGGTGGCAACCCAAGAACCCGCAGGTGAAGAAAGCCGTCAAAACACACACTTACACAGGTTTGAAAAGCACACTTATAGTGTTTTATTTAATTAGAGTAAATAATGATACATCTGGGAATATACAAGTCTCATCATGTGTATTATGCTGTACGTGTATTCCAAGCTTTGATCACACTGTTTGATCAGCTCTGAGGATTTATAGTGATTGTGGAGAATAAACAGTTTAAAGGCTTATTACTGATGAATAAATTCTGTAGTTTTCAGTGGTGCTTCGATACACATAGTTCGACAGATGCTGATCTGTGTAATGCTTGATGTTTGTCGTATCACCGCAGATATTTAACATTTGTAATAAATTATCAGCAACAGGTCAACAACAAGGTGCAAGCTGATTAAAATGTATTTATTATTGATATCACTGTCAAAAGCACACACGCACAAAAAAAAGGATTTTCATGGACTACAGATCTCTGTGTTATTGCTGTTATGTGTCAACCAAAGGCAGAAATGAGGGCACAGACAACTAAATGGTGAGGAAAACAACACACTGGACCTGTACAATATTTATACAGTCATACTGCTGCTGGTGTGTAAATCCTCGGGATGGTTGTGACTCAGCTGTTAAGAGATAGTTGCCCTACTTAAGACTTCATATAAACAGATGTAGACAGTTCTGAAATATTGTCAATAACATTCAGATCCTGACTTTTCATTAGTCATCATATAGACAAAAGTATTGGGACAGCTGACCATTACACCAGCAGAGACTTTAATGACATCAATAAGGAGCCGAGCCCAAACCCTGAACAGCAGCCCCATAAAGAGGTATGTCCGGATACTATTGTCTATATAGTGTATTTCTAGATATGAAAAAAAAAACTGTTTCATATAATCTACTTTACTCTTTAATCTTTCCTCATAAGAGTCAATCCTCCATAAACACAGGAACACATGAACATTATTATGGAAATCATCCTTTTCCTCACAGGTGATGGCTCCTTCTCTGACACTAACTAGCTTTTGGTAGTAATGTTATCTCCTGGCTATCATTCTCCTGTGGCATAGGAGCAGCTCTCTGAGCTGAGTCAAGTTCGGGTCTACAGCCCTCACAGTTTTATGTGCACTTCCCAGCTTAGCAAGGACATTCACTTTGACAAGCTAGTAGTTAGTTGTTGTAGTTTAGTAGCTTCTCTTTGTTTTTTTTTAATGAAACAGGCTACATTTTACTATAGCAAGAATAAACAAAATAGTATTTTGGTAATATTTGGTATTATTAGTATTTTTGGCTCAAAAAATAATTTGGTTATCACTATTTATGTGTAGGACGAACACGATTATTGCCTCCCTCTTTTCCCTTCTTATGGACGGCTCTGAGCACACCCTACTTTGCAACCTTATTACTTGATCTGGATTGTTGTTTCATGTTTTGGTGAAGGCCTTTGACCTCAGTTGTTAAAATCATTATGGAGACTGTCGATAAATTTCATGCAGGAAACTGCTGTTATTGGAAGGAAGAAAATACAGATGCACAGAGCTTCAGATTAATCTGTCCTGAATAACATGGCTATTGATAGGTACCCCTTTAAAACATGATATATCTTTTAACATACACATGATTTGATATTTGCAGTGCTATGTACATAAATTTAGTTAATTGTTTAGTTAATAGTTGCAAAATGGCTTTAGCTGTGATACATAAGTGCAAAAGAAACAAAAAATCATGGTCTTCTTAAGACATACTTATGTTAGCATTAATCTTGTAATTTACAAGATTATTATGCAT
This sequence comes from Scatophagus argus, assembly GCF_020382885.2. Taxonomy (NCBI): domain Eukaryota; kingdom Metazoa; phylum Chordata; class Actinopteri; family Scatophagidae; genus Scatophagus; species Scatophagus argus. The sequence continues at coordinate 2,949,435 of NC_058504.1, read as the reverse complement.
AACCTTTCAAGAGCATATATTGTACTGCAAAGTAACAGCTTGTAGTTGACAGAATTTTGAGGACAAAACAGAAGTTTAGGAGCATAATCATTGGAATGATGAAGGCAGGCGATGGAAATACAGAGTAACATGTGAAGGTGTGATGTGTGTGTTGACCAGCAGAGGGTGACACACAGTCCATCACGACCACATTACAAGATCATGTAGATATCTAAATATACTGTTAAGGTCTGGATAAAGTTACTGTATTTCCAGCTGAACAGGGTGTTAGACTTCACTGAGCTGGCAAGCCATGAAGCCAAACAGAAGATGCTTGAAATGAAAATTTGGGGGCAAAATAAAGACACGAGTGAGAGGAAAAATGGACCCGCAGACTGCAGGCCTCATGGTTGGTTTCCCATGAAGACCAGGAAATGATGCTGACCTCTGACCTGCAAACTTTTGAACTGTGTCTGGTAATCTCCCTCTGTTCTACCAGAACGAGTCTCCAGGGCCACGAGCTCAAATATAGACCGGGCTGAGTGCCAGCAAATAGAAATCTTAACTAATGCTTATTTCCTTCCACAGTTTAATGTCACCCACACTCCCTACAGACATAAAATACTTACAGACTGTGTTTATATAAACTCTATAAATCGCGTACATATTTTATCACTTGCCGCTTAACTTTATCTGTTAAAGAAATTTCATTCCTCTTCACTATTTGTGTGAAAAAAGGTCTTCTTCTTCTTCTAGAGAAGAAATAAAGATTCAAGTGGTTATTTAAAAAATAATAACTTAGCTTCCAGTAGCTTTGCAGCAAGTTTGTTTTCTTATATTTAAAGAAAATTTCCTTCTTTTGGTAATTTACACTATTCACCATTTTATCATCTGCATGAGGAGGCAGGCAGTCGTACAGGCTTTAAACAAAACTTAAGTCTTGTGAAACCAAATTTTGTGAAATTCGTTTTATCTGTCTTAAGATCCCCCCCAACTATCAATTAATTTGTTGCATTTTTTTTTTCAAAAAGTTTTTCTTAAGATTCTGTCAAAATACATAGAATTTAACACCATATGTGCTCCAGATCACGTTTTTAGATTGCTATAGCAAAATATATATGATGGCTTTGTTGATGCAGTAAGTAGTTCTATATTTTTGGGAGTATGGACACATGGTGCATAATATATATCTACATCTGTCTATTTACACAAACGCACACACACACACACACACACTAGTGCTGTCAAACAAAATTAAAATTAATCAATCATTAATTAATCAAATTAATTGCATACGTCAATTTTGTGTGTGGCTTGATGAGGTTGGCTGCTAGCACTAGCATCAGGGGCTGGGATGGCTCGGGCCTACGGGTTTGAGATAAGGTGATATTTCAGGCTTGAAGTGCTCCGATGGTACAAAAATTCCTTACTGCAGAAATTGCAGAGAACGATGCTCTTGTCAACAGTTCAGTCTGTGTGGTTTTTAAATGTCATGTTACAAGGCCACTGTGGCCAAAACGGGTAAAAGGTCAACATTAATTTTGTTTTAATTTTTTTCGTGATTAATTAATTGAAATCAAGGTGTTATTTTAACAGTCCTAATGTATACGCACATACATACAAACATATAAATCTATGTGTGTGTACATGTGTGTACATGCGCATACATATGTATAGATAGATGGTAATAGATATGTATATGTTCTTCAAAATACAAACATACAAGTCTCCAAGTTTCACAGCTTTTCTTGTAGTCTGAGAGTTTATTTCAAACACTCCCACAAGGTTGTACTTGTTATTATATTTGTGATTTGTCATTTTGCACTCCATTTAAGCGTTCAATTTATTGCACGAGCAGAAAAATATATTGTGAATAAAATGCTTGGAAATATGTAAGTGTTTTATACCTGCAGTGCAGAACTTTTCTTTTCCCTCTTGTGGCATGGAGAGTAATTACACAAACAACATCCTTATGATGCTGTAGGCTCCACCTCCTAGTTGCTCCTCCCTTCAGCTCTATGTGATATTAAACAATCAGTATCACCAGCGTGGGAAAATCGCTACAGATTTAAGATTTAAAAAGTCCCAAACTTGAGCTTTAATATCACATTTCTGAAAGACTAAAACAACATAGTCTGGGACTGAAGGAACTGGTATACACCACATGTGGTATATTTACCACTGGAAGTACCTGAATACACTGGTATAAAAACTATATGTAGTATACAAATAACACGTTATGAGTACTCTATATGGTTACATCAGTGACTCCTGCATGGTGTTAGTGTTAGTATGGTGGGAAGCCAGTGATGGATCATGTCCTTATTACTTATATTATACTCTAAATGTGAAGCTCTTCACTGTGCTAAAAACTGAAGCACAGTGAGGAAATGGCCAAGCAAGGAGCGGGATTTGAAGGCTGTTTTAACCCAGCAACATACTGTACTTGCCAAAAGAAACTAAATTATAGCATAGGGTCAAACCAAAAACAACAACAAGAAGTTGCTGCAAATTCACAAAATTAACACTTGTTGATTGCCCAGTGATTGGTGATTGTGCTGTTAATTTTGATTCACAATCAAGCAGATCAGTTGACAAGAGTGTTGCCAGCCCTTAGTACCTTTATACATCAATAAATAATCATGTGAAATCAATAAATTAATCACACACACCTCTGATTAAAGACTAAAGTGTAATCAGTGTATTAGTAAGTCAAGTAGATAACGTAAACTGATCACCTGGCTGATCAGTTTACGTTGATTGAAAAATCAGTCACATACAAAACAATTAATGAAATGAAACCCTGAATTGCTTATTCTATCCTCCATAAACAACCCAAATAGTATAATATAACGGAAGCCAATGGCTTGGAAGTTGGAAAAAACATTCAAAAATCTAAAACACGAAAGAATGACATGCAAACTGATTAGCCGTTGTGTTACATACATATGATTTGTGGTGAAAGGGCTAAAACATGCATTGTATCATCCTTTCTAGCAGCAGAAGAGTATCTGATGATTTTTCACCCTGCTAGTCAATTAACCAGATTTGGTTTTGTTAAATGATCAAAGGCATGTTCAAAAGGTCTTAATATCATTATCACTACATTTCCTTCTCTCTTCACTTCTTTCTTTGGATTTTCAGACAGTTTGAACTCTAGGTTGTGTTTCAACTAAATGTTTCCCTTCTCCTCCAACTCCTCTGCCTTTTCTGTTTCTTCCACCTGTGTCACTTTGCAGTCCCTAATGTCTTCCATCTCTACCATATCATCCTTTTCTTGGCTCACCTTTGACCTAGCATCTGTTCCAGAAGTCTCTCCATGTTGACTTTCAGATTGTCCAACACCTGAAACAGAAACTTTTCCTCCTTGACCAACTGCTAAACTGATTTCTGATTCAGCTCCAAGTTCAGAAGTCTCTCCTTTCTGGTCTTTCATTGAGAAAGAAGGTTTTTCCTCCTCCATCATCGTGACAACAGAAAACTCTCGCTTGCTGTCAGGGCTGGCTTTGACAATGGTCACATTACTTACTCTGCTCCCTACAGGTGAGGATGGGGACAGTGGACTGAGGGGGGGCAGAGTTGAACTACTCAGTCTGTCTTTAGAAAACTGATTAGTGGGGGAGGAAAGGGAAGAAGCTTTAGAAGCTTTATCTCCCTCATCTGGTAAGAGTTTAGCTGTTTTGAGAATTCCAACTTTCTTTATTTCTGTCTTTTCTTCTTGTTTTTGCATTCTGGTTCCTTCTAGCTCATGTTCCTTCATAGAGAATGGACTTGAAACCTTATTCCCTTTGGTCATAGAAGTTACAGACATCATACTCTCTGACTTCAAAGTCAGGTGAGGTGAACTTCCAATGGAGAGTTCAGCTGGAGAAGAAGAGAGGGTTTGTGGTGATACTAGCATCATGTCGAGTTTGGAGCCAGCAGACACCACTTGGCCTGACTGAAATTTGGGGCTTGGAGTAAGGGCAGGTGAAAAAGTAGTTTTTGTAGCCTCTGATGGCATATTCCTTGAACTTAGTTTGGGGCTTGGTGTGATCGTCGTGGGTGAGGCAGGAATTTTTAAGGAAGAGACTGGAGATGGGGTCTTGATTGGCAATGATGATGGAGGGGATGAACCTAAGCTTATCAAAGCAAGACTCTCGCCAAAACCTGGTTCCAGATCTGGGCTCGAGCTTGGGTCAGGCGGTGTTTGGGTAACTGGAAAAGCTGTGCTAGAAGGAAGTTCAGGCTTACCAGTAGGAACGAGAGGAGTAAAGCCTAAAATAGATCCAGGTATGGGGGCAATGGGTGTAGAGGTTTGTAGCGGACCAGGATCATATGCCTCTTTATTTTTTAAAATATTAATATCCAGATCTCCTCCTTTCTCTATTGTCTTAAAAGCCGGTCTAGATGGAGCAGGAGATGGGATGGACAAAGACCTTGGGGCAGAAGTTACTGTACCCCCAATGGAAGGTTTGATCATAGGGTTTGCACAAGGTTCAGGACTAGGCACGTGTTTAGAGCCACTTTCATTTGCAGAGATAGAGTCATCGGCCTGATTCTTACTTTGGGAAGAAGGAGAAGTTAAAGTTTTAGCCTCAGGTTGAGGTGAAGCAGGTGCCTGATTCTTTGATGGCTCGGTTTCTGGTTTGATACCAGGCTTAGTATCACATTCAGGGACGACTTCTTTCTTCTCTGTTTGCAGCAGCTCCTCCAGCACTACGGGTTGCTGCTGAATAACGAATCTAACACCGGCGATCTCTCTACCTGTCCCCTCGCTTACTTTAATGCCAGCAGGGTCGCTGCCCCGCCTCAGCCCGAATATGGTTACACTCTTTCGGCGTTTCCCCGCACTTGGAGTAACCCCATTGATGCTCTCTGAGGGTGGTCGAACATCCTTGAACAAACTTCTGAGATTGTAACCGCCCTCTTTCCGTTCATCGCTCTCCTGGGATTGGTCCAGCTGGTCTCCAGAACTCACCAATGCATTAGGAGCTCCATGGAGCTTCTTGTCATGATGTGTCACCCGGAACCTGAATGGATAATGATACATTCAGAATGCAATACTTCTGTTACAATATCCCAGCATACAACCTGCACAAGAGGTTTAATTGTGAGCTGTGACCTTCCAACAGAGAAGACAGTCTGCTCTCCAGGTCGCTGCTTGGAGCGGGGGGTTCGGCTTTGTCGTCTGCCCTTTTTCGACCGCACCTGAGCACAGAGGTGGCAGGAGTTGTGGTCGGTGCCTGAGTGGACCGTGTGGTGATGGGGAGGAATACCACCAATAGACTCCTTGCGCAACCTAGACATGAACATTATCATTATTATTATCATGTACATTATTCTTATTATGTTAGTATGTGTATAATCTGCAATGTGTGTAGTGTAGTGCTAGAGTTACGCTTCTTTGATTTGTATATAAACACATGTTCAGACACTGCATGTGTGTTTCTTTTCTACTTGTATGCACTGGGACAGCATATCTGACCACAACGAAGCAGAGTCATGTTTAGCACACCACAATGTAAAGAAAATTTAGATGAAATCAGCAAACATTAATCCGCTCCACCCTGGAGACAGTGTAAACAGACAAGCGTGGGATCATGGGAGTTGCTATGGGCGTCTTCATTGTTGAACAACCATAATTGCCAAAGAAAATCTATCACACCTGAAATGTTTATGGGCAGTAGTAACGGTAATACCATAATTACTGATCACTTTGTTAAAAAAAGAACAAAAAAAGCCTTAGAAATGAATCCTAAACTAACGCATATAATTTAATGGTCTGTCCCAGGCACATTTTAGGCAAAAAGATGGGGTTTATTTTCAATGGAAAAAAAATAGAACTAAAACAATTTAGTTGTCTGTATTAAATGTTTTACTCATTAATATGGGATTTCTTGGATGCAAATATTGATCATGTCTGCCATCCTTTAAGGTGTCCATGACACCCTCCTGACCGCCTATATAAAATTTCAGGTCCGCAAATCCTCCCAAAAGTTACAGCCACACCTTGAGTAAAACCGATTTCTCTTGGTTTGAACGTTGTTGATTTTATATTTTTACATGGGCATGCTATGTCATAGCAATGCAAACTGTTTTGGATGAACTTACCTGGGGTCATGGCGCACACAGACATTGTGGTTTCCCAACATCTCGTTGAAGGCTTCCATGTTAGCTAGAGGTGATAACAAGAAGACCCTATTTCAGAGCAGAACCTAACTGAATACTGTATTGGATTTGCTGATATATACTGATCTAATCTGAAAATGGTCAATTGCAGGGCATAGGAAAGTTCACACACATGAATAGTTCTCATTCAAGGATATATCTGTCACAGGTGGCATGTCCTGACAGTATAACAGAGAGCGGTGAAGGTGGAAATGAACCCAAAGATTAGACAAGTTGATAAACTTACACTTTAACCTGAACAAAATACAACTGAATTGGACACAAAATACTATTCAGCACTTCTTATAATTGTCACCTTCATTTTCAATGATGCATTTAAGGATCTGCTCCACTGTATCCTGGTTCTCCTCATCCTCATCTGAAACACAGCAGAGCAGCAAGCCGAGTAAATCCACACACTTTAAACGTCGCACTCCTTCGAGTCAAACACAGCACACAAACTGTCTGTCAGCAAACACTGGTTTAAGTGTGAATAAATGTCAAGGAAAACTGTTGACAATGTTCTCAGATACTTTACTAAGGTAAAAATACTACAACCACACAGTAAGATATTGAAAAAGTTACCTAAACATTTGTAAGTATAATGAGGAAAATATACTTTTTCAGATGTTTTGTGACCAAAAAGTACAGTATTTCCCTCTGAAATGTAGTGGGGAAGAAGCAGGTACTTTCTGCTTCTAGCAAAGGACTCGTCCGAGGCTGAATTATGGGTCATACTCCATAAATGCTGGGTCCTCCATTTCCCATAATACAACAGAATTATTTTTTTTTTCTCTGACATCAGCATGGTTATCTTGACATTGCAAGTGTTATAAAATTGTTTTCATGGACTGGATTCCTGAAAACCCATAAAATGATTTCATGTAAGTACTTGTGACCTCTTCATCTATTTTATTTTTTTCCTCAACCCACCTGCATTTCCTTCAAGCTTCTCCTCCTCCTCCTCCTCTTCATCATCCAAGTCTCCAGTGCGGCAGCGGTAGCCCTTCTTCTTCAGCAGGTGACAGATGAGGAAGCCTAGCAGTCCGGTGAGGAAGAACAGGAAGACCACCACAAAAATCATGTAGGGCGGGGGATGTTCCCCCACCCCAGAGGCTTCTAATTCAGTCATAACGTAGATTCAACCTGAGTCATGGAGAGAGAAAGGGATTAGATTAAATAATTTTAGGCTACTTTGCTCCTTCCAGGTCAGAAAATGTTGTAGATGTGCACATTAGGACTTCAGAGCAGAAAAAAGGGAAAAAAGCAAAAAGGCATGGGACTGGGCACAGCCTCAGAGTCCGATGGAGGCCAGTGTGGTCACATTTAGACTGGCTGGGCAAACTCCAAACTCCCTCCAACACCCTTGTGAGACTGTAGAGCTGGTCCAGTGTTCCACGGACCAGGAGAAAACCGCACTGTCCCTCTTGAATTTGAGGTTCAGCTAACAGATGGATTATGCATGCCGGAGGGATTAAGGAGAGTATTCCAAAGTATTCCTTCCACCGTCCGACTGCGTCCGCAGTTGAGGTCAGCAGCTTCCCATCTGCATTGTAAACAGTGAGAATAAAGTGCCGCTTTCCTTTCCTGAGTCACCGGACAGTTTGCCAGAATTTCTTTGAGGTCAACCAAATGTTTTGTTCCATGGCTGTGGTCGTCCCTGGCCAGACCCCATAGGCAATGGCCTGGCCACTTGATACTCGCTGTCAAGTACAACTAAAGTCACCTTACTGTAACTGATTAAATATACTGTAACATCTCCCAACCACAACTTCAATGAACAGAGACAGAAATGTGGTGTGGATTAACAAAACTTACAGGCTTTCTGGTCTGGTTGATTCAAATCATCTTCAAGCTTTCTTGCAGAGTTGTCAACATCAAGACTTAGTCTGTGGGAAACAGAGAAAACCAGGAAGACATCCCAATCAGATTATCAGAATCTCCCTCATAAATGAATTTTAATTAACTTTAACTCGTCAGTTCTGGATCTTTTCACAGACATCAGAGGCACTGAAAAGAGTGGGAGGTACTGAACACATCTGTTTCATGTTACATCCTCCATGCAATGCAACAACCTTTTTCAACTTTACCATTTAAACCAGCATACAGTCATTATTGAAGTTGTTAAACATTTAAAATGGTGAAATGTTGTGATTTCAACTGATACAATGGAACTGTGGATTTGTGGTCTCACTCATGAGGGCGAAGTATAATATAATGAAAAAGAATTTCCCTTCTGGGATAAATAAAGGAATTCAGATTCTGATATCTGCACAATGTACAAATATGCACTGATATTAAGTCATCTTGACAGCATGGAAATGGTTAGATTTGTTGCAGAAAGGTAGTGTCAGTTAATGAGTTAATGAGCTTACTCACCATGAACGATAAATACCAGAATCAGTTTCATGTATCCTGGTCTTAAGAGTTTGTTATATCCTGGCGTTTACTCATCTTCAGAAAACAGAAAGGCTATAAAGGTTATGTTATGAGATGTAGATGATAACTACTCATTGGGCTAGTTGGTGCGCTGTTGGCGAGCTAACCCATTAGCTGACATGACTAATGGCTCCTCTATTTTCTCTCTACCTTTCTGATCAACTTTGAACACCACTTTGTTCAATAGAAAAAAAAATGTCTGAGCTAATGGACATAACTTATCAGTGACTTAGCTTAGTTCAGTCATTATAATTCCCATGTGAATTATTTGATTTCACCACAAAATGTTGACATTTTTGTCAGACCAGGCCAGTGTACCTGCATTATTCCAACTGCTAGCATTGTACCCATATAATTATACTAGATCCACTACTCTTTCAGTGTTGCTGTTTTGAGAACCACATACAACCACATGCTGCCAAGTTTGTTGACATGTGTGAATTTTATCTGTAGAATATAAAGCAGAAACATGTTAACATTTGGTAGCTTAAATTAATGTATCAGAATGCAACTGTGTGTGATTATTTTATTTTCATCTTCATAGGGTTGTTTTTAAATATTACATGTAATTCAGTGCAGTATGTAAAGCTCTTGGAATGGCCTATTTTTAATATGGAAATAAATGTTATCAAACTTTTATGGAGTAATATTTTATCACAGGCCATATTAGCATGCTTTCTGTGTTTAAAAGATGGAAAAGCCCCATCAAGATATCTCCCACTGTGGCTGTAATCAGTCTGAACCAGTGCTGCAGTTCATGGTCCATCCTATAACCACGACTTCAACAGAGAGAGAAAACAACAGCACCAGAGTGCAATGACAGAAACAAAACTTGAGTTTTTATGTTTGACTGACTCAGATAGTAATGTGGTCATGGATAAATTATCCGCCCAGTTGGCCTCAGACCAACAGAAACCCCGAAACCCCCACATTCACTGTGTGTCAGCTGGTTTCTGGCAGTTTGATTGAGAGCAAATTTATTGGTAATATACACCACTCATGAACATGAAGCAAGACCTTGAGGGTACAAGTATTGCTCAAGCCCAAGAGTACTGGATGGTATCTGGGTAAAATACTGTATAGCAAAGACATGTATAATCTGCTATGTACACTATTTAGTTTAGCTAAACTATTTAGAACTAAACTAACTATTTTTAAAGCGTCTTTAGGCCTATAGGAACAAGGTATCTGTAAAACTACAGATTCTGAAAATGCAAACAAACAATGAAGGTAGGTGCTTTTTTAATGGAAGTAATAACTTCCCTGTAGCCAATAAGACAAGTTAATGATGCATTAGGACAATTAATGTTAAAACTTCACAATACTAACATAAACAACACATTATTTATAGACTGACTGATTCATTTCTGTTGATGGTCCAGTTAGAGTTGTTTACTTCTTTTGACAATGCATGACTTACAAAAGAGTTTCCATGAGAGGTTGGTGTTAGTTTTTGTTTGTTTGTTTGTTTCATTATATTATACACGTATAGACGCTAAACTTGAATAAAGATTTTCAAAGTAAACAGCAAAAATTTAAGCTTCTGGTCTTCTTCACAACAAATAGAAAACAGAGAAAAAGAAATTAGAATTTCATCTCAAGTTATCAAGATATTAAAAAACCACTCCTGGACACATCTGCAGGCATCTGAACTATGTTGGAGATTTAATTCTTTCCATTTTTTAAATTTACCTCCAGTCTTATTATTTTAGACGAGGCCTTTGTGTAACAGCGCCCAACCTCTAATCTCTCCTAATAAAGCAAAAGCCTTGCAAAATACAGTACCCTTTTAAGATCTTTCTTTATGCCTGATAGCTGACAAACTGATTGTTCTTACCATTTTTATGTCTGTCAACAGTGGACACATCCAAATATGTGAAAGCCAGCATGTTCATGTCTGCCCAGCAAGAAAACAGAATACAGCTGCTGATCTTTGCTTACACAATTTAAAAATGCATATGTTGGATATAAAGCTAAAAGCAGTGGACGGCGTGTGCGCCTCCTATACACTATAGGTTCCCCCAAGCCACACCTTTTCGGTTTATCTGCAGAGAAATAAGGAGGCACAAACACAGTGTGTGAAAAGGAAAAGAGCAAAAGATAACACGAGGGAACCTCATTGTCATTTGTGTAACAGTGAAAAAACAGATGCAAACATCAACGCAAATCCGTAATACATTCTCCGCTTTACTGTAGGCCTACACAGTACACTCCGTACTGATATATATATGTATTAAGTGTAAACTCTGTTCCACAAAACAGGTAATTGTGAATGTGCAAACAGTAAATAAACACATGCGCACACACACTGTCCTCACGCAGAGTAAACAAATAGCACTTATCAGGGTTTGCCTTCCCGCTGGCTTATCAGCGACCATAACCCACATAAACACACGCATGTGCACGCACGCACACACACACACACACACACACAATTATCAGTACTCGTTCCCTGTGAAGCGTTTCTAGGGTGGTTAAGTATAGATAGTACATATCATTACACACTCGCCACTAATTCTCTTCAAAAGGGCTTATTTCTACAGCAGCATCTTTGTGAGTTCAAAAACAAAGGTCCAAAAAGACAGAGCAGGTCACATCCTGTACACATCCTAAGCCTCATCACCAGCATCAGTGGCAGAAGAGAACAGCAGACCGACAAAGTGGAGCATTTAGCAGCTAAAGAGCTCCGTGGGAGGCTGAAGACAAAGCTAAAAGGGACTGAGTGGTGGATATTCATCAGGGGGACACGACCACCACTCCAGATGAGTGATCGCTGCTCCCAAAGGGTCAAAAATAAAATATTGCAGCTTTCAGCCACTGGAAACAGCACATCTATTAACAATCTAAATACAATAATGAGAACAACTGCTTCATGAAGTTTGTTTGTGTGTGGGAGAGGGTGTGCATGCACTGCCACTTGCTGATTATTTAAATTCAGTTGGTATTGTAATCATTGCTAGTCATCAGACTTGGGGAAGCTACAGCAGTGATTCATGCAGTCAGCATTAACTGTTTCATACCATAGTGAGTAAAATCCCATTTCCTGTGTGTTGTGTTCAAACATACACATGACCTGTGTAGTTGGAAAATTCTCGTTCCTCTCTCAGCGACCGTAACCCTGAGGGGGTGTCTGTGTGCCACCCCCTCACTCCCCTTCTCATGTAAGGTTATTTAATGTTTGACTGAACTCCTCAGGGAGTAAAAGAAAATATGAGAGGAATAACAACAGAGTCAGTCAAAACACTCCTGGTTTATCTGTTTTGTTTATCTAATTTCACATATACCTGTGTTAGATATATTTCTTTTATGGAAAAGACTTTACTTAACTTCTCTGAAAATATGTGAAATGAGCATGTTTTAAAATGCAGTTCAAAATAAACAAGTACAGAGGAAAGTTCCCAAGGGTGACCACATATTGACCTTTAAGTCCCAACTGTTTGTTTACGGACAGTTTTCATCTTTTTATCTAAGCACGACCAAAACATTTGCTGATTCTTAACTATATTGTTTTAACCTTGCTCACGAGGCTCACGGCCACCTTCTCCTTCACGTGGACTTCATGTGGATGTGCCACTGCTTGTGGTTTTCATCTCAGGGGACTCAAATCCACCCACTGTCCACAGTATGTAATATTAATGCTCATAGTTTTTAAGATTGTAAAACACATTGTGCATTCATGTCAGCCATAGTAAAACCATTTCCTGTTTTTGTTAAAGAGAGCAAGAAGGCCAGTCTCATACCCACACAGCTGCTCTCAGTTTAAAAGTAGCACACAAATACAAACAAAGCATAATAACCTTTTAGATTGTACAGCTAAGTTTCTCTCTCCTGTTTACTCAACAAGAGTCCAATAAATCACAGGTTTGGTGGTATTTAGTTTTAATTTAAGTATTGAGTAAAACTACTTTCCGTGATAAAAATTTTAGTAGCAAACGTAAACAGACATTAGCCAGTAACTTCACTGGTTTAAACTTGGTTTGTACAGGGTTAACCAACGCAGACAGTTAATATAATGAAAGGAGCCTACTGGTATGTGCTAAATAGCCAAAAATAACCTGTTCTAATGCAGAGAAAACAGCATTAGGGTCAGATGTCTGGACCCATAATGGCCCAAATCTGCCAGGCAGAAGAAATAACTCAGACTAAGCGCAGTTGCCAGACTTGTGCCAAACCCAGTTTGAACGGCACCCCAGCATCAGTCCAAGTACAGGTCCAGGTCCAGGTCCTGAACTGGCATTGCCAGCACAGGGCTGCTATGACTCCAACAAAAACTGCCAGTAATGACATATTGTCAGAACTAGAAAAATATTTAACAAGTAAAACCAAACCACATATATTTCATAAAAACAAGGCCTTCCCTTTACCAATCAAATATTAGCTCGTTTGTTCATTTGAGCATATACTTGAAGTAAATTTTATCATTACCAGGCTGATAATGCATCAGGTGTGAGTCACTAAATGTCTTAGGTCAACTTAACACTGACAGCAGCACTGCGTGACAAAACAAAGTCATCGTCCTCTTGAACGGACCCACTCGGCTGATGCAGCAGATGTGGCAAAAGCAGAGTCGACATCTGACCGAACCTTTGCCACAACACATCCCAGCATCATCCATCATGGCACCGGGATGGCCAATCAAATTCAAGCAGTGACCGAGTACGCACATTTTTCTGCTATTAGACTTGTCTTGACTTGTCTTCTTTTTCTTTCTTCTTTCTTCTTTCTTCTTCTTTCTTCTTTCTTGATGAAAAATGATTGTTACCATGACAACTTTCCAAACTCCTGCCTCAGAACATATTGCACTTGCACCTAAAGCAACATGCTCATCAGACAGACAGAATTGCCGGCCAATATTATGTCCCCGGATTTAACAGAATAAATTTAGAGATGCACAGAGAAACAATAGTTCTGATGCTGTGAGGAATTTAGTTGATGTAAGTCAACCCACACAGTCTGTCTCGCCCTCACACTCACTCGCAGCTTACAGAGGCAGAGAGATGACTCAGCATCATCATGACCTCAACGGATTTGCCTCCCAGTGACGTGAATGTGCGTGTTCAGTGCTTTCAGGTTTGCGTTGCTCAACATATAGCTTCATAAAAAATGAAGGAGAGACACGGTGAAGGAGGGATGGGGATGTGTGTGTGTGTGTGTGCGTGTGTGTGTGTGGTTATGTTTAGGCTCAGTTATTACATCAGAAAACCCTGAAAAGAAGAAAAACAACCAAAACGCTACATCAAGTCTGACAAAAGCATGTGGGAAATGGCATGGAAAAGTATGTTATGGTCTGATTGGACCAAGGCTGAACCTTTTGACCATAATTCCAAAAATATGTTTGGTGCAAAACCAGCATTGAGCATCACCAAAAGAATACCATACCCACAGCGAGGCCTGGTGGTGGCAGCATTATGCTTCGGGGCTGGTTTTCTTCGGCAGGAACCGGGGCTTTGTTTTTTGAATTATTTTTGAATTATGAACAAATGTCAGCACAAAACCCTCAGGGCTCTGCCAAAGAGCTGAAGACAAAGAGGAATTTCACCTCTCAGCAATACAACGACCCAAAGCATACCTTCAAATCAACAAAAGAATAACCTCAGCAGAAGAGGATTAAAGTTTAGGCCCAGCCAGAACCTGGACCCGAATCCAACCGAAAATTTGTGGCTGGGCTGACCCAAAGAGGTCTGTGAACAGAAAATGCCCTCGCAATCTGACAGATTTGGAATGCAAGGAAGAGTGAACAAAAATTCCCAAAGTGAGGTGTGCCATGCTGATACCTTATGATACCTCATAATAACTTAACTTATCATGTTATTATATATATTTTTTCTTTTCACCCTAACAGATTTTAGCTCATTTTTCAATTGAATTGCACTACTTACATGTTACGCTAAAAGGTGGGAAAAGTTCTGAAGTGATCAGTCTCAGTCTGATATATATTTTTATTTATTTATTTATTTTTTGCATCACAAAACTTGCCATCTAAACAGAGATGTGTAGACCTTTTATATCCTGTGTATATACTGGAGAGTAGACTATATCATATGTCCATGTCCTATCAGACGTGTTACAGCCAATTTAGATTTGTGCATGTTTGTGTGTATGAACGTAGGTGTGTGGCTGGTGAGGCTCTGTGGTTGCTATAGATTACCTGCACACCTGTGGGCATAGGTGGTAATTAGTCACACATAGGTTAGATAAATGGGACATAGCCGATGGGACCAGGGGGAGCCACACAGTTTGTGACGTCGGAGTGGGTTTTGTGACACAAGATTAGTATTTTTATTTTTAAGTCTTTTGGCACCCGGCCTTTTGTGGGTGTTTTAAAAAGATTTGCAAGTTAATAAAGTGTTAAACGCAAATCCACGGAGGACTAGCTAGATTACTACTACATTACGTAGGAAAACATGTAAAACTGCGCTCTCTAAACGTGAAGAGCAATCATCACTTTTCCTACAGCCTTGAATCACTCACAACAAACGTCATTTGAAAACGTTCCACTCTACAGCGTGTGAATCCATTCAAATTCTGCTCACACTAAACCCATTAATCACATTTTCCAGATTTAAAGTATCTTGCAGCTGGCCTGGCGAGTTGTTAAGATAGCATGCGAAACATTTTGAAACTTTAGAGGAGGATAAATGACGCCGAATTTAGCAGTCGACTCCACACAATCCTGAAATACCTATTGTAAAGTCATGTTTGATGTCTGTACGTGCAGCTACCTACCGACAAGTCCCAAAACATTTAAGTTTTGGCGTGCAAGATACAGGGCGGTGTGTCTCAGGTCTGCAGGCTACTACACCATCACATACAGGACCCTCCATCATCCTCCTCCCTCTGTGTGAATATCACCGTGTTGACCACCATCACCTTCATCTCCGTAGACACATCGCGATCACCCAAATGGATGCGGTGCTTTCACTGAGCACACAGTGAGACCTTAACTGCATCCTCAAGGTTAAACAGTTCATGAATCAGTGGCCTTGATTAAGCCCACAGGTCCGGACGCGCCATTAAACAGAGACATCCAGGCGGGACACTCACCTTCAGTCAGGCAGGGACACAGACCGATCCTCTGCAGTCTCCCCGCTGGTAAGATGATGTCCCATGGCTGCAGCGTGTCCTCTGACCGGAGCGGAAGGATGCGAGTGTCTGCTGAGGAGAGCAGAATGACTGGGAGCTTTGAGGCATCGGTGTGAATCGGTGAGGCTGCTCCTGCTGCAAGTTTGACTTTAACCTTGGTTACTCCAGAGAGTCAGCCGAGCCTCACGCTGAGAGAAATATGCTGTGCGTTATCAGTTTCATGAAGAGGTGTCACCCTCCACCCATCCGAGTAGCGCACACCCAATTTTGCCATGCAGCTTATATCCTAATAACCTATATTATTTCTAAATAAATGATAGTATAAAACAGAGGTAAAAGAAAAATACATGTTCTGTTGATCGAATAAACTGAGCCTGAGAGCCTCATTGAAGACTGAACTATCCAGGGGCCAGATGTCCTCACTCCAAAACTATCCCTTGAGGTTTTAATGTTGACGTATCGTTAATTATTAGCATATTAATAATGGGACCAGAGATTTACGCAATCATTTCATTGGTACACTGGGGACACTCAGCCTATTTGAAACAACAAATCATAACATTAGATAACAGCGCTATCAGAGGATCTACTGAAAAGCTTTAGTTTGAATCTGTCGCCGCTATGTGGTGAAACCGGGTCACTGCATCCTTCCATTTTATTCCTGTTCTTAAATTTGGTCTGCGCGTTGACAAGCGCGACACCCTGAAATTACAGTTTTTCTCCAGTTACCTCTACTGATTTGATATTCATTTCCTGCAGAGGATTGATGATTGTAATTAAAAAATGTAATCATGACGTTGCCATCCTTACTCACTTACCGTATGATTACAATCATGTTTTCGTGTGTTTTTTTAAGTCCTCAAACCCTTGAGATTTTCTAATCATTTAGTTCATCTGTTTGAGGCATGCCATTATGTCTCAACTCTTTGTCATTATCATATTTGTCGATCATTTTATTTACTGGTCCTGATCTCTTGCTACTCTTGTTGTTTAATCCTCCCATTTTCCATCCATTTGAGCCTACACAACACTCAGCAATTAGTCCCCACACACAAAACAAAAGAAGCATGCAGTCATTGCACATACTGAGGTGTTGCTGCTGCATCTCATGATAAGCTTTGTTTATAAGCAAGTGCTCCAAAACTCATCCCTCCAGAGCTCATCTTATCCTTGTCTGTTGAAGCACTGTTTCTGAGTTCCAGGTTCACAGAGGTTGAATCGTGTTGAATGTTTTGAAATATGTGTCAGCAATAGTGCCACCAGTCAATGCAGCTTAACACTTGTGTCAGACAAAATGAATACTTTTCTTACTGCAGCCATTTTTCGGTAAATGTAATAATAACATATAGAATTATTATACAAGTTATTATTTTTCTCCACTTTAGAGCTGACTATAAAATTCCCTCACTTTTGGCACCAAGGATGTGCCACAACATGTGTGAAAGGCTGAATAGAGGATCAGAGGCATTCAGCTGAGTTTGTCTCTGCTGAAATGCATCATATTTGTATGGTCACATGACATCTTTTCGACGTATTTTTATGGTCACATGACATTTTGTCGATGTATTTTTATGGTCACATGACATTTTGTCGATGTATTTTTGAAGAGCCAGGATCATTACAATTATTACCGTTATCGATATTATGATAATTTCTCATTATTGCTTTTTAAAAATCATTTGTGTGTTTTTTCGCAAATGATGTAGTTTGTGAGGATGTGACTTTCATTGTGAAAAGTCGAACCGGAAGTGCTATACAAGTTCCATCACAGCCGGTAGCTAACTAGCTAGCTAGTTTGTTGTTGCCTCACCAACAGCTACTAAACTAGCGATTATTTTCTGCTTCTGTGGATTGTGACACATCTTTGACTGGCTGGTAGATGGTGACCAGCGCTGGAACATGGCTTGCGAGCGAATGCGGACGGCCTAAAGCGAAAAGCGCACTGACGTTTATTTGCTAGTTGAATTTGACACCTCGCCCACTAACATAGCTAACTGTTAACCTTGGTAGACATCCACACTGGTCTGCTAGCAGCCTTTGCACTGCAGCTAGCTGAATCTACCCAGTTAGCTGTACCCAGCACCTTAAGCAGTTCAGTTGAAGTGATGCAACTAAGGTATGTTTAATGTGTCCGCATTAATATTTAATTATATTATTACGAGTTTCATTGATGACGCTAACAAGACAACAGACAACTCTCACTTCCGCTTTCGTCTTCAGGGTTTCTGTGTGTATTTAGTTTGCTAGAAAAAACGAACATAATGTGTTGCCCGCTTTTTGAATGTACAGTAGGTTTTTTATATGATTGAGAGAGGCCTCCGTGTCGAGAAATTTGTAAACCCCGACGGGGTTTAAACAGACAAGCTCCTGTGTGAAGGGTGTAAACAACTGATCTGTCACTGTTAGCTAACCTTCAGGTCTTGTGACCAGCAGGTTGTTGTACACAAAGGCTGTCTGTTCATGCTTCAATTGTGATATTTTCGTTGCGACACTCCGTTGACTTCTTGCATAAAATAAATGATGTGGGAAGAAATGAATTTTAATCAATTCAGACCTTAAAAATGTTTATTTTCCCCCAAAGTATCATCGCTCATTTAAAATACATTCTAAATTTTGCTGTACAGAACAAGATTCTAAGAGAATTTTTTTCCTCTAAACGTGTGTTTCTGTTTCAGTGGTGTTGCTCTTTTTTCTAGGTATATCCACTGTTGAATCATCATGATGGCAGGTTCCCAGTGGGAACTTCCCCCAGAGCTATGTTGTCGACCCATGGCCTTTGTGGCTTTAACTGGTCTGGATGTGGTGTATAATGCTGTGCACCGGGCCATTTGGGATGCTTTCTGTGCCAATCGGCGAGCTGACAGAGTTCCTATCTCTTTCAAAGTCCTCCCAGGAGATCACGAGTACCCAAAATGTCGCACTAAGGTGAGCATTGGATATGTATGTAGTGCATCAACAAAGACAATATAATATCACAACAAACCCAACCTATGGCATGGAATTGGAACATGTACTGATCGCATTTGCTCACTTGGTGCCAAGATGTGGGAAAACACCAAAACAGTTATGAAGTCACTGTCAGTGTCTCTAAACAGTTTATCTTGTCTGTCTGCCTGTCTAGCGAACATCCTATGAGTGGTACATCCCTAAAGGCATCCTGAAAACTGGTTGGATGAATAAACATCTGAACCTGGTACCAGCTCTGGTTGTTCTCTTCTATGAACTGGACTGGGATGACCCACAGTGGAAAGAGAAACAGTCTGAGTGTGCAACTAAAGTCGAGATTGTCAGGTAGGTACACATTTAATTTGCCAACAAGAAAGAGGAAGCAGATAATGTTTGAGGGTTTTGTTTTATCAGGCTGTATGAGTACATTGTATTAAGCTGCTTTTGTGTACTCTGTGTGTTTAAGTCTGGTCTACAAACAGGAAATTTCGATGGTTTTAATGTCTTTTGATTTTTGTCAACAGATAGGGCTTGATCGCATTGATTCTCAGCAATTTCCCAGCCTGGGATCAATAAAGTATATTTATCTATCTATCTATCTATCTATCTATTTGACTCTTCGTTTAGAATAGAATAATTTTTGTAGATGCTAATTCATGCAACAGGAAGAAAGTCGTTTTAGTCGTTTTACTTCGGCACTGAAATCATATCTGACACCTGTCATACCTGGAATACACCAATCAGCCATAAGATAATTACCCTATTGCCGCCAAACAGCCCGGACCCATCGAGGCATGGGCTCCACTAGAGTCATGCCATCTGTCATATCCCCAAGTCCTGTAAGTTGTTCCTGTTCCTGTAAGGTGTGGCCTCCATTGATCAGACTTTTTTCCACCACACCTCACAGATGTTCAATTGAATTGAGATCTGGAGAATTTGGAGGCCAAGTCAACACCTTGAACACGTTGCGCAGCTCAAACCATTCTTGAACTGTTTTTGCAGCCCTCAGGGAATACTGTTTTCTTGAAGGGGTGTATTTGGTCAGCAGTGATGTTTAGATAGGCGGTACATGACAAAGTAATGTAGGTGCTTTTGGCAGAGGACACGGGTCAGCATGGGCACCCTGACCGATCTACAGCTACTCAGCCTGTTACGCAGCAAACTGGAACGCACTGTGTGTTCTGACACCTCTCTGTCAAAACCAGCGTTAGCTTTTTCAGCTATCTGAGCTACAGTTGCTTGTATTGGGTTGGACAACACAGGCCAGCCTTCACTCCCCACCTGCATCAGTGAGACTTGGCCGGTTCACCGGTTTTCCTTTGTTAGCCTGCTTTTGGTAGGTCCTGACTACTGCAGGGCAGAAACACCTCAAATAAGGTGCAGTTTTGGAGACACTGTGGTCCAGTCGTCAAGCCATCACAATTAGGCCCCTGGCAAAGTCGCTCAAATCCTTACGCTTACAGATTTTTTTCTGCTTCTAACACATTAACTTCAAGGACAAAATGTCCACTTGATGCCTAATTTATCCCACCCACTGCCAGGTACCACTGTAATAAGATAACACGATAATCAACGTTATTCACTTCACCTGTCAGCAGCACCAATGTTATGGCCCCGAGCAAAAACATCCATCCATCCATCCATTTTCTATACCGCTTATCCGTCAGGGTCGCGGGGGAGCTGGAGCCTATCCCAGCTGACTACGGGCGAGAGGCGGGGTTCACCCTGGACTGGTCGCCAGTCAATCGCAGGGCCAACACACAAAGACAGACAACCACACACTCTCACACTCACACCTAGGGGCAATTTGGAGTAGCCAATTAACCTAATGTGCATGTTTTTGGTATTGTGGGAGGAAGCCGGAGTACCGAGCAAAAACATAACTGCAGTAAATTTCACCTGCAGTCATCTTGTGTCTATAGGACCAGTCTTCAGGGCAGGAACACAAAGGTGGCTGTGGTTCTGATCCAGAAGAAAACTCCTCTCCCTCCTGGTAAAGATCTCTACTGAATCATATTAGGTTGAGAACATGTGTATTATCCCATTCATGTAAGTTCACTGTGTATTTAAAGTATGTCCCAGTTATGTCCCAGTGTTTCTTACTGAGTGGTACAAGAAGAATTGTATTGTGTATTTTATAAAGCTGGGTTCCACATGTACTGGAAACCCCCTGCAAAAGTATTTGAGCAGCCTCTAATAACTGTAAACAGTAAATCAATAGGTGAATGAATTTACAGCGACCGGTCAATCAGTGGTCTAAAGTCAAACTAGTTTTAGACACTGGGCAGCAACTTTACGTATACTATTTCACACAACCATGCCAGTCTTCTCTGTCTGTTTCCAGTTTTACCTGCCAAAAAATCACTAATCTGCTTGTTTATACAGGAGAGGACCTGGTGGCATCAGAGAGAGCATCAGCCCTTTGTAGCGCCTGTGATCTGTCTGGCAAGAGTCTCTTTGTGCTGCCACACACCGACCATTTAGTGGGCTACATTATAAGGTACAACCCCAACTCCAAAAAAGTTTGAATGCTGTGTAATAATGGCAGCCATCAAACTGTGATGTTTTCATTGTGGTGCAGTCTTCATGTTCTGAACTTGTTTAGCGGCAGCAGAGAAATACCCTGAAATCTCTTCCAGACGTTGTCAATTGTATTCTCACCTGTGATTGTGTAGGTTGGAAAATGCTTTCTATGAACATGCACAGACTTACTACTATACTGAGATCCGTCGAGTCAAATCACATAAAGAGTTCCTCAACAAGACAACACATCAGGTAGGACGACACACACACACACACACACACACACACACACACACACCTCAGAGAGGCCATGGCCCTCCCCTTCCTGTATCTAGCGTTTGACTTTTGTAAGGGAAGAAGTGTGTATAATAGTTGTTATAACTATTGTTGTTTTATAATAGTAGTTAACTCTTGAAGTACAAGATAGTGAAAATAGCCAGTTAGAAAGGCCAAACACCCAACAGTCATGTAAGTGACTTCTTCAACACTCCCCAAAACCTCATGCAGTTGGTCTTGCGGAACAGACTTAACTTTCTATTCGCCGAGCTGCAGCTGGCAACATGGGTAGACTTGTCATTATTTTACACCTCTTTTAATACATTTTCTTTGCCAACGTGGTGACCATGTTGTTGTTGGTGATGTATATTGTGAGAAAGGAGCGATGTAGTTCACTGAGTGGTTTCACGTGGAGGGGAGGGCCTCTCTGTAGTGGGAGTACAACCATATTTTCTGTGTGTACAAAAAAAGCTGTTTGGGATGAAAAGTAAACTTAAGGGTAACTTGACACGACTCCTGAATTACTCCAATGCATCCTCCTCCTCCTCTTCATCTCCTCTGCGCCTTCTGATTCTGATTGCAGCTGCTGTTTGTCAGACACCAGTTTAAAATTGCCTTCTTCAGCGAGCTGAAACAAGACACCCAGAATGCTCTGAAGTAAGTTTGAGCCCGTGCATTCATGATGCATAAAATTCCCTCTGTTGGGACTGACTGAATTTTTTCAGACTTATTATGTAGAATCAGTTTTTTCTTGAGGATGTCTTATTTAGTACGTTTGTTCGTGTCTGCAGGTACTACAGAACTGCGTACAGTCTTGTTCATGAGCTCAGAGCCCACGAAACCAATATGTTGGAGATCAAAACCATGGCTGGATTCATCAACTATAAGGTACATTTCTGTGTGTCTGTCTGTCTGAAGTTGTTGGGTGGGAATGTCCTTCTGAACAACTGTCTGGCCGTTGACAAGGTGTCTCAAACACAAATGGATGAGAGGGCAGAGTGAGGGCTGTACTTGTCGGACGCAGGCATACAAAGATGATAAATTATCTGTTTTGAAAACAAACTTCAGCTTCCAAAGTGATGGAAACAAGACTGCAACTGGACAGAGATTTTCCACTTTGACCCTGAGTCACCAAATTTTTGCTGGCCTGTTTGAGCCTCTGGTTTTGATTGTTGAACCACAGTCTCATTGGTGAGCAAAAGCTTTCAAGCTTTCACTCGTTCTTTAGAGGCAAAGATTAGCATTAGATTAGCATTAGATCAGAAAAGTAAATAAATAAATCATCCAAAAAACAGCATATTCATTGAGTCACCTACAAAAAACTGTGTTACGAAAAACATCATATGTCCACACGTTTTAGAGAAATAAAACGTGTATGTCCTGTTCATAATGCAGTTATATCCCAAACCGGATTTAAGTCAGTAGTTGAACATTTACCATCTCTAATGTCTCTCTCTCTCTCTGTCTCTCTCCCCTTTTTTTTTTGTTTTGTCTCTTTAGATCTGTCGTCTGTGTTTCCAGCATAACACTCCTCTGGATGCTATAAGCCAGTTCAGGAAGCACGTTGACTTGTGCAAGAAGAAGATCGGCAGTGCTGAACTGGCCTTTGAGCATGCTGCTTGGATGTCGAAACAGTGAGAGATACACACTTTATTTACTTGGCTGCATACATGACAGCAATACACACTGAATTTGTACAGCTGATAAACTTAGGAATAACCTTTTTGAGGTTGCTTGACTTGCTTCGTTGACATCGTAGTCCGGTGCATCAGGGACACCAGCTGTGCTGTTTTCCCCGGTTTAGATGTATGTGGTGTGTCCTCAGTTGTGTTTGTATAGTTTCAGTCAGAAATTAGAGAGTGAGATACAAGCTCCTGAGGGGAACCCATTACTGTGTGTCATCAAAGTAATTTCGTAGAAGGAACTGATCTTTATCTTTAATGAAGACTCTAATGCTCATATATGATGACCGCAAGCTCCGACAGTCTATTCATCTTTGCTTCATAACAGGTTCCAATCATTTGGTGAGCTGTTTGATGAAGCCATAAAGTTGGGTCTGACTGCCATCCAGACCCAGAACCCCGGCTTCTACTACCAGCAAGCTGCCTGTTACAGCCAGGACAGGAAACAACAGGCACTTCAGCTTTGTCAGGTGATCATACTAAAGCTACTGTTGCTATGTGGGCTGACCGAGTACTCGACCCACACCAGTATCAGGCTACAGATAATCTACTTTTTACTGGGACTGTCATCCATTTTTGTGATGAAGGAAAATCCTCATTGAGGAGCTGACTGAAATTTTTTTTATTAATGTTTATTTAAATTAAGTCAGGGTAGGATGGGTCATTCCAAGTCAGGTCCTACAGAGGCTGTGCAAGACGTCTTTCTGGCATTGAGAGAGCACATAATTTGGATATTTTAGTTTTTTTATTCTTTTTTTATAAAGACTGGAGATTAATTTGGTGACAACAAGCAGTATCTGATTACAGTCTGGAGGACTGTCTGAAGGTGCAGTGCAGCAAGTCTGGTATAAGCTGTACGTTTTCTGTACAAGTGCAACTGCAGTGTCTTAACTTTGTATTAACGACTAATAAAATGTGACTGGTTGGTTGTTTTAGACTGGAGTGAAATTTCCCTCCTCTGAACTGGAAACCCAGAGTGGAGGACTGGACTTTTATGGCCAGAGACCCTGGAGACAAGGACACCAGAGTATGTTCACACACACAGACAACAGTTCATCTGACCGCCTGTAAAAAGTGCTGGGTGACATGTTTTTTTCTTTTTTTCCATTAATGAGCAAATCTCCCGACGTGATGTATGGATGAAACATGAGCTCTGTGTTGCTGTGTTTCCAGGTATTGATCCTCCAGATGCAGAGAAGGAGAAGACTGGGATTGTGGCCCTGCAGATTAAAGAGAGAGATGTTCCACATTCTGTAAGCACACATACACACTGAGTACATGGTGATATTAACTTCTTACTGAGAACTTTGCCATGTATTTGAAGAAGTTGTGTTGACACTAAAACAAGTAGTTGGCACTGGAAAAAAAAGTTTTACTAATTAATAAAGCACAAGTTATTTTGATTTTTTTTTTTTTTTTTTTGACAATGACAAGCTTCCTGTTTTATTCTTCATGTCTGTCTTTTGTCTTTTTCACTCAGCAGTTTTCCCTCACTGCTGCCACGTTTCCCAGTGTCAACGGTTCTCAGCGTCAGCTCCAAAGGCTGACACTGAAAACAAAAACTGCGGTGGTTTCCCATCCAGCCATTTATTTGCAAAACCATCCGCTATGAGTTAATTTTCTGATGTTGGACCTCGCCCTCATACACACACACCCCCACAAACATCATGTGTTTCCCACACATACGCTTTACTTTGACAGGCTGCCGAGATATAGAAGCAGGCTATTTGATCATTTGTTTATTTTTGTTCCATATGAGAGAGTAATGCCATCCGCGTCAGTTTAAGTAGTGACCGAGAACAGTCCGTCCTCATTCTGCCCCTCACTTCTACTGACAGCCACACCTGAGCTGCACAGAGTCAGAGAGGGAGAGGAACTTAGAAACATATGGTGAAATAATGCATTCTTTTGACTATTTTCAGTAGACAAATTACCAGCAAACAAGTGTGCGTACTTTTTCTCCTTTTTCTCTTTATTTAAGTGTTTCAGTGCCAGAGTTTCATTTTTCATTTCGGGTTTTGTTTCTGCTGCCAGATTTCATCGTTGTTGTTGTAGTCCCATGAATAGACAGCTGATACCATGTTGTAGCTCACTGTTTCGTTGTCCCATCTAAGGCAGCAATTATGAAACCTACTACTTACTCAGAGTATTTAATCAAAAAGTGATTTTTAAGTGTCTTTCAAGTTCTTCTGCTGGTTTTTGTTGAGATAAACAAGACAATCCCTTGTGACAGTGAGCGGTTTCTGTGTGCCTGCCACATCACCGGTGGCGACATTTTCGGTTTTTAGAAACAAGTAGTTTGAAGCTCCTTCAGCACAAAATGCTTCACACGCCTCTGAAAGATGCACATTCAGCTGTTAAAAGCTGAGCCACATCCAAAGATGCCCCACAGTGTGCATCCACTCTGGCTGCTGTCACGGTGTGTTGTGCTGCTTTATTAAAACATGCCTCTTTCTGTCTCTGCTGCTACAGGAGCTCATAATAGCACTTCTCAGTAATGCTGTCGCCCAGTTTAAGAAGTACAAGTGCCCTCGAATGAAGAGTCACCTCAGTGAGTATTGTTGTGCTTTTGTAGTCTCCACAGGTCCTTAAAAGCGTGCAATAGAATGTTACTCCTCATTGCATTCGATTCTCCGGGTATCCACAGTTGGCATTTTAGCATTGCACTCTCCTTTTCAGTCATTGCTCACGTACACAAGTTAACACCTGCAGGTGCACATTTTGGATGCTTTGGCTAACAACGGAGCATAAGAATATTGTTGATGTTATTTGATTTCATAGGAGGAGAACACTTCAAAACATCCATTTTTTAAACATTATATTTCTGAACAACTTCCTGTTGCACTGCTGCCCCCTGCTGTGTTTAACCTCGTCACACTTGGTTTTGTCTCTGTCATAGTGGTGCAGATGGGGGAAGAGTACTACCACGCGAAAGACTACACCAAAGCCCTGAAGTAAGTCAGAACTCGTGCTGTGCTCGTAAAGAACAATTTCACTTTGATGCAGAGGCTGAGAAAAGTCTTTGGACTGACCTTGAAGCAGCCGGGAACCCCTGCTTTCATCTCGGCATCACTGCCTACCTTTAGGAATCTTTATTTAATTTAATCGGGATCATATTTCCTTATCATATGCTTTCCTTATCATATGACCAGCTTTTTCTGGTCGTCACCTTCTTTCAAAAACTGATTCATTTTGTGTCACTGAGGGAATGTTTGCTGAAAAACAGTGAAAACACACAGTCTGATTTGTACAACCTAAAGCCATCCACCCTTTAGACGGTCGTGAGTCTGCTTTCCAAACAACACTATCTACATCTGCTGGTGGAGTCTTTCCTTAATCTCTGCTTGTTAGCAAGTTTTCTGAGGATTTTTGTGTGTGTGTGTGTGTTATGTCACCAGGCTGTTGGACTACGTGATGTGTGACTATCGCACAGAGAGATGGTGGGGCCTCCTGACAGCCATACTGACCACAGCTCTGCGTTGTGCTTATCTGATGGCCAGCATTAAAGACTACGTCATGTACTGCATGGAGCTGCTTGGCAGGGGTGAGCGACGAGGCTCTGCTGAGCCTGGCAGCTCAGCGTCGTGGACGCAGCGCAGCTTGTTATTGGCTCTACAACTTTCAGACTTTTCATTTGACTTCAGCTCACTTGATTTCTGTGTTCAGTTTGCTGTGATTAAAGAAGTAATGGTTGAGTCTCCTTGTCTTCCAGCATCAACACTGAAGGAGGAACAAAAGTCGAGGATCGAGAAGAATCTCATCAAAGTCCTGATGGTGAGTCGAAGGATTCCACAAAATCAAACATCCATCCAGTGGATTCTGCACGTCAGAGAGAACAAACACGGCACTGGTGTCAGGATGTTACTGTGTGCACTGAGGGTTTGACTTAAATGTATGAAATGTGCTTTTCATCTGATAGGGAAGCAATAACAGCAATGAGTCTTTAATGAAGGTCTTGCGGTGGCCTCATGGTGTCTCAGTTTGCCGCTGTGCTGCACTGTGACTTTGACTTTGACCAACAAATGTTGAGGTGATCAACATTTGAACCAGGCCACACACCAGGAAGTGTTTTTTTTTTTTTAATTCATTTGTTCATTCACCTTTATTTCAGAATGAGGTCCCTGACGCTGAGCCGGAGTGCGATTCCTCCTCTGTCAGTGCAGCCAGGTCGCTGTGGAGCGACCGCATGGCTTTGGCCGGATCAAATGAGCTGACTTTAGAAGTGCAGGACTACATCCCGTTCAGTCAGTAAACACACACTCATAAACTCAAAGGAACTGTTCACTATCAAGTGTTTTTTTTTTTTTTTTAATAAATTCTTTTCCCCTCCCGTGTTCATCATGTGCATGAAGGGAAGAAAATTATGTTAATGCTCCACGTTGGATTAAACAACAAGAATAGAGCAAAGTGACTGGGTTTAAGATAAATATCCTGTCATAAAAACTGTAAACACAGATGAGTAATGCATCTCTCAAAGCGATGTTCAGTTTTTGATTTAAGAGGAAGTGTATTCTAATTATTGTTGTGTATAAGGATGTTTCCACTCTGCCTTCTCCTTCCTGACTCCAGTCCAGTGTAAGGCCAAGTTCCAGTCTCCCAGCTTCCACATAGACCAGCCCATCCAGCTGCAGGTTTTCCTTCGAGCTGACTGTCCTCATCCCGTGTCATTCAAGAAGCTGGCTGTCAGCCTCAGTAACCAGGTAACCGCACAAAAGGGATAAAAGGCAGAAAATATTTCTTTGCTCCAGCTTGTAGGGTTTTCACAGCACAAGCAAGACACAATTTAAAATAACTTTTAGTTGGTACAGATGAAAACTGATCGTGTGTGCACGTGTCTGTAGGAATACAACCAGTGGTGTGTGGTGGAGTCTTCAGGTCAAGACAACATGAACCTTTTGCCAGGAAAAAGCAAATGCTTCAACTTTAGCTTTGTAGCAAAGACTGAAGACGTTGGCAAGAAAATAGAGGTGAGACGTGTACATGTGTACGTGTGTGTGTGTGCGCGCGACATTCTTAGTGACCATGTGTGCCTTTGTGTGCACATGTAGATGACAGGTGTTGAAGTGATGCTGGGCGGTGACAGTGGCCGCTGTGTATTTGTGAGCTGGAGAGGAGCAGGTGGAGACGCCGCCTCCAGCCATGAAGCCTTGCAGGCCAGCAGGTCATCTCGTCGATGGGGTCGGTGTGCAGCGGCAGATCAAGAGCCGGACTGGGACAGTCTGACCATGCAGCACAGTACCATGTAAGGCTCTGCTCAGACGTGACGGTATCCCGGTGTTCCTGTGGAAGGTCTTCCAGTATCGCACAGCTTGCTCATTATCAGATGTTACCCACACAAGGTTTTCATTTGTTTGTTCTTGCTGGCGGTTTAGGATCATCTCCAGAGTCCCAAAGATTTCTGTTCAGCTGAGCCACCAGCCTCCTGCACTCAACAATGAAATGTACTGCATCAGCGTCACTGTCCAATCACAGGAGGAAGGTGTGGCAAAGGATGTCAAACTGACAGCTGGCCTCAAACCAGGTACACTAATGCTTCTGCTTTTGAAGAGATGAGATGGGTGGTCATTTTGTTATTTTGTACAGGGTCAGACCAGCTGTGTCCCCCTGCTTTCAGTCCTCATGCCGGGCTAGTCTGACCACATGAGAGTCTCACTCCAAATTGTTCCTTATTAGAGTCCTTAGCGTGGCATATAAATAAGCTTAAATTACATTCATTTGGAAAGGAAAAACTGCTGTTACACTATGGTCAGTTTGAATACTTGATTCTGATTGGATGGCGACTGTAACCCACAAGCTGCAAGCAGTCGGCGCTGGGTTGGCCTGCTCGTTGGGCTTTTTTCCTTACTTATTCCGGACGTATGGCATAACATCAATGTGTGGTTAAATGTTTTGTGTTTGTCTGCGTTGCTCTGTCCAGGCCAGGATGCCACTCTGGGCCAGACCACCCATGTGACACTCGATGGCTCAAAGGTGTGTGACGATGCCGCACCTTCCCTGCTCCCCGATGTGCCTCTGGGAGATCTGAAACCAGGAGAAAAGGTGAACTCATATTCAGAGGGAAATGCTGAAATTACTATTCGAATGTGAATTTTTACTTTCTGAATGTGCTGACTAACGTGAAGCGAATCTTACCCTTTTCACCCTGGGCTGGTTGTGATCTGCATGGCTACAAAACTGTCAACAAGCTTACGTATAGGCTGATTAAGGTTTATTAATATAATTTTTTTATTCGTCCGAGACATGCAAAGTGAAGGGAAAACTCAAGGTGAACAAAATAAAGTAATTTGTGAGTAAATATTAAAAGAAGTTGGTGAAATTACCAATAATCTACTAGAAACAGGGTCATCTATTCTTTGAAAGAACCACAGTCCAGGTGGACATCATATGCGCTGGAGGACATCAGAGCCTCCACCAGCAGCTTGCAGTGCCCACCTGATCTGCTCCAACTCTGCCTTTTCATTTGTGGCCTACCTGCATGTGAAAATGAAAAGCGTTTGTCATGTCTGAGCTTCACTTTCCTAACGTTAGAACATCAGAGAGCGATGCCTCCTTCTCCTCCTCCTCCCTCTTCCTCCTCTTCATATCAGTGCCTAAGTTTCATTATTACATAGTAAGAAAGCGGACACCTGTTGATATTTCCAAATGGTTATAAACGATAGGCTAACCCTGATCATTAAAGTGTGAATATAATGTGAAGAGTAATGAAATTTGAAAGGCATTACAGAGGAAGATTGACTGCACTGAGAGACACGTGCCTTCATTTTCAGCTTCACCACCCTGCAAAGTATTAATCGGGGTGTGTGTGTGTGTGTAGGTGGAGAGACGAGTGTATGTGAGGTGTGTGTCAACTGGACCGAGGGTCTTCCTGTTTCATGTGGCCTACAGCATAGACACCACAGTGGAAGGACGACAGATTGTGTGTAAATGTCACAAGGTAACGGCTTTGCATGGCGTGCAGTGCATGTTAATCTTTTTCTTATTTCTCTCCTGGTTCACTTCCCTTTTTGTTCTGTTGTCTTCCAGGACGAGACCGTCGCCATAGAGACGGTGATCCCATTTGAGGTGTCTGTAAAGTTTGTGTCCACCAAGGTCTGTAGCCAGTACTTGTGACTACTCCAGTTTATTTACTGGTACATATTATCTTTACACAAACCGCCGTTGACGCCAGTCATTTTGTGTTGGCATGTCTTCACTTTGCACGTAACAACATCGTCGAACAGGAAGTATTTATTACAGGGTTATATACACTCCTTAATTTGAACATAATCTGGTGTTTCATTGACACACTCACTCATGTAAACCCTGATGCCATTGTCATTTCAGTTTGTTGACTCCTGGTGCTCAATTAGCAAACATTAAGAAATCATGACTAAAATATACAGTCAGGTTGGATATGAGCACCTCGTAAAATAGACAAAGTGAAAATATGCAGTGATTGTTGTTGATCGTGTGCAGTTTGAGCCACTGGACAGGATCGCGGTGGACATCCCCTTCCTGTTGATGGCAGACCTCCTGTCATCATCTCCCTGGCCTCTTCATCTGGCCTCCTCCTCTCTGCAGCTGCTTACCATGACCAGCAACACGCCACAGCTTCAGTCACAGCTGCAGGAAGGTACCCGACTAGATTTTACGCTTAGAAGAGACTTTGTTTCATAGCTAATCAAAAATCAGTGTGATCAAAAAACGTAAATGCCAGGACTGTGACATATTGTGTCTTTGTGTTTTTGTTTGTGTGTGTGTGTGTGTGTGTGTGTGTGTGTGTGTGTGTGTGTGTGTGTGTGTGTGTGCAATCAGTGGTTTTGCAGACAGGTGAGTGTGCCAGTGAGTGTTTCTGTCTCCGGTGTCCTCCAGCGACCAACAGCAGTAGCGCTGCAGCCACAGGACAGTACCTGATATCATGGAGAAGGTATGTACACACTAGAGGGAACAGCTTGGCCGAAGATGAAAATTCAGTCATTCTGTCCTCATCCCTCCAGCCGATGGAAGGTCAGGTGAAGTTTCTTAGGACGCAAAACATTTCTGAAGCTTCGTTTTGAAACAAGTCCCCACCTGCCATCAGCTGTTAAGAAATACTGCAGCGCTGAAGCTCCAGAAATGTTTTGTGGACGAATGTGATTCGTTCAGCTTGACGGCGGTGAGAAGATAATGACTGGACTGTCGTTTCTGGGTGAACTGTTTCTTTGAAGAAGACTGCTGAGTGAGCAGACTTGTACTCCTCTGAGCTCCGTTTGATCTCTTTGTTTGTACAGAAAATCATCCAGTGAAGACAGTCCTCTCATTCAGACTGCAGTCACTCTCCCTCATGTCATCCTGGAGTCTGTCCCCCTTTACATCCACGCTGGTCAGTCACATACACTGTATACATAATTACACATTACGCTTCGTGTTAATATCTCTGATCTTACGGCTGGGACCTTTCACATGTTTTCAGGCTTTTCTGCCTTCTGTTTTCTGATGGATGTAGGCCTTTTACTACTACATGTCTTTCTTTGTGTGCAGATTTACCATCATTTGGACGAGTCAGAGAGTCTCTCTCAGTTCGTTATCACATAGAGAACAGAACGGCTCTGGTGCAGGAGGTGGAGATGGCTGTTGAACCTTCTGATGCCTTCATGTTCTCTGGACTCAAACAGGTTTGTCTGTGCTCACTTTCAAATTAGGATTTATCAAATGAAAGGCAGGGTAGCTGCATTTGCATGAGCTGGGCCCAAACAAATCAATAGGATTCCTGAATGCAGTCTGTTCACTTAACTGAACTGCCGTTCGGCACTTCTCATCAGGCCTAGTTAGTCCGGGCCTAACTGGAGAACAGGGTCCAGCTGCAGGTTTTGAATTTGTTTTGACACTTTAACTCTTGAACTGGTGTGCAGGTACGTCTGCGTATCCTTCCTGGCTCGGAGCAGCAGATGCTGTATAACTATTACCCGCTGATGGCTGGTTACCAAACACTACCACAGCTCAACATCAGCCTGCCACGCTGTCCAGCCACCAACACGCACACACTGAGACGTTTCCTGCCCCAACGCATCTTTGTCAAGGTAACACGGCGACAGAAAACAGGCCACCAAGTTAGCAGCCATTGTTATCTGAATGTGAAGATATTGAAAGCAAATCGTTTTCTTCCTCTTCAGCCTCAGGGTCGACAGCTCGATGACGCCTCCATCGCCGCAGCTTGAGGAGAACACACAAACTGTTTACTGTAAATATGAAAACAAAGCATCTTTGTGTAGGTTGCTGTAGGTGACAGTAGTAACACTATTTGTTTTAAAGAGGTCTGAAAACCATCTGTCGACCAAATATCGGGAGGCACTAGTTTTCAGTATTTCTGTTCAGAGTGAATGCGATGACAGAATGAGCAGGACAGGCGGTTGTCTGTTTAACAGTGAAAGTCATGGATGAATCTGACGTGAACTCTGTGGAAACTGGTAGAGTGTAACACATGAAATGAATGTGCTGAAATTTTAATTAAATTGAAGTGATGTAAACACTTGTGCTCCAAGTGCATGTTATACAGAGATGATCTGCATCATAACGTCGACGTGAGCCACGGAGCTGAGAACGGAGATGACGGCAAAACTCGACCAGTGAAAACAAAATTTTCACTCAGTGTGGATATCTGCAAAGATCACCCTAAAATTCTCAAAGCCAAAAATCTCACATTTGGAGAAGAGCTAACAAGAAGGGATAAGGAGACACACAAC
The DNA here is from genome assembly GCF_020382885.2 of Scatophagus argus. Lineage (NCBI taxonomy): Eukaryota > Metazoa > Chordata > Actinopteri > Scatophagidae > Scatophagus > Scatophagus argus. Next base: position 2,916,656 of record NC_058504.1, on the reverse strand, counting down.
AAACTGTAGCCAGGACAAAGAGGGAAATGGGAAAAAAACATCCCTTTTTGTAGGAGCCAAAGCCATCACTGATGGTAACGAAAATGAAAATGTGACTGCTGAGGGAGAATAAAAGGGTTCGTGCCTTCTTTGAAGACATAGGTCTAATTCCATTTCATTCACTATTTAGAAATGGTTTTGTTATTGTTCTGCATATGTTGATGTAAACAAAATGTTGTGGTCCAAGATACATAATGTTGCCTACTCAAGCTTATAAGTATTAAAAAGGTGAGGATGAAAATCCCAGACATGGTTGGAGGTGTGAGCTGGTGGCTCTAGCAGCTGGATGTAACCAACAGCACAATCAACTGTACAAGCTAAACATTTGCTTGTTTACTAGGTCATACAGGCATCAACGGGAATGAGTTGACAAATACGCAAAGGAAGCTAAGCTTGATATCACAGTGCCCTTCAGCAAGACAGAAATTAAGACTACAGTTAAGCATAAATCGAAAGAAAGGTGGCAAAGCAGTGAGAAGAATAAATTCAAAGAAAAGTAGGTGTGAGGAGAACTCAAAGAGAGGAAACGGTTACTTATAGGCTACGCTTGGGTCATACGGAAGTAAAAAGTTTATTATTTAGAAGGTGTGAGTTTTGTGAACAAGAGGAAATGTTAAAATATGTTAGTAAACTGTCCAAACCATAAAGAAATAAACTCTGAGCAGAAGTGATACTTACTTCTGTGTCTTAACAGAACGAATCAGACAGAGAGATTACGGCTGTTTTTTTTTTTTAAACAGAAAAATAAATAAAATAAAATAAATAAATAAAAGTAATGGATGGATGTTCCGGGTCCACACTCCGAACCACTTGGTGGCGGTAATGCGCCATAACGTTGTTTGCTAACCGCCATGAAGAACTGCGAGGCGGACGATTTGACAGACTGTTGAGTGGTGAATTAAGGTAACTGGATGTGTTCACTTGTGATTCTTTTGTGTAATTTTTTAACTGATATCGATGTGAACTCTGTAATCCGTCTACGGATGCTTGCTTACTTACTTACTCGCTCGCCATAAGGACATTTGCCCCGTTAACGGAGTTTTGTCTGTATGAAAACGGTTTGAGAAAGTAACGTTAGCTGTTATTATAAAAGTTAGCTAGCCGAAGCACCGATCGAAGTTAACGCCAGACTCCTCCGTACTTATTCCATCAAAGATAACGACAAACCGTCCGTCCTCTGTGCGATGTCGTTATTTGTGACGTTAGCATTGTGCACATGTTTGCATTGTCCGTCCAGAGGTCGGTTAGCGTTTATATGTAGTTTTGTCAGCTGTTTGAATTTAGCGCTAATGTCAGAGCTCCTCCTGTTTGACGTAAGCCACAACTGCATGAACTGAAACCAGGCTAAAATGACACTGGAGTGGAGATGAACAAAAATAAGGATGTGGGAAGAAACGCTAATAACAAGAGGAGATGAAATCTAGCTTCTAACACACTAGGGCTCCAGCTAACGATATTCATGACTTGTCAGTTAATCTTTCATTTTAAGGCGTTCAAATTGCTTCTTTTGTTCAATCTTAGTTCAAAACCCAAAGAATTTCAAAGAAAAGCGTCAAATACTGTCGTTTAGGAAGCTGGAGCCAGCAAACGTGACACCTTTGTTTGAAATAAGGAAAGACTTTATGTATTATCAAAAGGGTTGGCCATTTATTTTCTCTCCACTGACCGATCGTATTAATCGTTGCATCTGTATCACCAAACATAAATGCTCTGCTCTGTTTCTTAGAAGTGAAAGACAACGTAGAAATACTTTCAACATTAACATGTTGAATCTCTACGGAGGCCAGTTCCCAGAAGCAGAAATCTGTCCTAAAATATTACAAATCTATTGAAATTCGTGTGTTGGGAGACATGTGCTGGGTTCCTGTGAGCACAGCGCTGGAAGCATCAAACATCCCTTTTTCCTCCTCTTTCCAGATGGCAGCAGAAGAGGAGATCCAGCGGCTGAGAAGCCAGCTGAAGGAGAGGGAGGAGCAGGTCCACCAAGCTGCCCAAGCTGGTTTGGATCTCCTCAACCAGCAGATGGAGCTGCAGAACAGACTGGACGAACAGAGAGTGGAGATGACCAACGCTCTCGAGGTATGACACTGCACTTTAGAGGGACATCTAATCCAAGTCACAAAACTTTTTCTCTCTCGCCTTGGCTGCATACCATAAGCCTCGAGAACATTAACACAAGTGAGCCCAATCATTTCTCACATTTGTACGCTCTTAATTTTCACTTGCAAATACGAGCAAAATGCATTATTCTGTATAGCCAGGGCATTGTTTCAAACTGCCTCACGATTCTGTGTGTAACGTGTGTATCGAAGGTCCTCGAGCAAGACAAGTACTCCCTGCAGAAGGAAGTGGAGCTGAAGACTCGAATGCTTGAGTCACTTCAGTCAGACTACGAGTGTGTGAAGAACCAGCAGAGACGGCAGCTTCAAGAACAGGAAGAACATCTGGAGAGGAGCCACAGCACGGCGCTCAATGAGCTCAACAACAAGGTCCAACAACCCCTGTTCTGCTCTTACCTGGCCAAAAAAACCAAACCATAAAAAGGCACCGGTGTTACTATAGTAACCCTGACGGTGACTCTTGGCGCTTAGAAGTAGAACAGAGCCATGACTGTTATGTCTTTGAGAAGGAGCATGAACTTTGACACAAAGGCTTTTAAAGTACCTTAATTGCTTTTTTTTCCTCATGTAGTGAAACCATTAGGTCCACGCTCTAGTTGACATCCTCATCTCAATAGAAAAGAACAAAAATTATTGCACAGAATTCAGTACTGAGTGTCTCTGTCCATGAACCGCTTACTCAACATAATCCACAGACCTTGTTGTAAGCAGTTTCGTGTCAGAACTGTTTCCTTTCTGTACCACTGCGCAGAAGAAAGTGTGCATCTATTCATGGACAAGAGGCTCGTTGTCCTCGAATGATCTGTAACATTAGCTAGCTTAGTTAGCCGACATCTCCTCCACGAGTACATGCACGTTTCCCTCTGCACATTGATACAGAAAGAAAATAGTTCCAAAATGTAAACTGGTGCTGATACAGGATTAATGGCAGTTAATGATGTGATGTAAAGGTGATGCAAAGACAGTTAATAACACACAATAACAGTGGTTGTGCTTCCTGTATTTTTTTCTCAGATTCTCAGGTTGCAGTCGGCTCTGGAGGAATCCCAGCTGAATGAGAAACAGCTCAAACACAAACTTGAGGTGCAGACCGAGACTCTGAATAACAAGATGGAGGAGTTACGAGCTCTGAACGAGCACACCCAGAGCTCCATGACATCTGAGATGATGGAGGTGCAGATGAAGATTATGGAGCTGGAGAACATGAAGGTGAGGAGGAGTGGAAGTTACTGCTAAAACCCAGCACGTCTGGAGCTGCAGTGTTTATTTCTCTCCTGTCCAGTTAACTGCTGTTCAGTGAGAATGTAATCTTAATCTGCGACTTTAAACATTCTCTAATCATCTGCTGCTTCTTTGTCAAGTGCCGATCCGGATCTCCGTCTGTTCCACGAGGCCCTCTCGCCTTCCTCCATCACGAGGACTTATACGAGTTGTATGTTGTTTTTTTTGTCGCCCAGGTGGAGCTGGAGCAGGCGGTGCAGGAGTCTCAGTACAGAGAGCAGCAGCTGGAGCTGAGCAACAGCAGCCTGCAGCGCCACCTGGAGCGAATCACAGAGGAGAAGGAGGAGAGGGAGAAGGAGGCTGTTTCCTGGTTTAATGCATTGGAGGTGAGCACCACACGGTTACATGTTATTTCACAGATTTCAGGTGAAATGAGTTCAAGTTGAGTTTTGTGTTTGTGTGAAGGTTAGTATGCTTTCGGTCGTCAGGTTGTCTCAGTACAGGCCACCGAAGGCTGAGTCCATTACTGACTGGGCTGACACTGCAAATGTTTGATGCTTTACGTCACTGTTTGTTAAACTGATGGTGTACATCCAGAGATTTTCAAATAATGTTTATCAGGAAGAAATGGGGAGCAGTTTTAACTTTTTCTCTCTTTGCATGTTTAAATCATTTACCTGCTGTGCAAATGCATCTGTTTACGTCAGTTTTCGGAGGATTATTTTGGTCTACAGAGAGCAGCTAAAGTGTTCAATCGGGTTTTCAGCTTAAACTTGCTTTTTAAGTTTTTTTAATGAGCGTACAGTCAGTACATTTTGCTTCTGCTCCTTTTATAGAAGCTTTTCCTCAGTGCAAATGTGTCTGGATTTTATAGTCAGTCAGTCAAGTGTTCAGCATGTGAAGCTAATTATTTAGAAGACCAGGATGCTACATGTGTTGCCGCAGTGTTGCGTTACCTCTGTAAGTCCTTGTCTGCCAGTATGCCCGTGCAGATTAGCAGTACACATGGATAGGAAATGGTTCTTTGCGTCTTGTCTCCACCTGTGACCTGGAAGTTGCCCCCCCTCTGCCATGCCTCCTTCCCTCTCTCATCCTCACTGGGAAGAGCTGAGGTGCGAGGAAGAGAATCGACCGAGGAGACACATTAGCACAATGAAAAGCGTCCAGGGGACATGTGGGACATGCAGAAAAAGGACTGAATTAGCCTGCTTAATGTAATTGCATGTAAACATTTGTGTGATCATCTTTGTGTCATCTTTGTGTTTGCATAAACTCACGCTGTGTGTCTCTCCACAGAAATCTCGTGAGGCTAACCGGGACCTCCAGATCCAGCTGGATCAGATTCTGCAGCAGGCCCAGGATCCCAACAGCAGAGGGAACTCCCTATTTGCTGAGGTGAAAACCAAACTGAGCTACAGACAAGTAGAAATCTGAACAGTGCGGCTGCAGATTTACACAGTTGAGAACATTGTTATCTAATTTTTTTATATATGGTAAAATAAACTATGAGATATATGTAAATATTTGGCTTTTGAAGTAAAGCAGAGTTTAAATTAAATGTTAAAATATTAACTTTTTGTTTTGCAGCTGGAGGATAAGCGTGCTGAGATGGAGAAACAGCTCATCAGCATGAAGGTCCAGTATCAGTCACTGCAGAAACAACACGCCTTCAGCAAACAGCAGCTGCAGCGCATGAAGGTACTGTGGAGGAGGGCAGCTGGGCTGAAACGCGGCCGACACGTGAACCTTCACCGCCGTGTGTAACCTGAATGACGCCGTGGGTGTGCATGTGTTGTGCAGGTCCAGATAGCCACTCTCATGCAGCTTCAGGGTTCCAGGGCTGATCCTGCTCAGCTGGAGAGGCTCCAGTCCATGTTGTCTGAGAAGAACGGAGAGATCCAAAATCTGATGACGAAACTGCAGAGGCTGGAGAAGGTGGAGGTGAGTCTCATGTATGAACAAAGAAAGCACCACTGCTGGTAGACAAAAACGATTGGATGAAGTGAATATGATAGATTCTGTGTGTGTGTGTAGATGATGTTGAAGTCTCAGCCAGCTAATCCTGCTCCAGCGGAAAGCAGTGACGGCCATGATGAAACTTACTACACTGACCTGCTCAAAATGAAGCTGAACAACACTGTGTGAGTTGAACCACCTCACCGGATCACACGGTTTGGTTTGTCGTTCTGTGGTGAACTGTGGCTGAAACTGTCATGAGGCTTTTTCATTGGCCTTGTTGTCCCTGGCTTTGTTACCAGGGAGTTGGAATTATTACTAATACAAATACATTAAGATTTAGTTTTGCACAGAAGCACAAATACTGATGGCAGTTCAGAGGAGTGTATCTGGATTTGTCTTTGTGTTTGTATCTGCGTGCATGCGGTCAGTGGTTAAGTGAAACTCGCTGTGTCCTCAGTAAGGATGCGGAGCGTCTGGGAGATGAGCTTTCCCTGCAGAGGATGAAATCTTTGTCAGAGAGTCAGAGAGCTTTGGAGCTGGAGAGGAAACTTTTCTCGTCTGAACGGCTGCTCAAACAGGTACCGGACATGTGACTGCCTGTCTTCCCTCAGTAAACGCTCGAGCTCTTTGTCATGTAGGAACCGCGGATCTGTTTGATACTCTTGTGGTGTTACAAAACACAGGAACTGAAAATTGATCAATTCATTTGACGGGTGACTTACACTGTGCTGCTTCATGTTTATTTCTGTTTGCTGCTGCAGGCTCAGAGTGACAAGATCAAACTGCAGCTGCGAGTGGAGGAGCTCCAACACAAATATGAACCAAAAGGTGACCAGAATGATACCAAACCTGTGTTTTTTTTCTTTGGTCACATGTCTCTTGATGTTGCGTGGGTAGTCGTGGATGCTGCTGAATTTTAAATATCGCCGTATGGCTGTAACACAGCTGCCTTGTGCAATCTTTATGTCTAGAAGCAAGAAAGAATCTGATCCAGAAGAGAAAGAAGGAGAAGCTTCCTGTCGAGGTCGTACCCTCCTCCGAGCAGACTCTTGACGAGGGCGAGCAGGCTGTTGCCGTGGAGACAGACATCACAGATGCTCAGACTGCAGACCCTGAGGCACACACCTGTCTTTCAGCTGAGGCAGTGAGCTCCACCCGAGGCGGGGACGTCGGAGGTCGGTACCTTTTGAACACTGACACTGGATTAAAGCGTCAATGAAACATGAGTACTGCACAGCTACAGCTGGGCCAAGTATTAAGTACTCATGTGATGGCACCGTTTTGTGTTGTAGAACCTGAGCCGCGGCCTCCCAAGTGTGTGAAGATTAGTGGAGATGAGCCTGTTGTGATTCCCAGCCTGAGGTCAGTATGTCTGCGTGGAAGAGTCCAGTCCAAATCAAATGTGTTTGTTCAAGTTAAGAATGGCTTCCCTCTGTTTTTTTAATATATATATATATATATATATGTGTGTGTGTGTGTGTATGTATGTATGTATGTTTGTTTTTTTTTCATAACATTTTACTTGTTTACTCTAACTTAAAGAAAGACGCAAAGCAAACACAACACGTCAGTTCCTAAGTGGGACTACAATGTGGTTAAAGCAGCAGCTGAAGTGATGCTGAGTCACTTCACTGAGTGTCTGTTATCCTGCCTCAGCTCTCCTGTGACTGACTGCAAAGCAATGGAGGAGAACCAGCAGCAGAACAAGAGAGAGGAGAGAAGGAAGAAAAGAACGGTGGAGATGATCCATGTGAGCTCCAACAGCAGCATGGAGAATCAGTGTGCTCAGCAGTAGGACTCCTGAACACCTGCTGCCACAAACATGGCTGTATATGTGTGCATGCTGAGATCTTCTGACTTTGATTTTCTGTGTTGTTGTTGTTGTTGTTTTTCTTTCATTCAAATATTTCAGTTTTTACTTTTTTCCACTGGCTTCACTGGATTTGCTCTTTACTGTCATAATCTTTAATGTTAGAGTATTAAAAACGCTGTAACATACAGTATTCAGTGTTGAGTTTATTGATCACGGTGCCGCATTTATCGTGATCCATTAGTGTGACTTGCAGTAAATAAAAAATATTTCAACTTCAGTAACGGCGACAGTTACATGTTTCCGTTGGTGTGGAGGTGACAATAAGTCAGGTCATGTGGTGGTGTATTGTGTCAGGTGTTTATATTTTAAATTTATAGATGCTTAAAGATGCTTTATTCCAGGTCTTTGAGGAAAAATAAAAACTGACCTATTTACAGACACTCAGGAGGCAATTCGTTTCATCTTAATTCAAATAGTCTTATTTACTGAGTATCAGGTTGTCTCACTCCAGACCAGCAGGCGGCAGTAGTGCTCCGTGTAGTAGTTTGTCAGCCGCTGTTACATCCTGGTAAAGAAGACGGTGATTTACGTGGACCAATGAGTGGAAAGAGCCACACGCCTTCAGATGTATGCGGGGACTGCTTGTGTGTTTACGTAGATTAGCTCGAGCGACGACACGGGAGACGCGCCGTACCTGTCTGCATCTCACCTTCATCGTCGCGTCATCACTGAAGCACGTGAGTTGTTGCTTGCGTTAAATTCTTTGGCTGTTTGCTAATCTGATTCAAAAAACATCTTCCGGTACCATATGGCTGTGTGGTGAGGCAGGTGTACCTCGGCAGGTGATGTCCAGTCAGCCAAGCTTTGCAGCCAGTCCATAATCTGCACACCTGTGGATCCACGCTGCTGCTGCTGCTGCTGCTGTGTGTGAAACCGTCATATAGCATTGCCCTCCTGGGGCAGGCGGGTTCGGGTCTTTCAGGCTGCAGGACGTGAGTCCAGTAATGCCGTTGAATCCCTGCGCTCTGCTGTGTTTCAGTCGCCATGAGGCTGACATCCAGCCGTGCAGTCCTGGCTTTTCTCCTGCTGCTGCTGCTGCACTGCTGGCACAGCGGTCTCGCTCACAAGGTGAGTTGTTGTTAATGTATGTGTGGTTGTTTTTCAGGCCGTGCGTCCGTAATAAAACCTTTCTGTAAAGACCCCATCTCTGAAAAAGGAAATGAACGACCAAAAGATTCGCTGATGTTCTTATTGTGTCTGTGCAGTCAGCCTTAACTGTGGTGGAGAATACAGACGGAGGACAAGCAGTAGGTGGTGATGAAGAGGAGGAGGCAACCGTTGACGAAGATAAAGATGAAGGCGATTTAGAGGTGGTCCAGCCAACTGAGGACTGGCATACACTCAGACCAGGTGCTGGAGTGCATACTGACACTTTGTCATAGGACCTCTGATTATGTTTTACACTTTTACACTGAACTGTGTGTGTGTGCGTGTGTGTGTGCGCAGGCCAGGCAGTGCCAGCAGGTTCCCATGTGAGGCTGAACCTGCAGACGGGTCAGAGGGAGGTCAGACTGGGAGAAGAGCAGCTTAAGTACTGGACACAGGAGCACAGGTGTGGGACTCTTGAGGTTTATTCCACCTGTCGTGAAAGATGTGAACATCTGAGTCACAGTAAAAGTCCTGTCTTTGCAGTGAGAGAGGGGAGGTCAAGCCCTCCTTCAGTCCCGATGAGCTCAAACGAGCCATGAAGAAGATAAAGGAGGACCTGAACTCCGTGAGCGGAGACGCGAAGCGGCAGGTAGCAGAATGTAGAAGAAGCCATGAATAGAAAATACAAGAGAATTGCTTCCAATTAGATGATGCAGTTTAACAGGAAAATTCAAGCTGATGCTGAGTGTCCCCCTCACCCCGCCTGTCATGTGTTTGTAGGACTCAGTGGCTTCTAAGTATCGTCCAATTGAGGAGCTAAAGAGAGACATGGCTCAGCTGGAGCTGCTGGTGGAGACCGACGTTCAGGTACGTCCGTCTATGGGCAGCAGTTCTGTCCATGTCTGGGTTAGAGGCTGCAGAAAACAACTTGGGACGCTGTGTAAAACAGAAACAGGATGTCATGTGCTATGAATGTGTGTGTGCTGCACTCAAACTATTGGTAATATAAGGATGGACATTCGATATGTTCTGATTTTAATCACACACTTGAGCCTACAATGGAGTTTACTTCAGTACATCGAATCTAAGGACGGACTAATTATTGACGCGGCTGATTATCTACGTCTGTATTAGTTTTTCTTTCTTCTGATTGCTGATGAAGTAAAATAAAAATAATTGCTTGAAATATCATAAATTTCATTTTGTATTAATAATGTGAATCTGCAAAGTAACAAAAGTTATTAACTGAATGTAGTGGAAGTATAGCAGAGAAAGGCCGTCACTTCTTCCATCTGCTTCATCGTTAACGACTTGGCATCAAGAGAGCTGCTACAAGCTTTTATTGTGAAGCAGCTGCAGGAAGTGTTGTTCTGTGTGTGTGTGTGTAGATAATGAGGCGCCTGCTAGAGCAGTTGAACAGCAGCAACTCGACCACAGAGCAGCGGCTGAGCGTCCTGCTGGAGCTGGAGTACCTGGTGCATCAGGTAACACGACACGCATCCGTTCACACCTGCACGTCCGGTCCGAAGATGTTTGTAAAACTTTGCCTGCTGTTTGTGTGTGTGTGTGTGTGTGTGCGCGCCAGGTGGATAACGCTCAGACCCTCTGTTCGATGGGGGGTCTCCAGGTCATCTTACAGGGTCTGAACAGCTCTGACTTCAGATTGCAGGAAAGCTCAGCCTTCGTCCTGGGATCTGCTCTGTCCAGGTACACACAGCAGCGTGACTGCTGCACTCAACATCGTGACAGTTAAACTGCATCTGCAACTGATGAAAAAATGATCACACTGTTTTGTTGGTGATAAAACGAAATCGCACTTGAGCTGTAAGATTCGCCGCCTGCGGTCAGTGGGTGGTACAGCTGCAGCTTTTTGTGTGTCCTTCAGTTTCACGCGTTTGCATTTTATTGGCACCACCTCAGCCAAACTCCGCCGCTTTCCTGTCAAGTTTCAAACTAACCTAAACATAAACCAAACAGCTGTTTCCATGACGATGAACCTGACTCTCTCCTGGAAGCTATGGATTTCTCTGGGTTTGAACGTTGTCAGACACATTTGGGATGACGTAAGAGGAAACATGAAAATACATGATGAAGATGAAGTCATTTTTAGACGTGTTGTCGTGCAGAAATGCCACATCTCGTATCTTCAGACGGTCCCTTTCAGAAGTCAAATAGAAAAAGCATTCAGTTTATGAACTGGTGGAGTCGTATGAACGTGGCTTTATGTTGGTCTTTTTCATCGGACCAGTTGACTTCAGTGTTGATGGTCTGGAGGAACACACACAGGTGACTCTCTGACGGGGGTGTTTGTGTCCTGCAGTAACCCTGTGGTTCAGGTGAAGGCCATGGAGAGTGGAGCTCTGCAAACGCTCTTAACCATACTGGCCACTGCACAGCCACTGCGAGTGAAAAAGAAGGTACGTGCACGTACACTCATCACCGTTTACAGTTCAGCTGTAGTTATTTCTCAGTGTGTTTGTCCTCCTGTCAGGTTCTCTTTGCGGTGGCCGCGCTCTTACGTCACTTCCCCTACGCACAGCGTCACTTCCTGTCACATGGAGGGCTGCAGGTCCTGTCAGAGTTGTTCAGGGAAGATGCAAGCGGAGTTCTGCGTACACGCGTTGTCACCATGTTGTATGACATGATAAGTGAGAAGGTACAGCAAATCAACCGTTTTGCAGCATAGTAACGCAGAAGGTTTTTTCTCTTCTGGCCTCGCTGTGAGTACACTATTGATGAGGAGGCAGATTATGACTTCCTAGGCGATGATGTTGATGCTGGTATCTCCTGCTCCGCTAGGAGCTGATCTCTCAGACAGGTCTGGACCCGGTTCTGGATGCCTCCCACGAGGAGCGGGTGCGTCAGTACTCCAAAGTGCTCCTGCAGGCGGAGCTGCTGGAGAAGGGCTGGTGCAGTCTGGTCCCACAGCTGCTGGAGTCCGCTGAGCACGACTACAGAGAGAAGGTGCGCTGACTGATGTGTTTCAGAGGAATAACAAATTAAATGTTGTTAATTAACCCACATTAAAAGCAGCTTTAATACCAAGTCAGCAGTATTAAGAAGCCCAGACTGACCAAACAAATGGACAGTGTGTGAAATGAGCCGTTTGTGTCATTTCTCTTGTAGGCTCTGCGGGCTTTGCTGGCGATGGCTCCTGTGTGTTTGGAGCAGTACCGCTTAGACAGCTCTCTGCTGGGCTCTCTGCTGTCTCTGAGGGACCAGTACCAGGAAAGTGTCCTTTCGGAAATGATTCTAGGAGAGGAGAACGGCTACTTTGCGGAGATCGTAGAACTGATAGACGCGCTACAAGTCAAAATTAAATGACAGCAGGACCATAAGGTGACATTTTACATGGCCATTCAATGCAGAGAGGAGAATGACCAACCACAGAACGACAGACCCCTGAAGACAAGAGTCTAATGCATACACGTCAGGGACGAGGGATGCACCTAGCTGGGCTGACCCTGTGGGCATCCGTAAGCTTGGGCAGTATCAACTTAACCAGCTTGAATTTAATTGGTGGCCTTGGGACGCTTTCGAGGGGGAGAATATTGGAACAGCGATTTATTTTTTTGTGGTTGTTTTTTGTGGAGTTGATAAAGATTTTTTTTAAAAATTTGATTTAAGAATAAATTATTTGTAAATAATGGTGTTCATATGGTTTCAGTCTGGATTTCTCTTGTCTGAAAGACATATTGATGTAGATGTGCTGTGTTTGCCTCTGATGCTCATCTAGCTGTAAGGCGCCATAACATGCCAACCACACATCTTAGCCGCGTATTATTTGACTGCATTGCTGGATGGTGCAATGTTTTTATAAGCTTCAGTACCGACTTCAGACTTGACTGCTGCAGTTGCGTGATCATCTGTCTGACAACGAATGTTCATCGACGCTGAACTGCCATCAGCAACAGTAAGAGTTAAGCCAACAGCGCTGCGCAGGAACTTTATAGATTAATTGATTTAGATCAGTAGAAGGCAAACTGTATAAAGTTAACACCAGAATTGTCCGCGGTGTTTTGAATGCACCGGGAACGGCACTGTCTCATCGATGCTTTTATTCTGAAAAGTCGAACCGGTAGTACAGCAGCTCATAACGGAAATGAGTATGTTATTTGGTGCGAGGAAGCTATAAAATTTATTACATAAGCTTGTTCATGTGTAAACGGAACAAAACGGTCGCCTTTATTTTAATGGCTTTTGTCATGAATGGACTATGACTTGCTTTGGTCACTTGGAGCTAACAGCTCGATAATGTACCGTAGCTTCAGTATTTTATAAAGCAAGTGACCGGCCGGTGAGTGTTTAAAGAGCCAGACTGTTTACGTTTATTAGCATTGTAGCAGCTAACAAAGTAGCCTGGACTTCAGTCTGCCGTCAAACAAAGCGAACGTGTGGATCGGCTTTGTTAATATTTCATCATATGTTTCTTTTAAATTTCATGAAAATAAATAAATTATAAATACTAGCTGTAGCTCATTGGATATTAGTATTTAAAATTCCATGCAGCTAACGTCAACCAAGGCACATTTTTGGTTCTGGTAACGGTAGTTATTAGAGTTGTTTTACTGTAAATACAAGGTGGGTGTGTAGTCCTCAGTGCCATCGTTACAGGCCAGTTTATTAAATGTAGTGGATACATGCCAAAGATACCATTCTTTCTACATTACAAGGAAATATCAGAGTGCTGTTATATTAAAGATAGTGTAGTATAAATGTGGAATATTTGCTTTTTAATTAACGACATAAGCAGTTTTCTGTTTTTAATAACGGGAGAACACCTTCATGTTTTAGTGTTACACGACATTCTTCAATAACAGCCAGAGATCTTGATACAGATTAACTATTCGTCCCGCTGGTTTTCTGAAACAGCAGGACTTCCTCATCACATTGTCTTTCTGCTTGTAGCTTTTCATTTACATCTCACTTCTTCAGTTTTGTTGATGTTTAGACGTGTCTGTCTTCTGTTTTGTTGTGTGGTTGTCAGGAGAGCTTCCCTGCAGCTGAACTCCTTCTAGTCAGTAATGCCTTCCTGTTGACAGGTGCGTCAGTGAGCAGTGATGGAGTTGTCTCAGAGGGACAGGCTGTCAGAGCTGGTGGAGGAGCTGACCACATCAGGACGGCCACAACTCAGCGATGACAAGATGAAGGAAGTGAAGAAGATCTGCAAGTATGTCACTAACTGATTGGCACAGGCCGTCTCGGAGGGTAAATCAGACATAAGTCACTGTGTGCACTAAGTACTCTTCTGATTATTGGTATCATCTCACCCTTTGCAGGTAAAAGTCGACTGCAAAGCTTTCAATAATTTTTTGATGATGTTTGTGTCATGTGCTCTGTGGTCGTTGAAACACTGTCGTGCACAGACATTCTTACTTTGAATTATCCTTTAAGAAGGAGTTAAGTGCACACACTACAGAAACTTTTCTTGTTGTTGTAAAACATTTTCAAACATCATAGTCCTGGTGTAGTCTTTTGTTGGAACTAAAACATTCACATTGTCAGTACTGAATGGCAAAAAGAGAGGTATATTTATTTTCATACAAAACACTTTGAAACAAGGCGAAATGAAACAGACACCAAGGTTAGAATTCCCTGCATTATAAGAATACATATAATATTCATGCGTGTTGTTGAATGAAAAGTCACCAATCCCTTATCACTCTGCCTCTTTCATTCCTCCCAGAGTGTCTAATGACTGCATAGACCATGTGTACCACTCAGTGATGTCCCAGCTCAACCAACAACACGCTGAGATCCGACTGTCTGCCTTCCAGATAGCCAGTGAACTTTTCTCCAGGTCGCATCACTTCAGAACCCTGCTGGTGGACAACTTGCAGGTACTGGCCTGTCAAAGTCAAATTTTATTTTGGCAAATGAGAAATCACAGTTTGATTCAGAGGGCTTTACACTCTTTAGAACCGCAATTCAGGGAAGATGAAACTCCCGCCAAAAGAGGCATGCAAACATGTGTGTGGTGAAGAAAGAGAAAGCTACATGAAAATGTATCAGCGTAATATCACATGGCCGTGCCAGGGTGCCACTAATGATTATTTTCATTCTCAGTTCATCTATTGATTGTTTTCATGATTAATTGTTGAGTCTATGAAACCCTAAACAACTTATCCGTGCAGGGTCGCCAGTCAATCACACACACACACACACAAACACTCACACCGAGGGGCGATGTAGAGTAGCTAATTAAGCTAATGTGCGTGTTTTTGGGACTGTGAGAGGAAGCCGGAGTATCTGGAGAAAACACAGGCACCTTGAGAACATGCACAAAAGGGCCCAGACCAGGACTCAAACCTAGAACCTTCTTGCTGTAGAGTCTAGAAAATTTTGGATGCAAACGTGAAAAATTCTCATCACAGTTTCCCAGAGCCCAAAGTGATGGACTTTCCCTCACTCCTTTTCATCTTTCTCCTCCCTTTTTCTCCTCGTCTCGCTAAATCCTCCGTTTCTTGCAGGAGTTCTTGGAGTTGACAGTGGAGACTGACTCGGAGCAGCCCCTCCCCCCTCCTAAAGAAGTAGCCAGAAAACTGAGGTCACTGGCCATCCAGACCGTCCAGTCATGGCAGGCGTCTTATGGGACGGCTTATAAAAAGTTAGCTCTGGGCTATCACTTTCTCAAACAGGTTAAGAAGGTGAGAGGGATATGAAACCAGTACAGTACATTTTTGCTTATGCTGTCGCATGACAAACTGTCTTGTACCTTCATGTTTTCTGAAAACAAGTACCCAAACTCAACTCATTTTCAACTTGTTGCATTTGCATCCGGTCAGATGTTCTGAATGAGTTACAGGTGCATATTCTACACAAGGTTAACGCTGGGGTCACACAGGGTGCCAAAGCACAGTGGAGCTTTGCCCTAAATGCTAATATTAACATGCTCACAATGACAATGCTGATGTATACAATGTATGCATAAAATGACATGATTCAGCTCAGGAATATGAGAGAAATGTGTGAAGATGGGAATTTAACTTTTAATTTAACCAAAAGGAGGTCCTTGATCACTCAAACTACTGTTGCTGACTGGTTAAAAAAAAAACAAAAAAAAAAACTTCCACGTAGGCACACCTGTCATTAGCGTCTCCTCTCACTGTGATCCTCATCTCACCTAGGACACATTTAAGTGAGTGGAACATCGCTGATGATGGCGGCATTCAACCCATTTCCTGGTGGTAGGCTGGAAGAGCAAGGATTACTTTACCTGTAAGTGATACGATGTGTCCATTTCATCAGGTGGACTTCCAGGATGCTGAGGCCAGGACAGTCGCAGAGAGGAGGAGGGAGGAGGAGAGACGGAGGAGGATGGAGGTGATCTACAAAGAGAGGGTGGAGGCAGCCTCCAAAGACATGGAGGGTAAACACCACATTATGTAACAGTAGTACTTCTAGTGATGATAATAACAACAATGCCAATAGTAACAACTGATTTTGTTATCGTCAACGCTTGGCGGGGGGGGGGGCACATATCCTGTTTTTGCTTCACACAAAAATGAAAATAAAAATTAAATAAAAAATTAGATATATTTTAATTTTTTTTATTTTTACTTTCCTAAAAAGAGTACAGTGACACAGAAACGTGCTGTTAGTGTTTGTCAACTATTACATATTGTTTTTTGTTTTTTTGCCAGAGTCATACCAGGAAATCGAGACAACCTTGACACAGATGGAGTCCTGTATGAGGCTGCTTTTCCCCGAGTTTGGCCTTACAGACATCCACACGACCAATAGCAGCCCTCCAAACTCCCAGCCAGCCAATGAATCTCCATCAGCTGATGAACAGCCCTGCTGCAGCAAAGACTTGAAGGATGACAGGAGAGAAGGAATGATAGAAGAGAGAGAGGAGGGCAGGGGAGAAATGAAAAGCAATGACGAGGACAGGAGAGGAAAAGAAGACGAAGTAATAACAGAGGAGAAGAGAAGCAGCCGGGAAGAGGAGAAAGAAAAAGAGAGTAAAGACAAGAGGGATGAGAATGAGCAGCAGCAGGAGGAGGATGAGGAGAAGAAGAAAGGACGAGAGGTGGAGGGGTGGAAAGAGGAGACAGAGACAGTGCAGAGTGAAGGAGAGGAGGAGGAGGAGGAAGACGAGGACGATGAAGACGATGAAAACTTGTTTATTCGGAACTCTGGGCTCATCTCTCACTCCTACAGTCTGGACCTGAACCTCAGTCCTGGTGAGTGCAACATGAATATTTAGCGTTTACTGAAGTGCTCCAAGTAAGGCAACGCATTGTTTCATATGCTGGCGTTACATAGGAGCAGAAGAGTCAAATGGCTCAAGATAGATTACGACACTTCATTAAGGCGCAAGAAACCTTTTGTTTACATACTCAAAGAATGCGGACTTTGAACCTAACAAATGCTGCATTGAAGACGATCAGGAAGTTTGAATGTGTGGCCAAAGACGTCTACTGTAAGTTCATCAGGCTGTTTAACCAGCCGAAAGCAAAATGAGTGAGAACGTTTTCAGGGCCTTAGTTAACCAGGCTTTGAAAAGTTCAGCCGAGAGATTTGTGTCCAAGCTGAGCTAATGAAAAGTTTTATGTATTCTGGAATTGGCTGGGATGAAGCGCTTGTGTGATGAGAGGAAAAAAAAGCTCCATGTCAGTTTTGATTGGGAATAACTCGATATTCACCTCTGGCTGTGCGTGTCCGACTGATCTGCTCGAGCTTCTCCGCCATTTTTTAGGTCAGCAGGGTGACAAGTCCCACTCTGTCTAATGTATGATTGGTTGCCTGAAAATTAGCGACAGCGACAAACCTAGCTGCTCTCTGGAAAGTTCAGATATTTTCAAGTTGAGGCATTCAGAGCAACCACAAAAAAAAAATAAAAAGACTGAGCGCTCTGAATAAATTCTTTGTGGACTCGTTCTAAACTGTTCTTTTCCTTTTCCTTACGTTTCTTATGCTTTCCTGTCTTCCAGGTCTTCATGTTAAGGAGACGGAGGATAACGAGGCAGTGGTTTCCACGGTGATTGACCTCCACAGACTGATAAAAACCAAGCACCTGCCAGCTGTGCAGGGCTGGGTTCAGGTTGGTCCCAACACACAGAGCTCAAATATGTAGACAAGTGATCGATCGATGTGTTTCTCAGAGCAGATAGCGATCACTAGTCGTCAAGGAGACCGATTACAGATATTTGGAACCAAAATGTAGAATGCAAGTAAGTTACTCAAGAACTGTACTTTGTTTTGTGAGGTACTTGTGCTTGAGTATTTCTATTTTTTTCTTAACACTTCCACTCCATGACGTTTGGGAGGCACATGTTGTACTGGATTGGACACTGAAGGGGACCACAGAGATGTGGATGCTACATCCAGAGCCAAAGTGGCACATATTTTAATAAATTTATTTTATCAGCAGTCGGACAAAAAAACAATAAAACACAGATGGTGATAATCGAAACAAAGATGAATTTCAGTCCCAATAATCAAGGCCAGGATCATAATTGGTGTATTCCTAATGTAGACATGCAAGTATGTGAATAGAAATCAGTATATGAGATGAGCGTAAAACCTTCTAGCTACGCCTTCTGCTGCTTCTGTCTGTCTCTTACTGTTTGTCTGTCTGTCCGTCTGGGTGTAGGTTTTCACCAAGTCAGGTGCTGAGCAGCAGCTGTTGAGGAGAGCTCTGGATCTGAAGACATCTTTAGAAGCTGCCCTTCAGAAACACAAAGAGCTTCACATTGATTACAAGACCAGGGTCCGAAAAGTGGTGAGTTGTATCCAGTGTTACAGTTACAACTCGTAGTTGAGATGATTCAAGGTACATCAGATAAGCTGCCGGGGTATTTACCTCCCTACTGTTGACAAATATGTGATCATGTATCCACACATCTTCTTTTGGAAAACAAAAGAATGTGTAAATATGAAGCTCCTCAGCGTGGTCATGTAGAATTTATCACTCCTGGTTAATTGTCCAGGAAAACAGTCACTTTATTGGAATAGACGCGCTTCCATTTTAATCATTTATCAAACAGGAGTGCAGACTCATGTAACGCATGGCCAGCAGGTGGCAGCATCCTACTACCAATCAAGTAAGCACAGGACTTTACAGATGTTCTGTTTACAGAGGTGTCATTTGATCAGAAAGAATCACTATGGAGGAGTTATGTGCTGATAACCAGCTCCCTCTCAGCACTGCATCAGCTGATGCTCAGTCTCCTCTGAATTCTCATATCCTGTCGTCACAGCCTTAACGTCCTTACATTGGTGGTTTGTAGACCAAAACATATATTGAAATAAATGAAATTACTCTTTCCTCTTTGTTTAGAGAGAGGTTTTGTTTATGAGTCCTATACAAGAAGACATTTTTCCTACTTCATTGCCTTGTGATTCAGTGGCATCACTGTCTTCAGGTCCTTTTGATAGAAAAATGTTTTATTTTACTATGAACAGTGCAGCAGTCCAAGTCCAAATTGGAACTTTGTCAGACAAATCAGAAAGACTAATACCAATAATACAAATCAACACCGCGTCAGAAAAGTTTCATAGCACGTCAAGGATTTTTTTTTTTTAATAAAGGGGGGATAAAAAGCTGGTGCTCTCAATGCCCTCAAAAAAGTGGGTTTGAAAGAGAACTTTATTGGTCTCAGAGTGGCACTAGTTTTCATTCACTCCATCTAGTGGTTGTCTTAGGAACTGCAGTTTCAGATACTCTTCACCACAGAGTGATTGTGCTTGCTGCTAAAGTAGGTGTGAAAAACTGGAAGATGACAAGCCAGCTCATATTGAGCTCCTTGTTTGCTTTCCACTTAAGATAAGTTAAAAACGTAATGCTTGGAAGTGAAATTAACAAATCCCATCACAAATTGTTTTGTGCTGTGCACCTCGGATTCACTGAGGCGTTACTGGGCATTGCTTTTTGCATTGCTCTAAAAGAAATGTCCACTTCCTGTTTTCATCTTTAAATTTCTTTGTTCACTCCTGCATTCACACGGACCCTCACAGGGGACTATCATAACGGAGACAGAGACGAGGACGATGGAAATATTAATAGTGAGGACATTTGGGAGAGGTGAGATAGCAAAGCACAGCCATAATGCATAATGCATCAGAGACAGAGAGAAGACACTGGGGAGCAAGGGGGTGGATGTACCCATTCGTTCACTTCAGTACAGCTAATGTGCCTCATGGCTTGACAGCTGATATGTGTAGCTGGCTGCCTCTATATCTGGCTTAGCATCGTCATTCTGCTGTTGTTGGAGCCAGCCCAAAATGGAGGCACAAACTAACCAGACCGGGGTTGTCGTAAAGCTTGTCATTTGGGAAACCTTTCACTCAGACTAATTGCATATTTGATGGGGTTTAACTGGTGCTCTAATGTCTGTGTTGAGATGAGGTACTTGCTGCATACTTGCAGTGCTGAGTGATTTTGGAGGGAAGAGAAGACAAGAGGGATGGACAGCAGCCTGCAGTTTAAGGATTTAAAAGACCAATGAATGCAAACTGCTATATGCGTTTAGAAAAAAGGCATAAAAGCTGTAGTGTGTGAATCCATCTTTAGCTGAACAGAGCAGCAGAGTGACAGTGACAGAGCGCCAGGCGTCTCGCTCTGCCTGGTTATCACTGTCAGGGACCAGTCTGCTGCACCAGCAGGCCCAGCACTGTGATAACCACACAACTTACAGCCCCTTTATCATAATTAGCTTTTCCTTTTTAGCCTTAAAAGGCCTTCCATTACAGGGTCCTCCTCTATCGGGCCGCTGACACACCACACGATTGGTTTCTCTCTCAGTGGACCTCTCAATATAGTCTCCCATAACAGGGGAGCCGGAGAGAGAGGAGTGTTATAGAGGCAGATAGAGAGGCGTCCTTATTGAATGAGAGAATAAGGCAGGTAGGTTGAGCGAGTGAAGAAGCATCTACATGCAGAAGACGATTGCCGATTGTTTTATGTTTTTTTTTTAATTTTTTTTGTTATGGCTTACTTTTGAGTGCATGGACTCAGATGTTTGAATGTTTGCCGCTTGCTACATTTTATAAATATTATTCATGAGAATAAAATTGTTGATGGTTTCAATCCCGTGTTGTCACGCTAGATTGACCAGCTCCAGTCTCGTAGTTGGTAGACAGTCCAGAACGAACGTTGCCACTGGACACTGTTGAGTACGTTAACCTGCTTCACCCAGTGGATTATGAGGCCAGCATGATGAGAGGAAATTTCTTTGCTGCTAACACGGTGATGATTCTGGTTGCTCACACCAGACATCGGCTGTGTGATACAGGGACCCAGCAAAAGATGGCCAGCCTCTCTGAGGTCATTCAGTCAATCGTTTCTGCTCGGGCCCGTAGGGAGTGGTGTGAGGTAACCATGGTAACCCACAGAGTGTTGCTTTAGTGCTTCTGTTTTCTGTTGGACAAGGTGATGTCCCCTTGTAGGTTGTATGTATCAGCAGGGTGAGTTGACAGCAGTCAGTATTGGGTAGTTCTGTGTTTTGTCCTCTTGTCTCCGTGGTTTTATCTTCTGGTCATTTAAGACTTTATCTCTTAATAATCAACTAAGGGAACCTGTTGATGCCAATATGATTAATCATCTAATCGCAAATTTTAATTGTTGGTTGTTTTCTCTCTTTGTAGAAGTCATTAGGATAATTTTGGTGTCAGATGACACCAAAATTCTTCTACCCCGAAGCTGTCCCTGATTGAAGGTTCCTGACTATATGGAGTGTAAGTGACACTGGCTGGACCAGTGTGGTGTCCTACGTACACCGTAGCTCCAACATGTACATTAATGGAATAATAATAATTACTTTAATAACTGTCGACTAGTTGTCTGATGAGGGACATCGCTAGCCTGCAGTAGGGCTGTGTGTAGGCAAGTCTCTGATATGACACACATCCTGATATGGAGGTTTAATATATTGTGATGTACGTTTATATCGTATTTTTTTTTTTTTTTAGAAAACTGCCGTAGTGTAAAGAAGAGGACCTATTTTTGCTTTAAAATATGAGTAAGACTGAAAGTCTTCTGCTGAGAGAACCGTGGGGTCTGCGTTTGTGTTTATTACAGTCACTATAACATCCTGCGTGACGGCACTGCTTCTAATGCAGTCTGAGCCAAGGAGTTAAAGTTTGTCTTTATCACTTAAAAAATAAATTGGTGCGTTAAGGTGCTTGCAGCTTTCTTAAACAGATTAAGAAAATAAAAATTGTAGCAGTAACTGCCACAAGTCTTTGCATGTAAACAATGTGAAAGTGTTTTTGAGAGCCGTGTCACCAAACAGGATTTGGCGATTGTGTCTCGCACCCCTCCTCTGTAGCAGCACCGGACAGACAGATCAGATTGTGCAACACTGCCTCCCAGCTCGGTGCTCGCCGTTGGCGCAGCCGACCTGTAGACCTGTGGGCGCTGACGGGCTTCTCGGCGGGCTCATGGCGTTGGTGCCAAGTCTGCTCGTAGTCCTAACTCTCTATCTCTGCCAGTTCAGGTGTCAAGGCCAGCAGAATTAATCAGCTTCACTTTCTTTCTGTTCTGTAATGAAGCTTTTCACCGTAACAGCAAACAGGCAGCTCTCACACTCGTCTCCAGCTCTTTCGTACTTTCTGGGAATAGTGAATATGTTTAAGGAGAGTTTTCACTGAGAGTTATCACCAGGAGAATCTCATATGCATCCACTGAGTGCTGCTAACTGAAAACACAGACTTGCATTTAGGAAAGGATAAGACATACGGACTTATTTGAACATATCTGTTTTTAAGAGTCTATTCAGTCACTCCAGGCTCCATTCATACAGGCCCAGGCCTTGTTTACTGCTGATAACCCATCTTATCACAGCACAATGGATGTGGCCGCCTGTTTCTCACTGGAGATAAACAAAGAAAGACTATCCCTCTATTTCTCTCCTCCGACTCCCTCTCTCTCCTTTTCATTTCTGCTTTCATTCCCTGAATGTGTCTCCTTCTGTACACAAACAATATCTTTTCCTCTTGCTCTCTTTGCCTCTATTTCATTCTCATTACGCATTGTGTTCATAAGAAGTCTTGGCGTTGTGTTTACTGCATCTTGGAAACTGGGCTGATCAGTTAGTCTTTGTAGTAAAAATGCATGCTGTGAGTTAAACTTCAAAGGTAACTGCAGGGAGTAAAGAAGTTAAGGCAGTAACGATGGAAAATATGCTGGTACAGTCTGATCTGCTGGGTTTGGCACCTTTGATTGTTGATGTTGACTGTTGTTGTGAAATGTTATGCTGTAGTCCTGTTTAAACTGTGGTTTATATGCCACGATTGACATCATGATCAGTCACAAAGCTGAATTTTATTTTGTGTAGGATGCAAGAGGGCTGTTTGTGGACATGTCAGTTTGGAGTGATGGACATTGTTTCAATTTGAATATGAGAAAATGAGAAAAGAAATTGGCCCTCGCCATCTGGTGGACTTTGATAAGTAGGTGCTTATCAGACTGCTGACAAAGTTTGATGATCAGAGCCAACCTAAAGGTGGTTTCAACAAATGAAGTGGCTGTAATCAAAGTACACCCCCCCCCCCCCCCAGATTTTGTAAATCGCTGTGGACACAGTCTGGTTCCATTAGAGGTCTCTGATAATGTGAAAGGAGATGGTTTGCAGATTGGAACTGATGGATCCACTGGGACTGACATGGGGGTGGAGGTCTTTGAGGAGCTCTTGCACCTTTTCAGCGCATTCCAGGTGTCCTCTCAGAGCGTTCAGAGGTCCCCAATAAAATGAAGAATAGCACTGTGTAATTTCACTTTGGCAGTAGGCGAGAGCGTATAATAATGACTGTTTTGATCACAGATTGAGACAGGCTGGGAGGGGGAGTTGAACTAGACAGTTGAGAATAAGCTCGCTGACAGGGAAAGGTTTAGGAAGCGCTGGGCTGGCTAATAGACCTGCCAGGCTAGGTTAGTGAAATAAAGATGTCACCCTATACATCATATAAGCTGACTGCTCCCCCGAGACAAAGGGTGCGTGTGTGTTTGGGGGTGTTGGGGGTGGAGGAGTATAATGGGGTAAAGCAGCGGAGGAGAGGCTATGCAGAGGGAACGCGGGGAGTGGAGAGCTTTTTTCTCATTAGTGTGGGATCCCATGGGATCCTTTCGAGGTAGTAATGAATAGGAGTGCAAGGTGGTAATAGAGATGTGCGATGTTGTGGCAAATCAGGCCCTGAACAGGTCAGACTCCACTGGAAGCTTTGGGCCTAATTAGTTTGTAAAAATGTTAAAATCAGTCAGTGACAGTGGACTCCCAGTCCCTTTAAACAGAACAGAGAACTGTATAAGATAAACATGTCGAGCAGGTAAGGACGAAAACGCGATTTGACTTCATTCAGGCACGTTGATAGGGGTGGCTGTGACTCAGGGGGTCCAGCATCCACTCATCAGGAGGTCCGTGGTTCGATTCCCAGCTCCTGCTGCATGTCGATGCTGGCTGTGTTGTGTGAATGTCTGAGCATAGAAGTATCATGGGACGCTTTGGACAGGAAGTGCTGCATCGCTTCAGATGAGAAGGTGTGCAGCTTGCACGGCAGCCTCAGCCTCATGTGGCATGTGGGGCACTGAGAGTAAATGCAATGTCATTCACAGTGCCTGAGTTCCTGCACAGATACAGTTAAAGGTGTGCTTTTAAGGGCACTGAAACGCAGTATCAACCAGTGACAGGAAGACGCGTACAAAACAACACGGAAGCTGCGTCACGTCCCTCTTTTAAAAAACTGTTTAAAGAGAACAAATTAAAGCATAAGCCTCCTGTTTGCAGGTTTAATAAAGCTGTGTGTATTTAGTTGAGAACACTGGAGTGGTGACATCTTGTTGACTTCATGGTTATTGTTGTGTAAAGTTCTCAGTACTGCACACACTGGGTTCTGTTCTGGGTTTTAATCAGCTGCAGTGCTGAAACCCTTAAGTGTAAGGATTTGCTGCTTTTCTTTGTCGTTTCTGGTGAAAAGGACAAGTCTTTGAGTTTTGGACTGTTGGGTGGACAAAAGAAGTAATTTTTGTGTAATATTCTCAGGAAGATGAGTGTGTGTGTGTGTAAATGCATTTGCGTGTAATGTGTTCATTAAGCTAACTGCCTCTTGTGTGCTTTTTCTTAGCAAATGGGAAAATGTTTTGTGTTCATGGTGACATTAGAGACAGTCAGTATTCCAGAAAGGCACTTTCCATTTCATCCTTAAATGTAGAAAGAAATAATCCAGTCTGTGTGTGTGTGTGTGTGTGTGTGTGTGTGTGTGTGTGTGTGTGTGTGTGTGTGTGCGTGTGCGTGTGTGCGTTTAGCCAGGTGGAGAGCAATATTAACTCGTCAGGGAGGCAATAGAGACGTCTCCTCAGAGTTTTTTCACCTCCTCATGTTCTCCTCTCCTCCACTCTTCCTTCTCCCTTTGCTTTCACCACCTCCTCTAACTCCTTTTCTCCTCCTCTCTCACTCTGTGTGTGTGTGTATGTGTGTGTGTGTGTGTGTGTGTGTGAGATGGTTAACCTGCCCCTCCACTCTCTGCCATACACCTGACTTATGGCTGTGCACTAATAATTTGCCAGACCTTGGCAGGCTCAGTGTACATTAGCATATAAATAGCAGATGCACTGAGTGCCCATCACAGTCGACTACATTTAATTTTTGGTTTATAAGATTGAATGGGTTTTTAAACGCAGCGCCATCAAACTTGCCAAGAGACAAATGAAGTCAGGGGAGCAGTTGTCCGAGGCGGCGCCCTCACATCATTTTTATAAAGGATAAGAGTCTTTTTTTTTATGGGAGAGGAGGGGTGAGGAGAGAGGGTGAGATGCTACACAAGCTGAATAAGCAAAGACACCTGTGGAAGCAGCAACATACTTTAGTTTCTAATCATCTTCAGACATTGATTTTTTTTTTTTGTTTGTTACTCTATGCTCATAATTACATGGCTAAAACTATGTGGACACCCAACCAGCACAACACAAACATCCTAAACCGTGGATACTGATGTGCTGCTAAAACAACCTCCGCTCTGCTCGGTCCAGGCTTTCCACACCACCGTACTGACTCTGGGCAGTAAATAGTGGACAGAGGTGTTGGACTGGGTTGAGGTCAGTGCTCTGTATGCAGGCCAGTCCGGCTAACAGTGAGCCACTTAGCATAATCTACACCCCTAAAACTGCCTTGTAAGGCTGCCTGCTCTGTTCAGGGGGCAAAAACATAACACAGGTAGAAGAGTCAGTACTGCGGTATCAAAGCACCTGACGCCTGCAAATTAGAAGGTACTACTTGTTCAGCTACGCGTCTGTGAGCTTCCCTTCTGCCAAAGGCTGAAATGTTTTTTTTTCATGCCTTGATTGGATTTGGCAGCTCCTTGGCATTTCAAATACTTTGTCCAATGCTGTCATCGCTGCTGCAGGTCCTGTTTCCAGTGCCTTGGTCCAGTATGTTGTGTGCAAAACCAGGAAGAAGTGTCCTTAGTTCACTGAAATACACTGCAAAACCCCACTGGCAGTTAAGAATGAATGAATTCATCCATTCATTCATCAGTTCAGTATCAGCATTGTTAGTTGGACAAAACAAGCTACTTATTAACAAAAAACTTGTGAGCTGCAGTCTGCCTGATGTTCACTTGAAGGTGGTTGTTGCACCGTCCATTGATGCTTTATTGTTGTCCAGGTCCTTACCTCAGCAACCTCTTCCAACAGATTTCTGCTTTATTTTGTTCTTAAACAACTACTTATTTCTCCCTTTAAGAATTTGCTTTATTTTATCTTTGAGTAAACATTGCCATTACAGTAACACATAGCCCTGCTTTACTTAAACAACTTTTGTATTTATTCAGTTCTGTTCAGAAACTACTTTATTTCTATCTGGGCTTGTTTTTAATGTTAAAGTTACCAATATTTGTTTTTGTCTTTTTCCTATTACAGTGACACATGGCCCTGCTTTGCTTAAGCCATCACGTCTAATTTGTCTGGTAAATCTTGAGTTAGAGGAGCAGTTTTTATCTCCTGTGGGGAGCAGTGTTGCTGTGTGATTTTCTCCCCATGTGTGCCCCACAGAATAAACCAAAGCTCTGTTAAAATGCAAAGCAGCCCCCCCACCCACACGCAGCCATGT
The DNA here is from genome assembly GCF_020382885.2 of Scatophagus argus. Lineage (NCBI taxonomy): Eukaryota > Metazoa > Chordata > Actinopteri > Scatophagidae > Scatophagus > Scatophagus argus. The sequence continues at coordinate 2,890,308 of NC_058504.1, read as the reverse complement.
GGCGGAATAGAGGCCATATTTTAGCCGCGTTTCCCCGTCAGCGAAATGTTTCTGGAGGAAAGCTAATTCTGCTGTGAAACTTACAGCTCTGCCAGGCCGGTCGACAGCACTCGATGCTATCAGGATTAAATTAAGGTGAATTAGAGACAAAGAGGCAGAAAGAGGGGGAAAAGGGATGATGTTAGGGCAAGATTTTCCTCCAAGCGGGTGATCACTTCTTAGTCTTATGCCATTGATCAGAGCAGAATAAAACAGCCGGGATTAAAGGAGACAAGCACAAAACCTATAGAGACTGTATCTGTGTGTACGTGTGCTGTGTGTGAATCCATTGTACTGTGAGGATGAATGAATGCAGTATCAAGCGGAGTAATGGAGAAAGTTTGCTTTGGTGTTTAAAATGTTACACTTCTGTTGAACAGCCTTCTCTCAGCTTTTGTTTGGGAAATAAATAAGATGACGTCTCAGTATCTCGCATTTGGGCCTCGCCATGTGCAGCCTCCGTTCTGAGATGAAGAGGATCATTTGCAGTAATAACAGCTCTGTTTTATCACAGTCAGGGGGATTTTACTGTACCGTGTTTTACTTCCTGTGGTGTTACATTTCACAGGAGATGGAGGTCGCTTAATTTTTATAAGGTAATTGTGACATTTACTTTTTTTCTTGTGATAATGAGTACATGTCAGTGGACTTACCTACTACTGTGAAAAAGGTAGAAATGAGTGGACGTAGTGGTGCTCCAATCAGGATTATTGGGAAGCCACATCAGCCAGTGTCGATTATCAGTCAAAATGTTCTTTCTTTACCTTATGATCATCTATAGTTGTTATTAGTGGCATAATAAGAACACAATTAAAACATGAGGAGATAAATAATTGCATTTATTCCGAACTCAAAGTACTTCTGTCTCCAAACTGTATTCCGTCTAATCTTAGTTAACATTACTTCAAAAAAGTTGAATTAACAGTATGGTTCTTGAATGTGTTTGGGGAAAATTAACCCAATGATTTTGTTTACTCCCTTGGCAGCGTACAGTTGAAGATTTCATATGACCGAAAAACAATATGAAATCTTGTTGTCATATTTCATGAATGAGGCCGTGTTTCTCTCCGTCATCAACCACCCACCGTGTCTGAGTCTCTGTGGCTGCTTTTAATGAGTACTAATTAGGCTTTAATTGTTTAGTTGCTCGTTAATTGAATGGTTAGCTTTGTAATATGAAGCGTTTTAATTGATCTCTGTGTGCTGGACCGAGAAGGCTGCTCAGGGTCGTGATGTGGTTAACTGAATCTCGCCTGTGGTCCGGTTGTCTTTGGTAGTGTTTTCTAAGGGCTCATCATTTGTAAACTAATTTTAACATTCTAATGGGCTTTATCAGCAGGAACACAGTGGCCTTTCTATCACACACACACACAGGTATTACACTCTAATGAAAAAGAGACCTTAGTGAATAAGAGGTTAGTTTAATGTGAGGTTTTTCCCCTCATGACACTAATCATCATCATTATTACGCTGCTAGACTGGAGTGTGTGTCTGTGTCCTTAGCTGTTAAAGGCATAGCACACACACACACACACACACACACACACACACACACACACTCACACTCACTTGTGTTATGGAAATTACCCCTGTGTGTATAGGAGTGTTATGTTCTGCATTGTAGCCCAGCCAATGGCTAACAACCTCACCAGGAAATTAAAAACCATAAATTCTGCTTAGCACCGATAGCAGCTCATCTCACACACACACACACACACATCATTGTCCTCCCTTTTTAAGCCAAAGATCACACAACCCTAAGAAGGAGAGTAAAGGAATGAGGTAGAAAGCAAACATAACTATTCACCGTTTCTACGTGTGTAGTTTGGTTGATGTTCTGCACCTCACTGACACTTGATTAGCTGCGTTCAGCTTGTTGGTGAGTGCAGTTTTAGTTTTACTTGACCAAATGCGCCTCATTTAGGAAACATTTGTCTGCAGGTTTAAGTTTATATGATAAGGCTGTTGATGAAGTCAAGTGCAGACACAAAACAACAAAAAGCAACTGTGTGTGTGTGTGTGTGTTCGTGTGTTCATGCATGGTGAAGATATGGATGACAAAGCCTGGTGAAGCTGGCCTCCTCACATATGGACACACAGAACTACAGAGCTTTTTGTTTGACTTTTCAACAGTTGATTGTCAGTGCACACAACGGCAGATGTGTTTGTAACTCGCACAGAAATGGATAACTTCCCATAAAAATTCATTGTTGAGTGTTACAATCGTAACAGATCGTCTGTGGGTGCTACGGCGTTGCAGCTTTCACCAAAACAGACCCGTGAAGCAGAAGCGTTCTGATGATTTGCACTGACAGGAAGTCCATCACTCTTCACTCTTCCTCAGATGAAGGCCTCCTCAGACGGGGATGAGGACGACGACGATGATTTCGATGAGGTTCCAGAGAAAGAGGGATACGAGCCTCACATTCCAGAGCATCTCCGAGCCGAGTACGGTGAGTTCAGCACACACATGTGCACCTCAGATCTGCGGACACGTGCATAAATAGTGAGGTTAAGCTGCTCTAATTGTGCAAGATGCTCACACACACTCTACAAACAAACACACACGCGCACACAGGCGTACTTCAAAGAGGCAGCTGGTCACGTGCAGGTAAAGCGCTGCTTAAATTGGTTTATTTATACAGCAGCTCTTATGTTTTGTTTTCTTTCATTCTAAGATTGAAAGTGAAACGCAATCCCATGACGATATACTAAGAGTGTGGTCCAAACAGTGTGAGGAAGCTCGATAATCGGACCAATCTGACCTTTTTTCACTTCTTGTAAGTCACTGCTGAAATGCTATATTTCACGGTAGAACTGAGTGCGTAGCGATGGTCCTTTCTTATCATCAGTCAGCTCACGACTCTCATGAAAGGTTACAGGATTTAAACATGCAGGGTTAGCATCAAACACAGTCCCACAGCTGAGTTCTCAGTAGGGTTCTCTCTTTTTATTCCTAATTCAGTGCAGGAAAAAAATTATTGTCTTACCGTCCTTTTATTTTAACAGACACTGGCTTTAAAACAGCACCCATGTTTTTCCATTTTAAAGCTGCGTTTGTGCTGCGGATTTGCTGTGTTTATTTGTATTAATAGTAATAATTGGTTCGCCAATTTCTCAAATGGTTTGTAACCATTACTGTCGAGCCTTGCTTGCTCACCAGCCAGTCTGTGCCTGTTTTGCGTCAGTCATTTGGCGCCTGGCTGCTGTACAGTGTGTTTATCAAAACCTTTTCACTGTAAACAGCTGCCTGCTGGTGCTGGAAGGACATTCATCAGAGAGGTTAACGTGACTCAGATGAATTTGTAGCCCCAAAACAATGAGCTCAAAGATGATTTTCTGAATTATTTCTGGATGAAACCAGTTCACGTCACGCACAGTCGTTTGAGAGATTATTAGTATTAAAATATTGATTATTGATGCCTTAAAAATGTGAAGCAAAACTCAAGTGTAGTGATCCACCCACAGGTTTGTTCCAGTGAAGGCAGGCTGTTTGCAGTCACCTGCAAATTCGTTTTTGGTGTTTACCGAGGAATGACACTGCTATAAATGCCTTTTGAGCTTTATCAGCTCACAGTGAGTGAGTTAGTGGTCTGGTCGAGTCTCACATGCTCGGTTCTGACTGTTAAGTATGTGTTTTTGTCTGATTTGAAATGCACCACAGAGTTGTAATGGAGACAGATTTCCACAAGCATTTTCCCTGTGTATCTTTGATGGATATATTCCTGTCAACATATCCATTTACCTTCACACGCAGTCATCAGCAGCCACATATGAATGGCTGCTGTGGTTGGTTCCTTCTTGCGCTGTGGTTGCATTGGCCTTGTATGGATTATGTCCAGCCTCCAGGCGGCATGCCAGGTCGGAGGTCAAATGTTCACGTCATTAACCAACTGCCTGTTCATCTTATTGCTATGTCAGCTACATAACAACATATTTTTTTCTAAATAATAGATGGTATTTGAATGCTGTTAATATCATTATCAGCAGCCTCGTGGAAGCTCCAGGCAACAGCGGACACTAAAAGTCTTGCGGTGCTGCTCTGTCAGCCATATTCATGCTTCTCACCATTACTCATATAGATTCTTATGTGAACGTCGGTGTGTTTATGTGTGTGTCTGTGTCATAAACACCTTAGCAAAACTTGTTGTAGACAGTGCTGTTATTGCTTGGTCAGCCATGTTGGTATGGCTGTGCTGTGGCCTTTGACCCGCCTGCGAGTCCTCCCCAGCAGCCTCCTGAGTCATTAGTTTCACAGTGAGCCTCTTCTTTACCTGTGAGCCCGTCCCTCTCTGCTCCCACCTCCCTCCATTACTAATCAATTGGACGTCAAAGTAATTAGATTGTATCTGATGTGCCCAAAACAGCTGTGTGTGTGAGTGTGAGTGTGTCAGGGTGATTAGTGGCCTAGGTAATGATCTACAGGGGCCATACCAAATTAACAATGCAACCTCTTTAATGAGCCCCTATTAGCCCTGCACCCAGACTTTACCGCCCACACACACACATACACACAAACACACACCAGCCTGCAAGCTTCCCTGAATACAAAGAAATGCTTAATCCAAATAAAAACCTGAGCCCACAAAGTGTAATGTTGTTTTGTTGCTGCTTGGTATCTCTGAATCTCACTACCACATGGTGGTATAAGACCAGTACTGCACAAAACACTTCATCTCATCCAGCCAAATCAGTATATTTGACAGATGTGAGTCAAAAAAAAAAACTTCACTTTAGTACAGTGGGAGGAAGTGGAAACATGTCGTCTGCGTTCATACATGTCAGTGATTTTACCACCAGCCTCAGTCGCTCACCAAGTAGCCCCAAATGTGATCTCTACCCAGTCCTTATCAAGCTTCCTGTCCCACCTGTTTCATGAGGGTTTACGGATTTTTCCACTCTGTCACTTTCTGGCATGACTGGGTACTTTTCCTTCAGTGCCTGTCTTGCATGGTCTCTTTAAACCATTTCATGATGAAAGTTTGTTGTTTCTTCCTGAATGCTCTTTGTATAAAATTAGTCTGCTGTAATATATATGCTATAATATTCACTAAAAGCTAGATGGCGCTGTTTAGAAGAAGCTACTTTGAGCCCTGCATTACTAAGTTCAAATAAATATTTTCTCTAAATATCAGATGAGAACAAATGAACGTCACTCATGTGGAATTTGATTACAAAACGTCTGAATAGTAAGGTTTGGCGCTCCTCTGTAGTTCTCAGTTCCTCCTCCTTTCACATCAGTTCTCCTTTTCCCTTTCAGTTTTTGGTGACTACAATAGTCTTTCTCTTGCCTTCCATCTTCCTCTGACTCTTTTCATCTCCGCCAGCGGATGGCATTCATCATTTCCTCTTCTTTTCTTCTAATTTCTTCTGGTGTTCATTCATTTAGGGAAAGCCTGGCTCTGCACTGATCTCCCCTCCTTCATTTCTTTTCTTTATCTCTCTCCAGTTAGTATCTGTCTCTCTGTCTGCCTGTCTGTCTGCCTGTCTCTCTTCCCCTCTGTCCTGTTGTGTCATTCTGATTGTGATTATCAGCCCTCTTATCCCTCTCTCTGCTGTCAGGACACTATCTCTCTCTCTTTCTCAAATTAACATTTTAATTACAGGCCCTGCTTAACCCAAGAAAATCAATACCTCTTTCCGCCTTTCCTCTGTTGCTTTCTCTCTCCCTCTCAAACCCCCTTTAACCCCCTTTCTCTCTCTCTCTCTCTCTCTCTCTCTCTCTCTCTCTCTCTCTCTCTGTCTCTCTCTCTCACACACACACACACACACACACACAACTATACACATTTCCTCCTATTGATCTGTGCGTCTTAACATCCACAACATCCAGACAAACCTCTGCCGTTTGGCGGTTTGAAAAGAGCAGATTGAGTCCGTATTTCACCATCCGTCAGAGAGATCACAGATGAGGGGAGAAGTTGAGGTGAACTGTGTTAAAATGACTCCGACTGATTGTATTTCACCATCCTAAGCCTTTTACACAGACTATAGAAAAATTATGTGATGTAAACCAGATGACAGATGGTTTACAACCACACAGCACTGAACCTGAGCCTAAAGACTAACTAAACCACCACAGCCACAAAAAAGACTATTAAAATAAAATAACAAACTCTGTACTGATATCAGAATGTGTCCCTATGACAACTAATCCTCTACGGTCTTGCTGCTCATGAGAACCCGCTAGCATCAAATAGTACAAGACCTTTTATATGGCTGTGCTGTTGGTGAAGGAAAATTTTAGCTTAGTATTTTCCAGGACTTTCGGCAGTGAAGTGTTGAAGTGGTCACGTTGTTACCATTTGGGACGGTGGTCTGTCTGAGACCACAGCTGCTCAACTGAAAACAACTGAAATTTGCTTTTTGTAATTAAAGCAGTAGAGACAGTATGCATATCGGCTGTCGTGCTGTTCAGACAGCAAAGAGGAGTCGCACTGAGCAGGGCAAATCATTGGCGTAGTGTACCGCGGCAGCGCTTGGATCTCTGAAGCATCCAGGTCAGCCTTAATATTGTGAGGGATCAGCATGTGTCTCTGATCTCACCTGAACTGTGGATGCCTGGTTGTGTGTGTTCAAATCCCGCTCAGTCCCCAGAGACCCTGGCTGACCACACACACACACACACACACACACACACAGAAGGAGAGAAAAGCAGCAGTCATTAACTCTCAGTCCACAAACATTTCTGTAGCTTCACAGCAGAACAGTGTTGCTGTTCGCTAAACAGCTGAAGAAGTTGGGGACTTGTTTTCAAGCTGTAAAAAGAAAGAAGTTTGTCCAAAGTGATCCACGCCTTCAGAATCCAAAGATCATTTGAAAAAGATGTTATTTATGTGCTGAAATCTTCGCTCTAAAAACGTTAGCACAAACCCTTTCAGAAGTGGGTGCGTTCCAGGCGTGCCATCAGCCATCATCGACTTTCCATCAGCATGGGGATGGAGGATGGGGAGTGGATAATGACCTTCCTGTGTAGAAATGTAGTAGTGATCTCCACACATGTGGATCAGATGAAACAGCATTGTGATCATTGCATTTTCTCAGTTCTGCCAGTGGAGCTTCAGGCTGGCCCAGCGAGCTCAGTTGGTAGAGCAGGAGAACCTTAGTCTTTGGGTTCGAGGTTCGAGTCCTACTTTGATTGGTTAATTTTTCCCACTGCAGGAGCAGTAAAGGATTATCTTATCTTATGTTATCTTATAATACAACAAGAGAAACAGTTGATCAACAACATGCGTTATGTTACACTGAAGCATTCAGTTTGAGGGTAACTCCGTCTTGTCTCTGTTTGTAGGCTTGGATCCATGTCCTTCCACCTCAGCAGCACCAGTCACAAAGAAACCTCCAGCTAAAAGACCTGCAGCTCCACCTCCTCCGTCATCCACCTCCTCCTTCACCAGACGGCTAAAGCGACTTGCAGAAGAGGAGCAGGATCCAACATGTGCAGCCGCCACAGTGCGCCTCCTCAGACAGAAACTCCCTCAGCCCGCAGAGCCGAGGTAGCCCCTCTGACCAGTCCTGTGGCTCTCCCTCTGCCCTCCTCTCACACATGCTCTTCTCAGTCCATCTCCCGCACTTACCCTCCCCCCATCGGCCCCCCAGGACGAGCTCGTCACTTCACTTTTCATTCCTCTTATTATACGTCAAGCACCAGAAATTTACACTCAGTTTATTGCTTTTATTGGTTGTATTAAAACATCTGCACACGATCTTTCACTTAAACAGCAGAGTAAGGATAAGAAATAATAATGTGGTTATTTTGATGCATTATACAAAAACATTTTAAAGATAATAATATGGAATTTGCAACATCCGTATCAAGATGAGCAGGCCTTTGTCGTGTTCTTACTCACTATCCCAAATGTTTCCAACAATGTTCAAAATCTGCAATTTTATTTACGCTGATTGTGCTTTTCATTTGATCGCCCGTCACTATAACCTCTAGGAGAGTTCAGAGGGTGTGGAAGGAAGTCAGCGAACAAGACCAAACCTCTAAAACATTAGCTCGTCTGTGAATGTTGCCTGTGTCCCGTCACAAAGACCACAACTCATACGACCCCACTCTGCTTAGTCTTTTGTTTTGTTTTTGTTTGAGAGACTCCTAGTCTCCCAGAAGTGTTGAGGAACTATAAGTCAGGGCTGGAAGAGAAAGTATGTCAGTATTGTTCTTGTGGATAAATCAGTCGGTACAGCTTTGTTTAGGGCATCCTTACGGATAAGCCATGTTGGCCAGAGCACAGACTAATACCAGAGGTGTGGGCACGAGTCACATGACTTGAACTCAAGTCAGACTCAAGTAACAACTTTGATGACTTGACTGGATTTGACCTAATCAGAAAAGGTTTTCAGTGACTCGAGACGTCACTCGGACTCGAGCCTTTTGACTGGAAAACACTCGACACCTTCTCCCAGCCCAGAGATTAAACCGCATGTTGTTTAAAACGTGTGCCGCGAGTTGGTCGTTTCCCTTCATTTCCTGACTCGGCTGACACCAGCTCAGCACCAACAGAGCAGATTCTCAGTGTGGGCAGTAAACCTCAGAAGACCCTCTGATACCCGACAGGTCGTGTCTTAAAAACATCTGCTGTGTTTTGTTGTCACTTACGGGCGCGTTGCTTCTGTCCTCTGCTGTCTGTCTGTGCTGAGTTTGATATCCACGGGGACACGGACTTCATGGTGCATTCAGACACACCTCGTAAACTCAAGACATTTAAACTCAAATGGCCACAAAGGTCATTTAAAATCATCAACTTTCTATTTTTGCTTTTGTTGAAGGGCATGTACTTGTTTCAGACTTGATGCCCAAAGTTTAGGACTTGGAACATGAAACTTGACAGTCTTGACTCGGACTTGAGTGCAAAAGCTTTGGACTTCCTTGTGCTGAGTTGGTTTGTATGAAGCTGGTTGAACTTCCTCCATATGTCTTTCCTCCTCCAGCAGCAGCTCTTCGGGACCCAGTTCATCCCAGTCCAGTTCAGACCAGAAGGCAGCTGATGCTCCTGTAGTTCCCTTTGGCTTGGACCTGTACTACTGGGGCCAGGAGCAGCCCAATGCTGGCAAGATCATCAAGTAACACACTGCAAAGGCAGACACACACACACACACAGGTGTACAGTTCAGTGAGTTGTGTGTTCGGTCACCAGTTTGCTTGTTGCCAGAAGAAAACGGGTGGAAGAGAAATATGATTTCTGTCACAGCATTCCTGCCTTTGCTTTGTTGGTTTTTTATTTAAATGTCTGACTGAATGTCACTGCACACGTTTCAGTATTTTGTGCATTTTGAAGAAAGTTAATATTTGCAGTGACTGCCAGTTTGGGTTCTCTAGAACTTCTAGAAGCTGAAAATAAGCCATCACATGGAGATTATAAGCACTTTGCTAGCCAGTGGATCCAAGCTCTTTACTTTCTGAACACTGTGTGCAACTTGCTTGCGTTTCTTCTTGTTCACACAGGTTGGCCTCTCAGCATCAGTTCTGGGTTCACGCTGAGGTGGAAGAGGAGGTGGAGAATAAGGAGCTCCTGGCAGAGAGCAAGAGCAGATACATCTCTTTCCCCGGGAATTTTACTCCTGTCAGCCATTACTGCAGAGCTCCGCTGGGCAACGGGAGCCTGTGTCAGAGACAAGACCGCCACAAGGTAACGGGACAAACGCAAAGTGATTCCAGAGACATTTCCGCCTGCCTCTGCTTCCCACACTCTCAGTGTGTTTGTGTGTGTGTTTGCCTTCCAGTGTCCTTTCCACGGCCGGATCCTTCCTCGAGACGAGCAGGGTCGACCCCTCAGGGAGGAGGACCGACTGAGGGAGGAGCAGGAGGAAAGGAGGAGGCGGGAGGAGCAGCCAGGTGAGGAGTGACAGACGCGCACACACACACACACAAGACTGTGTCCTACAACAATGAGGCTAATAACCACGTTACGATTGGTGTGTGGTGTGTGTGGTGGCCAGTGTGTAACAACTGGGCCAAGAGGAAGGAGTTAAAGCTCCAAGCAGGCTGCAAATTCAGAAAACCAACAGGTGCTGCAGAAGTTGTAGCACAGCAAATAAATCAGCAGGAAATACTGATAAACTGAACGTGACGCCAACAGGGTTTCATTTTGAATAAATCATATCTTAAGTAGCTTATTATTGCATATTATTACAAAACTCTTGGTCCACTTAGAAGCTTTTTCGTCCACATTGAGGAAATGTTATTTAAAGCCAATGAAAAAAGCTTGAAAGTGAACCTTCATACATTTTGTTTATTTTTTATACTGTAAAAGCTTAAATGTTCGTCGCCGTTGTTGATTTTTCCCCAGATATCACATTGACGGAAATTTACATGGAAGTGTGGGCACTCCAGCAGTTCTGCTGGTTTTGATGGTTTTGCTGGCGGGGTAAATGCCCGAGATCAGCTTGTGCCTAACGGGCTTTGATGGATGGATTAGCTTTAATGATATATTTTCCTTTTCACGCACAAATAATGATGTAAAATCACAGCTGGATGGAGTGGAGGCAAACAACAACAAACAATGTGTGAAGGTCTGCTTTACACCAGCTGCTTTCAGTGTCTTGTTAGGCATCAACTGTGTGTGTGTGTGTGTGTGTGTGTGTGTGCGCGTGTTTATGGCATGCAGTCCAGTGAGTTGTGAAATAGCATCTTTTGTTACCAACTACACTATCGATCCCCGAGTCAATCTCATACCTACACATACACATACACACACACACACACACACATCAGCGTCACAGTAGGAGTGGCTGTGACCTGAATGAGTTGATGGACCGTTGGCCTCAGCTCGTGGTTCATCTTCAGTGAGGTTAAAAACACAGTGAGGGACGTTATAAAGGTCAACTGGGAACTGGTCCCAGAGTTCCCATAGCAAGAGACCGGAGCCCATGCAGAGCAGCTCGAGGTACTCAAAGGTTGCACGAGTGTTTGAATGGGTTACTCTGCCAGTGATCTGAAGTCGTGTTTTGACTGTACTCAGCTGTGCGGAGAACAGGTAGAGGATGGAGGTAGAGGATACCCGGACCTCGACAATCACAGGATGCTCTCCTCAGTTTCTGTTTGTTGTGATGCACCTTTAATTCTGTCTAATCTTAACTGGCTGTTAAAAGTCTCCAAAGTGTGTTGAATGATTCTGAATCAAACACAGAGCAATAACAAACACAAGCGTTCTAGCAGCTGAGGAGAGGGAGGAGAGAAATTGATGGTCTCACACACACACACACACACACACACACACACACACACACGCTCAGGGTCCCTGTGCTTAGTGGTGCGTGTCTGAGAGACGTCTGAACAGACCAAAGACCCCAGACGCCTTAGTGGATGTGTGAGATGTGTGTGTGTGAGTATGTGTGTGGCCTGGCCCCTGCCCTGTCACACACACACACACACACAGACACACACACTCTGACCCCAGCTGGAAGGACTAAGAGGTGCTGACAGAGAAAAGAGTCCTGCTGCAACACTGATTAAATTCAGCAGATCGTCTTTCTCTCTCAGCCATCTTTTCGTTTCTTTGTCATTTCTCCATTACGTCTTTATCTATTTATTTATTTTCCTTTGTCTCTTATTTTATCTCTATATTTATTTCTTTCTGTCTCAAACTCCCACGAGCACAACAACAAACTAACAGCGAGGACGCACCTTTGACACACACCCAAACACACAATGTAAATGCAGCTGCTCCTCTTTTAGCAGTAATGACTCTCCTAAACACACCAGCTGCTTTTCAATTACTGCTTCTCTGCCTGTCTGTGTGTGCGTGCGTGTGTGTGTGTGCACGCGCGCGTGTGCATGTGTGTGTGCGTGCATGTGCGTGCAAAGAGGGATAGTTGAAGGTCCAGTCAGACCCAGGGTCAAACGGGCTGATTAATACACCCCCCTCACACTCACTCACACACTCACACACTCACACACACGCACTCAGAGTGAGTGTGTGTGAGCTGGGGTCAGTGTTTTGACAGAGCGAAGAGCCCAGCTTCAATCCCATCACAATCACAGTGTAATTACTTTGCATTACTGCAGGTTTATCTCTAATTCCTCCACCGTACGTCATTAAGTAGAAACGTCTCTTCGTTTAGGCCGTCGTTACTCTGCATTATGGCCACTTTGACTTTATCAACCAGAATTATGACATTACGCTTTTCATTAACACTAGAATTGGATCCCAATGAGCCTGTATGACACACAGTGTGCTGCCACTCGGTAAAACTGTGCAGTGCGGGCTCCTTTGTGTTATCTGCTATAATTACTTTATTGCACTTCTCATGAACACGACTTTATGTTTCGGTCCTTGATTGCTTGATTACGTCCAGTTAACGTAAACTGACGTGTCTGATCTGAGATCAGCTGCAGCAAACTGTTTTTGTCTCAGTACTTTTACGAAAACATGTATTAGTTTTACTCACACTCGAGTGATTTCTTTAGTCATTTGGGGTCAAAAACCTTCTTGTATCTTCTTGTATTTGTCACCACTGATGTGACAAGCAGCCAAAACACTTAAAAATTGTCCATAGTATCTTGTTCACTGTAATTTTTTCGTGGTAGCTCATAGTGATAATGTAGTGCTGTATGTGATAGCGCTGTGAAAAGGCGGTTTTAGCTAATAATCTGGATTAATCCTGCGCTCAGTTCTCATAATGTAAACACGGAGGATAATCAGCAGACGAACAGAAGGTAACACTGCATGTAGAGGAAGGCCCATAGCTCAGCTCAGATCAGATCAGCTCAGATCAGATCAGATCAGATTGTGACTGAAGTCAGTAATTCTGGACTGAAATTACAGACTTGGGGGGGAAATAATGGTTTGAAAAATAATATTTTGAATGGGATGTATAGTTTCAGATTTATGTTTTTATTCATTTGTTTAAGTATTCATTACTTTGACACAGCTGTTCAGTTCAGCTCGCGACAGGGCGGTTGATATCCACCGATTAATCAGCGGCAGTCCATCCTTATTACGTCAGTCTTTAAAAATCCACTATCAGCCGACTAAGCATCTGGTGCGGGAAACTTCACTGAACAACGGTTCTTTTCTTTGTGTTGTAGACTGGCGGGATGCAGAGCTGATGCGAGACATCGAGGCAGCAACAGGAGAAAACCTGGGCTCTGAGAGGGTGGGCAAAAAAAGGAAAGGAAAGAAGAAGAAATACCCCAACCTCAGTGACCTGAAGCAGAGCGCCAACACGTCCCGCTCCCGGCTGGAGAAAAAAGTCTTCAACAAGTACGTCACTTCCTGCCCCCTCCACTCATACGCTGGACCCTAAAATTCCCATAATGCAACTTGGTAGCATCTTTTCTGAGACCCTCACCGGCTGTTAAATGGCCTCATCTTTAAACTCTGTGCGTCTGTGCTGCAGGAGTCTCACAGCTGATCTGAGATCTGATGCTGTTGTCCTGTCGCACAGCATCAGAAATAATAATATAAAATATATAATAAAATAACATGTTGGCATTTCTGCACAGCTGTAATGTTGCTAACTTAAGCTTTGAGCGCGACAAAATTACTGTTGCTGCCTTTTCAAGATTTAAAGAATATTCATAATGTCAGATAACACTGAATTTTATTGCAAAAAATAAAGAGAGTTTTAAATGAATAATGGTGTCTGAGGAAAGCACAGCTTGATATCATAATACAGTCTGCAGCTTTATGGATGATCCCTAACTGTCCGGACGCCATGTTGTTTTCTGTGTGTGTAAATGTTTCCCTCTTTTATTTTCTGTCAGATTTTATTTTCCTAAATCTCACTCGGTTTCTGTCTTGGTCTCCCCTCTCTCCCTTTGCTCCTCCCCCACAGGAGCACCATGCGAAGAGTCGCTCAGGTGATGAGTAAAGCTGATAGTAGAAAACATGACAAGTTCTCCAACCAGTTCAACTACGCCCTCAACTGACCTCCAGCCGGCTTGATGTGTTTTTAAAGGAAATGAGATGGAATGAGTTCTTCTTTAGTTCACTGAGACGCACATGCGGGATACAGTATGGAGAGACTGACGTGGCTGAAAAGGTGTTTACGACATTGTGAAGTGATGAATGATGAATATGTGTCAGAAAATAAAATGTCATTCATGGGCCAAAGTCTTTAAGCTTAAAGGGACAGTTCACGCGAAAATGAAAATGAGGTCTTGTGGTCTTATGGGGACTGTGCTGCCACAGTTTTACTGTGAAGATTCACAAACGTTTTGTGGACTAAGAAGCTTCACTGCATTTGCATGGGGGTGAGTAAACACTGACTGGACTTTCAGCTTAGGGTGGACTGTCCCTTTAATGTTGCCTTCGTAGCAGCCAAATCCAATTTTCTTGTTCTTTATAAGTCCTAAATTAACACTAAAATTTTACTCCTTTTTTTGTATTTTCTATTTAAATTATTGTTTATTTTTAAATTGTTGTTTATATTTGTTTTGTGTGTTTGTGTGTTCAGATTGTGGATGCTTGAGATGAACATTTAAATAAACAGTAAATCTTTTCTCAGTCTGCTGTCTTAGTGTGTTTGTGCTGCACTCATATTGACTGTGAGAAGGTTTGGACAAGAAGCTTCTTCAGATGTAATTATGGAATGAGTTTCATGTTCCATGTGGCGCATTTAACGCGTCCACAAAGTTTGCATCCTCGCAAGAGACGGAGAGCCAAGATATCCTCACTTTTAGTTTGGCTCAGTTTTCGCAGGGGACTACATTTCCCATAATGCTAACCATGACTTCTTTTTCTTAAAACCTTGTCGGTGAACACACACGTCGTTCAGACTTCATGCTCCTGAACTGCAGCGGGCTCTAAACGCGTGGCATCGTGACAAAGCTCCTTTAGCTCCACAGCCTGCGCTCACAGAGCCGAGTCACATCTCTTACGAGGAGGTACAAATGTGAAAGCTTTTGAAAGTAGTTAAAAGCTAAAAATCCAAGTCATCACCTCTGCTGCCGCTGGCAACTCAACTGTCAGTCTGGTACAGCCATGGAGGCCAAGTACCACAGGTTTGCTGGAATACTGCGTCGTACTCTCACCTGACAGGGGAGACACAAACAAGCATGTACAGTAAAACACTAAAGGGAAGCATCAGCGAGGAGGTGGAGCCATCTTGTTTGCTGGGGGGGGTGGGCTGTGTAGGAAAATGCAAGTGGCATCAATGATGAATGAAATGTTGGAAGAAACCAACGCAGACAGTGTTGATGCTGAGCCTCCTCGCCGTCCTCCGAACCACATTTACAGAGCGGGTTTTCACCGTTTAATTGTCATCAGTTTAATATCAAAGGACGATATCATGTTGAGCTGAGGATTCAGTACATTCAAGGGTTTTATGGAAACTGTCAAGAAAGTCAATAAATAACAGAAAGGAAAACAACCACAGCTGGAGTTACACGGTACTGACGAGAGATCAAGCCATTCTTTAAGTCGTAAAGAAACATCCAATATTCATACAGACTTTTTTAAAACAAAGAAATCAACTATTTGTCTATTACATAGTCTCAAACTGCATTCGGAGTAGGGAGCTAGAACACAGATGTATGTACAGTTTCTGGCAGATATTCACATTCTATCAAAATAATCCGTTGAAATTAAAGCCTTCAAACGTCAGTAGTAAAAATGAGAGCAGAGCTGAACGTCTGCTGTGCTGCAGTTCATTCCTACGCTGAAACATTTCAGTCTCTGTGGGCTCAGAGTGGACTTCTGAGGATGAATCTCTCTGAACCACCCTGTGTGTGTGTGTGTGTGTCTACAGGTGTGTGCTGTAGAAGGCGGGGGCAGCGTAGCTCTGTGTCCCCAGCATGAAGGGGGACAGGACGTGGCTTGCGGTGAGGAAGGGCAGCTGGACCAGACTGCCCGCAGGGGGGTGATGGTGGCCCGCGTAGCCCGCATGCATGGCCAGGTGCCCGCTGATTGGAGGGGACGGACTGAGAGGGCTGAGGCTCCCCAGGCCTCCTGCTCCTCCCGTTCCTCCCGCCCCTCCTGCCCCTCCTGCTCCTCCTGCGCCGGTGGGGGCGGAGGTGTCGGCTCCGGGATTCTGTTTCTTCCACTTGGTTCGGCGGTTCTGGAACCAGATCTTGACCTGGGTCTCAGTGAGGGAGAGCGACAGGGCCAAGTTGAGCCGCTCACACACTGAAAGGTAGCGCGTGGACTTGAACTTATTTTCCAGGGCCACCAGCTGCTCGTAGGTGAAGGCAGTCCGGGCTCTGCGGGGCTTCCCCGACTTGGAGTCCGAGCCAGAGCGCTTCCTCTTGGGCTTTCCCTGTGGGCCCTGGCCCCCGTTGGGCTGGACGTTGGTGGTCTGGCCTCCGGCAACTCCTCCGGGGCTTGCGGCATCTCTGCCGGGGTCCTGGTGGCTGTGCTGGCCCAGATCTCTGTCTCCATTAGTGGGCAGAGCTGAGCTGCTCTCCTCACTGCTGTAGTTCCCGTCTGGAGCCTCTGAGTCTGGGGTCCCGGATCTGTGGTAGTCATCCTCATCTACGCTTCTGTATACAAAGCCTTCTTCTGAAACAACACAACAAAGGTGACGTCAAGAAAACCTCCATCACTCACTTAGGATCTGAATGCATGAAGGAAGCTTGATGTGAATGTTTTGCAGTAATCAGACGTTTGTGTTGGGTTGCGGTTCCTCTGACGACCGCCGGACATGACGTGTGTGGCAAGCAGATACGCACACACACCGAAGTGAAAACTGTCATCGGCTTTGAAAACACAGTTTGATAAATTCTATCTTTAACATTAAAAAAGACAAATAAATCTGATAAACCTGCCAAAAATAACACACTTTTGATTAACCCACTCAGCTGTGGACTCCTTGGTTGCCTGCATGTCCTGCTGCCTTTTGGTAGCCCCTCATTTTAAATTGCCTTATATTTTCCCCCAGAAACTGCAGTGCTGCCTCATTTACTCAAACACATCAACAGAAACAGGCACCATCAACTGAAAACATGAAGGCATCCAATGGAAATGTTGAAACGGGGCCTCTCGGCAGGATGGGGCCTTAAGATTAAATTCGAGCGGCGTCTTAAAGCCTTTAGCGCTTTAATTTATATAGTGCTTCAGTGGGGTTAATTATCCAATCCGGTTAGAGTGAATGGAAGAGGCACACAGTGATGTCGGGGGCTCCTGAGGGCCCACAGGTGGGAATGTGTCTGTTTGTGCTGGTGCAACATACTGAACCTCACTGTAAAATAACACCACAAACTTAATGAATGCAGCAGGCTGTAACTCGCTAAAGCAGCACACAATATAAAGATCATAAGCTAAAAATTAAAAGCTGAAAATGAACTGAAATCTGACATGACTAAAAAGATCGCTGAGGCCTTTAGGCCCTTAAAGTCCTGATTAGATCATTTGAATGCAAATCATTAAAGTCTCAAACTGTTCACACAATTAGTCAAAGTGAAAATATCTTTGGCTATGAGTTGTTATCAGCCAAACATTTGGATAGCAGCCAACTGGAGGGACGGAATGAAAATAACAAGATCCTGTAGTCAGCGCCCGTGCTGGATGAACCCACTAGGAGGCCCCGGGGCCCCCCGGCCCCCCGGCCCCCCAGCCCCTTCCCCCACTCGCTCTTCACACTCCATGCAACCTTTTGCCTTTAAGTAAGTGGTGTGATATTCCCTTCTGCCTATTTGAGAACATACACAGAGCTGAGAAAACAAAGGGATCAAAAGTAAAGGGAAGCAACCGGATCTCATCCGGTCCAGTTTCCTGATTCAGCCTTGAGCTCGCATGTCTACAATTTTATCAAGTTTAAAAAAAATTAACAAAACAAATCGAAAATTTAACATGAACACATCACAGCTGTGTGTGAGCGCAACATTAAAAATAAAAGTGTCCTTCGGTGAATCTGTGACTTTAGTCCATTTCTGCGTCACCAACAGAAATGGAATAAATATGTATAATGTATGGAAAATGTATAAAACTACAGAGAACTTTCTGCTTTAGTTTACCAGCTGGCACAATAAATAAAAAATCCCCAGCGTTAACTAAAAAAAAATCTAACTTTTATTTTTTATTTTGAAAGAAAAATCATATTTGTGAGCCACATTTTCTTTTTTCTTTTTTTTAAAAATGTTGCCCACAAATTATTTGCCTGAAGGACAAACATTTAATCAGAAAAGCTGGAGTGTTTTGGGCTTACATTTCATTTGAGTCGTATTTGGTCAGTAGTTTACTTTAGTGTCACTCACAGAGAAAACAACAAACATCTGAGTTCACTGCTGTATTTTGAACGCTTTAACTGTATTTAATGACAATTAGAATTTTAAACAGAAATAATTGTTTGGTTTTTAATATATTCACAGTAATTCAGCTTAGAATAAATCATAAATGCATTTGTACTGTATTTAATCTGCTCACTAGCTTAGTGATCTGAGTGAATTACATTACGTTAAAAATTAATAAATAAAAATAAGCTCAGTTTGATAAGATTGGGGTTGTTAGGGGTCATAAAGTCTGGTTTGTGCTGAGAGTGTAATTATTATTACTTATTATTATTACTATTACTGATTTTAAACGGTGGGTGCAGATAAATGCGTCCAAATCCGAGTAGCAGACAAATGGACAAACAAATCTAAAGGTTTAAGGAAAGAAAAAGACACGAAACGTAAAAGGAAAATAAAAAAGAGAAGAGAGAAAAGAAAAGCTGAAGAAAAAAGTTGGACTTCGGGTTGTTGTTCAGCAGCTGATTGAAGATAATGACTTTGAATGGAGGCTCACACACACACACACACACACACTGGTGGTTGAAACAGATATTCACCAATCAATAATACCGATCTCCCTCCCTCTCTCTCTCTCTCCCTCACACACACACACACACACACACACACACCAGTCGCTGCCAATTACGTCGCCTTTTTTTTAATTGCGCTCCAATTAAAGGCGACGCGTCCGGAGAGCAAACTGCGGAGAGTTGGACGCGTTGCACTTCCTGTCAGCTAAGCAGGAGGACACTGAGGACTTCCGCTCCTCTCTGCCGTTTTCCATCTCTGATGCTCAGAAAAGCTCAGATTTGGATTATGAACGCCGCCACTCTTCGGTGTGTCTGTCTGTTCTGTCTCACGGTTTGGACATCCGTCCGCTAAATGGACACGTCCTCACACAGAAGAGAAAAGGCTGCCGGACGAGGACTGGGGGAAACCAATTGGCTTTTCACGCAGAATTGGACGAGATATTACAATTAAAATTATCGGTTAAAAAAGGCTGTCGAATTAACACGCAAACGCACACAAATGTAAATTCTGAATGGAAATCGAATAAAAAAGTTGTTTGTTTTTTTTTAAATCACTTTGCAGATTTTTTTTCAGATTCTTTTGAGTTGAGCGCCGCTGCTGAATTATCAAATAAAAACCGATACTAAAAATATACTGAGATTTAATGAAACGAAATTCGTTTTTAAAAAGACTGAATGAAAACAGCAAATTGAAGAAGTTCTGACGGAGACAAAACGGGGGCGGGAAAATCAGCTGAACGAACGAAAGCAAACAAACTGGCCTGGGCTTAAAGGTGAGTTCCGTGTAAGTCAGACTTACTGCTCTGGTATTCCTCCGCACCGTAGCAGCCTTTGCTGGGCTCCAAGGTGGGCTCGCGCTCCCCACTTCCGCCTCTCCGGTTCTCCGCTCCGTACGCGCTCAGCTCGCGCTCTCCTCGGTGGCCCGCGTGCTGCTGCTGCTGGAGCTGAGGTCTCCGGTTGCTCGTGAACTTGTTGGGGTCCAGGATGTCCAGAACGGAGAAAGACGTGGTCCGGTGGCCGGTGGGGCCCTGGGAAATCATAAGATCGGAATTATTCATTCACAGCATCCCAGTTTAGTCTTATGTATTTTTTGTTTGTTTTGATTGTTTGTTTTTTTTGAGTTCGTTGCTTCGTTGGTTTGAGCTTCCGGTATTTCTTCTTCGGTCCGGACAACGTGTGAGTGAACTGATGTTTCCTGTTTGTCCTGTTTGAAACTCCCCTTGTTTTTAATTGAGCCACGTATTCATTTTTAAATAAGTATTAATATTAATGTGTAGCACTTATCACAATTATTCCAAACAATCTCATAAATAAACGGGGCTATAATGATAATAATAATAACAACAGCAACAACAACAACAACAACAACAACAATAATAATAATAATAATAATAATAATGATAATAATAATGACAACAGTGTAATAATAATAATAATAATAATAATAATGATAAATGTTGCAATAGAATAGCCGTCAGTCCGTTGTTTTCCTTACTGTATTCATAAAGAAAACACGAGAAGACAAGAGGAATCAGCTTGAGTCCCCTCCAGTACGAAAAACGAAATCAATCCCATTTTTTATCGATACAAGTCAAGTATCGAAAGAAAAGCAAAGTATCGGGAAAAATAGGTGCAGCCCTTATTGTTTATGTTGAAATGCTTGCAGAACTAACCGAGCATTTCTAGAGATGATTCATGAAAGAATTAATTTATGTTTCATTAAAAATCACCAATTTATGGCCAAACTTCCATCAGTGCGACCCTGTGTGTGCGTGCAGCATGTTCACCACGATACCCACATACTCTGAAGTTATATCCTTAAGATTTATGTCAAGGCAAAACAAAAAAAGAAGAATAAAAATAAAAAGTTACCGACTGGTGCGGTGGCTCAGTGTGTGCTTCCCCCCCGCACTACATCCTGATTAGGATCATTCATTTATTAATGGGAGCAGTCTGGAGCATGTCGACATGAATAATCCCACATTAATAATATTTTAATTCTCTCTTTAAACAGGTTAATCCGAGGGAGCATTCGGGTGGCAACCGGGGGCCCATTAACATCTGATGATAAGAATAATAATCACACAATACCGAGATCAGTGATTAAGAGGAATAATCCTTTATTTGGGGTTCCTAATGAACCTGGGTTGTAATCGGTGACAATCAAACGTTCTCTATAATATAAACACGAGGGACCGGAAGGCCTTATTTTTGTACTTATAGACTGCGGGTTTTTTGTTTTTATTTTAAGAAATTTCTCTTCAGCTGCTATTTTATTTAAGGTGGGAGCATTATATGGTTTATATGCTACAATTCGTATTAAGTCACATAATTTTAAAATGTGTGAAACTGCCACGTTTTCATTGGAAATTCGTCGGTGTGTGAGAAGCTGCCTGACTGCGTTTCCCTCCGAGCTCCGCTTCACTGTCACGTTACTGCAGCAAACTGGCTCTTCATTTGTACTTTTACATCGGAAGTTAAGTTTCACGACGTGACAACACAAGTCCAACTGCCATCAAAGACTTCACGAAAACAAGACAAACAAACAGAAAAAAGCGTCTTAGTCGTTGTTAAACTTACACTCTTAAAACTTCATTTTTCTGCGTCCAGCTGAGGCCTATTTTTGAATAAGCGCACGACGGTAACACTGCAATGTTTTAGTCTGCTTTTCGGGTTACTTTTAGCTCGCTTTTCGTGCAAATTCTGTCTATGAGATCTACGTTTATTTATTTATTTCTGCTTCGTTTGCTCTGTTGCCGCCGTGTCCTGCTCGGTGATCCAGCTGATCTCTTTTTCTTTACACCCTGCGCGTCTGCTATCAGCTGCTACAGCGAAACTCCATGAAGTTCGGTCCCATCTACCTGCTGTGGCGGGACTAACACCGGGTGAGTCGGCGCAGGGTCCGAGTGGTTCTCCACGACCTGGGCTTCTCTGCCGCCGGCCACCACGTTGGAGAAGAGCCGTTTCTCCCCGGCGGCACCTCCGTCCAGCATGTCTCCGCCGTCCGGGCCCACCACGGTTTGGGCCCCGTCCCCGCCGGGAACTGGCACCGCTCTGTCCCGACTCATCACGGGCTGAACTGCGTCTGCCACGGGCCCTGCTACGGCTCTGTCCCGGCTTACCACTGTCTGGACTCCGTCCGCCCCGGGCCCCGGTACCGCCCTGTCCCGGTTCATCACTTTACTCTCCCTTTCCCATAGGCTAACCTGTTAAGAATCCGGACTGAAATGCAGGTGCGGTGAAAAACGAGGGGGGGGGAAGAGAACAATCAGACCAAAACGTTTCAGCGGGACTGTATGATATTCATGCCAAAATAACTTCACACCACGAGCCGGTTCACGAGTCCCATCAACATCCGGTCTGAGATGCTGTTTCCAGCCCGTTAAAGTTTTTCCATGAATTAAACAGTCTGGACAGATGAGGGGCTTTAAGTACCGGACGTGGTCCCGTAAAAAACTTTGATCTTCTTCTCTCCGGCTCTTGTCACTTCATACTCCGCGGCAACACATCGTCTCCGGTGATCTGGTGTCTGTCTTGTACGTCGCCGTTATCCCGTGTTGGCACACACACTAACAGCGCTCGGCGTCCCGACCTCCAGCCTCGCGCGCTCCGTCTGGTCACCGCTGGGCGCGCGCTCTGGGAGCCTGACAGGAGTAGAAGGCGGGACGGACGCTGATCTTGTCTCCGCAGTAGTTAAAACTGGCTCGTGCGCTGTCCCCCTCCGGGTCCCTCATTCCCCATTAGTTAAGCGAGCCTCCCTGTCTCTCCCCCTCTCTCTCTCTCTCTCTCTCTCTCTCTCTCTCTCGCTCTCTCGCTCTCCTTCAGCTCGTTCAGCTCTCAACACCTTTTTTGGTTTTTACCCTGCCCCTCGAGGACCCACTATCATAAACTCACATATATCCGTGCGCGTGTGTGCGTCTCTCTCTCTCTCTCTCTCTCTCTCTCTCTCTCTCTCTCTCTCTCTCTCTCCTTATTTATGCATTCCTATTCAACTCCCGGGACTGTAATTGGTTACAAATTAATCCCACTTGCACTAATGGCCAATTATCTCGGGCAGCGCGCGCGCGCGAGGAGCTGGTGAGACCAGCACGCGGTCTGTCCGAGCACGAGGAGAAAGGCACCGCGAGCGGGAAGCTCGAAGTCCCGGCTCCCTCTCAGACCTTATGATGTTTACAGGTAGACTGAAATGACATGTTTACTGCATTGCAGGCTGGCAGGTGAAATATCGTGCGCGTGGGCCTGTGGCTGTACAGGTAGGCCGAGGATGACAACAGTTTGGGACTGCAGTCCGTTATTCGGATATGATGGGTAGAATTAGTGTTAACTAGTGTGGGGCGGAGTTACAGCAGCTAACGTGTTGAAAGGTTAACTGCGCGCGTTGTAATTGACGCGTGGCTGACGTGTCGTCTGGCTCCAGCTTTACTTACGTCCATATGAAAGGAGCGCTTATCTTTAATGCAGATTCCAGGGCAGGGCCTCTCCTCAAAACTCAATTACGGCCTGAATAAAGCCGGTAATGTCCCCGCTGCAGTGAAATATTGATTCCTAATCCTTGGCAGTCATTACTATGCCAGAAAATAATAGACCACAGAATTGGATTTTGATTTAACACGCGACGTGTTTATTCAAATGCTAGGGACTTAATATTCCGTTGACTCTCATTTTCAGCCACAGAGGAGAGAGGAGTAGTGATGGAGGCTCTAAGGCCACACTTTTGTTTTATTGTTGTGGAAGAAATTTAAAAAAGAAAGAAGTGATGGGACATCTTTCCTGTCCTCCTCCTCGGCCCTAATACACAAGGTCAGCTCCATGTAATTGCCTTGCTCAATGATCCTTAGGAGGAAGAAATTAAAAGTTGAGCAAAATAATGGCTGAAACAATGAGACATGATTAGCCAATCAGAGAGCTGAACCCATTATAGGGGTGGGGTGTCTTGATCTACTTGCTGCTTTATGGCTTTATTTTTAAACAGTCAATATATTAACTATATTAAATATCACAGTAACTTATTCACCTTTGGAAAATATTAGCATTTTAACTATGGTGAAGAAGAAAAAAACTTTAAAGCTCTGCCAACAGACGCTGCCAAAGGAACAAGAACAGGACAGAGAAGTGGTTCGAGACAATCCGCCCGGTGCGTATGGAGGAATCTTAACTCTCATTATTGCTTGATCTGCAGATGAAATCCAAGTACCGTAGTAATGCAGCCTCTCCTGGGGAAATAAATTCCAGGTGTGATGTGTCAGATTAAAGATACATGATGGATTCTGTATTTTTGTAAACTGATACATCATTCTAACCCTGTTCCACACTGCATCTCTGACACCGAAGTAATGAAATAAAAACATGCAGGCCTGCTGGATAACTGAGTATAATAAAATCCATAGATACTGAACTGTTATCTTTAAAGACTTAGAAGCATATGATAATAATAATAACAATAATAATAATAATAATAATGACGGTAATGTAGTTGCAATAGAACAGGAAACGAACAATACAGGAACTAAAGTCTGCAGTACTGGTAAAATGCCATAATAAAATTGTGTGTGTGTGTGTGTATGAAAAAGTGTGACTATCAGTGTAAGGAGCTGCAGTGTCCTCATAACAATAATAACATGAGGCAGAAAGGACT
Source organism: Scatophagus argus (assembly GCF_020382885.2). NCBI lineage: Eukaryota > Metazoa > Chordata > Actinopteri > Scatophagidae > Scatophagus > Scatophagus argus. The sequence continues at coordinate 2,865,950 of NC_058504.1, read as the reverse complement.
GTCAAGTGAGAGTATTTTGCAGATGCTAACTTTAATTTTTAATTATGACTCAGTAACCCCCCCCCCCCCCCCCCCCCCCCCCCCCCCCCCCCCCCCCCCCCCCTCCACACACACACGCACGTATGCACACGCATGCACACACACACACACAGTCAGTCAGTCCTAGTTCCCACAGTGTGTGCTGGCACACACTGTGGGAACACTCCCAAGCCTCTCCCTCTCACCACGTGTGTGTGTGCGTGTGTGAGATTGAGCTTGTGGCTTGTGTGTGTCTTGTGTCTATAATTATTCTAATGAAGGTTAACGAGCTCTGCTCAGCCTCCTCTTTATTAAATTAATCTCAGCCAGTAATGAATCATAATTACTATAATTAGCAGTCGAGCTGCCTGATCTCACACTGCTGGCTGCTCACGGTGAGCTGATGATATCAGGGTGTTCGCCAGACCCTCAACCTTCATGTCCTCAGCCCTTATACATACTGTGTCCACACTGGACATGTGATCGGCTGTGTTCACTGTCCCCCACTTCAGCTGATGCTCTTGACATCATTACTACATACAACTGATCAATACTTCACCGGATGGACACATTCGGAGACAAAGTCCATGAAAATTTGAAGGAATGTTTCCTCTTATTGTTGTCATTATAGTATTATTGTTCTTAGTTTCCATAATTAATTTGTTTGTTTGCTTTTACATTTTTATGCATAATTCTTCCTTTTATACGTTTTCAGTTGTATGTTATTCATTCAGTTCAATTCAGTTTATTTATACGGCACCAAAAGTCAACAAAAGTCATCTCATCACACTTTCCAATTAGAGCAGGTGTAGGCCAAACTTAATTTATTCACAATCTTTTCCATTTTGCTGCTGTAGATGTTTAAGCTTGGGCTTATTTTAACTACTTCATATACTGGTGACTGGTTCAGTTTACAACAATGCATCATATTCTACAAGATCAGCACATGTTTGTGCTGTAAGAGCCACAGGAAAGAAGAGCCGCTAAAAAGTCAACCTCTTAGGGCTTTTAAAGGGTTTATTTTGTTTAAGAATGAGAATTTTTACAACACATAAAGAAATGTTTATGTGTTGTTTATGTTTATCACAAATCAGCAGACTGGGAGATACGTGGTTTTCACTGGACAGGAAGTGGAGGAAAACTGTGATCTGAAAAGTAATTCAAGTGAGTAAATGTAGTGGAGTAAAAAGTACAATATCTGCCTCTGAGATGTAGAGGAGCATAAGTTCTTGAAATTGTACTCAAGTACAGTACTTGAGTAAATGCACATCATTACTGTTCATCAGTGGCTCATTCCAGTAACTCCAAACACATTTTCTGCTGATTGTTATGTGTGTGTCATTTGTGCATATTTTTAGACGCAGTGTAATTTTTTTATTTACAAGCTAATGATAAAGGTTTCTGTGATGGATGTTGCCCAAAAGTACTTGTTTTCGAAGACCCACATCAATACAACCCTATTTATTAAACACAGAGTTCAAATTATTTTCCCGACTCTCTCGTTTTTCATCAGTCTCTCTGCTTCCTCCACTTGGCCTGTTTTTCTATTTGGTGTCTTTTCAAGGTTCTATATTTTAGATTAGCAGCCCTCTTCTTCCCCATTACAGGAGTAATAACCCCCCAGCCTCCTCACACACACACACACACACACACAAATACCCACAGTTAGACACTCAGATAGCATCTGACCTGAAGAATTAATTAAATATGATAGCTGATTAAAAATAGCATAACTAATAGTGTAATATCTCAAGCTGTCGTCTTTAATAGTCAACATTGTGTGTGTGTGTGTCTTATCTGCTGCAGACAGACGCTCTCACTATTGATTCCTGTTCATTTCGGTTGTCAGGCAGACCACTCAGCTCATCTGGAATCATTAAACTCTACTGTCTGCCCGTCTCCGTCCCTCACTGTCTCCCTGCATGTCTCTCTGCCCGTCTCCCTGATTGTCTTTCTCGTTTTCACACTTTCATTTGTCCGTACCTTAACGCGCGCCATAGTTTTTTTCAACTCAGTAAACCACCCTGCTATCCTGAACACTCACTGTGGATTAAACTAGTGCCAGACAAAAACTACAATTAGCAGCTGGTGTAGGAAATGACTGAGTCTATTGTTTAAAAACAAAACTTTCTTTGTGGCCTGTTGATTACACTACTGCCAAAATCTATTTAGGATAAATTTAAAATCACAATTAAAAAAATAAAATAAGGGAATATGTCAGCCTGTGCAATACTGTGGCCTACTGATGTGTTCTTAAGGCTTTGGAGACGCACACAGAACACATTCAGTGATGTTTGGTCTGTAGCACAGAACGCTGCAGGCACAAAGTGGGATTACAGGACAGGACGAGCCGCAGCTACCTGGTTAACATGCTAACTCCAGCAGACATGTCTGCAACACAACACATGGACGTCTTTGACAAAACACCAGCATGGTTTTTTCTTTACGTTCTGTTGGTTATGTTAGTTGAACGTAACCAACTTGAATTTCCCTCGGGATCAATAAAGTATCTATCTATCTATCTATCTATCTATCTATCTATCTATCTATCTATCTATCTATCTATCTATCTAGTTCATTCTGGAATGTTTTAAAGCAAAGCTATGACCGTATCTTAACAAATTGCACCACTTCACTTAAACTAACCCTTTATGTATCTCTCTCTTGATTTCTGATGGGTAAAAGGGATTTGTAAAGCTACGGCAATCATCTCTGAAAAACAACATTTTGCTAAGATTTTACAACATTCTGTTCTTCTGTGTTTATTTTAGTCACAAAGTATTGCTCAGTTGATTCATTAAGTTGTTAGAGGAGCAGAGGGATGGGTGTGAGTTGACAGACAGGTGACTTAACCCTTGTCTCCCCACCTGACCGGAGGTCATTTTGGTGATCTGTTGTAACCCTGAGGTTAGGCTGTGGCACTGGGCCAGATGAGTTTTTATGGGTGGGGGTCACAGCTCAGTGATCAGTGTGTGTGTGTGTGTGTGTGTGTGTGTGTGTGTGTTCTTAAGCAGTTGGTTACTCCTCAGCTGTATCTAACACACCGTAGTGAATAAGACAGTGAATAAGGTCCTCTTCATTACTAATGCTTCTCACATTTCTTCTCAATTTGTCGTGTCAATAGTTTAAACAGAATGTGTAACAATAAAGGAAGAGATGAGACAGGAAAGAGAAGCATGAAATGTTTCATTGGATCTGTGGTATGTATTAATGGTGTTTGTTTTATGGATGTGGTAGGTGCTCCTCAGCTGGGGCTGAATGGAGGCCTGACATGCAAAAGACAAACTCGGTGTGGTGATCGAAATACACAGTTCTGGTAGCATAACGTTTTCTAAAATGCTGCCTTCAATGTGTTGCTGGATTGTGCAATAGTGTGTGCAGGTCTTGAACTTGGAGTGAGCTCTCCAGGGTGCTCAGACTAAAAGAGTCCACAGGCAAACTGAGCACCAGTTTAAGGTTCTGGGAGAAACCATGTGATTATTAGAGTAGGGAGTGACAGTGTGTTTTAAGCTGTTTTTCTCAGCTTTTACCACTCTATTGCAATATGTATTATACATTGAGAACACACATTACCAGCACAGGTGATCTGTATTTTAAAATAATTTGTATGTGTTGTTATGTTTGATGCCATTGGAGGCATTGCAGATCTCCCTATATTTTGATGGAGGTTGAAGTCCTGGTTAGTGGCAGCCTATATAATTATTTTATTTGTGACATATTTACAAAAAAACAAACAAACAAATCACAAAACTGTTGTTTGTGCTCAGGACAAGTAAGCAAACAAAAGCACTCAAAACACAAACTACTTCAGAACACCACTTGTGTCCATTTGCCTGCATTGCTTAATGTCATACTAATTACAACCAAACAGTCCAGCATTTGATCGTGTGGTCCCTCGCTGCACACTTCACTAATTTCTGTAACTTGTGAACCATAGGCACAGTGGTTACATACATACACATACTTTAGAATAAGCCACAACTTCAGAAGTTATGAATGGGAGCTTAGTCAGATTCAGGAAGGTAGTCTGTGGATGCCCTGAGCTTTTCTAGTCCCTCACCTTGCGTGTCAAAGTAATCCCTCAAGAGCGTCACCTCAAGTGGGACAGATCTACCTTCCTCATTGACTCACAGTGTCTTAATGAACAAAGCAAGAATGCTTATTAGTACCAGGTATGAACACACACACACACACAGGACCAGCAGATCAATATTTACAACCTATCATCTTGACAAAGCAGGAAATTATGGCAGCCAATCAGTGCAGTCTAAAGTCAACAAATGCCATTTTGTCCTCTGCTACTTGATTAATCAGTGAATCATTCATCAGCATGTTGTGCATCCACTTCTGAGTCACAGTAATGACAGAAACGCCACAGCAGCTGTAGCTTCTTACCTAAAAAACACATCCTGTAGTATCCTGCAAATAATATGACAGGCAGAATATTGTGACCACTTCCAACAGAGTCTAAGGGCTGGATGACCAAAGTTGGAACTGAATGTTTCATATTGTACTGTGTGTGCCATTTTCAAAAACCGAAACGCCAACTGAAATTAACACCCCGTTCCAGTCTGAATTTACCCCCTTCACACGTGCACAGGGAGAAACAGGATCCCATTCGGTTAATCCTCGGGCAAACTGTTTGGACTGGAGGCTGGGATGTCATTTTAAGTGTATGAAGAAATTAATGCATTTTGTGTCCATGTTACCATAACCTACACCTGTTCAGAAGTTCCTATCTTTGCGTGCTTCATTTTCATTTTTGGACACTATGTGAGAGATGATTGTGTTGATTCAGTTCTAGTAGTATTAAAGCCGAAGTGGAGTTTTTATTTTTTTTTTTTTTGGCTTGAGTTGTACTCTATTCTTTCCTATCACAGTAAAACACACGTGTTGTATAGAGCAGGGAAAACCATATTTAGATACAACAAAACCGAATCATAATAACTACATATCAACCTATTGCAGCATCATGTGTCGTAACTGACCCAATTAAAATTTAATTCCAAAGAAAAGACAGTGCTGTTTAACAGTCGTGTGCTATTAATTTCATTACTGATATTATCTTTCGTATGCTGTAACTTTTTCTTGCCTTATATGCTGCTTTGTTCTGAAGGGCTTTTATTTTGAAATTACTAACTCAATTTCCGCTAGTTCCTACCGCGACACGGTACCAAAAACATAACGGAGACGGTGAACGTGGACGTAAACACAACAAACTGAAATAACGCTTGAATGACTGTTCAATGCGCTCTCCGAAGAGGCACAAGGTTAGTCTTCATAGCATATTGTACTGTTAATTTGTGTTTTATACTTTAATACAATTTTGTAATGTCACAACAACTTTTAATACTTGCTAAGCTGAGTTTGTGAGTGTTAACCTACGTGAATGAACGTTAAGCTAGGCTAATGCTTGAAGCTACATGCCTGTGTAGTTAATGTATTTTTGTGCTTTATGCATAGCTCTCGCGGTGATGTGGAGATTCGCAATAAATCAAAAATCAACGGTTCAAGCCTTTGACCATCTTTCGGTGGTGGTGGTGGTGGTGGTGGGTGGAGATGCTACATGTGTGTTAATCCGACAATATACTGCCATGTCTACTGTTGTTTTAGCGTGAAAAACTTAAACACGATAACATGCTGATTTGTTATTCATGTGTTAAGTACAATTAAGTATAGGAGTGTGTTTTTATGTATTTATTTATTTTTGCCACTGACTGGTTACAAATGCCATCCATGGTAACTTTGTGTGCCTTTCATTTCAGTCACCAGAAAACTCAGCTTTAATGATCCACCTGCTGGAGGAAACGAGCAGCAACAAAGGTGACAAAGGTGATTTAAAAAGTCTCAATGTCTAAATAGCGAAATGAATAATTTTGCATTTGAGTCAAAGTGTTTTGTACTCATCTCCTTCAGAGTGTGGGACAGGTAGCAACAAAATGTTTGTGAGATATCTGCATCTGTAAACTCCACTGTATACACAGCTGTATTGCAATGAAATGCAACATAAAGTGAGCATGTGAACGAGTGGAAAATGGATTTTGGTAAGAACGTTAACACTGTGCACCAGTCAGGTGATGAGAGTCAGTGTTCAGCTTTAACAACCCGAAATCACTGTGAGGTTTGTGTGGGTTTTCAGGGCTAAAATGGTTAAATGTAACACCTTATTCTCAGAGTGGCTCTTTCGCACAGTGGCACTGATATCTCCGCTGCACAGTCCTTCATTGTGAATGTGTGTGTATGTGCATGTGAGTATCTGTGTGTGTGTGTCAGTGATTGGTTTCTGTTTTATGGACTGGCTAGCAGAGTGCTAGTAATCCGTAGAAATAAATCTGCTTTATTTGACCTTAGTGTTAACTCCAATAAAATACACTTTACTGCTGGGAGGACATACACACACACACACACACGCGTGCACACACACACACTCACGCACACACACACACAGTGGCCTGCTATCAGGTCATAGCTGGCCACTTGACAACATTTATAAGGACAAAGAGAGGGAAACCTTCTCTCCACCAGAGTCCACTCACATTCCTTCGGCATATGAAAGTGTGAACTGTTGTCCTGCACTGACACATTACACACAGGAGCACTAGGGCAGATAAGCACACACACTTTACTCACCCTTTGAGAGTCTACCACATATTTCTGTACGTTTTCCCTTTAGTGATGCAGAAAGTCTCGTGCGATCTGTGTAACTTCATTGTCTCATGCAGCTTTTTAAAGTTACATTCCCTTCATCTTATTTGATTGCACGCGTTGGTGAGCGGTCATGACAGAAAACATGTTGTAACAATAAAGGTGCCACAGCTCTGTATGAAATGACATTTGCATCAGCCAGTGGGGGCAACAAACCCGTGGGATGTGCTCATAGTGGCCACAGTTAGAGTGAGAGGCTTATCAAATATGGCTGAATGTCTGTGAAGCAGTGACTTTTCTGAAGACACTCATTCTGAAATGACTCTTTTGTGTTCAGGGATGTGTTCAGAAGGGGGTCTGGGGTGGCACTTGTGGGACCTTAGTTTGAAGCAACTGTTTGATGAGTATTTTTGTGTGTTGTGTTGTACTCACTAGGACTATTTTTCTTTCAAATGCACTTAATGCAAGGTGCTTTGAATAAAATGAATGAATGTAATGAGAAAAAGCATCCGCAGAATATAAGAGACTGTAATGCTAAATGGACTGTAGTATATAGTGCTCTTCTAGTCTGACTGACCACTCAGAGCACTTTACATTCGTGGACTCATGGCGGGGGATACCACCTGCTCAGTTTGGGGTTCAGTGTCTGAGGACACATTGAGATGTGGACTTCAGGGGTCAGGGTTTGAACCACCTCTTAAGCCATTTTGTAAAATTTAAATAAATTAGAAATGGTAAATTAAATTAAATAACTAACACATGCATGGTCTACACACCAGGAACAAAAAGGAAGTTTGAAAAACTTTATTGGTCTTTATCTTGGGAACTGAGTCTATTAATATCACTACCATGATCACTACTGTTTGAGTGGCAAAAAAGCACAAAAAATATTCCTTTAGAGATCACCTGTCCCACATCCCATTACAGGAGAATGCAGCAAATTGTTTTTTAAATAATAGGTAATTATTACTTTGAAATATATGACTAATTGCAGTGTCCTCAGGACCACTGCTAACTCACTTGTCCGTCCACTTCATGTCTTTACTGTCAAAAGCGATCGTGTTCCTGTCACAGCCAATCACAGTGGAAGAAAGACCTCATGATTAGGACAAGATGTTCCAATCTGAAGAGCTCAATCTTGGATAATTAAGTCAAACTCTCTGACAATTATAACACCAATCCACACCGAGTGCTGTCTCTGCCTCGTCTTACAGAATCATCTCTTTATTGTAAGCTCATGGAATTTGAGGTAGAAAATTAAAATGTGTATGTTTGTAAGTTAGTATTCATGCAAGTCATCCTTCCAGACCTCTCAGAGTCTGATTAAAAGAATGTACTGAATGTACTAAAAAAAAAATAACCAAATGGTAGCCTCACTAAACACGTGCACTCCTCAGACATTATATTATATAATAAATAAATAATTTACAACATTATTTAATTTTGTTGTTTGTTTCCTGGATCTGTGGTACTTTGGTTATGATTATGAAGATTTTACTTTGTTTGTGGAGTAATTCAAAGAGGTGTGCCTACAAGCTCTCAGATGACGTTTTGATGTTGCCAACAAAAGCCTTTGCAAAACAGGGCACATGTGAAGAATAGACAGCAACATTAGAAAAATGGAATAAAAAAGAGATTAGCTGGATTTGTTTTCATATGCACACGGATTTAAATGCAACTGAAGCTGTCACATTTATACTCGAGCACGAAGGAAATGTCCTAACTTTGCTGACTGCTCCTCACTTTATTATCAGTGGGAACATATAATAGAGAGAACACACACACACACACACGTCAAGTATAACATCAGAGCTCCAGGCAGAGAAATGTGGCGTGTGTGCAGCAGCAGAAAAAAGCAAATAAAGCAAATAGTGTTATCAGTAATTTAACAGCAGGCTGATATGGCCTATTGATCTGTCCACTGGAATCTTTTATCTCCACAACACAATGTATCCATTCTGCTGTTTATGACCCCCCCCCCCCAAACCAAACCCCACCCCCCTACTGCCACACACACACACACACACACACACACCCCCCCCCCCACACACACACACACACATACACACACACACGCACACAGTAAAACACAAGGCATCTCGCAGCACACATTGCAAAGACACAATAACCACACAATACACACTCAAATATGGACACACCCAGAAGAGCAAGGCAACAGGACCAAGGCCTTGAGCTATACGTGAGTGTTTTAGTCTGCAGTAGGAGTCAACAAAGTCAAAAATTTAAATTCAGGACGCTCTCTTTTGTGAGATGATTAATTTCTAATCAGCTGCTTTGGCACATTAACCTGGGGCTGGATGTGGCATAAGATACAACAGTAAAACATCACATGCGAATAAGGCTGTCGTCAAAAACCGTATCCCTGAATCAATAGTATAATGAAGGCACTGCAGGCAACAAGGCTGGATAGGCTTAGTTTTGCTACTTAACCTGCTGAATTGATAATATATGTAAACAAGTGCGTCTCTTTAAATAATGACTTTGCTTATGGCACATTTCCAAACATTTCTAAATGTTTTTATTTACTATGTGATTATTCAGTCTATCATCTGTCTGTTTGGTTACGTTGGCCATGAAATGATGAACAGAAGTGCTCTCTCTTGTATTTTAAATAACAGTAAAGTCATGCTTCATTGTCTTAAAGTCCTGTAAAGCCTTGTGATGTTCGCCTGATGAGCACAGTCCTGTGTTGGGTGCTACTTAGTAACAGTAGAGACACTTTTGGTGTGATGTCGGTAAGTATTGTAAGTAATCCATCCATTTTCTGTACCACAGGGTCACAGGGGGCTGGAGCCTATCCCAGCTGACAAGAGTGCGAGAGGCGGAGTTCAACCTCCACTGGTCGTCTGTCAGTCGCAGGGACGACACACAAAAACAGACAATCACACACACCTAGAGGCAATGTTGAGCAGTCAGTGAACCCAATGTGCATGTTTTTGGGCTTATGGGAAGAGACTGGAGGAAACACAGGGAGAACAAACTCCACACAAAAGGGCCCAGACTGGGATTTGAACCCGAACCCTCTTGCTGTGAGGCAGCAGTGCTAACCACTGAACCACTCTGCTGCCCCCTTTCAATCTCAAATTCGGTACTTAACAGTAAAGTTGATTGGCCTAGAAAACACAGTTTTACTTAAGCTTTTTTGCTCTTAGTAGCAGGAGTTGAAATTGAGGATTGGTACGAAAGTTGTGCGAGCAAGTCTTGTCTGGAACGTCTCCCAAAGGTGTCTTATTTACCTGTTGTGTCCACTGGTAGGCCTACTTTCAGGAATAAATAAGGTGTTCAGAGGTGTGTGTGTGTGTGTGTGAAGTCATGTAGAGGAGAGATAGATGGATGGAAGTCATGTAATTGCTTCTAAATGAATAAGTAATGAGTACACAAATGTCATACTTACTTTGGTAAAAGTGAAAATCCCCCCCAAAAGTACTTGAATGAAAATTTTATAAAAATTACAACTAAAGGAGGAAATTTAAACACGTTTACACATTTACGTGCACTTGGGATGACTGATTGTCAGTCTGGCCACTTAGCACATCTAACATTTTTTAAAATCTGATTGCTGATGAAATAATTTAATTTAAAATTGTGCCACTTGGGCTCTGATGCAGCATTCACTCTGCAAATTGTTCAGATTCAACTAAAGCTGTCAAATATATCTAGTGGAGTAAAACTAGAGGAAAATAGAAACACTGAAATAAATTATCTCAAAATGGTTATTTGGCTTAATGAATTTGGTAACATTCCATCACTGTATTTACAATTTTCAGCTACTTCGTCTAACATGTCCATGAACATGGACTCCAGGGGCTGGAACACAAGCAAACATTTATATGCATTATACAGACATAATGACATTAATACCGGATTGGTTGATCAGGTGCTGGAGACTTTAGTTTGTGGTTCACGAGGTCTCCAGTAACAAAGTGTCACACAGTCAGACACTCAGCAAGAGACTTTCAGTACCACAGACCACAGCGCCTCCACACTGTGTGTCCCACTAATACCTGACGCACACACGCACACAATCACACACAATTCTTTATCGGCTCTATTCGTCCATTCTATCCATCATAGAATTAAACGACATGCACTGTAGTTAAAATGCCCAATAAATCCATGTTCATCAAGCACTGTGCAGCAATTAAATCTCCTTTATGGCAGCTTCGTTGCCAGCGGCAGCCGCAAACCTTTTGTTAATTAAGATCATCCCATTAAGACACTAATTAACAATTAGCATAAACATAATTAGTGAATGCTGACATTTGGCATACCCCATTGTTAAAATAATTTCTAGAAATTGCCCTCAGAGAGGTTTTTTTGTCAGAGGAGGATAATGGCACCACTTTGTCACACACACGCTCGCGCGCACACACACGCAGAAGCAGCAAGCTAAGTAGCTAACTGTCATGGTCTGTGTGTGTGTGTGTTTGTGTTTGTGTGTGTACCTAATTGATACAAGTGAAGGAGTTTTCTGTCAGTTTTTCTTGTCTTTCTAACAGCTTTCCTCATTCCTCTGATCCTTCCTTGTTTTCTGCTGTCTTTTGGTTTATGTTACCTTCCTAAGGTAAAGTTCACTGGATGGAACTGCATGGGTGACACTGATTATGTGGGAGCAGTACTGTTTATCTCCTCCACCCACAACAAATCCACACCTGTTTTGAATATCCACGCTCAGAGACGGGCTGAAAGATCTTCTGTCACAGAGAGCAGCGAGAGTTTGGATCTCATGGTCTCGACCAAGTAGTTTTTGTGCCCAAACTTAACCAAAGTGCTGCTTGAGATTGGCCACGTGTTACCAAGGCTTTCTGCATCAGACACGCACAGATGCTAAACCATCTGCATCTGCATGACGTCTCGAGGTAGCATGTGATGACCTGAGATGAGCACCGAGCTGACTCCACAGCTGCCATACATCCAGTAAAATAATTCAGATTTATTCATTGGGTGACACAAAATTGTGAGAGTGAGAGTAAAGACTTTGCCGGTAGCCAACACTGGCCAAAGCATTCTGATAGAAAACCAGCTGAGTGATACACACACACACACACACACACACACACGCTGACCAGTCTCCTATCATCTCTTCTCTCCTCTCCAATGGGCAGCAGTCTTTAGAAAATTAACTTTGAGAAGTCTTGAAGAGACATACAATTCATCACACGCAACTCTGTCAACCACAACACTATTGGGGTGTGTGTGTGTGTGTGTGTTGCAGTGATCGCCCTTACTGTAGGTTTGGCGGAGTTGGCGGTGTGTGTGCATGTCAGTGTGTTTGTGTGTGTTGCCATCTACAGAGGCTTTGATAAATGTGTCTCTTTGGTGGTGCGTTTCAGGCAGACTGTGTGTGATGGATGGAAAGAAAGCAGCTGCTAATATGTGGGATGGAACTAAACACTGCTACACTGCTATCACCTACACCCATCCCACCATTAACACATCAGCTATACATACACAGTACAAGAGGCCACCACACACAGCTGTTTGTGCTTAACAGGCATTATTGTTAGTCCTGCAGTTTCTTGACTACAAACTTAAAGACCTAAATGCTTCTATCAGTGTTTCTCAGTATGTACCTACTGTGTTCTTCAACCAAGTTACATTTCTCTCAGATATAAAATGCCTTTAAATTAGCATGTAGAGCTCACATGTTGTGCATTTACATCTAGTGAGAAAATCTGTGTGTCCAGTGAGATTGTGGTGTGAATTTGGCTGCACAGCCTGGAGACAAAGGGTCAAGATTACGTTCATCACCATGTCCTGTGCACCACAGGACTGTTGTGACTCGAATGTCTTCTTATACGATTCCACAGCTGCCATCTACCTCCACTAAACTGTGAGTGAATTGATGATGGAGATTATTTTATTAATGCATGCTAAGAGAAATGGCAGGGCGATGAAGTTCTATACGATGTATAGAATTTGAGTTTAATGATGTTATAGGACAAGTCTGCAGTGTTTTGTACTAACACTACAATATATGCTAATGTATTAGCATATGGAGTGGAAGTGGTAGATAGCTGGTGTGTTTCTTAGTAGAAACTGAAGGGATAAGGAATATAAGATAAGATGAGTCCAGGTGTACTGGCGTGTTTTGCACAGTTAGTAACTTGGTGTCCATGTAAAAACACAGATGCATTGTAATGCACCACAGTTATCGTGTTTCATCTTTTCAGATTGTTCCTCTGTCCTAATAGTTTCCCTTGAAGGAAACTATTTCCTTCCCTTGAAGGAAACTATTAGGACAGAGGAACAATCCCTTGAAGGAAACTATTAACATATTTTAAAATCATCTGTTGCAACATGATCTTCACAGGTACGTTCAGTCTCTGTTGATGTTAGCAGCCCTTAGACAGATGCAGCTCACTGTTGTTGCCTGTTGAGTATACACAAAAGGTTTTTGTGATTATCTTGGAGCACATCTTGAGGTCAATGAGGTCCCTGTGACCTTCCACCCCACCCCCAACACCTTCACCCTGCCAAGCTAACAGAGACTTCACTGTCAACACTGAGGTTCATATGCACTCACAGTAACAGGTTTGGATTTAAACTGCAAAGAAAATGACTTTATGTATCTGACTGTGTGTTTCCCAGGATTTGTTTCTTACTGAAGAGCTGTTCTCAGTGAAAACCCTGATATTTGAAGATAGTGAATACCGTCTCTCAGTTGTGTTGCTTCATTGCAGTCGTACCTTCAGTGTCAGTCTAAGGAGACTATTGATTTTAATTAGCGTCTGCCCACAGGGAGCTGGCTGCTGATTGGGGAAGAGTAGGATGTCCTCAAAACTATGATAAAAATCACACACACACACACACACACACACACACACACACACACACACAGAGCTAATTATTAGGTTTAATCAGCGGTGGAATGGCCGTAGGTCCTGTCCAAGGTGCTTAGAGGTGGAAGAAAACATGGAGAGAGTGAGAGACAGAGAAGGAGATGAGGTACTAATTGCAAACAAGGTTGTCAAAATTTTCAACAATTTTCAACCTTATACTTATTTAACTAAAGCACACCCTTCAGTAAATACTTAAAAAAACAAAAACAAACAAACAAAAAAAAAAACGCTGATGTTCATATAATGACAGTCTCAAAGACTGGACATCAACAGTTCATTTTGTTACCCAGAACACTTAAGGTTCTTTTAATACAGCAAAAACTAGTAGTAACGTTTCAAATTGAAAACTGATGAATAATATCTGCCAAAGCACATATGGACCAATTAGCCTTTTATTGCTTGATGATGATATTACATGTTATCTTCATTACTTTTAAGTCAACCTTTTTCCGTTTATGGGCTCAGTATGGATGGGGGCAGGTTCCATGCAGGCTGTTAGCAGTTTTAATCTTCCTTTAATACTGATTAAAGGAATATTCCTGGGTTAAATGTTTTAACTGCTTCTGTCAAGCTAATCCACAGACAATGAACAGTATTTCAGTCTGAGTGAATACAGCCTCAACAATTACCTGTTTTTTATACTGAGCAAAGGAAACAAACCATTGCAACAAGGTTGGTGGTTTTGCCCTGCTTCCAGGCTTTATGCTATGCTAAGCTACCCACCTGGCAATTCTAGCTTCATACTTAATGCACAGACCTGAGACTGGTATATTCTCATTTAACTCGCAACAAGTGGATATGTTTTCCACAACCGTTCGAACTATTTCATAAAGCTGCTGGAAGACTTTTATTGTGAAACGTCAGTATAGTAAATGTTGAGTTTCACTTACAGAATCATAACTATGTTTGACAAACTGCTAATGGAAGCAACTTAAAATGATGAGTGGTGAAAAAGGTATGTATGTGTAGGGATGCTGTTTTAATGCTATTAATGCTGTGGAAATGTACACTTCATTGAATTTCTCAGAAAATTATCTGAAAAACATACATTTGAAAAAGGAAGTTAAGTGTATTTAACATGAGCCTGTTTGAAAGTTACTCTTGTTTTCTCTCAAGTGTCTCTTCTTCCTTCCTTCCTTCGATTCATTTGTTTCTTTCCAAACTGTTTCCTGCTTCATGGTGTTGAGAAAATCCAGGTCCATCCGTCTCTTCCTCTTTTCATCCCTCCATCCACGGCAAAACTGTGAGAGCTGTGTTTTGACGTTCTATTTGTGCTGTTAACCACCAGGAAGTGTGACATATAGTCATAGTGTGTGTGAGTGTGTGTGTGTGTGTGTGTGTGTGTAATATCCTCGTCCAATCAGAGCGTGAGGTGGACTGGATCGCTGTCGCTACACAATTACTGTCAAATGTCAATTTCATGGAGGCAATATTGAGGAGATTAACACTCATGCACACTTTTGCACACAATCTGACACACACACAAACACAGAAACACACAGACAGGCATAAAGAACTGAAAGACAAACACCAGGAAACACACACACACACACACGGCAGAGACAGAGTGAATGTTAATGTATGGCCTGAGGAAGGGTGAAAGTGAAGGTGACTGAGTGCTGTCCAGGCTAATGGAAAGCTAGCCGACCTTAACCCTATCACTGAAAATCACCTGCGCGCCACAAAATAGCTGCTAAACACACCTCATCATATACCACTCCACATACTGTAATTCACATCTCAGATGACCTGCCCTGGTATGCACCTGCCAGCCTGTCCTGCAGCTTCTCTGCATTTAGCTTCTTGTTGATTTACTCTCATTGACAGCTAAGACCAGGCTTCAACTTTCAATGACCTCAACAGTGACAGCGAATTTTTGCATTAAAAATAAAATTGAAAATGAAAATGAAACATGAACTTAAAGAGGAAACGTTAGTGTTGAAAACGTCATGGCACTGAAACAAATATTTGGCACTGAAAAGTTGCTGGATTACAATGAACTTTTAACTGATGTTATGCTGGTTAGCTAAAAAAATACTTCCTGCAGTGTGTCAGCAATTTTAGCTAATGTTAGCTAATGTCAGCTGATCAACTAATGTTAGGTATTATGGACAACAACAATAGCAGACTGAAACACGTAGTTTGAAATGAACTCTTGAAAGTCACTGATTAACGTCCTGCTCTGTTGAGGCCTGTGATTCGTGGGGCGATGGAGATGGTGGCAGGTACAGGAGGGGAGCCAAGGGCTAGAGAAATGAGACAGACATCAACATTGGGGTAAACTGTGTCAAGAGACAAAATCTGGTCGTCACTCATCTCATGGAGGTGCTTGTAGAAAGACAATTCGTCTGACTATTGCCTCTAGACACGGTGGTGCAGTGGTTAGCACTATCGCCTCATAGCAAGAGTGTTCCAGGTCTGGGCCCTTCTAGTGGGGTTTGCATGTTCTCCCTGTGCCTGCGTGGGTTTTCTCCAGGTACTCCAGTTTCCTCCCACAATACCAAAAACATGCACATTAGGTTAATTGGCTACTCTACATTGCCCCTAGGTGTGAGTGTGAGTGTTCCATGCACAGATATTGTGGAAATAAACACTTAAAGAAAAGGTTGGCACATAACATGAGTTGTCTAAAGTTAAGGTCCATGTTCAGTGCTTGTCATAGAAGCTCGACTGTAAATAATAAAAACAATGATGGCTGAATTCAATTTAACTGCTTCAGTTTCATGGTTATTTTGTTATTTTTATACACAATAAATTATTTTCTTTTATTATTGTTATTATTATTAGTAGTAGAGGTAGTATTAGTAGTACTAGTAATAATAATTATTATTACTAACATTGTTATTATCTGTATATTATCTTAATTAATATATTATCTTAATTGTTAACCTCTTAATGATTTGCATTAGTCTCTAAACGCTTCTTAACTTCCTTTGTTTTGTCAGTCCATTGTAAAGCACTTTGAATTGCATTTAATTGTTGGAAAGGTGTTAGATAAATAAAGTGACTGATTGACTGGTTCATGCTGGGTCACTGTCACACTGCCATTGTTTGCTGAGACACTAGAACAGAGCAGAGCCATCATTATTATTAATACTAACACCTGTACTTTTCCCACCAGTCTACATGTGTGTGAAACATTTTACAACAACACTATGAAAGCTTCTTTTTGTCCAGTTATGACGGTCACATTCGTGTGTTTGGTGAGGTCTTGGTGAGAATGTCCACACCAGAAGAAGCAACAGCAGTGGTTGTTTGCTCAAATTAATATGGTGTTGTTATCTTGATGACAAAGCACCCAGCAGACCCCAGCACAAACTGGACTGCAATAAGGTCATTGTGCAATGATCCTCCGTCTCCTAGTGCAAGCAATGCCACCTCCCTGTAAGGTTGGTTAGGTTTGCTCAGCAGTGAAGTTACTTGTTGCCCCTTAAAAATGGCGTGTTTAATCATAAAACAAACCCACCCTTGTGATTTCGGCACCTGTTTCTTTTAAACTGGAAGTTTCTTTTCACATGTGGTTACTCTGGTTAATCTACAGAATAGTACACAAGGGTCAACCCAGCAGCGGCTCAGAGCAGGTACGCTCATCACTCTTTTGCTGCAGTCATTACTCTGACACAAACACCACACACACACAATCACTTTTTCATATGGTCTATCAGGGTTGACTCTGGGCTTCAAAGCTTTGTTCTGAGTGATTGACTGACCACTGACAGCCTGACTCTGTGTGTGTGTGTGTGTGTGTGTGTGTGTGTGTGGGTGGTCTGGAGTTGTCAGTCTACCTGACAAGTACATTTAGCGTACCTGACTGATCCCGCAATTCATTATGGGAGGTTTTCTTGCTGAATAAAGCACTCTGAACATTGACTGTGGTGTTAAGTAGGTGTCACACCACTGAGGTTTGGATGCTCAAGTCTGCTGGACTCCATTCAGGTCACAACACACTGTATCTGCTAACTGTAAGATCACAAAGAGCATAAAGAGTAATAATAGAAAAGCCTTCACACCCGATATTTTCACATACAGAGATTGATGGCATCAAATTAGATATGGGTGTTGGCTTAACTCTCAGCATCAGTTGGCTCAGTAACATCAGTTCGAGAGCTATGTATGTCTAAGGTAAGACTAGACACCATAAAGTGCTCACCATATCAGACCATCAGACCAAGTAAAGCAGTAATAACAAAAACAATGTCACTCTGCCATGAACACAGCACATGAACACAGAAAATTATTATCACATGCTTTTATGTGCAGGACAGCACATCTCTTACATGTGTTAGACTTTTATTTTGTTGTGAATGAAATCAGTGCAAAATCGAAAAAAATGAAACAATAAATTAAAAAATAAAGAAGCAGATGTAAGAGCCAGAGTCATATCTGTCTGCTGCTTGGTGTTCTCCATTTAAGAGGTTGTGCAGTGTGTCAGTGGGCAGCGGAGGCTGCAGGCTGCAGGCTGCAGCTAAATCTGTTCCACATCTTGTCTACTGGCCACAGTCTTAAATCTACAACATTCTGTTGAGCACAGCTTTGCTAACCTCAGACAGCCACCTCTGTGGCACCACTATCACTCACTGTGTGTGTGTGTGTGTGTGTGTGTGACCAGACCATACTCCAGATAACCTGATGTTATTGATGCTCAAGACCACAGAGCCACTGCTATCTACATGTGCTGCATAACACAGGTGCACACACACACTCACACACATGCGATGAGGCCATATTAACACCCACTCGGGTCTGACAGATTTTGTTGGACAGCTCCCACGCTCTGTTTATTTCCTCTTATGTCACTCCTCTCCTCTCTTTGTTTCCTCTTCTCTCCACTCCTCCATTTAGACCTCTTTCTTTTCTCCTTCCTTCCTTCCTTCCTTCCTTCCTTCCTTCTTCATGTGTCTTGACTATTCTTCCCTGTCAGTGCCTTCTCCCCCCCCCTTTTCTCTATTCTCTCCTCCTCTCTCTGCTGCTGTGCTCTCATCTCTGGGTCTCCCCAAAAGTTTCCCTCCTTCTCCTCTTTCTCCTCTTCAGTCATTTCTCCTCTTCCTCTCTACATCCCCCTCTACACTTTCCTCACCATTCTTTCCTCTGTCTCTCCTCCCCCCTGGCTTTCCCTCCTCTCTTCCTCCTCTCCTCTGTCTCTCCTGCCCATTTATCTAAATCTGTGCTCTCCTTAACCACTTCTTATCAGAAGTGGCGGTCGCTCTCCATCCTAAACGCACCGCTCCAGATTTTAATTTTCTTTAGATTAATGTCCTCCTCTCTTCTCTTAATGCCTTCAGCCTTCAGCTATCTGGCTCCCTGATGTCTATCAGCGTGCACACACACACTCAAATCATTATATGTGCACACGCATACACAGAATTTCAGCTGCTTAAATACACACATTTGTCTCCTCTTTGCTACACCATCTGCACACTAAGACCAAACACACACACACACACACACACACACACACACACACTCTTTTACAACTAGCCGGTCAAGAAAATGGAATGGAACAATTTTCTCAAATTTCCTGTAAATTAGAAAGCCCGAGATTTCTCTGTTAAAACAGAACACGTCCCCAGAAAACCCATCCCTGAAATCTTCTCATTACAACAGAGCCGACCGAACACAACAAGCTAGGCCAGAGCAGAGCAGATGAAACAGAACAGACCAGATCAAATCAAACAGGACCAGAGATAGATTCCAGCATTAGCCCCAGACACAGCCTGATACCAACAGCCCTCCAAGAAGCCTGTATTAAAATATCAATCAGATACACATATGTAAACTAAGATGTCCATTTTATGTCATTTATAATTTTATCCAAAATTTCCAGCGGGGTTTTCGGGTTGCCCGACAGAATTGAACTGCCTGTAGCTGCAGCCTTGTGACGACTTTGAGGTTCTTTTCTTATGCTTTGTTTCACATATCAGAAACAGCAGTTTGATTAACAGGTAGCAGCTATTGTGAATTTTGAAAATAAAATATCTATAAGATACCTGCCAGCATCCACTAAAGTCTGTGACAGTGGAAGATTCTCTAACTATGTCACCTTCAAGCTGCGCTCAATTAAACTTTAAACGAATTAAACTTTAGTAAACATAAACTTTTTTGCTTGTTTTGTTTTGCTTCAGTAATCTCATTAGTGTCATTTGCAGCAGCTGCAGGCTGTTAGGTTTTCCTGAAAAAGTTTCTCATCCCCAAACAGCAGACAGACACAATTAGCGACAAGCTGCTGGTGGAGCTTTTAGCCGCTAACGAAACGGATCTCAGCAGTTGGTAGAGACCATAACAGAGCTAAAAGTGAGTGAACATTGGAGTTACATTCATCAGATGTACACAAACATGATTCCAAGTTAATGATGATATTGCTCCATATTTGCTGGGTGTATAAATAGGCAATTAAAAATAAAAAATCAATTATTCAGTTCTTCTGCAGCCAAAGGACAACCTGTTATATTCAAGATGTCACGCCACATTAATTACATGCAATTATGCTACATTAATTAAATTCAATTATGCTGTAGTAATTGAATTAAATTTCTATGCTAATTTGATGTGTTTCCATTCATATAAAATACTCCTTCCAGAAAAACAAAGTGATATCCACCACTGATGGTGTTCATAAAGTCAGGCTAACTCACAAAAAGAACGTCAATGAATAAACAAAAGCAAAGTACAGAAAAGTGTGGAAATGTGCTGCCCAACTTTTCTCTCAAGTTAACATAATCTACAGGAGCTTCTGATTTTCTCTGTGGAACTTATTAAAGCAGTTTTAAAGGAATTACAATATCATGTTTGAATAAATACCTGACTTGTTCCACTCTACTACATTAAGATAACACTTTGTTTAAATTTATTCATTAAATCCTTTTATGGAGAAATTTCTCTGTCTCACAGAGGTTTTATATTTCACTATAAAAAAATCTTGCATGAATTTAGTGGAATCAGCTAATTTGTCATTAACTGTCTCTAAATATACAAATTTTATTTAGTTAATTTAACAGTTTTTATTTTCAGAACACTTCAGGACTCATAAACATGTGCTCTTCAGACTTAAAGTCTTTTGTCTTAAAAGGATGAATGAATGTACCGTGCAGAGTTCAGTCAAATCATTAAATTAATTTTTCCAAAGAAACCCAATCAGCATATTTCCTACCATGCATTGTGTGAGAGTTCAGACTCTCCTGAGACTGAGATTTTGAAGAAGGCATAAGTAAAGGAAAGCTGCTGTGTGTCTTTAACACTCAAAGACATGTGGTCATGGCTGTTAGTTTTCATAATTATGAAATTGAAAATATGAAATTATGAAATTAAGCACATTACTGAAGCAAGATGAAAGATTAGCACTGAATTTGGTCACTATGGTCTTTTTCAGACTTCAAATAATAAAAAAAAATCCACTTTCACATACTGTCTTCATAGCAAAACTGGAGCAACCCCCCCCCCCCCCCATGCTCTGTTATTCCACACAGGATATGTTGTACTAACCTTTAAACTGCAGACTTTGACAAAATGAGAAATATGTTAAAATAAAAAAGACATTTTGATTTTTGGCTCAGATTTAAGCAATTCCATGTGAAGCGCTCTTCAGCAGGACTATCATTTTTGTAAAGATGTAACTGCATAATTACATGTAGGAATGATTATTTTTTAAGAGGGCTCGTAGGAGTGAATGTAACAGCAATACATTCTAATTAAGCCTGAGACTGACGAAAAGCAGCAATAAAATTAGCTGGCAATCGCTATTAGCAGAGTCTATTACTACACATTAGTAAGCCAAGGACACACACACACACTTATATTGTATGCCAGCGTATGCAGGCACTTTGCCTCCCTCTGTCTCTCCTTCTCTTGACACACACACACACACACACACACACACAAACACACAAATATCCCAGGCCTCTATAATTATTTTAATAGGATTTTCTCTCTATTCAGCCTGAGCGTGTTGCTTTAATAACACCATTACAACCTGAATATAACCTCAATATATTACTGCCTGATATCGCTTTGCAGCCCTGCCGCTGCGCTCTGTGTGTGTGCGTGTGTGTGCATGTTGGGGTTAATAAGCTGCTGTGTGTTTTAGAAGAGGCACTTGGCCTCGCTGCTCTCTCTCTTTGTCTCTGTGCATTGTGTGTCTGGTGGGGGAGGAGGGGGGGGAGGAGGAGGAGGGGGTGGCTGACAACGGCAGAATAGCCTCTGGAGAATAAAACACCGGTCATTGTTTTCTATTAGCTAACTCTCCTCTCTGCGTTCTCTAACCTCATCTCCTCATTTTACAGTGAAATGAAATTGGCTGGGGAAATGTGAATAAATGTATGTCCGTCACAGAGAAATACACTCCTCCTTTTATCTGGGCTACATATTAAAGCGGCTCCCACCGGCGCGCTCTTTTCTCCAGAATAATGTTTAATTCCCTTAAACATGAGAATTAATTAGCTCAGATCTGCATCTCAATGGCAGCGGCTGCTTGCTGTGGCCTTTCGCTGCCGCCTCTCCGGGCCCTGACACAAACACTGCTGCCACATCAGAACCCTGTAACTGCTTCAAAATGGGAAGAGAAGCCAGCCGGCTGTGCCGTTGTCGAACTGAATCAGCACATAAGAGGCGGCAGCGAGCTTCACTTCAGGAGAGGAGAAGTGGCAGTGAAGCAGTGAGGCTTCCACAGGACAGCTGTACAATAAAAGGAGCTGTTATGGACGAGGCCTCTAACTCTGTGGAAATAGCTTTGACTTCATCTCAGACGCTGTCCCTGTCAGCTCTGAGGCCACACTGTGCTTGGCTTTAGCACTGTGGTGTGTGTGTGTGCAGTGTAAACAGCTGAACAGTGTTTTCCATGAGCTGGTGCTTACAGGATGTGTGTATATGAAGCTACTCAGTGGTTTATCAGGACAGGCTTGTTGTGGAGGATGTAGAGCTCCAACAGCCGGCTGATTAACACAGTCGATCAATGGAGAATTAATTGGCAGTTTGTGTCACTTTTTGTTTTTCAGTATGTTTATTCTTAGCTTACAGGCTGTTTGAACACATCACCTTGGGCTGCACCAAACCATCTTTGTCTGGTTATCAGTAAGTAGGGATTAGTAGGGGTAGTATTTTTCACCTGGTTTTTCTTGTAGATCGTAGATGAAAACAGAAAGAGCCAGCTGTGACCCAAGAGAGCTGGCATCCATGTTACCTTTTGACTTGTGCATAAACAAAACCTCAGTTAATCACATTAGCTTGACTTATCTCCCAGGCCTATATACTATATGTGCAATATGATTTGGATGTTTTTGAGATGCGACATTGTGTGTTTGCGAGAACAGTTGCGAGCTGAAAAGTATTACGGTAGAATAACGTTTTCTTATATAGTGACAGTATTTGTATGAGGAAACTATTTGTGTCAAACATTGCGGCACAAATCGTCCTAAATCAACCGAACTCGTGTTGAGTTTCGTGTATTTCTTTTTATGTCGTGTAAAAATGATGGTTTTCTGGAGAGAAGAACTCACTGAGAATTTAATTGAAATCACAGAGTGAACCACGACATCCAGGAGCACTGAACTACATTTCCATCCAGATTTCCTTTACATAGCATTACAATATAATTCTAACTACCGGTTCTGCAGCTGTAATTTAACAGCCTGGCTGTCATTCTGAATCAGAATTTATTCTTAAATGCCTGCCTGCTTAAATAAGGGTTAGATTAAAGGAGACAAATTAGAGGAAAATGTTAAATTAAAGTAGAAAATAATAAAGTTATTCATCGGTGAGTTGTCAGTGTTGATCATCTCCTTTATCTGCAGTTTCATTGTCTTCATTCATTATCACAGCAATAATCCCACTATCACAGCCTAGTCAAAACACATTAACTACCTGGAATGACATTATCACTGTCTACTTCAATGACTTTAGCATGTCAGTTTGACCGAGAGGCATGCAGCCAATCCAACGCATGGCTGCGTCCCGAGGAGCCTGAGACAGCCAATCAGCTGTCAGAGCCACAAATGTCTCCTCCTCTTAGGCCGATGAGCAGCCAGTCAGTCAGAACTTGAACACAGGAGAGCTCAACACAGGTCAGTAAAAATGTGCTGCAACGCCTAAACTTATTTTGACATTACCAGAGGAGCTGCATATAGAAACACAAATTCAAAGTCAGTTGGGCTGGCTAGACAAAGTCTGTGTAACGTCCGACTGAGGCCATGAGCGAATGCTTGAGGCCGACTCAGTGCGCAGCAGGCTGCGTGGATGGCGTTTCTGTCACTGGCACATCTCTTCTCTGCTTGCCTGCATGTTGTCCTCCACTCTTTTGCTGATATTAGGATATAAGGATAGGTGGTCATCTTTTAATGTGCTGTAAATAAAACAATGCAGTTTCTGCAGCATACATTTTGACTCCTGCTCCACCCGGGCACCACCTCATGCTTTAACCAGATGAAGTGTTTTGAATCGGTGAGAGTGTCTCACAAGAGAAAGGGGACATGTGTGAAAGGGGACTCTAGATGTTCATATTTCATTCGTAGTTTGTATGATAAAACACCCTAAAGGGACGGTTCATCTTAAAATCGAGCTACATATACTCCTTCTCACTATAGTAATGTTTATCCAGATGGAGTTGCAGAGTTTTGGAGAAATTGGCTGTTGAGATGTCTGCCTTTTGTTGAATATAATGGAACTACATTCAAAAAAAGTTTGAAAAACTCAACAGCAATGTGTCTTGCCAGAAATCATGACCCACTTTGAACTGAACTATCATTCACATCCTATCACTGCACAGAAGGAAAAGTGCAGTGGCATTCCTGCGTAGTAATACAGAAAGAAAATAGTTCTCACATGAAGCTGTTCACAAGAAGGTCTATGGATGGATCTTACAAAGTTTTGTGCTGAGATAAGGTGCACAGACAGTAATACAAAGACAGAATTTTTCAACTTTGGAGGATTGGAATACATGCTCAGTGAAGGAAGACACTTTTGGAGAACGAGTGAAAAGATGTTACACACAGCCGTGCTATGAAATGACAGCGTGTCATTACTTAAAATTTGTTCATTAGAGGAAATGCTAAATGTATTCTTCAAGCATCACACAATGGCAAAGTGAAGCAGTAACCGAGTACTGAGCTCACAGAAAACGTAACAACACTCACCCACCTGCAAGTTCAAACCATGTATAAAGAGAACTTACCACGATCGAGAAATGTTTTTGAGTTTCTTTGGACTTCTGCATTTTTGCAAACACTCATTTTGTGAGCACAGCTACCTCACCATGACAACAAGACTCAACTTCAGAGATGTTGTTGATGACAAAGAGATGACAATGCCAGCTGTTTCCCTCTGCTATCAGGCTTTCTGCTAATCTCAGCTAATCACTTCCTGCCTCCAGCCGCGTACTTAACGAATAGCAATGACAATTCAAAATGTCAAGATATTTTTAGGCAAAAAAGTTTTTAGTAGCAGAAAACAGCTCTCTGGTGCTGCCATTTGTCTCAGATTCTGGAAGCTTCTGCTGCTCGTCATTAAGCCAGCCTGTTTTTCCACTGCTCCACCTCAGCGAATGGCAGATTATGATTTACTCTCACACATAAAACCCACTTGTTTTTTTTGCTATTAAATCTGTAAGACAAAGATGTTGTAACAATAGGCTGAAGTTTTATCCTTTTTTTCCTGTGGAATCTCCTACAGCATGATATGGATTTCACATCAAAAGATGGTTGTAAGGGTGGCAGTATAAGATGAAATGGAAAGCATTAAAATGTATCTCACACACATGTTGTACCAGCAGAAACAGATGAATACACAGTTAGATAAATATGTTCTTTGTTCTCTGGTTTAATTGTAATAAGAATTGCTTAAAAAAGTGGTTAAAATCAGAAGAATTGGATGATTAAAAGGTAAAAGTGTGTCCTGCTCTGTGAAAATGTCCCATTTGCTGCCTGCTGACTTCCATCTCAGCACACTGATGTCCAACTAATGTCAAACTCAGCAGGTGGTGAAATGTGGAAAAAGGTTAACAAATCGTTGTGATAATAATTCGTTTTTAGCGTATAACATCATTTCAGGGAGGGTACTGCTGGTGGGTTGCGTATCTCTGAACCATTTAAAGAATCGATTTGTACATTTTACATGTGTGCTGAACACTGTGATGTCGAGCAGACACATGATGACACAGATGTGGTCACATTAGATGACGATAACACTTGTTTACATGGTGCCAATTTATAGATTTTTCTTCATCTGCAGCTCATTTTAAAAATCTAAACGCAGTGCACTTCCCCGGAAAATTCATCGCAATGATTTATTTAGTTCAAAACAATTATTCCTTTTGTTACATTATTTTGTGTTTCTCACAAATTAAATACAGTGTACACCAATACGCGCCTATGAATAAACACTGAAGCTCCTCAGTATTTGAGAAGTTGTCTCGCTTCCTAGCTGGTGGGCAGAAAGTGAAGGGAGCGTCTATGGGACTACAAAGAGCAACTCACTCTGCTCTTCCAAGAAAATATAGACCCAAAGTGTAAATAAATGTTTTGGACAAACACAGTGAAAGTCTGAACAAAACCGGTGCAGGCAACTGAACAGATTCAAAACAGAACAACTCTGTTTCGTCAGACATGCGGCTGAAAAAGGTATCTGACACCCTTGCGGTCTAAACACAAAGAGTAACAAACGTGACTAAAGATGCGTTCCCAAACACAACTCGGCTTGACCCCTTACTCAACTAAGACAAAGTTTATTGCCTTGTTAACTCATTGCAGCTTCCACACTGCAGCCCCAGTGTGTTGTGGTCTTGGAGGCCTTGTTCAGACTGTTGTCCTGCTGAGCTCCTTTACCAGCGGTGCCATAGTCCACTCCTGTGACAAATGTAAGCCTTCATGCTTATGCTGAAGTTTTTTCACCCCTAAAAGCTTATCTCTGTTCAACTTAAGATCATCATAATTTGCATGAAAAAAAAAACGGGCAATGACTGATTCCCTTCATAGTGTTTCTAACCTACAGGCTAACAGGAAGCCTTCCCTCCAAAGGTTACGTGGCTGTTTGCAGCAGGTACTGGTATAAAATGAGCCACCGAGTGTGATGAAGCCTCACAAGCCGACACTGTAGCTTTTTAATAAGGCAAAGCTTCAGGTCAGGGCCAGAGTGGGTTTGCAGGGACTCCAATTCACTCAGCTGTGCAAATCAATAGAGAGAGAGAGAATAGATAATAATGGAACAAATGAAAGGGACTTCCCAGCATGGCCATGGATGCATCAGGATAGTGAATATCTGGAGGGGAGCATGATACCGGTGCTTTAGGTAATAGACTTAGCCCTGATATGCTATTCCAGTTAATAGTCTAATCCAGTCCCATGCCTGCTTTCTCCAGGTTATAGCCTTATCCCTGCCACAGCCTATTCACAGAGATAATAAACGAGCACGGTGATGGGCTGTATATCCCTCCTCAGCCTGATAAGACGCCGGCAGGGAAATGAAATTCTGCTTCTGCTGAAACATTATGATTTATGGATTGGGAGCACAGCAGGGTGGCCTGCGCTGTGTCCCCGAGCACTCATATCTGTGCGTTTGTGTGTGTCTGTTGACGTGCAAATGCTGCATGCGTGTGTGCATGTGTTAACAGAATGCAGCATGTGCATTGTGTGTGAGTGTAAAGTAAAGCAGGGTGAACAGTTAGTTAATTTAATCCAGGCCTGCTTACACTATCTGACTGTGACTGTAATTCCCCTCTTCTATTGAATCACAATATTAAATCCACTTTATAGTTTATTCCATCACTTCAGTAAACACACACACACATGCACTGGAAGGTCAGATGACGAACCTCTTTACAACACACTGACCTTTATTACTACTCCTATCAATAATATTAATGATAATAATAATAATGAATAAGGGTTTATTCAAAATTACTTTAACATTCCCGAGTTAGCATTTATATGCAATGTATAAACAATGCAATGTATAAACATTTATCCACTTAATGAGAGCTCCTGCTTTTAAGTCCAAAGATGACATATCCTTATATGATGAAAGGGTTCCTGTTCTTGACTCCTTTTGATTACAGGTATGGCGAAGGCTAACATCCTCACCTGTGGTGACTCCAAAAACACTGAATCCTGCGCTAAATCCACACCTCCAGTTTGTAACCCAGCCTTCCTGTAAAAAACGTCTCAGGCTCAAGCTAATACCTTATATATACATTGAAACCCACAAAAACAATGACCTCCTATAACTATAACTACATTATAGTGTGCTATATAGCTTTTACTAAGCGCTTATGTGCTGCCTGTAAATGAGAAAACACTGTGAGTGCTATGTTGTTAAAAAGTGTTAGAAAGATGAAAACTGGTGTTGAAAATGCATCACCATCTGACTGGAGCACACACACACACACACACACACACACACACACACACACACACACACAGCAGTATGAAAAGCAGCAGCAGAACGATTAGACCATAGCAGTATTTTTTAACACATTTTGAGCTCTTCATATCCTATTAAGGTGATGTGTGTGTGTGTGTGCGCGCACAATGTTGTAGGAGTGAGTGCAACGCCACTCAATTGACCTAAGGGTCAAACCACTTGACCTGTGACCTCCCTGAGGCTCGCCCTCTCACAAGCACCCGCCCAGACAGACAGAGGCGACTCTACTGTAGATGTTGTTCTTTTTCAATTTTTCATTCCTCAAACGATCGCTTCTTCTTCTCTTTGTGTCAAGCGGTAATAAAATGGGGGCACCGCCTCGTAGAACTACAGCATGTGTTTGGAAAATGACACAGACGACAACAGACGTGTGTTGTCAGGCCTGTCTGTGTGGTGTAGGTTTTAGTAATGAAATGAAATGGTGGTAAAGAAATACAAAAATGAATATAAGCCTTGTTCAGATAAACTGGCACATGTAGGAAACGCTAAAGCCTTGTGCAGATGCCCTACATGCAAACACAGAGAGATTAGCACATATAAACATATGGTATGCATGTTTGCCTGTAGAATTGCAATTTAAATTGAATTAGCATTTTCTTCTATCAGTGTATTGGGAGGGAAAGTTGAGCATATTTGGCTATGGGGAGATCCTGAGGAATTCCGAGATAAATTATTGCTTCTGATAATCTTTGAGATGAAGCCATCTATCAACACATTTTAGCATCTACGGGCCCATTCAAAGTAAGCCTCCGGCCTCGCTGTGTCTTTACATTAAAAACTTTACACCTTTATTTGTTTTCAACATACACCATGTGTCGTTTCATCACATTATTGTCTATTTGGTTCGAAACATGGACAAATGAGTACTCACAAGTATTATTTTTCAAGTAAATTCCCACTTTCAGACTGATTGTTGAGCTGTTTTAATTTTAGTTATGTGATTTGCAGAGTTGTTGTTAAAACCCCAGGGTTAATGTGAGACTTGATGGTGTCTCACCAGACAAGACGACTTGTGAATGACTTTGATGCGTTGTGGATGCATTTAATAATTCTAAAGTGCTGCAGGAATTTGGGGACTTGCCATGTAAGAATTTGCTGAATAGATTTTTTTTGTCTGCCTAAGTCTGACTATATTGCAATAAAAAAGATACTGATATGATTTGATTATCTAATTATTAAAAATGTTGTAGGGAAGGAACAACAGAGTAATGACAGATGTAGGTCTACATATTTCACCAAAAGAAAATAAGAAAAAAGAGAAACGTTCCCCTTTCAAACAAACCTTCAGGTGTAGATTTCTGAATTTACAAGGTGCACTTGAATGAGCCATGATGTCCTCAATCCTGCCAGCATGTCAAACTCTAACACAGACAGCAGAGAGGACAGAAGCAGTGTAAACACTCCCACAGGTGTTCTTGGACTGAGATCTGGTCACAGTGAAGGATTTATACTACATAGACGAAAGTATTGGACCTTTGCACCAACAGGAACTTTAATGCCATTGCATTCTAAATACATACACATTACACATGCAGTAGAGCATTTGTGAGGCCACACACTGATGTTGGACCAAAAGGCCTGGCTCACAATCTCCTTTCCAGTTCATCCCAAAGGTGTTGGATGGGGTTGAGGTCAGGGCTCTGTGTGGGCCAGTCAAGTTCTTCCACACCAAACTCATCCAACCATGTCTTTATGGAGCTTTGCTTTGTGCACTGGGGCACAGTCATGCTGGAATAGAAAAGGGCCTTCAACAAACTGTTGCCACAAAGTTGGAAGCATAGCATTGTCCAACATGTCTTGGTATGCTGAAGCATTAAGATTTCCCTTCACTGGAAGTCAGGGGCCGAGCCCAAACCCTGAGGAACAGCCCCATACCACACCTGAAAAAGGTCCCAATACTTATGGTGTAATTCACTTTCCTCAGCTTGTTTTTTTTTCAGTGTTTTCCTTTAGGTTTCCCCTTCATTAGTTCTTAATGAAGTTGCATAGAATCACTTCAGTCCCCACTGCAACAGATTGTTTTGACTGGACTCCTGCATCCTGTGCTCAGTGACTCGCAGTCTCACCTCCTCAGTGCTGTGAGCTGCTGAACCTTCAGGTGTGCCGCTGAGCTGCTACACTCAGTGCGCTCATCACAGACTCCCCGCTTCACCTCCCTCTTTCTCCTCGTCCTGCTCCCTCACTTTACCCTTTCAGCTCTTTTTCTTTTCAATTTCCTTGTCTTTACATTTGTCTCACCTCCCTTTCCACTCTTCCCTGCATTCCTCCTTCTCCTGCTTTCTCACATCGCCTCCCTCCTGCTCACCTCCCCACACTCCCTCCCTCCCTCGCTCCTCATCTCTGTCGCTGTTGGCAGCCTATTTAAATGCTCCATTGGAGAAGGATTAAGGTTTATGCAAGGTCAGTGTGGGATGTGATAATTATAATCACAGCTTTTTGCCTGGCCAATGACGGCCATTTGTTATTCTCAGCTCAGTGGCTTCAGAAGCCCCTGGGGGGGAGCTGGTGGGAGGTGTTGACAAGAGGCTGGCTGATTTACTGGGCCTCCTCCTCCCCCTCCTCTGCCAACACAGAGCTGGCTTTGGGCTTTACATGCCTCACCCCCTCTGTCTCCTTCTCCTCCTTTCTTTATCCCTCCATTTCTTTGGACAGTATGTCCACTGCTGTCTCTTCCCTTCCCTCATCCATACTTTGACTTTTAGCCTACCTTTACGAATTTCTGTCCTCCAGCTCCTCCTCCTCTTTATTCAGTGGCATTTCTGCTGGATAATGGAAGCTGATGTACCTCAGAGGAAAGAGAAAGTGGGAGGGCGAAGCTGAAAGAAAGTCCAAAACAGAAGAGTGTTGATTATTATTGATTGTTATTCGCATAATAAAGCATGAGGGTGTTCAAATGATGTGACGAGCCTGGCAGTGGGACTAACAAGTATTGTGAGAACACTACCAGACTGGTGCAGTGTTTTCAAGTTCTCGCCTCACTTTTAGCTTTTTTTTTTAAATTAAATTATTGTTATTATTTTGGAGTTAAAGACATTAAAGAGACTGAATAAAGAACCTGAAATGTTTTATTTTTTCAGCTAAACCTTTGTTAATATTAGGAATAGAACAGAATGGTAGGAAATGCTTATATTGTATTGGCAAGTACAAACCCAGTCTGTAGCCTTGTCTACTGGGAGATGTTTCTTACAACCTGAGTCTATACTGCTGCCCATTGGGAGCTGCCCAGAACAACCCCAGCTTAAACCTCTGCAGACAGGGATTTGGCCAGTAAAAGCCCAGTCTATACTTCTGCCCACTGGGACCCAACCAACACAACCTTCTTTGCTTCAGCCCCACTCTGTGTCACTGGGGGTCTCTGCTATGTTTCCACCACACCTTCAGGTTTCCTCTGTGATCTCTGGGTTCTAACCTGTGATTTTCTAACTACAGGCCTGTTTCAGCCTGCCATGTGCACTCATGGTGTTCAGCACATGATGCAGAGCTAACCAAGCCTCCATCCATCATCCCTCCAGTCAACCAGCACTGCAGCCATGTTTGACTGCTCAGGACTGCTGCCGGGGAATAGATTGGTAGATTTACCCAGCTTGAATAAACACAGGGGACTAGTCATGGCCAGGGATCAGAGTGTTTTCTAGTTGACTGGTGTTAGAATCTGAACTAAGCGAGAGCAAAAGGCCAGGGTCAGACAGGGATGTGGGTGAGTGACTCTTTTAAGGCCCCAGTGCTGCAGCTGAACTGTCAATCTATGTGTCATTCACAGGGGAGAAGGTTGCTTAGAAGTTGGAGATCCTGCTGAGGGGAGAGCTTGCAGGTTTGAATCCCTGAAACATCTAAAAACGTGTGGCGGGGGAAGATCTGTTGTGTTTGATGAAATGGGTGAGTCGTACTCCACAGGTTCACAGTGACCACAGGTCAGGGGGTGTAGACTGAGAGAGATCAATAAATCACCTTTACATGTTACTTTGTGATTTCTCATTGAGCATGCTCAAACATTTTTTGTCTGGCTTGTAACAGGCAGTTTTGTAGTGACTAATGAGGAATTAACTTTGACATACTAACTGGATTGAAACTAGACATCGATGTGTCTGAATGGAACCTCATTGAATTCCCAGTAAGGTGGCTTCTCAACCCCTGAAAAACGGGATACTTTTGTCCATATAGTATAGATTCATGATGACAGCCTTTACTGTGATTCTTTGCAAGAAGTTAAGGCCTCTTTTGTTCAGTGCGTACATAAGGGACTCACAACGGCATGAGGTATCAGCGTTAAAGCACCATTTAAACCAATGGATTTTGGTGACTGGGACTTGCCCATGAATCCAATATGGTGTAAAGGCAGCTCGAGTAGTGGAGCCAAGCAAAGAAACAGGGATGGCTGGTTTTTGCTGCCGACTCTCTAATTGTCTCTGCCTGTGTTCGACAGAGCCTTTTTGAAGGACAGGGACTCTCATTAGGCATTCACACCCAGGGCTTGCTCCAATTGGGCTGCCTAAGGAATCTGAAGGCAATGCAATTGTGTAATTTGCACACAAAGTGGTCTGGATTGATCCAAAATAAACCTCTCAACTTTAAATGTGGAGTGGGGAGAGGGAGGGCGTATAATTGCATCATTTAGTGAATTGATTGGCTGAGAGTCGATGGAAGGGAATCAGGAAGCAGCAGATAAACGGTGACAGCAGCGCCTTTTAGAGCGGGGACCCATCGACGCAAAACCTGACACACACACACTGACTTTTAAGAAACACACACAGGTTTAAGGCACCGACGCATAAAAGTACACACAGTGACAAAAGAACACTGCAAGAGACACAAACAAAGATAAACCAAGACACAAACATATAGGAACAGAAATGAGAACACACACCACTAACACACACAGTCAGATTAGACAGCACAAAGAGAGCTCAGGTTCACATCACACACTGAGCGCTGCAGGGCGGCACAATGGAAGACAGAATTAGAGGTAACAATAGATTTCATTAAGCCAAACTAGACTTAACGAGACAATCGATATGTCATAATTAA
Source organism: Scatophagus argus (assembly GCF_020382885.2). NCBI lineage: Eukaryota > Metazoa > Chordata > Actinopteri > Scatophagidae > Scatophagus > Scatophagus argus. The sequence goes on along the minus strand of NC_058504.1, from coordinate 2,832,999 downwards.
AGCGAGGAGGCTGAGAGCGACTTAGACTCTAAATGATGACTGCTCTTATTAAGATGGACCAGATAGAGAAAGGCTGTGTGACAATGGAGCTTTATAACGACCTACCACAGCAGGCCTTTGTGCTCACACTGGCCTTTCACCAAGACAGATAGATAGGAGAGAGGAGGGAGGGGAGGAGAGGAGGGAAGAGAGAGGAGAGGAGGGCGGAGAGAGGAGGAGGGAGGAGAGGAGAGGAGAGAGGAGTGGAGAGGAGAGAAGAGAGGAGAGGAGGGAGGAGAGAGGAGAGGAGGGAAGAGAGAGGAGACAGGAGAGGAGGGAGAAAAGAAGACGAGGGAGGAGAGAAGAGGAGAGGAGGGAGGAGAGGAGGGAAGGGAGAGGAGCTGAGGAGAGAGGAGAGAGGAGAGGAGGGAAGACAGAGGAGAGAAGAGGAGACAGGAGAGGAGGGAGGAGAGGAGAGGAGAGAAGAGGAGAGGAGAGAAGAGGAGAGGAGAGGAGAGGAGAGAAGAGGAGAGGAGAGAAGAGAAGAGGAGAGGAGAGGAGAGAAGAGGAGAGGAGAGGAGAGGAGAGGAGAGGAGAGAAGAGGAGAGGAGAGAAGAGGAGAGGAGAGGAGAGGAGAGGAGAGGAGAGGAGAGGAGAGGAGAGAAGAGGAGAGGAGAGGAGAGGAGAGGAGAGGAGAGGAGAGGAGAGAAGAGGAGAGGAGAAGTCTGTGTCTTTCAGATGGTTGCAGGAGCAGCAAAGAAGATCTGATGTGTGATGATGTGAATGACCTCACACAGGCGAAAAAGGCAGACACACACCACCACCACTACCACCACCACTACCACTACTACTACTACTACTAGTACTACTACTACTTCTACTAACAGTAGTACTAACAGTATAGTTGTACTGCTTCATCCTGTGCATACAGATTTTCCTAACATTTTTAGCATCTTTTGGTTGCAATGTGTGAATTTTATAAACAAGAAAAAGCAGACGGGCAGGTGCAGGTGTTTTAGACCAAGTAATCTGCCTGATATTTTTACACAGCTGTATAACAGTTTTTGGGGTAGGTCCAGTATTTGATTACCTCACAGTGACAAAAGAAGAAATGACAGTACTGTTAATCTGAAGTGTTTAAAATGTTTGCACGCCTCTAACTAAGCCCACAGGAGGTAAACATCTTAAAATTAAAAACTGGGAACAAGGAAGAACTGTCTGTCAGAGAGGGAATTTAAGGAAATAATTATTATTTTATAGAATATTAGTGACTGGCAGACCAGCGTTAAAGCAAATACAAACCGCTATCACAACAATTATTAGAATCAGAAATACTTTATTGATCCCTGGGGGAAATTTGGTGTTTTAATTAATCAGTGCATTTGTTATTCAGCTTATTCAAAATGTGAGATGCTATTTAGCTTGCAAGTGGCTAAACTGCGGTTGACCTGGTACAAATTCAGTTGTAGTACCCAATAGTTTAAGTCATGCTTTTTGCTCTCTAGTATTTCAGTTCAATTCAATTCAATTCAATTCAATTCAGTTCAGTTTATTCACAGCTACATGTAAAAACAAACATTATCTCATGACACTTTACAAATATAGCAGGTATAGACCAAACTCTTTAAATTGGTCTTTAATAAAGACCTAACTTGAGCAAGCACTTGGTAAAACTGTCCTTTATGAGGCAGACCCTGCTTCAAGGTGGGCGCCATCTGCCTTAAAAGATGAATAGATCAACTACAAGAAGACATCGAGTTAGTAAACTGCACTAATGGGACATGAATGTGTACAAAAGTCCAGACGTGAATGTAAACATTACACCATTTACTACCACAACGTTTGACACGTATCTCTGTGTTTCAAATGATAAGAAGTTTGGTGTCACCTTTGTCATATTTGCATAATTCAAGTTGGGCAAAAGTGTGGTGAAGTGAGTTTAAGTGGACCTAACCTTGTTTCTGTCCCCACCGGCTGTCGGCATCTGATGATGAGGAGAACAGATGAAGAAGAGAGGAGACAGGAGAGGATGAGGAGGAGAAGGAGAAGGGGGTGGTGGTGGTGGTGGGGGGTTATAAGTGGGTCAAACACAGGTCAAACACCTCAACCCTTGGGCTAAGTGCTACATCAATGTGCACACACCCAGCAGGCCAACACACTCACAGCCCCATCGCCTTCATCTGCCTTGATTTGCAGTTTAATTAGCTCTTATCATTAACAGACTGCTTAACGTTACTGTTTGTGTCGACTCTGCTCTGTTCGCTGTGGAGGCTTCACAGGAGGAAAGTCATGTTTCTTTTATTTCTGTCCATATTGGACCAAATATGTGACCATTTCAGAGTACGTGGAAAAACGTGGTTTTGATGTGACCCTTTGATGAAAACTTGTAGTCTAATCTAATGGATTTCAAGCAGGCAGATGAGTTCATCTGCTGGAGAATTAATTGATTGAAACCACACTGCAGGCACATGGGGTCACTGATCTAAAAACTGTGTTAGTTCACTAATTAAATAAAGATGAAATAGCCTCTAATTTCAAGGTAATTAGCGGAGTAACTTCCCTCTAAGGACTTGATTTTCCCACACACTTGCTTAACGGCGTATTTCACCACAGAAAAGATGGTTATGTCATAAACTTTGCTGTCTTTGCTCTAGAAAGACAAATATTTTTGCAGGTGGTGCTTTATTATCCTTTGCTCAAAAGAACAATAACCAGAATGTGCTGTGCTGCATCAGACCGATAAACACTCCAGCTGGTGGGTGACGCCACAATCACTACTGTGAGAAAATGCTTAATGGAGTTTTATGGAGCTTATTAGACTTTGTAAGCTTTAGTAATGTAACATGTATAAGAGAGCACTGTGAACTACATTAACAAGCAGGAGAAATGTTTAATTTAAAGTGCTCATTCTTTGAGAGGATGTAGGATCTGCTGCACTGCTGTCCATTTATCTTGATGTTCTTCATAATGGGTAAAAGAACACAATGGGCAGACCAGTGCATTTAAAGTATGACTTCCACTCTGAGTGGATCTAATAAGATCTGTTTCACCCATCATTGACTGGCACATGAAGGCCAGCTTTCAGTGTGAGCTGCACAGTCGAGCTGGAGAGAAAAGGTTTCTATTGTCACACTGCAGCAGGTTCAGGTGCAGAATACATCAGTGGATTAAGCTGCATAATGTGGCCTATTGAAACCCAGTGAACATATTAGAATATTAGTACAACTGTCTCTGTCTTTGTCTCTCTTTTTCTCTTCTTTCTTTACTTTTTTCTGTGTTCAACATGTCTGTATGAACACGACAAAGCAGGATGTTTTCACACTATAAATGACTCGTTCATAACAACTTTGTCCGACCTAATGAATATTATAGTGACTTACAATACAAAGTTAAATTAGTATTAAGTAAATTAGTAAATTACTGTTCAAAGTTTCTTTTTAATAACATATTTCAATATGTTAAGTAAGCAGGAGTACAACATACACAAGACTTTATTCTGTATGTCTGTGAATTGCAAAGTAATTTAAATTGAACCATGAAAAGTGGTGCCACAAGTAAAACTAAGTTTAGGGCCTGAGTTCAGTCTCTATGGAAGCCCATTTCTGCCAGTGTGATGAAAGGAAAAATGGACCCGTGAGTCGCTATAGAGAGAAACTTTAATGAAATGAGGACTTAGTTTCTTAAAATAAAATAATTCTCATTACTTTGTGAAACTTTCTCATTATAATGACTTTTAGGATCTTTTTATTGGAGCTTTTTCATCACACTGGCAGGAAGCCTTTCAATATTCAACCTGTGTGAAAACCCAGTCAGTGCAATCATCAGGTGATCTCCATACACGGAGTTTACAATACGTGTGGACTCTCTTCACATGACTCAGTCAAATCCAAGTCATGAGTCATGACTCATCATGACCTCTTACCAAACCCCAAAAAGAGCGAGAAATCAGAGGCTGTGGACTCAGCCAGTGACTGCTGTCTTAATACCTCCTTCTACCAGCCTCTTTTCTCTCCATGTCTCATTCAGTACTGACCCACCATCATTTTAAATAATATTAGACTTCTGTCTTTGGTAATGCTGGAAAAGCAAGACAAGACAATTTCAGCAATGCGTCTGAACCCTGATCTGGACCAGAGGCTAAAATGAGCTAATTTTGGTGTAATAGACGATGTAGATAGAAGTAACTTGGAGTGGAATTTCTCAGGCAACTCGTTCATTGAACAAAAAAAAAGAAATAATGATTTTGCCGATATGGAAATACTGTTGACAATAGACTGTCTTTGTCTTCCTATCGCTCAGACTCTCTCTCCGTCTTCATCTCTTTCAGACGACTGTCATTTCTGAATTATATTTTACGGCTCATTAAGCATCTATGGTGCTGGAGTGCAGAGACAAAAGCTGAGGGGAGAAGGAGGAAGTGATGAAAAGACAGGAGAAACATGGAGAGAGGCTCCAGGAGGGGAGAACCTCCTCCTGAAAACATATAATATTTACTCTCATGAAAGGATGTGTTTAATTAGCACCAATTAAGCACACAGATGGCACACAGCAATGACTGACACTGATATCACAAGGGAACTCCATCAGCTTGTGGAGGCCTTGTTCGCCACAAAGCTTAACGTTACCGTGAGTTACTTCTTTATCTGAGTGAGACACGTCGTTTCCTCCTCGACCTGGTCTGTAGTCTGGTCTACAGCGGTGCGTAGGCTCCTTCACATCTAAAGCGTATTATGCCAAACACGCTGTTTCCACTGATTTTACAATCTACACTATATTCAGAAAGAAATACAAATTGTGATGATCAGATTTTGCAAAAACAGTGAATACAATTTGACCCCACACTCCCTTAAAAAAATCGCTGAATTTTGTGAGTTGTTGAGTTAGGAGAAACTTTATAAACTTGGTGAAACTGGAACTGGAATTCTGGAATATTTAATGAAGGAGGCCATTTAAAGGATTTGAATATAGTAATTATACTTAGTTCTCAGACAAAACACATCAGACATTTCAGGGTTGTGAAACCTGGAAAGAGGAGACTTTTAACCCAACCAAATCTCTTCAGCAACTTCAGACAGGCTTAGCTTCTTTACGGTGTTTTGTGGTTTATGAATTTGATTTTGTTTACTTTACACATGAGAGATGACAAGTGAGTGATTTCATTCCTGTGCGGGACAAAGTGATGGTTTTAATATCTCGCTGAGTTGATCTTGTTCTACTGCAAAGAAGTGAGTCTGATCCCGATTTAGACAGTAGCCAACATGTAAAATGCCACCATTCTCGCCGAACAGAATGCATGTATGGAGGAGGCCTCATATTAAAATGGCTGCTGAGGAAGTATCAGCATTAGTAGCTACAGCAGTAATGAACTTTGTGATGATGATAATGTCTGTTGAAGGGCAGGGAACTGCCTGCTGCACCGTCCAGTGTTTCTTCTCCCTGTTTCATTTTTCCACCTTTGTAGGTCCTTCCAGCCACAAGGTCACAGTGTGTTTTTAATTGTGGTGCCCCTGACCCCCCCCCCCCCCCACACACACACACACACACATGCGCGCGCGCGCACACACACACACACACACACACACACACACCCCAGCGTATCCCACCAACCCCCTCAGCCCAAATGATGAACGACTGCACCTTGTGAAAAGGGCCCTCTCCAATAAACAAGCTTATCTCTCCTCTCTCTCGCTCTCGCTGCTGCCTGTGAATAATGAGCTCTGGGTATCACTGTTAATCACTATAATTGTTAATGTTAAGAGGGGGCCAGTTGCTAGTTGCCCGACGCCCCACGCCTTTATTGATTTCATTTTTTTACATTAAAACGCTGCATGCCTTTGTCAGAGTGGTGGGTCACCCCCCCATCCCGCCCCCCTCCTCACCCACTTACTCCCCACCCCCAGAGGGAAGCTAATTAGTTATTTAGTGGCCTGTGTGTGTGTGTGTGAGAGAGATGGTGTGTATGTGGGATGGCAGAGCAGAGCTAAAGCCTGTTATCAGCAGCTGATAAAGGGAATTGGTTGTCCCACAGTAGCTGTGAGAGGCTATGGCTGATAGCAACGTGGCTATTATAGAGAGGACAGACACATGCGTGCACACACACACACACACAGTTATACACAAACACATGTAAATACACCCAAGCACACAAACACACAGTTTGAAGAGGAAATCAACTTGCAAACATTTCAGAACTGTTTACAGGCAGTCGGTGGATCTTTTTCCTTTGTGCTGCACAGTTTTACTGGATAAAGACAACGTGCCTGAGATTTACACATTTCATTTGATCACCGCATGCAGAGGAATGCGATGCTGCTCAGGAGGGCTCAGACTACACAGGAGACTCCACAGACTGAGCTGCAGATCGCGGTTCTCTTACTTCCTGCTATGACGCTGATATCCAGTGGGCTTTGATGATAAAAAAGTGGCTTCAGCTGCAGCTACCTTCGAAATTTCACTTTGTTGACCGATGATTATACGGGCACTGAGACCCGATATTTCTCTGATGTTCCTTTCTGATTAAGTTTTCATGGATACTGGAGGGATGTTAGCAGTCATGTTAGCGCTTGGGGCAGGTCAGTTGCTTGTAGTTTTCTTGAGAAGCACTCATTCAAACTGCTTCACACTCGTCACAGACTGTGTGGTGTTATTAAAACACTCTGAGAGAGAGGGTTCACTCTGCAGTGCCACATGCTCTTTACATACTTTACCTCATCATAATTATCTGCTCTCGTATTGTTCCTCCACTGCGTCCCTTAATATTGCATTTTAAGACAGTTTAAAGTATGATTTTTCATCGGGGTCAGTCAGAGCTGAACCAACACAAAATGACGGGAGGTCACTGAACGTCACAGACTAGAAGTTTCTGAGGGGAAGGTTTCCTTTGAATGTTGCAGAGTTATGTTCGTTATTAACTATATTTGATTTTCAAGTTACAGTGTGTCGCTGCAACGTAATCCTGGAAGGGGACAGTATTAACTAAATGTGCTCATGAATCGAAAAAAAAAATATATATGGTGGAAGTTGAATTTATTTGGTCTCATTTTGGATTTTATTTGCTGTATGATATTTATTGATTTAGAAATATAAATTTACTGTTGTGAGAACATTTCTTCAAGTATACACATTCCTTTGGGATGACACTTCGCACTTTAACAAAGCATGTCATTTTGGCATTAAAAGGTTTTTTTTGCACACTGCTTTTATTTTTATACCACACTGATCGTCACTCTTTCGTCCTCTGCTTCTCATGAAGGGCTACTCTGAATATCAGTGAAAGAACAGGAAGAAAATACTGCAATTATGGATATGATTTCAAATGAACATCTTAATTTTTGTTTAAATATTTAAGATAAGAAAAGAAATTCCTCTCTCAGTGTTTCTTCTTATTCGCACAATGGAAGGCTGACAAAGTGAGGCAGAATTCATCTTATTAAGATAAACCGTAATGAAACAAAGATAAAGGTAAAGAAATGTTGAAAATATGATTCATCGTGACTTGAGGATGAAGCACATTTTAGGAAAAGTACAGACACAATTTAGATGGCTGATGTCAGTAAAAATGATGATTTCTAACATGGTGATGTGCCCCATTACTGCTCTTTTGGTTCCAGAGGAATCTTTGTCATGCAGGCGCAAACACTCTTATCTGACTCGAAAACGATACGCCACAAATTACTGAGTTACGCCACCTGAGAAAGTCACAAAAAAACGTGCCTGCTGTGGCAATTCAATTTTAACAAACATTTAGGCCCTCATGGGTAGAAACTTTCCAGGTTTCTGGAAAGCTTGCTGTAATTTGATCCTCAACGACTTTAAAAATGTGCGTTTTTGTGTATTTTTGACTGTAAGACAGTTTTTTCACTGTTCAGCATGTTGATGTATGTTCAGGATCGCTGGTCAAGTTTATCACAAAGTGACTACTGCTTTTCAAGTCATTTACACTGTATGTGTGTGTGTGTGTGTGATGTTAATTAAAACTGTGTGTGAGCTGAGATGCTCCCCAAAGGGAACTTTAGTTTTACTGGAACCAAACCATTAACCTTTCAGATGACAGAGATCATGCAGCCAGAGCTGCAACGATGACAGAATGATGATGAGAGAGACACTGTGTGCCATTACTCTGTGTGTGTGTGTGTGTGTGTGTGTGTGTGTGTGTGTGTGTGTGTGTGTGTGTGTTTTGTTAATTAGTGACAGTAATCAGATGTTGCTCATTAAGTTCTCTCGATGCATGACTGGAGACCAGAGATGTGTGTATGTTCACTTCTGTGTGTGCCTGTGTGTGTGTGTAAGCTGGGAGTTTTGCCCCTGCACTGGCTAACAGTGTACCTACAACACACACACACACACACTCCAGATCTCTCATAATTAATTATCTTGGCCTGATCACAGGACCACTCTAATTAGACGGGCTCTTTCAATTACCTGCCATGAATTAGTCTCCTCCATAATACTCAACACATTAACCACATCAACAAGAATTAGCGCCCCCTGTAGTGCAGCACACACCAGTCGGAAAGCGGTTCAGAAAGCAGCGCTCTACACTAAACTCGGCGGCAGGTAGTTGGGTTGAGTCGCAGGTACACTGATAAAAATATTGTGCCTGATCTACTTAAAAAAGGTAAGGCAACTTTTTGCATCAGATTATTATGTAGATAAAGCAAGGCTAGTCTTTGTATAGGCTACTTACTTTCTTGTGTGTAAGAAATGAGTTTTGCAAGTAAAGTCAATATTAACTTATCAGGTAAAGTCAACTTAATTTTTCAAGTAACATCAACTTAGTTTTGCAAATGAGTGAACTTAATTTTATGAGTAAAGTCTATATAATTAAGCTAAGTTGACTTTACTTGCAAAATTAAGTAGACTTTACTTCCTTAAACCATTTCTTACATTCCAGAAAGTAAGTAGCCTGTACAAAGACTAGCCTTGCATTATCTACATAATAATCTGATGCAAAAAGTTGCCTTACCTTTTGTAAGTAGATCAGGCACAATATTTTGTATCATGCTTGGTCTACTTAAAAAGTTAAGTATGTGTCATCTATCTGTTGGAAATGACAATCCTCTTATCACATGTCAAGATATGTTGCCGTGGACCTAAGTGTTGACCATACTGATAAATAGCCAGGAGCTGGAACGATTAGTTGATTAATCAATTAGTTGCTAACAACTAAATTAATCGTCAACAATTATGATTTTTTTTTTTTAGTCATTTTTTTAAAGAAGAAAAATCCCAGATTCTCTGATGTGAATGTTTTAAATTGTGGACTGTTGATTAAGACAAATCAAACAGTGATTAATTTTTCACCATTTTCTTACATAGTATGGACCAAACTACAAATCGATTTATCACAATGTATACCATGAACAAGACCCACATGAGTCAAACAATCTTAGGTATAATTATGCATCTTAACCCAAAACAAGACTTGGAAGTCGTTTAGCTCAAATAAACAAATTTATTTGACAATAAGAACTGAACTCTATGAACTCCAGACATACTATCAGAACCCCACTGACAATCTTTCTTAGAGATCAGAACACTATAACTAAATGAAATCCTAGCTGTCAAAACAGCTACATCCATTATGTGTGCCATTTAAAGTGCAGAGAACAGATAGAATGCACAATACATAACAAAATTAAGCATGCACCAGCATCATCATATTCAATCAAATTAAATATTTCCCAGCATCACAGAATAAAGAAACAAGTAGTATAACCTGAGAGAGTGCATTGGGAGAACCTAAGAATGTGCAGTGTAAAACTAACTGTCAAACTTGATAAGAGTGAGTTCACTCAAATCCTATACTTTCAACACCATCTGTGTGGCTTTTAAGCATGCAAACAGACTTTGAGATCATGGACTTTGGAGGACATTTTTTTGTTTGCATCCTCCAGCTCCAAAAAGATCTTCTGAAAGACCTCAAATGTGTATTTCAGTTTATTAGGGTACCTTAGTTCCAAGGCATAGATAAGGCCCATCAGATAGGTGCAAGCATGTGCCACATCTGGGATACCAAAAAGGACTTCTGCTCCCTCGATGGCTATTCCAGCTTGCTTGGGGAGACCATCCCTGGCTTTGCTGACCACAAAGATGCCGAGGACAAATGTAGTAATGGCTTCTTGGACAGCTGCAGCATCGTCGTCATCGAAAACCTGTGAAATACACCAGAGAGAATAAAACTTATCTATTGTATAGTAATGTTAAGGATGCATAACTCCTTGTTAAATCTACAAAATAAATCTTGTCAAATTATCAATAACAGCTATTTTTGCACAAACGCATCTCATACTGACAGGGCTTTGAATCAAAAGTTATATTTTCTTTACCTGGAAGTCCTTGATTAACTCTCCAGTGTTTTCACCAAGGTAGAGAATGAGGCCTCTGATCACAACTTCTCTTCGGGACTCAATGTTGCTGTCCTACAAAAATATGAAATGAGATTACTCATTAATATGAGAAATATGAGATTAATATAAAATATGAGATTACAGATGTCAGAAGACAACTTCTTAAAACTAACTACTACTACACTGTTGTAAATACATGCCTCATTCAGCATGTCAAGGGTCTCATCAAGTTTCTTCCCAACGGCTCCACCCTTCCTCCTGTACAGGCTCAACAGCTGGGGTGTGTATTGGTCCAACTTGCCCAGGAATGTGGACTGAAGTGGCTTCAGTGTGATCCTGCGGAATTCCTCCTCAATCTGAGAGACCAAGAGACAAACAAGTAGAAACATAATGAGATACAGAGAGAAAAGAATTACAGACGCACATGGGCAAGAGAAACAGATTAAAATGAGAAGACATGATTAAAATGTTCATTATACCTGGGAAAACTCAAACAAGGCAGGCCATCGAGCTTTGAAGTCAATCACAGGTGGTTTGTTGAGGATTACATCATTTCGACACAGTGAGAAGGTTTTTGCCATCTTTTCATTTATGAGTTTGTTATTGTCTCTTTTCTTGTACTCATAGAGAATCTCCACTCGCTCCTTCTCAAGTGTTGCATCAGTTTCACCTTGAGAGTGGGGTGGGAGGTAGTTTACCTCAGATTTCGTCGCCTTTTTCAAGTGTCTACACGGAGTGCTGGAGTCTGCAGCCAATGTTTTCTTTCGAGAGTTTACATTTAGCTCTGGTAGTCCAAGGTGCCTCACCTTTGCTCTGTAATTGCCAAGCTTATACTTCAAGCTGTTGTGCCAACTATATAAACCATTGAACGATACTGGGTCCCTCAAAGATGGGTGCTTCGCAACAAGGGCCTCAGCAACCTGCTCCCTTTGTGCTTGTGAAGGATAGGCAGTGTAGACAAAGATGCTAGCTGCTAATTTGTCCAGAATGTTGGATTTTACTGCAGGATTGTTGAGTAAGGTTCCGTCCTTTCTGTAAGCTTCATTTGCAGTTTGCAGAATGAGTTCAGTGTCAAAGGAGAAGGTAGGTATCTCAAACTGAGCTGGCCAGGACTCAGAGTGAAGGGAGGAGGTGCTCTCTGGAGAAGACAGAATTATGGTGGATGCTGTGGAACAGGTATCTTCCGATGACTCTGCACGACTGCAGTCAGTGCTCTCTTGGAGTCCTTTAGCATTCAAACAATCCTCAAATGTTAGTGTGATCACTGGTTCAATAAGAACCACCTTGATAGTGTCTTTGTCCTTTATGTCCTTAGTTTCAAGGAGACTAAAAAACTGACCATCGAAATCTTGGTCCTGAAACTGAATACTAAAATCTTGTTCAATTGCAAATGTCTCTTGTAAAATATTCTTCAATTCCCCCACAGTCTGAGGGATTCCTGAGGGCAAGGTAAGCTTGTGAATTTCTTCCTGCAGTATGACTCGAAGTCTGACAGACATGTTGATTCTGTAGTAGGAAAAAAACACAAAGGGTTATTTTGAATTTAGGCATGCAAAAAATTCATTTACATCTTATTACAAAGAGATAACTTAAAAACTTTTTAAAAAAAAAAAAAAAAAAAAGAGAGCAGTATTAAAACGCATATGAGGCATTCTCAGGTAAATAAATCACTACATTGAACACTAAAACAACCTCTTAGGCAGGTGATTTTAATGTTGTGGATAATCAGTGTATGCAATAGAATGTATGTCCAGAATGTATTCAACTGGCTCAACCACATTAAAAGTCTTCTTATAAAACTCCTTTCTTTTGTAAGATGTGGCAAGAGGACCATCAGCTCTTAAAGCTGTGCTAATTGGGTTTGACTCACTCAACTGTTTGACTAAATCGGAGACAACTAGGTTATCAAGTACACAGTCATGTTTCCTTAAACCAGGCAGGATTGAATGATCTTAATGTTGTACCAAATGCATGCTTTGGGTAACTACCCAGTATTGGCTGAGATGGTGCATTGCCATTTAAGTCATTAGGTAGCTGAGCAGGCTGCTTTGGGGCAGCACTTGTTGGGGAAGGTACAGGAGAAGCAGTGCTTGCTGATGCTAAAGTAGTAGTTATGCTAGCTGCTGTCTCTGATGTACTAGCAGCAGCATCGTTGCTACTACTATCAACACAGGCAGGAGCAGCACTGCACTTTTTAAAAGCTCTGAAAAACAGATGCATCACACAGCATTAACTTTCTCTTTGTGAGCTGCTGAAAGCTGGAGAGGAAAATAAGCAAGCTGGCTTTGTAAAAACCGCTGTGATTATTTGAAACAAAACAGTGCGGAACTACAGTCTGGTGTGCCTGCGAAAACGCTGCTGCTTCTGCTGCGTTCAATTACACTCGGAACTTGGATAGATCTGGGTCGGAAATTCCGATTTCCGAGGTAAATGTGTTTCACTGCGCAACCTCGGAAAACATGACTGGCCACAGTAAGTTGATGTTTGTTTGGATGTCTTTCGAGCATTTAAAATACTTCTAAGGAAGTACATCAGCTACTTAAGGGAGAGAGGAAACGAGAAACGTCATATTCCGAGTGTAAGTGAATGCAGCAAGTCCGTGGCCGTGCTGACACCTGAAGATACACAGCGGAGATGAGAGGAGTCTGATGTATCGTCTCTATTTTTCGGCGGATTTTTCCGCTATTGTAGATATTTTGTCAACTTGTAATATATTAATTTTGTGAGGATATTAAAATGTTGTTTTTTCAACTTCTAAAATTTTGATTTGAGGGGGCAAGACATTTATTTGAGGGAGCCGGCCTCGGTTACAATCTTCATGAAACTGAATGTGATGCATGATTGTCTGATGACAGTAGTGTTTCCTCATTACTTTTTATAACTTCTGCCCACTGCTTCAACAAAATAACAATTCTCCTTTTCATACATTAATAATTGCAAGTCGCTTTTTGCGCAAGTTTACTTTTTAATTCTGCAACACTATGAAAAATAGAAACTGGCGTCCCTGCTGGCGCCGGCTAATTTCTGGCGGTCCTGTTGACTGGCGTTCTGAGCCAAAGCACGGGGAAAAAACACATAAAACATTATGAAAACTGAAAAGACAGTAATATCTAATCTAACTAGCTACTTGGCAAACTTTATTCTTACCTTAAAGGTTAGTCGACTCAACCATACGCTCAGCCTCTGGAAATGTGGCGCTGTTTTCATGCAGGAGGTACCCAGAATGCATGTCGGTTGGCGGGATTACGGCACGAAGTAAATGAAACAAGTTTATTGTTTGTTGAGTGTTTGTACTTGAGAAGATCGACTGGGATAACTAAAAAACGCTTGTAAATTAAAAAACACACAATACTTTGTATTTTGAACAAATGCATATTAATTTCAAACGATACATTTTCATGTAAAGATACAAACTACGATTTTTATTGTTAATTTCACAGATTTAATTTATGTTAGGTTTACAAATGCTCAGAATCACTTTTTTCAGTGTAATGCAGATCAGATGTGCAGGAGTGGAGATGACTGGAGGACAGACGGGGGACACTTGGGTAGGTGGACAGACAAACATACAGGTAGGAATGAGGGAGGGACGCACAAGGAAAAACACCAAGCAAACTGCACAATCCCAGCAGATTAATGGTTTAAAATCCTGACAGGAGAAAGCGGATCCACGCCTGCTCGAATGTCAGGTCTTTTCGAGTGTTCAGGTGAAGCTTCAGTGAGGATTTCCTCCGTCTGCAGCCGAGTCTGACCCTTCTGATGGATGAATGCCAGTCACAGTGATGCTGTGCACACGGGGGTTTAACCTGAGATTATCAACTGGGAAGACATGGTTTAACAGTGAGACGCCTGCATTGCACTTTCCTGCAGTGTCATTTATAATTTATAAGCACATTATGGAAACCGTGAGTCCACTAAAATCACCGATGTTGCCTTTTTTTCAACTGATTTGTCACTGCAAATGTCAAAAAAACATTTTTGATTCAGTTTAAAAGCGCAGCTCACTGATTGCATTTTCTTCCCAGTATGTTTGAGCCCATTTGGCTTAAACAGCGTTAGTTTGAAGTGGTTATATAAACAGCTTCAGCATTTAAATAAACTTTAAATAGACAACATGTCATCACACCACAGACCACAGCATCATTTCCTGCAGCGGTTTCTTTCCATTTGTTGAGCTGTTGTTGTCAGGCTTCCTTGTGATTGGCTCAGATGCTTCATAGCAGTGAGACCAGTGATGTGCTGAGAGTGTTCACATTCACACAGCAGTTTTGGTGCTGCTTTACACACATGACCAAAAATAGCAGGTGAGCAGATTTTTTAATACCTACACCCACCTGACTTAACCCACCTGAACCTGACCAGCACCAGCTGCATGTATTATACTGACACATCTGTCAGAACTGAGGACTGAGACGAGGACGTCTTCAAGGCGTTGAAGCACCTGAGGGCTTCTTTCTCTTCTTTGTTTTTCTCTCCGGTGCTCTTTATTGTTGAATACCAGCAAAACAGTTAACCCTCCATTAAAGACATAACCTCTGTCCCTCTTTTGCTCTTTCTGTCTCTTAAACAAATGATGTGTTTGTCTGACAGACAGGAAGACGACAAGAGAAGATGAAAGGTGAATTAATGCACATGTTGTTTGTGGAGTTTATTTTGTTCTGTTGTTTAGTTGTTGATAATTGTGTCATCCGTGTTGTTCATGGACAACAGCCGCTGACTGAAGTTCCTCTCACTCTCTCGGTCAGAAACTTTTGAGCATGTCATCATCAGCAGATGCAGCTCAGCTCTTTCCATCATTCACCTCATCCATTTTGTCTTAAAAGCCATTTCGATTTTGCTTGTCTCAACTTTGCTTGTTTCCAAGTTCAGTTTTGTGTTTTGTACCATGGATGAGTGAATCATGTTCATGTGTCAAGAGTTCTTGCTGTGACTCATGACCACACATGTAGGATGCTGTATGTGTACCTCTGGTTTAAAGCACTGACACTCTCTTGTTTCGGTTCAAGCTCCAGACCAGGACCAGCACAGGGTTGGTCAGTCTGTTAAGTCTATTCAAAGTGGAGTCTGGTTTCATTCTGTCCAGTCCAGCTTGAAGGGATCCCGGTCCCATCCAACCCAGCGCATTCCAGTCCAGTCCAGTAGATCCTGTGAAGGGAGTGATTTTAATTAAAGATAAGTTGCTCGGTGTGATGCCATACTGAGCCTGTTAATCTGAATCCAATAGGCTGTATGTAGCAGCTAGGAGGCCCTTGTTAAGCACAGGCTCTATTGAAGCCCACTGCATTTCATTTGGGTGGGAATCAATGCAGATTGACACCACTTAACATGCAAATGGCGCTCAGGTCAACTGGCGGCATCCTGCCTATTGGCGGTGGTCCAATATCTACAGTTCAACTCTCTTTTTCACCTCCTCTCTCTGCATTACTTGTCCTTCTTTTCTCCTTTGTAACCTGCTTTCTTTCCCCTCCGTTCCCTTTAAAAGTCTCTCTCTCCCGGTGTGCCTCACCGTCTCGCCTCCTTTCTCCTTGTCCATCTTCATCTTCCCTTCCCTCTCCTCTTCCTCCTCTCCCCTCCCTTCTTTTCCATCACATTCCTCCCTGCTGTTGTAAAAATCATATTCAGGATATTCGTCCATTTAAAGATATGAGAAAATAAAAGACTATTGATTGCTTGATAAACTGCCACTGATGGCAGCAGAATGGGAGTAAAGTCAGTGTAACCCCTTGCTGAGGCTATGTCTGTGTGTGTGTGTGTGTGTGTGTGTGTGTGTTAGCCAGAGGCGCTATATGGGAGATGCTGTGGATCAATAAAGTGTATTTGTGTGTGTCGGCCCTTAGCTATCCTTCCAATTACACATTTCCAGCAGCGCGGCCGAGCACAGCTCTTTGTTAAAGCCTTAATGGATCAGCTCAGGGAAGTGTCCACACACACACACACACACACACACACACACACAAATAGATACAGCTTTACAAGGTAAGCATTCTCAAATTGATTTGTTAAACAGCGTTTTGAGCCGCCGCGCTCTCTGCAACTGTGTAATTACTGTGAGAGCTGACGCTGTATCTGTGTGTGTGTGTGTCTGCATCAGAGTGTGTCTGTGGATAATTTCATGAAGCGCTGTGCGTTTGTGTTGCTAACAGTTTCCAGATGAAGGAAGCTCCATGTGTCTGATTATTGAAGAAGAGAGCATTTCATTAGGAATTTACAGCACCTCCTCACTCCTCCTCTCATCTCCTCCTTCCTTCTTCACTCCTTTTAGCTCAAGTGAACAGAGTATGGAGTCTAACAAGCACCACACTAATTTAATTTGCAAGTCAAAAGACAGCAGGAACAGGAACTGAAGCGATGCGTTAAACCACATGCACACTACAAGACTTTGAAAAGCTGTCCGTGCAGTTTCACACGAGGCGGGCTGTGGCTTAGAAAACAAACATGAAAACAGAAATAGTTATGAGTAAACTAATAAAAATAACTGACATTTGAAAGAATTAGAAACAAAGAAAGAGATAAGTTTTTGAAGTTGGACTTTCGTCAGTGTGCGGACTTCACCCTCCTCACGTTTCTCTTTTCCTGCACTTTCTGCTCACTTAATCCTTCCACTTTCCAAACTTTACTCTCACTTTGTCCTCTCGACTGTGGATGAATGGATCAGCGAGTCGTTTTGCTTGTGTGTGAAGCCAACGTTGTATTAAATGAAATTGTATTAAAACTGTTCATGTTATTAAATACATTTACACTCAGCTTGAGACACAAAGCAGTGGTCTTTGTGAAGGCACAAAAACACACGATAACTGACTGCAAAATGTTTAAGCAACTTCAGCTGTGACCTTTTATTTGTTTCTGTATGTAATCTGTGAATGTGATACTGACATCTGGATTTTGGACTTTTTATTTGTTGTTCCTGGTGCATGTGTTCCCACCACGTGATTATTTTGAGCCACGTTTGATGTCTCCTCATGTCTTTGTGGCTTCCTCCTACACTCCAGCGACATGCAGGTGACTTTAAACTGCCTGCAGGTGTGAGTGTGAAAGCTTTATCTGTCTCTGTGTGTCAGCTCTGTGATGAACTCGTGGCTTGTTTCCCGCCTCTCAGCTTAAGTTACTGTTGCACTTTTTATTTCTTGCATGTAAAAACATGTCTCCAGTCAGGCTCAGGCACACTCCTCCTCGCCGTCCTGAGGGGACGTCCTCCTGCTTCCCCCTAATGGAGGTTTCTTCATTACGCTCGTCCTTCTCTTTCTCTCAAAACCAAAGCGCTGAAAAGTTAGTTATCTTTGGACATTCAGCTACAGAATGCAAGAACACTGATCAGCTGCACAGATACACTGCAGTGCTGGGAGGATGTGTGTGTGTGTGTGATATATCGTATGAGTGCATTATGAATGAGTTCATGCCTGCGTTATGTTTGTTTTTGTCTGTGTGTCCGTGTTTTTATCTGACCTGCTGTGTGTCTGCGTAAACAAACGTGTGTGTGTGTGTGTCCGCGTGTGAGTGTGTGTGTGAGCTTACGACTCGGGAAACACAGCGGTCTAAAGGATGAAATTGAAGAGATTAGCATGGTCTTCTCTGCTTTTGATTAGTTCTGACTGGAAATCTGCGCGAGCCACAAGGGGCCCCTCAGCAGCCTGCGCTCTCCCTCTCCATCTCCATCTCTCTCTCTGGATGTGTGTGTCTTTCTCTCTCTCTTTCTCTCTCTCTCCCTCTCCCTCTCCTCTCATAGCGTTTCTCGCTACGGCAGAAATTGAATTGATATTTTGTAAACCTGATTTGTGGATAACGCTATGTGACAGCGACAAATGCCTGGCTGAGAATGGTTTTCAAAGCCAGTCCAAATGAAAGTTATTACAGGGTAAATGTGCATTTCTTTGTCTCGGCGGCAGCAGCAGCCCCTCCTGGCTCTGTGTATGAGTTTATATGGGTTGAATATGGATCCATTTCCTGGGTAATTGAATTGATACTGTCATGCACAGGGGCAGTGCCACATTGCTCTGCAGGGCGGATGGACTGTCTGATTGAATTGGATAGGTGGGAAAAAAAGTGTCCCTGTGCCTGTGTGTATGTGTGTGTGTGTGTGTGTGTGTGTGTGTGTGTCTAAGGGGTTGTCAGCAAGCAGTCATAAGATAGACACACCTCAGTGTTCTCCTGATTACTGCTGTACAGCCAATTGTCTCTCCAATAATCTGCCACCACAACCCTCTGACACACACACACACCTCCGCCTGCGCACACACATGCGGACGGATACGGGTCAGGCAGCTCAGAAGCCATTTCCAATTCCAGGGTAGGCGAGCGCACCGCAGATCTGCTACATATTAATTTTGTCCCGGCTGAGATTTGCTCCCATTCAGTTAGAGCCGATTGATGAGAGAGCAGAGAGGATCGGACGGCTGCTCATTCGCTCTCCTCACCTCTGATTAGAAACACTGCCGCTGTCACCGCGCTATTAGGACGGAGGGAGGGAGAGAGGGGACAACGACAGGGGAAGGGAGGGAGGATGAGATGAGGGAAAGGGAGGACGGGGGGGAGAGATAGCAGAGAAGGATAATGGGGGAAAAAGCAAGTGGGAGAAAGATGGGAATGAAAGGAGAGACGTGAAGAAGAAAGGGTCATGTGGAGGGAAGAAGGAAGAGGGGTGAGAGAGTGGAGACAGAGAGGGAGGATAAAGGAGAGGGAAGTGTGGAGACAGGGAGGGGTGAGGGGAAAAAAGTGAGAGGGATGGAGGGATGATACAGAAAATCAGAGAGATGGGTGAAGGTGGGAGGGGGGTGAGAGTGTTAGCCTTCATGGAGGAAAAAAAGAAGGAGGAAGTAAAGAAGTAAATAAAGGGTCCGATGAGGGATAGGAGGACTGGGGTGTGGAGTCAGACGAGGGAAGGATGGATGGAAAAATGAATGAGTGGGCAGGAAAGAGGAAACGACTGAGGAGTGCAGGACAGGGGAAGTTGGAGCTATGTTGAGAGGGGAAGGAGTGAGAAAGCAAGAGAAGAAGAGGAGAAAAGAAGGACGGAGGGATGATGATGAGGTTGAAAGGAGAGTTGAAGAAGATGGGAGTTGTAGCGGGGGAGGCAGGGTGACAGGGAAGGGGTGAGAGAGGAGAGAAAAACAGGAGAGGAGAGATGAAGACTGAGGAAAGCCAGAACGTCGGAGAGGTGGAAAATATGGGATGAGTGAAAGATGGTGAGAAGGTGAGGAGAAAGGAGCACGGGTGGAGCTCATAGAAGTGGGTGTATAAAGAGGGGAGGGGGGAGACGTGGCAGGTTAGGGGAAAGAAAGGAGGGAGGAGGGTAGAGGCAATGGAGAGGAAGAGTGAGGAAGGGAGGCACAGCAGCCGGTGAGAGAGATGGAAGAAGAGAAAGAGAGGATAGCAAAGGAGAAAGAAAAGTTTGCAAGCATCCAACAGACTGACTGATTTTATAAATGAAGACTGAATTCATCTGTTAGTTAATGACTGACTGTTTGGCTGAGTGTTTGACTGACTGTTTGGCTGAGTGTGTGACTGACTGGCTGTTTGGCTGACTGTTTGGCTGAGTGTGTGACTGAGTGTGTGACTGGCTGACTGCGGGTGCCATTTCTGCCTGATTGGATTTTGAGATTTTTGTAAATATTCTGAATTTGATGGCTGCCACACTTTTCGGATAAGCTTGAAAAGGGGGAACAAAAGGCTGGAAAAGTTGTGCACTGCTCACACAACACCTGGACCAGGTGGACCTGGACCATTCCACAGGTAAACAGGTCCAGTGAAGCTGTGCGTGTTGTTGGTTCAAATGGTGTTGCCATACCACAGTTGAAGCCTTTGCATCACTTTTGTTTGGTAGTCAAACACTGTAAGTTATGTCTCTGTAACTGTTACTTTCAAATGCGTTAAAAAGTGTGATACAAGTCTCTGCAGGCTGTACCACAGGGAAGTGTCGGAGGGCCTCCTCAACCCCCAGAAGAAAACCGATTCCCAGCCATATGGATTTGTAGCCTCATATTACATTCCAGTTTTCCACTTTTTACTACTTTAAGGGCGGTGAAGTCCTAATCGCAAACAGTGAAGCATAGTGAAGAGACTAACAGTGACTAACAGAGAGAATCTTCGTTATCGAGACACCTTAATGAAGGCAGATGACAGCAGATTGCAATAAAGACGTAGCAAACGAGGGACATTCATTCATTCATTCCCCCAGTTGGAACTGCATCAGTGATGTACCAGTTTGCAGTTATGTGCCACACGTCACCCAAAGTCTTTTGAAAAAGCTGACTAACTAACATTTTGTGTCTTATTTGTTCTTGGTGACTTTGGGGCAGGACTATGCCTCGGTCTTCCACAAGGCTTGTCTGAGTGTTTCAGAATAGTAGATCTTTGCTGAACTTGATCTGCTCTCTGCAGCTTCATGCAGCTTCCCTAAAAAATATATTATCCTTGTAGATGCTGGACACTATATATTTGTGAAAATATATTTCACAATGTTTTCATCACCCTTTCAGAAAATCTCTCATTTGCAACTCGCAAACGTTCACTGATTAAAAAAGTTCACTTTGACCCGCAGCGTACCTACTGACTGACATCCATCTCCTCATCTCACGAAAGCGAAGCGAATAAGCGTATCTCCCAAAATATCAAACTATTCGTTTAAAACTGGCAGCTTTGGAGCCATTGCTCACACTCAAGCCCTACACCCACCTTCAGGCAGACAGAGGAGCCATTTAAATCTCTCATCTGTAACTCGCTCTTAAAATCACATTTCTTCTCCAAACCCTTGTCTTTCACGCTGCTGTCACCACTTCCACCTGAAAGCATTTTATGAGAGCCATTTAACGTCTATGCTAGAAAGCTTTTGATATATTTCACCTGATCGAGCAAGCTAGAATAAAGAGAGTAAAGAAACCGGTGACAGCTGTAGACGGCTCACCACGAGCCGCCCTCCAGCTCTTCAGAGTCGCTAATAAACATAGATAGGTGGTTTGTGTTACGTTTAAATCACCGTATGAGTTAAGAGATTGTTTCACTGATTTAAAACGTACTTTAGTCCTTTGTGTCCTTCACAACAGACTGACAAAATCAACAGTGACAGACAGAGAAAAGTATTGTCCAGGCTTTTCCCAGCAGTTGCAGTCAGCATTATTCTCAACTTCAACACACCATTAACTCTTATCAGCTAAATGCTCCCAGCTTTAACTTAAACAGTCCTCTCCATCTAATAGTCTCTTTAACTTTAGGCCTTAATTATGTCTATAATAGCTAATCGGGTGGCTGTATTAAGGGCTTGTGTATGGTCCGAATGGCCTACCACCATCTAATGGTATAAAAACTTAACGATCGTTATCATCTTTCCATTCTCTGACTCCACCTTTTTCCTCTCTCTCTCTTTAATTTCTTTGATCTCTCAGTCTGTCCACTCTCTCATCCTCACTCCGTCTTTCAGGAGTTGCCCATTAATGCAGCCCTTAGGTAGACTTATTAAGTTCACTTAACAGTTAATGCCCCATTCAGAGGATATGATTTGCTCTGTAATGTTCAATCATAGCGAAGACATCATTAGCCAGCAACTAATACAGAAGTTTGAGTTTCCAGGTATCTGTTGGCTGAAGGTCTAAATTATTCATCCTTCAGTTTTTTACTCAGCTTTCAGAGACAATACAAATCTTATATGATCAGACCTGCAAACTCTAAGAGTGGTGGAGTGGTGAAAAAGGTGACAGGGTCAGTGAACACGCTCACATTCACTGTGTGAGCGTGGATAATAGAGACGTGACTCTCTGTCTCTTAGACTAGCTGACTAGTCTTAAAATAAGAAAACTTTCAAAACCCAAACCAAAATTTAGGACAATTTAATGTACAATATTACACATTGTCTAAAAAAATATTTTTTATAAAAGCCATTTGACACCGTGAATCACCTTCTTCAACAACTGGTGTTGCTAACAGTGTTAATGAATGCTTGTTTTGTTTTTTTGTTTGTTTTCTTTGGAAACGTTTCACCCTGAAGACTTAACATTTCAGTGGAAATGATGTCAGTATGGAAGTTAAATGTGTTCCTGTAGCAGCTGAACTTAGATGCACAGATGGGGCTGCACAGACCGACGCGTTCGCTGTATCACCGCTTAGCAGCGTCTGGTGAAATCACAGTCTGACTCCTGCTTCAATATTTACTCCTCACTGTTGATGTTCTGCAACGTGTTGCATGAATTCATAACCACAGTCCATAAATGTGCATACAAACCAAACATTTAACGAGCACAACAACACAGCGTTCGCCTCACATAACAATCGAGACACGTATTTGTGCGTCAGACGACTCCTGTGGAGGCTCGTAGTTTTATATTTTGAGGTAGTTTTCACAAAACAGGCTAATAAAAATAATGAAACGTGAAACTGAATTTATCGTCGGACACTTGAACTGTCGTCAGAAACGACTCTCTGGGAATAATAATCTGGGAGCTTGAATTTTAGAATAAATACAAGAATAAAGGTTAACATGTTCTAATGGACCGCCACTATGTTATTGATCAATTCTATAAGATATGATATCAATCAGCCATCCCCCCCGGCCTCCTCACCTCCCCTGCAGTTCTCCCATGGATCACAGCATAATTAAAGAAACCAGCCAACAGATCCAATTTAAGATTACTGTCTATGAAGAATGTGTGCAGTAGCTGCTGTAGGCCCCACACGCCACATCCACCCCCTCAGTAACATCCACTGAATGCCTATTATACAATCTGGTACCAGTGATAATAAACATGGAGGGAATCAAGCACGTTGCCACTGAACAGACTATGAAATGTTTAAGGTTTGAGGAAGAATTAAACCGGTACCAAGGCTATTGGTCACGACCTCCATCGCTGTTTGATTCTGTTGTGATTGATTTTTACATTTCTTATATTGATCCATAAAAAACTGGTGGTCTCCACTCTCGAGAACATTTGAATAGTAATTATGAATAATTATGAATGTTTAAGTTTGTCATTTGGTGAAAGTAATGTTTCAAGTAGTAGAATTAGGAACACTTTACTCTGTACAGACAAAGATTTAAGTTAAGTAAACTCATTACATTTCAATGAAATAAAACAAGTTCTTTTTGGTCCATTTCAGTTTAGGTTAGATTGCTACTTTTATTAGTTAACTAGTAAGTTATAAGGTCACAGTTTGCAGTTTAAGCAATGCTACTTTTATCTGAAATACATGATCATTTGATCAATCATTTATCACATTTATTCTTTCTTTCTCACATGCACACACACATACACAGGATGTCCTCACTTGTGTGTGTTTTCTAAGGTTTTGTCCACAGAAGTGATCTATGTCTTTTTGACTTGGTGAGTCAAAGCAGAGCATTTAGCAGCTAAAGAGGCAGATATTTTCCTCAGGAGCTGGTGGAGACAAAAATGGAGCTAAAAGAACACAGAATGTTGGACTTCATTTACCAGGGGCACAGAGCAACTCTGAATCAATGCTAATGCAACTCTGTGTAGCAGACTCGCAGTAGCATGAAGGGTCCGTAACTAACATTTTGTTTGAAACTTGTATCTTGCAAGGTCACTTCATACATTTCAAAGTAAAATGTCGAAACAGTGGAGTAACAGAACAAGCTGTAGAGATCCTGCTGAGTATGTCACCATGCAGGACTCCACTCCACACACACTCACACACACACTGTAAATGTTTCATTTGATCAATCAATCCTGCAGTACAGTAACTGAACGTTGGCCCAATGGACTGAAGACACCACTATATCTCTGCAGGTCTGGACTCTGTCAAACAACGCTGTAAAATCCCCTCACTTCATTTGAAAACTCGTCCTTCTTTCGCCGAAGCAGCTTCACACTTAGAAAAACTCCTTCTGTATTGCTGCACTAGCTCCATTTCACTTCAGCAGAAAAAACCTGTGCCTCCACTTCAAAAACTCCACTTCAATCAGTGCAGAATAATACAAAGGGCTCTCAGATTACAGAGGGTCTTCTGTACTTTAAATTCTGTAATACAGGCTGAAATGAAATCCATTTTTTGCTCCGATGATCTTTCTAGGCAATGTTCAACATGGTCAGAGAGAGAGAGAGAAATGGCCATCTGTCTGCCACAGTTACTGTGCCACCCACAACTACCACACACACACACACACACGCACACACACACACACACACACACACGCACACACACACACACACACACACACACACACACACACACACACACAGCTCCAGATGAAAAAATGAGCTGCTAAAAAACCCCAGAGAGAGGAATGAGATGCCGTTTTTCCATTTGTAGCAGCATGATAGCACAAAGGAAAGAGACAAAACATTATTTGAAGATAGAAGATACACACACTCTGATAAGAGTTGGGGTGCATGTGTGTGTGTGTGTGTTTGCGTGTGGGTGTGTCCAGGAGTGTGTGACTATTTCATCTTCCATGGTAACTTAAATGCTAGATGGAGGTCACACACTGGACACACACACAGACACACACAGGCCTCCCAGTGCACCCCAGATGCCTTATGGGATTGTAATAATTCATGGAGTTGGCCAAATGCTTGCTGGACCAGACAAATGGAATTATACTGCCCAGATGAGATGGCTGCATACATGTGTGTATGTGTGTGTTGTGTATTTGTGTGTTTGCGCGTCTGTGTGTGAGTGTCTCAGGGCCACCCGGCCCGTCGGTACGAAAGAAAAATAGCCGCTCTACTCTATAACGCTGCCCACACACTGCAGCTTCTCTGTGTGTGAATGTGCTATGCAGCAGAAGGCCGACACCGTGACATTGTTAAACCATGTTAGATTTCAGGGCCTCTGGCCAGGGATGTCACTGACGCACACACAAACGCACTCCCCAGCGCACACACGCAGAGCAGATCTGAGTGTGTTTCTATGTGCTGCTTGCCTGCAGGTTCCAGGCTGACCATCAGATTAGGGAGCCATTAAAACATGACAGCAGTGCTCAGGTAATGTGGGGCCCGGACGGCTCTGCTTTTGCATCTCAGTCTGAAAGGTTTATTTCTCTTTATTATATTGTTGGGTTGCAGTGGTTAGCACTGTCGCCTCATAGCAAGAGGGTTCCAGGTTCGAATCCCGGTCTGGGCCCTTCTATGTGGAGTTTGCATGTTCTCCCTGTGCCTGCGTGGGTTTTCTCCGGGTTCTCCGGCTTCCTCCCACAATACCAAAAACATGCACATTAGGTTAATTGGCTACTCTAAATTGCCCCTAGGTGTGAGTGTGAGAGTGTGTGGTTGTTTGTCTTTGTGTGTTGGCCCTGCGATTGACTGGCGACCAGTCCAGGGTGAACCCCGCCTCTCGCCCGTAGTCAGCTGGGATTGGCTCCAGCTCCCCCGCGACCCTCACGGATAAGCGGTATAGAAAATGGATGGATGGATATTGTTGGGTTTTGTTGACAAAATGACGACAGCAGTACAAATAACAAGCTCACAGCGCGCCCCGTTCACTGCATCACAGACTGTGTGGTCATGGGCCAATCACATGTCTCGTTAAACGATTGGCTGCGAACAAAACCGTGTCAAAAAAATCTCTCTTTTTTTCTGTCTCCGGCTACAAAAAGTTCAAATGCAGCTACAGTGCGAGTGAAGAAGTTTGGATACTTGGTGGTGCTACATGTTTATCTCAGTGGACACCTTAAAGATGCTGATTATTACAACCTGAGAATTGTTTTTGGCCATCTTCACATGCACGCAACTCGGGAATTTATTCTCCAGGAATGACCTTTTGTTCGTTCTGCTGTCACTTTGTGCCAGCAAAAAATAAATCGATTAGCTTTGAGATTTTTGTCTCATATTTAAAGTGTGTCTGAAACTAAACTCTCTCTTAATCTCAGATGCATTTATATATAAGATAATAAAGCAACTTCCAGTTGTAATTACAACAAGTGGGATTTTTTTTTGTTTTGTTTTTTTCTAAACGACCCTGAAGGCAACTTCTTTCTATTTAGTTATCAAACTGCAATGCATTATGGTTATTGTTGGTGTGGCTTTCATGTTGCTCTTCTGTGTGTCCTAACATACGAAATTCTTTTGTTCTTTTATACATTTGGTTTTTGTAAAACTTGACCAGGACTCTCAACGGAAACTTCCTCTCAGTCCAGAGGAAACAGCAGCCCAGATTTTACAGCTGAACCAGTTTGTTTGTTGCTCTACTTTAACACTCAGATAGCAGTCAGAATACAGAACTGCTCTTATTGATATCGCTGGTCGTGTATAGAAGTGCTCCTAGTATTTTGTCCATGGTACAATTTCACAAACTACAATCGTATATTAGTATATGATCTGACACCATTGTAGTATAATAATGACATAATATTCTGTAACATGGTGGTCTGCCTCCAGGTGGGTTTTGATTGGCAGGTCTGCTTCAAACCAGAACCTCATCGTGGTAGTCGTATGTTTTTATTTGGCCACACGTCCTAATTCCAGATTCGGTATTTTAGCGAGATCCACATCACGTACCTTATTGTACATTATTGTCTCTGGAGGAACGTGGACGTGGAGGTACAAGTTGATTGAAGATGACTCTTAGCTTACGGCTGCTTTTCTTCTCTCCTCCTTTAGCTCCTCCTCTTCGCATCGTCTCACCTTCTCCCACCTCATATTTCCATTCATCCTTCCCTCCTCGTATTCATCTCTTCTCCGTCCACTCTCATTCTTCTTCTGTTCTCTCCATCCTCATCCTCTCCCACCCGTCCTCCCCTCCCGTCTCTCCATTCATCAGTATTTCAACAGATAGCATCGTTGCTTTACTGCTGCGCAGGGCTGACAGTCTGTCTGTCCTGGCACTGGGCTTTAAACACACTAAATCAACGCCTGAAAGAAATAGATATTTTGCCGCTGAGATAAGCCCATTTCCTGGCGAGTATTCATTGAAATGATATAATAACTGACATGGATAGGAGAGCGGCGGAAGAGAGAGGCAGAGAGAGGGAACAGAGATAAATATGGTATTTGCAAGTTTCCTTTTGTAGCGTGAAGGCACCTCCTTTTTCTGGAGGAGGAGAAGGGGCGAGGGATCTAAACGTTGACAGGGGAGGTGGTAAATTGAATGCCATGAGCCGTCTGAGCCTCTCTGTCTCTAAAAAGAAATTCAATTAAAGTGTATTGGAGGGTTGTGAATGTGGCAGAGACTGGGCTCCCAGTGGCTGATAAGAGCCGCTTCTCTCTGCGAGTGGCGTTATAACTGAAGCCAGATCACTAGCTGCTAAACGTGTAATCCCCTGCAGCCGAACAATATGGGCCCCAGTCTGATTCAATACAGCAGCAGCCAATTCTCCACATTAAATCAACGCGTGAGGGGGGTGGAGGGGCCAGAGTCGCCACCGCAGCCGCCGCCACCACTGCACGGCCGGTAACGCACTTCCTCCGGCTTAAGCCACACACAGGAATCAGAAAGCCAGGCTGCTGACAATGGCTGCTATCTACCACTCAACACACACACACACACACACACACACACACACACACACACATTGTAAAAGCTCCCTTGGGAAGTGATTTCCGTCCTTTCAGTGTTAAGTACCTGCCCCACTCTGGCTAATACCACCACTAATACTGGAATTATACACTTGGTGTGTGTGTGTGTGTGTGTGTGTGTGTGTGTGTATGCCTTTTTCTGACTGATAAAAAAGATGAGATTAAGTGGTGCTCCTTGGCTGAAGCACACACACCAT